>NC_051849.1:213924594-214525755 GCF_905115235.1 Hermetia illucens
AAAGATGCGACTTCTGAGATGAAAGATTTGTCATTTCTTTATCTGGATTATTCTAACGTTTATCAAGACCATTCTAGTGTCCATGCTAATTATGACTGTATATGATGGACAGAATCATGGCTCCCAAGTTATTCATAAACTACAATTGTTGTGTATTGCAAAAAACCACCATCTGGAACATTCTCAACTCGACTTTATCTCTTTGCTAATCTTTGAAACACAATAGATTCTACATAGCCCATCACTGAATCTCAAGAAATACAGCTGTGATCAACACATTAGTATGAATGTTACATCAGATAATCAGAAATAAAGAGGGAGTACATGGCACATTCCCAAATGCTCTTAGATTAAAAAAAGCATAAAGCACAACAGAATCTTGTACACATCCCCTGCATACAGCAAATTACAATTGTGTGTATTATGCACGCCACACGTTTTTATTTTCTTTATCTCACATGATATTATAAACGGACAAATTAGTCATGTACTTACCATAGCTTGTTCAATCTTATTGTCGATAGCGACCGCGCTTGTTCCAGATGCACTGTAACAAAGAGAAAAGAAAAAATGTTAGTTACAGTGGAATTGGTTGAGACAAAGAACAATTATTATTATGTAATTGCTTGATGAGACACTTTTCTAGAAGATAAACGCACAAAAAACATCTTATGAGGAAAATAATGGGGAATTGTCTTACTAATGGGGTATTCACTTATTCTGGATTCAACTTATCACTGAATATACTTCATATGATGTGCAGAATCAATAGAAGTTCAACGAAGTAACCTTGTTAGGGAGGAAGCCATAGAATGAGCAACGATTCAGAAAACTAATATGGTTGACCTCTGGTAGCAAAGCATTTAGCTTGAAGGGTGTCGACTGATTTATCCGATATCAATATAATACTTGTTGGGATCAAAATAAAAAAAAAAACAAGTCGGGAAACCGGAAGCTAGCTCTTGAATTTGCAGAAGAGCGACAGTTTTGACCTACTATAACTTTGTTAGTATTAGCGCGATTTTCACCAAATTTGGCAGGATCATGCTCTATACTGTACCCTACATTGCTATTGTAGTGTGCTGCAAAATTGTGATTATAGGGTGAACTTAAGCGGGGTTTTCCTGTCAATTACTAAAAATTATAGTAATATACTACATATTATTAACTAAATTTGAACAGGTATCGCGGTATGGAGGGTATTTCGGAGCCTAGGCACCATATAGTGGCAGGTCTCTGATTTTTTTCAGAGAATGGGTTCGTTAACAAAATGACCACTTTCAACCCCCCGCACTCCCACCTTTTCAACAAAAGTCAAAACTAAGACCGGTTTCAAAAAGTACTAACTGAGACCTTTAATTTGATACCCCACATGACTATATTTGATGAAAAAAAAATTACACCCCCCTTTTGCATGTATGGGGACCCCCCCCTTAAATTCATCGTAAAAGCATGTAACTCACTATATGCATGAGCGTTCACAGTTCCCACCTTTCTACCAAATTTGGTCTCAATCGCTATAACCGTCTCCGAGAAAAATGCGTGTGACGGACAGACAGACAGACAGACAGTAAACCGATTTTAATAAGGTTTTGTTTTACACAAAACCTTAAAAAAATGTGAAAGATTCAATAATTTTAGGATATCAGAAAGAGATATTTTTGTACCACTCGGGATAATGGTTGATTCAAAGTACCTATGTATGCATGTACGCCCAATACCATTCGAACGTTCGGAGCTGTTCATGAAAAATGGTTTCCTTAAGATAACCCAGGCAGCCATGCTCGGCATATGGTTCCTTAACAGAACTCCTTCAGTCCTAAAAAAATATATAACGTGCACCAGCACCTGGTCAGTGTTCTCCACTTATTTAGATAACGCCTTGCTCTGAAGCAAAAAATTTCGACCAAGATGATAAGCCGATCACCAGCGCAACACAAGCTTCCGTTTCCTCCATTTTTCCGGGAAAATCCCTACATAGAGGCACATCGTAAACGTTTCAGCGAACCATTATGGTAGGGTCACTACCAGAGCTTTATTCGAAATGCCGCCTAAGCCTGGTGCTTTATTTTCGACAATCTTCTTCGCGGCTTCCAGGACTTCTTTACTGGTTACCTCGGATGTTTCATCGAGATCTATCTGGACAGGGGCTAGGTTCGATTCACTTGAAACTTGAGGGAAGAGGATACTATATATATATATCCCTCAGCAAATCAGGGTTGGTGATCGGTGGTGAGTATTTACCCTTTATTGATGCCGTGATTGCCTTGTATGCATTCCACCAGAAGTTGGGCATTGATTTCTTGCGTACAGTGCGACGTGGCGTGGAAGCGTCACATGCTTTCTGAATCCTTTCGATAACCTGGATCACCTTTTCTTCTCCGTCACTTGCAGAAGCATTTCCACGGACATCTGTTTATCAAGATTCTTGGATGTCCAGTCCGCTACTGCAATTTTCTTGCTATGCTTCCATCTGTCTATGCCCCACCTCGAAGATGATAGCCTGATGATCACTATGCATATATTCCTCGCTCCTTATCTCGAGAGTTGTCCATTCCAACTTGCTTTATGCAGCTCCAGTCTGAGCAAATAGGATACCGATTAAGTTGCGAACATCGTGCGCTTACCGTATAACATCAGACGAAGCAGCATGTGTAATAGCAAGCATGGTCCCAATTGATATCGTGGTGAACTAAGGTCAACCCCTATGACTCATCATATGCAATCGGCGAGTTCTGTAATTATCGTCGGCAAATGAGGAGGAAATTGACGCGGTTGCCACCCGAGAATGCCGTGGAACACATGCTAGCTTCTGAAACAGTTTGGAGGGCGATGGAAAAATGAATGAAGGCGATACACAACCTGCTGAGAAAGGAGGAGGTTCGGAGAAAAGTAGCAAATAAAGACACGAGCCGTAATTCGTAACTGATCCTCCTCCGCGATGTAATACCAAAATGGCAGACCTGTGGAATAAGCGGAGGATAAGGAGGTTTTTTTAATGAGTAAAAGTCTCACATAATCGCATGGTAGGAGCCAACGGTAGATTTCGAACCTTTCCACCTTCCAAAAAAAACATCGAGGACTTAGTCGCACACCTAACAGAAATTTGCGTTCCTCGTGCAGAAAGAACAGTGTTTTCGGGCCCAGGACCCTCAATTATGAAAGAGGAATGGGAGGCTAGATTAAAGAAAATTTATTTAAAAATTGGGGATGAACGATAGGAGGTATCAATATTTATTTATTAAACAATTACAATTACGGAAGGGGGACCAAATCAGAGAAGCATACTCGAGGATACTTCTCAAGGGGGAGTTAAAAACCATTATGGAGGATTGGACCGAGGTTTAATCAGTACAAGAACGCAGTATGAAACCTGACATTTTGGAAACACGGTTGGTGATATCGAAGTAGTGGCTGTCAAAATGGAGTTTATCGTCGAAGGTTACGTCCAGGTCGAGGATAGAGTAGAGAGTAGGAGAAAAGGGAGGGAGAGGTTTTAAGCGAATAACACATCGAGTGGCAATTGCTGACATTAAGATCCAACTTATTAACTGTGCACCAATGGACAAAAATATCCAGATTTGCTTGCAGGGACAAAGCTTTCTTGAGGTCATCCGCTATAACAAGTAAGGACAAGTGAAGATAGAGGGGAGGTCGTTAATAAAGAATAAAACTAAAAAAGGTCCTAGAATGGATCCTTGTGACACACCAGAGGAGGAGGGAAAAGGACTAGAAGTGCAATCATGAAAAGAAACGCTACAGGATCGGAAGGAGGCAAACCATGTAATAAGTGATGGAGGAATATTGATAGAGGCGAGTTTGGACAATAGTATCTCCTGATTAACGGAATCTAAGGTCTTAGAAAAGTCCGTGTAAATGACGTGGACTTCCTGCCGAAAATTGAGGAATTTGGCCACAAAGTTAGTGAAGTCCAGAAGATTGATAGCAGTGGGTCGACATTTTCTGAAGCTGGGCCGCTCTTTAGCTACAAGCTGGCCGAAGTAGGTGGATGACACACCGCTTGAGGATCTTAGAACAAGATGAAAGGAGCCAAATAGGGCGGTAATTCTCAGCAAGAGTTAAGTCACCGCTTTTGTATATGGAAAAAATAAGGGCTTCTTTCCACACGCTGGGAAAATGACACTCTTCGAGGCTCTTATTGAAAATAATACGAAGAGGAAGGGAAATTAAATTATAGCTTTTAATCAGGAAGAAATCGGGGCCGGGCCCGATTTTGGCATCAAGGTTGTCAATGAGGTACTCCACCAAGGAGGGAGCAAGGAGGGGAATGGCAGGAGATTTGAAGGATGCTGTGCTCAGAAGGAGGAGAGAGGAAGAAGAGGAATAGGAATTATGCACCGAGGAGAAGTAACTGCTAAGTAAATCACAGCATAGCTGAGAGTAGATAACAGCGGAACCAGAGAATTTGATGAAAGCGGGAGGGTACTGGGAGACACTGCGGGCGTTACAGATGTGAGACCAGAAAGGCTTCAAGATACCGCGCGCTAGTTCGACTTCAACACTGTCCAGATAATCCTTCCTAGACTTAATTATGAGCGATTTAACTGAAGTTCGCAGACCGCTGAAATGGTTAAAGTCTGCATGGCCTCCCGCAGGTAAAAACGTTTTCTTCGCAGCTTGCTTCAGACGATTTTTTTTTATGGATTTCAGTGGTGAACCATAATAGGTAGGAGCTCAAGGATTTTGGGGAAGAAGGAACGTAAATAGGAAGATAAGACAGAATGGGCTAAAAGGAGAGGAGGGTTTGGTCGCAAGTTAATGGTGAGAGAATGGGAGCCCAGTTGATTGACGCCAGAGCTAAGTTAAAACCCTTAAAGTTGAGCTTAGAGGGCTTGCTCATAGTATGGGAAATGAAGCGTGACAGTTTAACCTCGAATTCAAGAGAAGGATGATGGGCATCAGGAGCAACATAGGGGAGAACAAGAGAAGTTGAGAAAGGAGCCGTTAAGGCATGTTGGAGAGGACTAGGTCGAGAGTGTGATTTAGATGCTTTGTTTTGTGGTTGGACTGAAGAGCAGCACAGCAGTTCATGAAAATGAATAAAGGGGGAGACGGATGAGAAGAACAATTTGGAAGTTGTGGTTAGGCCAGGAGAGCAAATGTAGCTTAAAATCACCACAGACAATGAAGGGGAAAGTTACAGTAAGGACTTCTGAAAGACTGTCGAAGTAGGGAAGTATACGCAACATATAATAAAAGGATCGACGTTGAAAGGGAAAACACGTAAGGTGATACAATCATAGGGGGTAGAAGGTGAAAAAAAGATGGATTCGGCTCGTAGGGGAGACTTAACCGAGATCAAGGCATCACCACCAGCTGACTTAATTGAAGCTACACGATTTCTGTCGCAGTGAAAGACAGAGAACGCCCGAGGAGTTCAGAGCTTAAAATCCAACAACGTTTCAGTGATACGGATGAGATGGTCTTGAAAAGTCAGGGCAGAAAGATTGAAATATGACAGCTTGGTACGTAAGCTTCTGACATTTTGATAATAAAGATTTAAGCTACTCCACAAGTTGTATATGTTGGTCGGCGAGACGGGCGAGGGTCACGGAAATTTGTTCCAAATTTATTGCGCTGGTAAGGCTCTCTACTCCTTGCAGTCAAAAGGAGGGTTGGGAGACGGCAGTGAAGTCATGTGGATACTTCACTTTGAAGAATGCAATTACGCAATTGGTGGAGCCATTCTTCCGTCAGTTTCACGCACGAAAGAGGCGTCGGAGATAAACCAGCTTTACTTCTGATTATTAAATTGAAGGACGGGGCTACCCGACTGCGTAGGAGCGGAGCTCAGAATGAAAGCGGCTGATGTCTGGTACAGTACGGTGGAAGGTATTGATAATCCGGCGGAAAGATAGCGCGCTGAAGATGAGTTAGCTGCTACTGGAAGAACTATGGAGCTACCAAATATTCCTATTGTCGGGTGAACAGCAGGCTCTCCTGATGTAGCACTTTCGACTGGCGAAGTTTTGACTAAAGGTTTCGCCAGGAAGGTCGAAGAGACTCGGGTATAGCGCCCGTATTTTGCGGGCATGCTAGCCGAAGATCGTAGCGGGGATGATCCAATGATGATTTTTCAAAGCAAACTTTCCTATTCAGAAGAGCAAGGAATTCAGGTAGGGGAAAGCGTTCCCAATGACTGATGGAAGAATTTATGAGCGGATATATATTTCTCATCCATTTTCCCCAAACAAAAGAGAAATTCTTCCAACGCCTTATTTGTTCATCATTTTCAAACGGTTTATACTTGGCAACTCTATGTGTCGAACGAAGAAACGTACCAACCAGTTGGTTTTTTATGGTTTTGTGTAAACACAAAACCTTATTAAAATCGGTTTGCTGTCTGTCTGTCTGTCCGTCACACGCATTTTTCTCGGAGACGGTTATAGCGATTGAAATCAAATTTGGTAGAAAGGTGGGAACTGTGGATGCTCACGCATACAGTGAATTACATCCTTTTACGTCGAATTTAAGGGGGGGCCCCCATACATGCAAAATTTTTTTTCATCAAATATAGTCATGTGGGGTATCAAATTAAAGGTCTCGACTAGTGCTTTTCAATGCCGATCTTAGTTTTGACATTTGTTGGAAGGGTGGGGAGCGCGGGGGATTGAAAGTGATCACTTCTTTAAGGGGGCCATTCTCAGAAACTACTTAACCGAAAAATCTGAAAAAAATCAGGAGGCTGCCACTATATAGTGCCTGGGCTCCGAAATACCTCCCATACCGATATCTGTTTAAATAAAGTTAATAATAGGATATTACTATAGTTTTTAGTAGTTGACAGCAAAACCCCCCTTAGGCTTATCCTAGAATCATTCTGCTCATGGTAACGAAACCGCCATCCGTAGTGCACTGGTACAGACAATTTGAAACATTTGGAAGATTAAAGAATTTTTTGCTTGGAGAGTACTCAGAAAAAAAAAAAATTACCGAATATGGAGGATTGAATCAAACCAAAATAGGAGAAAGAAGGCAGAATTAATTTAAATATTGGAGATGAACGATTGAGGATATCAATATGATGATTTTCCAAAGCAAACTTTCCCATTTAGAAGAATTCAGGTAGGGGAAAATGTGCCCAATAAGATTGTAGATGGAAGAATTGGTGAAACAAGGGAGAAATTCTTCCAACGCCTTATTCATCATTTTCAAACGATTTATACTTTCTACAAAGTGGCAACTCTATGTATCGAACAAAGAAACGTACCAACCAGTTTGTTTTTATTAAATTAATTGAGCGTAGCTAGCAGAGTACGAATCAACCAATTGGATAGGTTGAGTGCTTTACGTAACGATGGGTCTTCATTTGGAACGAAGATACGCAGAAACCAGAAAAATGTCACCTAGAAAAATGTTGATTTATGACAACATATATTTTCAAAGTAATCAAAACTGTGACATTAAAAACAAGACATAATCAAAAAAATCTTGGGAAATCTTTCCATTCATATAAAGCAATACGGAAGTGGAAATTTTACGAAAGACCGATTCTCTCTTATCTATTTTTAATCTACTCTATTTTGCTAATAAATCTACATTTGTTATTTTTATCTTCGGGACAAAATCGGTCAGGAACGGTCTCAAACGTCTCAAAATTTTCTACTCTACATGCAAATCGAGCGTATTCATGAAGACAACTCATTCCCGATGGTCTATGTACAACAAAACTAAAATGATCAGTGCAAATTGGCCTGAAAATCTAGCAACTCACTCTTTCGGTTTCATTGGTTAATCACCAAAAATTATACAGAAATTTCCAAATAAAGTAAAACCTGTCTCTCTCTCAACTGATCGCACGTGATGCAAGAGAATCGATCGTTTCTTATTCAGAAAAGGTCACTATTGCTTATCTCGAATAAGCCCAACTCCGTATCTTTGCACTATCAATTAGCCACCTTTTGTGAAACTGTACTGCCTGAAACTCTTCGGCTAAGATACAATTCGAAGTTCCCAGTCGCACATCACATGACACAAACAACAATCTCGGTCAAGGCTCTGATTCTCCACTCTAGATTATGTCTCTGCGTTAACCCGCTATTGGGCCACTTGGTTCTGTAGGTTCGTGTGGTATTCCACGGGAATCGAACCTGCCCAAATCTACCTTGAATCATTCAAAAATAATCCTCGTGGAGACTAATAATAAACAAAAATCGAACCTGAAAAGATCATGTAAAAGGTTGAGTTGATAAATCACGACCCATTACTTATTCAAAACTTATTTTAATGCGAGCAAAAACAAAACCAGATCTGGATCTGAAATTTATTCACTCCATTCATCTGCATCACTTGTTGTTTGTATCCAAATGTTACTTTGGTATCTCATTAATTATATGCAAAAAGAGAAAATAAAATAAATAAAAAACCAAATTCGCCAGATAGTGACTACAAAATCATCAACGGAGTGGACTCGAAAACAACATTGTTGCCCCACGGTATCGCTCACTCAATCTCTCGAGTGCGAGGTACGGAGCAGCTTTGTTGACGTACACAAACTAAATACAAACTGGTGATACCATAAACACATTGAAGCATCGCTAAATTTAACCATGATTTTTTCCCTCACATAGCATTTCGCGTTTTATAGCTGGGAGCGCGAACACCGATTGAACAATACACTAAACAAGCATACCGAGCAAATACGATGAATCTGTCTAAGCGAGACAGCCTGGCATCACATGAAATCATACATGAAAGCAGTAGCGATTCTCGTACGTTATATTTACCACCAACAGAAATGTGGTCAGATGGCAACAAATCGAATGGTTTTTCTACTCTCCAGACAGAAAGCATTTTCATGTTGATAGATAATTAAGATATTTATTACTTTCGGCATTTGTAGATGGTTTGTTTGCGAAAAATTCGTGTTTATAAGATGCTTTATAGACCTCTTATCACCATATCACATGTGTTTACAAAGTTTGCTATTTTTTTTTCCTAGGACCATAAAAATGTATTATTTATTTGAAGAATGTTTGCAAACGGTTGTGTGAGTAACATCTATCTGAGCGGCGAATATAGTTAGTCCAAATACGGCTATCTCGAAGCCAAAGTTATGGTTTCAATGGAGCTGGAAGGCAGATTAGGTAATTGTTATTTTCGTGTCCCATTGCATTATCTACAATTTTGGTGAACATTTGATCAGATATTGTCAGAAAATCTAGCAACGTCGTTTTATTGACTCAAGATAAACCCAAGGGATTTGGAGGTTATCAGTTACAATAAAATTTATTTTTGAAATATTCATCATTCTTGTTTAGCAAATATGAGTAGTATCAGGATAAGTACTGGACACTGGGATATACTTATCATCTACGATATTACTCAGAAATTCAGATTCAGACATACCCAGCTTAGACAATCTCATGGGATTCCTGACAAACCGCTTCAGGACATTGGAAGCTTTGAACTTACCACAAAAACCACAGAAAGTGGATACACTCACTGTTTAAGACCAAAAGGCAGTTTGGTTACCGAGAATACTGCAGCTGATACCGAAGTACGAACCGGCAGCATGTGCCTCGTCAGTGTCAAAAGTATAAATAGCTCGGACATCACCCAGAAGTTCTCATCGTTCACGAAGTTTGTCAGGGCCATAGCATATTACCGTAGAGGGACGAATAAGCTTAAATAACTCATTTTTATCTATCTCAGAACTGAAGAAAGCGGAAACTTGTTGCATCCGGATGATCCCACATGAGACATTTCCCACCAGACCATTGCCTAACTCTAGCCTCACGTCCTGGCCTACGCCATCGCTCCATCTTAGGCAGGGTCTGCCTTGTCTTCTTTTTCTACCATAGATATTGCCCTTATAGACTTTCCGGGTGGGATCATCCTCATCCATACGGATTAAGTGACCCGCCCACCGTAACCTATTGAGCCGGATTTTATCCACAACCAAACGGTCATGGTATCGCTCACAGATTTCATGTAGGCTACGGAATCGTCCATCCTCATGTAGGGGGCCAAAAATTCTTTGAAGGATTCTTTTCTCGAACGCGGCCAAGAGTTCGCAATTTTTCTTGCTAAAACCCAAGTCTCCGAGGAATATATGATCACCGGCAAGATCATTGTCTTGTACAGTAAGAGCTTTGACTCTATGGTGAGACGTTTCGAGCGGAACAGTCTTTGTAAGCTGAAATAGGCTCTGTTGGCTGACAACAACCGTGCGCGGATTTCATCATCGTAGCTGTTATCGATTGTGAATTTCGACCCTGGATAGGAGAAATTGTCAACGGTCTCAAAGTTGTATTCTCCTATCCTTATTCTTCCTGTTTGACCAGTGCGGTTTCATGTTGTTGGCTGGTTCGTTTTCGGTACTGACGTTGCCACCATATATTTTGTCTTGCCTTCATTGATGTGCAGCCCAAGATCTCGTGCTAATCGCCGCCTGGTCGATCTGGATAAAAGCAGTTTGTACGTCTCGGGTGGTTCTTCCCATGATGTCGATATCGTCAGCATAGGCCAGTAGTTGGGTGGACTTAAAGAGGATCGTACCTCTAGCATTTACCTCAGCATGACGGACCAGGTTAAAAAGGACGCATGATAGGGCACCCCCTTGTCGTAGACCGTTGTTGATGTTGAAAGGTCTTGAGAGTGATCCTGCTGCTTTTATCTGGCCTCGCACATTGGTCAGGGTCAGCCTAGTCAGTCTTATAAATTTCGTCGGGATACCGAATTCTCTCATGGCCGTGTACAGTTTTACCCTGGCTATGCTATCATAGGCGGCTTTAAAGTCGATGAACAGATGGTGTAACTGTTGTCCATATTCCAACAGTTTTTCCATCATTTGCCGCAGAGAGAAAATCTGATCTGTTGCTGATTTGCCTGGAGTGAAGCCTCTTTGGTATGGGCCAATGATGTTCTGGGCGTATGGGGCTATCCGGCCTAGCAAGATAGTGGAGAATATCTTATAGATGGTACTCAGCAACGTGATACCTCTATAATTGCTGCACTGTGTGATATCTCCCTTTTTATGTATGAGAAAGATAATGCCTTGTTGCCAATCGTTAGGCATTGATTCGCTGTCCCATATCTTGAGCACAAGTTGATGAAGCCCACTTGGTGTAACTGGTCGCCTCCAAATTTAACCAATTCGGATGTAATTCCATCGGCTCCTGGCGGCTTATGATTTTTAGCCGATGAATTGCACGGACTATTTCTCCTAAACTTGGTGGTGGCAGTATTTGTCCGTCGTCTTCAGTTGGCGGGACCTCCAACTCGCCGATGTTCTGATTGTTCAGTAGCTCATCAAAGTACTCAACCCATCGTTTCAATATGTCCATTCTGTCGGAAATGAGATTTCCCTCTTTGTCTCGGCAGAACATCGTGGTGTATAAGGCTTCATCCTACTGACTTGTTGGTAAAACTTGCGCGTCTGGTGCGGTTGCTCCCTGTACTTTTCTAGTTCACAGATTTGTTGGTTCTCCCAGGTTTCCTTTTTTCGTCTGTGAAGTCGCTTCTCCGCTCGACGGAGTTCGTGATAAGTCTCTGCGCGTGCCCGCGTTCTTTGAGAATGCAACATTACTCGGTATGCGGTATTCTTCCGTTCCGTTGCTAGCTTACATTCATCGTCAAACCAGCCGTTCCGACTCCTTTTGCGGCTGGGGCCAAGTATGTTTGTGGCCGTATCCATGATAACGTTCTTCAGGTGATTGTGAAGATCATTTTTTGATGCTTCATCTCCAGGTCCTGTGTTGACTGCGGTTTTGCGGCATCCATTTCCCTCTTATAGGTGTCGCGGAGGGCTGTGTTGTGGATGGCTTCTGTGTTAACTCTCACCTGATTGTCAGAGGAGATTCTAGGTGGTATTGTTATTCGAGCTCAGAACACCATGCCAACGAGATAATGATCCGAGTCTATATTGGCCCCCCTATATGTTCTGACATTCATCAAGGCTGAGAGGTGGCGGCGTTCGATCAACACGTGGTCAATTTGGTTGAAAGTGGTCCCGTCTGGAGAGGCCCACGTATGTTTGTGGACCGCTTTCCGCGCAAACCAAGTACTTCCAACAACCATTTCGTGTGACCCTGCTATGGGAGCCAACGTATCGCCTGAATACTGGCTCCTTCCCTACTTGGCTGTTAAAATCCCCAACTATGATTTTGATATCATATCTGGGACAGGCTTCGAGGGTTCGTTCTACTGCCTCGTAGAAGGTATCCTTTTCCGACTCTGCAGTATCCTCTGTAGGGGCGTGAACGTTAATGAGGCTTACATTTCTAAATTTGCCTCGCAAGCGCAGAGTGCATAGCCGTTCGCTTATGTTTTCAAAGCCGATAACAGCAGGTTTCATTGTTTGACTGACTAAGAAACCTACTCCGAGCACATGGTTTACTGGATGACCGCTATAATATATGGTGCAGCGTTTCTTCTCAAGGAAACCGGCCCCTGTCCAACGCATCTCCTGTAACGCTGCTACATCAGCCCTATATTGGGACAGGGTATCGGCTAGCTGCTTATCAGCTTCATCTTTGTACAGGGAGCGCACGTTCCATGAGATAATGTGCAAATCGTCATTCCGTTGTCGTTGCCGGGTTCGTCGTTGTATAATTCGTCCAGTCCGAGGCTCCTGTTGTGGCTTCGTAACAAGTTGTTTTCCATGTAGGGTTGTCAGCCCTACCCAACCCCCAACCTGGAGGACCAGTTGGTACAATTTGTCCCGTTTTTAGGCGCGAGGATACTCACAGTAAGTGGGAGAATAGAGAAAAGTGCAGTGAATCACGACATGAAGCATCAAATGATTTTACCACGGGAGCACCTAGTCAACTTGATTATCGAACATTACCACGATCTTACCCTACATGAAGGACAGCAGATGTACTAATGAGACTGAAGATGTACTAACGAGACTGGTAACAATCAGGACCAAAGAAGACCAAAGAGAATGGACGACACCAGTCGGAACCAACCCAACCACTCGTTACCAAGTCCCGAATAAAGAATAGAGAACGAAACCCTAGCAACTCCAAAGAGATTTCAAACTTATCAAAGGCTATCGTCACCTTACTTGCAATGCTCGTTTGCGAAACACCAGCGCCAGCAAATTACACTATCAAGCATCCCGAGTCAGGTATATATGTGAAACTCGTCGGCAAAGTGCATTTAATAAAGGGGCAGTTGCAAATTAACACACTTATATCATCCGAAGAAAATATTCGACTTCACCATAACATACTATGCAAGGAACTAGTTGAACAATTGAACCAGATAATAAACAGAATTCTTGAAGCTATCGCACCTTGGAAGCACAGAAGGAAGCGACGTGGAATTATAGGGAACTAACTTCAGCAGTCTTCGGCGTAAACGACCGGTTGTACTCAGATCTCGATAAATGAGATGACAATCAAAAATATCTTATCGAGACCATGCAGCACCAAGGACATCTGCTGCTCACCACTATGGCTAGAGTAAACGATACACGACATACATTAAAAGCCAAACTTAATGTCATCACCGAGAAATTCAATCAAATATCCAAGGCACTGTCAGGAATGTCGGTTTAGTACAAGTTCATAGATCCGATTTTCCTAACGACGTACCAGTTAGCTTTCGGATGGCTGGAACAAACCCAACATCGGTACGAGACACTGTACAGGACCAAATCAGGATTTGAAAATTTTGCAGAAACATGCTCCGAAAGCTCATTTTACCGTACAATAACTGAAGTGCAATCAAAATTGGGACATCTGTTTTTCCTTGATCAACAGGAAATAAGACCTACACAAATTTCCACAACTGAAAATGGCGTCATCATATCAGGAATCTTTCACATATTGAACGAAAGGACGTCAAGCTCATTCATTGCATCGCTATTCCTCAGAGCTTAGGCACTGGAAATTTTTCAATACTAGACATTTCCAGAAACTACTTCGATATCAACTACGATGAACAGCTGTATTTTGAGCTTAGTCCAAGACAGTTTGACCTCTGCAGTAGAATGTCAGCCACGGAACATCATTGCTCGATGGACATATTGCAAAGCATTAGTGCGCATCCTAACTGCATCTGGAATGTGATTTAAGATCGAGCAACTAATGTAACATGCTCATACCACATACTACATGTCAAGAAATTACTTTGGAAGAAGTTAATGCGAGCCAATAACTGGCTGTTTTCAGCGTCATCTACACAACCAATCGCCATGATCAGCAATGGTAGTCGTCAAGATCTTACTATTCAAAGAGCAGGCATCATTAAAATCGATCGCCATTGCATTATTTGAAGTTCATCTGCTATCATACGAGCACCTTTACAAACTTCAAGGAGCATCGACATACATAAAGCCAACTCGGTTGGTACACCTCAAGACCACCAACTTGAAGCAGCCATTCCTACACATCGCAACGGAAACATCCCTTCAAGAAGAAGATAGTTTGCTTCCGGAAGCCCTAAGGTAAGAAGGTCAGCTACGATCCGAGATGGCGGATACAACATAGCATCAAATACGACATCATACCGTCCTCTTAGGCTCAAGCTTCGGACTATGTGTTCTGACTACTACGATCGCTATCATCTACATAATTTGGAAACTGCAAAAGAGACCTACGGGTAACGAAACCAAACTTGGAACAGCAATCTACAAAAGAACCTACGGTTCTTGGCGGACATGGATCTACAGTCCACTGAACGGAGGAATGCTCTACATATTTTGCCCCCAGTCCTTGTTCAAACGAATGCATGCAATGCCATGACATAATATTTCTTTGACAAATAGCTTTTCATTCATTAGTCATTTCAGATTGTTGATGGTATCTGAGTTAGATGGCTGAGAATAGAAAAATTGGCACCTGCACACACAATCGACTTTTCCAATGGGTGGCATGCCGAGACTTTTGAAAATTTCTAAAAGAATAATTAACGCGAAAAAGACGTCAACCCCATGTATTTTCAGTCCTGTTTTTTTTTCTCTCTTAAAAATCATCCAATTTGAAACGCCCAAGTTGATTCTACGCTGAGTGCACCAAGTGGACATTTTAAGAAATTTTCACGAAACTCAGTTCTTTGAGAAAGACAAATTTAGAAAATACATTTTTTTTTTGGTTTGCTTGAAAGAATTTTTCTCGAAAAGCTCCTTGATCTTGGCCAGAAAGTCAAATTTAACATGTAACGAATTATTTGAGGTTGTACACGTTTATAGATCGGTAGGTGATGTTCTGAGAACTAAACTCGAATATATAATCTATCGTGTGATTTGCTGAGTAGGACAAAGACGCATTGGTGCCAATTTGTCTGGCAGCTTCATCAGTTGTTCAGGCTAATTGTCTATAATTCATGTAAAGATGCGAAGGAATGACGAAAGACGTTGGAATGATTTCTAATGATCTAGAATTCGTCAGTTCTGGGTTTTTGTTGCTGAGTAAGGGATGATTTTTGGCTAACGACTTGTTAGAGTTCAACAGCATGAATGTGTCATGATGGATGAGGACCAGGCGGTGGTGATGGTCAATTGCCTGTGAAATGATAAATTAGGTGTCCTTCATACCATAGTGTCATGTTCAGTAGAATATTTCCGCAATTTACGATTTCAATTCTTTTCTCTTTATGTCGTGTCTTGTGAAGTGTCTTGAAGTGCCTTTGTTCAGTTTGTTATGATTGAAGCGTACAACACATGGACAACTTTTTAATGTCACTTAGGGAAAAATGTTGTTTCGGAAGAACACGGAAATGAATTACAGTTTCCATTATGGGTACAGTAGTGTGAATACGTATGTAGTTATTTGACGCAAATGGAAACTTTGACCTACTATAACTTTGATAATAATAGTACGATTTCCACCAAACTTTCCAGTATGATGCTTCCTATCAAAACCTATACCACCACAATTTTACGGATCTAGGATGAACTTAAGAAGGATTCGCAGTAAATTTTCAAAACATACAAATTTACTATTAGTAACTTTATTTGAGCAGATATCGTAACGAAAAATATTTTGAGGCATAGACACTCTACGCTTAGACCACCATAATTGAAGACAAATAAGGAGGTGGTAGAAACTGTGTAAGCACAAGGTAAACTGCTTGCAGAAGGCGGCCTAAAACTTGTATTTCAAAACTGGCAGGAAGGATGGGGAAAGTGTATAGCAACTTGATGGAAGCTGAATCGTTCCCTTAGTTGAAGTGTCAGTAAAATAGGTGTCAATTTTTCGTAGCTGCTATCAATAGTTTATACATGCAATAATATCAGATGATAAGCCTTTATTTTTCCATAGCAAAACTCCATAATCATTCTACTTATCAGTTTGTTTTTCAAATGCTATTCCATACTCGTATGATGATGATTTATAGCTTTCATATCAATCTCAATACTATTCAGCGATAAGTATGATAAATTGTCTGGTGAACTTGATTCACTGCTGGGAATAAAAGTGATTAAATAATTTTTGCCATTATCGCATTTTCTCGGTTATTTCTAGTTTTGATCATCAGCTTCAATGTTGATGATAGACACTAGAAATAAATGATAACAAATTTATGTATTTTTTTGCAAAAACAATAACCGATTCAAACAGCAAAACAACATCAAATCTATAATTCTGTGTTACTTTGGAATAGATTGTGCAAAGTTTGATGTTTTCTTTTTTTTGTATTTTATGTTATATAGTTCAATTCTTATCTAGTAAACATTTGATTTCTTGGACGGGTGTTGCACTCTACAGTTTTCCCTTATCACAATAATAGGAAGAAAATGAGAAAATGTTGTTTCCAAAGACAATTAAATTTAATGCTTCATAGTACTTTGAACAATGTTTCAAACTATTAGCGCTGACCTAATACCTTGTTATTGACAATTTGTTGATTTTCATTATTGGCACGTGGCTTGTTGTGAGCTAGTTCAAGTAATTGATTATTGTTTGAAGCGCGTTTTTCAATTACATTCTTGTAAGGCATCTAAGACCCTGAGCGTCCTGTTTCTTTTTCTATGACATAGAGGGCACCTCAGTCCTTCGTAAAAAGTCAGCTGTCAAATTTAGACTTCAATGAGTGGTTTTTCAAAATGAGTGCTGTTTACGCCTCTCGCTTTGAGGCAATTTTTCTGTTTGCATGAAAAAGGACCCAAATTAACGCAAACTGCTGCTGCGAAATATATGAAAAAGTCGAAGCAGTTCGTTAGCAAGTGGATAAATCGCTATAAAAAGGTCGGTAACGTTGATGATTTTCCTGATTGCGGAAGTGCAAGCAAAGTCTCGAAAAACAGACGAAAAAAAGGTTCTCGCATTGGTCTCGAAAGATCCAACTTTGACTTTACGTGGAGCTGCTGTGAAATTGAAAGCAAAAGGTGTTGACATATCTTACGGAACGATTCGCAGGCACTTGGTTGCCAATGAACTGAAATATCGCAGTACTTTGGAAAAACCAATGTTGAGTGCGAAACACGTTGAAAAACGAGTGGAATGGGCGAAGGAAAACTTGGACCGCGATTGGAGCAACGTAATTTTTTCTGATGAATCCTCCTTCTGGGCATTTCCGAGCATCAAACACGCCTGGACAACTTCGACCAGTAGGATGCTTCAACGGACTGTTAAACACCCCGTCAAGGTCCATGTTTGGGGTTGCTTATCAAACAAAGGTTTCGGTACTTTGTTCTTATTCACCGAGAAATTAAATGCCGAAAAAATGAATAAAATATATCAAAAGGCTTTGTTACCATCTGCTAAGCAATGGTATATCAAGAAAAATGAAAGCTGGATCCTTCAAGAGGACAACGATCCGAAACATCGGAGTCGAGCGTGTAGCGAGGGGAAGGCGCAAAACCGAGTTGTCACTTTAGATTGGCCATCTCAGTCACCGGATGCAAATCCCATGGAAAATGTGTGGGCTCTGATGAAAATGCAGCTTCGCAGACGCAAGCCATGTAATTTAGGTCAACTTTTTCGACAAATTCGGAAAATTTGAAGGTCTTTTCCGGTAGAATATGCAGAAAAACTAATGGAAAGTATGCCCCGACGGTGCGAGGCCATAATTGACAATGCAGGAGATTGGACTTGCTACTGAGGTATTTCCATTGAGTAGTTCATCCTAGAACAAGTGAAATAATATAGGCTATAATATGCATGACCCTACCAAGTTTGATGGAAACCGCACTATTACTAACAAAGTTATATGTCAAAATTGTCACTTCTGTACAAATTCAAGACTTGGATTCAAATATCACGCGAAAGTGGATATTCTCACATAATATGCACATATATTACCCACTAGGTTCTGACGAGACGAATATCCACTCAAACATTTGTATAAAAGAAATACACAAAATCTTTCATACCTGAAGCGTCCAGCCTCCGGTTTCCCGACTTGTTTGTACAATTATCAAAGATCTTCGAAATATCAGGATACTGTGGGCGGTATGAGTTGATTGTCCACGAAACATGAGCCTGGATGTTTTCATTCGTATCCTAATATTTACCTTGCATAGCTCCTCCTTTTAACCGAGGAAACAAGAGGAAACTCTGATGAGCCAGGTCGGGATCGTACAATAGGAAGGCTTAGGAACTAGGGAACCTTTAAATACGAACTCTGTTGTCAAGGAAAACAATGAGATGGGATGGCATTAATCTGAATTTCTTTATTTATTTGATTAACAATAAACGGAGAATACTATGCTATTAACATAGCAAGCTGGTCCCAATCCCAGGTAAAGAAGGAGGCTTTGAAGCAACGTACTTTGTACTATACTCAGTAAAACAAAGATAAAATGTTGAGATCAGGGAAACTGATAAATAAAGTATGGTTTGAGTTATTCCACTATGCTTAATCCTACCTGATCTCTCTTGGTGACAGGTCCCGCAACAGACCTACCAAGAAAATGCATCCAATGTCGTTAGAAACAACATGATCGTTTCGAAAAAATGCTAGGCCGTCTACCTCAGCCAACGCAGCAGGACAGACGCCGGTCCTGTCGAGAAATGGGCGAAGATTCTCGACACATGGACGGCGTCAGGACGTAAGCAAGTTAATCCGAACAAAATAAATACCTGTCTGCATGCTAAATGTTGACCGAGGAACTCACAAGAGCCCTTCGGAAAAAGCGCATTCATATCTGCGTCTGGTGCTCAAAAGCTGCGACATTGAACGCCAACGCGGTAAAAATGGCTATAAACTTCTCTATTTTGATAGCCCACACACTCAATATGGTGTTGGCATTGCAATCTCAGAGGGTTTCCGTGATGCCACTAAAGAGGTCGAACGATTTGATGATCAGCTGATGAAGCTCACCATTATATCAACTGATCGCACTATTCACTTCTTCACCGCGTGCACACCACGAACAGGTCGACCTGATGCCGAAAAGGATGCCCTCTTGTTACTGATTGCAAAACCGTTCCCTGTGAGACCATCGCACCTCAACATCGACTGTTGACTGTCGTCCTGCGAATTAAGCCACCGATAAAACAGCGTGAGAAACGCACTGATTGGCGGCGCATTAAATGGTTGCGAGTTCGTGAGAACAAAGTAGAAATGATCTTACTCACATGATTACCGACCATTACGAATGTGGAAGAATCGTGGAATCAAATGAAGGACACGATCCACAAAGCGAACTCTGCAACCCTCGGGGTCACCAAGCCGGGTAAGCGGTACATCAATCATGTTGAAATGAAGGCCCGGGAAAAGAAACACCTCTACCATAAATTTCTCGACGATAAAACACCGGCCAATTGGCAAATTTATAAGAATACCAACCGGAAAGCAAAGAAAGCAGTCGCTGTCACCCGAGCGGACCATTACAAAAATCTTTACGATAAACTGGACAATTGGGATGGCCCGACAGACCTGTATCGACTTGCCAAAAGCCGAAACAAACGCACAGAGGATATCAAAAACTTCTGTTGCGTTAATGCCAATAACGGTACTTTAC
The DNA here is from genome assembly GCF_905115235.1 of Hermetia illucens. NCBI lineage: Eukaryota > Metazoa > Arthropoda > Insecta > Diptera > Stratiomyidae > Hermetia > Hermetia illucens. Next base: position 213,944,477 of record NC_051849.1, read on the forward strand.
TTACCAACCGTCGAGCCGCAACGGATAGATGGCGAAAATACTTCGAGCAGATTTCAACCGTCCTCCACTTTCACAATCATTGCCGACATTTGGACCAGTTCCAGCTGTCAGCGCAACTGAAGTCGAGGAGGCAATAAAACGAATGAAATCAGGGAAAGCCACAGGACCTGATGACATCGCATCTGAGCTCTGGAAAACGAAGAGCTGGGATCCAAAACTGTGGCTCAGTGAATTCTTTAATCGGGTTATTCAGGAAGGTAGAACACCATCTGACTGGCAAGAAAATACCACTGTTCCAATATGGAAAAAGAAAGGTAGTCCAGCAGAATGTTCAAACTAACGTTCGATCCGATAACTTTCGCTTACTATGAAGATGTTTGAACGCATTCTTGACAACCGTATTCGCGAAATCATTGAAATAACCGTGAATCAAGCCGGATTTGTCAAGAACTGCGGAACTACTGACACAATACACGCTGCGCGGTTATTCATGGAGAAACACCGTGAGAAGCATCGCCCTCCTTTACATTGCATTCATAGATCTAGAGAAAGCGTTTGACCGTGTGCCACACGAACTCATTTGGTATGCTGCGTTATGAAAATGCTTCATGCATTAACGCAACCTGGATGAAGTGGTGTTCCACAACTGGTGTTCTTTGTGATTTATCAACGAAAGTCTCAAATCTAAAATTTATCGCAATGTCGTCCGTCCTGCCCTTCTTTATGGTTCTGAGTGTTGGCTGACTATAAAAGACAATGAACGGCGTCTTGCGGTAATGAGATGAAGATGTTGCGTTGGACTAGTGGCGTGACACGTTTTGATCACATCCAAAATGGGGATATCCGCGATCGTTGTGGGGTTGCACCGATCGTGGAAAAATTGCGAAAGAGGTGTTTTCGATGGTATGATCACGCGATTCGCGCTAACGAGAATTCACTTGCCAAGATTAGTCTGAACATTGAAGTCGATGGTAAACGACCAAAAGGCAGGCCGAAGCAACGGTGGTTTTATACGCTGGATGGGGATTTAAAAGCCTCGAGATTGCATCCAAATCAGGCATTTGATAGAGCCAAGTGGCGAAACCGATCACGACGAGCCGACCCCGCTTGTGAACGGAACAAAGGCTGAAGAAAAAGAAGAAGATGATTCTAACTTAAGATACAACTAGGTATAGGAATTCCATTAACATGAAGCAGTTCTGAATGCAGTTTTTTCACGCCCATTTCAGCAATGGATAATCATTTTTGCATTTTAACCAAATGACTACACTCGTAACCTTGACGTAACATTTCCTTTCCCATATAATTTGCTGCGGTTTCTATCAAATTTGAGACACTATTTCTAATAAAATCCTGTTATTTACGTAAGAACTTGAATAATTGCCCTATTAGACTTATTGAGACAGAAAAAAAAAGTACATAAAAATCATCGCACAAATATCAAACGGCGTTCATTAAAATCAATTGAAATTCCTAGAAGCGCGAACCTTGTCTTCAATGCTGAGAATGGCGTACATTGGTTTGTTCACTTTCCGCACTAGCAAAAAAGTTTTAAATTCCGGTTTTAGGCAGTATTTTGCAAGTTGATTTCTTGGATGTAACAATTATAGCATAAATGCTTTTCCATCAAACTTAATGATCTTAACTATTATAGCTTGGATCGCCGCTACGTCTACATTGGACTATTTCTTTAGACGTACCTCTGTCTCTGGGTTGAGTTTTTGACCTGCATATTAAATGGTGTCAAATTCATCTATGTTTTGTTCTCGAAATAGCGATGCAGTATGAGAAAAGGCATTTTGTTGCCTCATATGATATTATGTAAAGAAATTATCAACTTCCGATTTATCTATGAAGGTTGAACTTGGACAATGAGCAAGTCTTCCAGGAACTTGCATCAGCTCAATAAAATCAGGGATTAATTGAAAATCTCAATATAAATATTCCACTGTCAAAAATCTCTTACTCCAATTTGACACAATTATTATTTTTATTTTATTATTAAGGTATCAGTCTGGTGAACCCTGCGTTATACTGCTGACAAAGCTTTAAAAATACATGAATATCTGCCTCAACGATGACCTACCCAACAAGGTTCATCAAATCAAATTAAAACGGTGATATCAACATTTTTATTTTTGAATCAGATTCAAAACTAGCCGTACTTTAAATTAATAAACATCATCAACAATGTTTAATCTATCAAAAATACCAGAAAAAATTGTAAATCAAAACAAAATGCTTGCGTTAAATTATTTACGTAATGGGGTCAAGCACCACGAGAGCTGCGACACCAAACCAAAAAAAAAAAGCATTTGTTATGACGTTTCAACCACTGACTGTTGAATAACCGAGAGTACAATCTAATGTTATTGAAAGACCTTTTTCGCAGCACCGGCGTATTCAGATTACATTTACTTCTTTCCATAAAGTGATTGACCTTAAATGACAAAGTAAAGGTTATGAGTTTCATGTTGGTAATTTACGAAAATTAATCGTACCTCTCTCAAGTCATCAATAAAGCAGAAATATTAGGCTATTTCCAGTCGATAATGGTTGCTTTTTTTGAATAATGTAGTGCTTTTGAAATTGTGTGTGCTAATCTTGAATTACCCTCATCGGATTAGCAAAACGGTCGAATTTTGTACTTTCATTGCAAGCATATCCATGGTCAGACATTTTTCATATTGATTCAAGGATGTTGAGGCAAAAGTACGAAACTGACGTATTCCAATGCCGCATTCGGGTCTCATAATTTTCGTTTAGTAGTCGTTGCAACTACAGGGTAGGCCATTTAATGTGAGCCCATCTGGCAACCCTGTAACTTTTGACAGGAATGTCAAATTGACTAATGACATACCGCGTTTGAAGCGTCAGTCGAAGATAATTTATAGCATGCAGCAGTACACTCCAAAAGAATGCGTTGAAATAATTCAGCTCTATATTCAAAATAAGCTTTCAATTGTGTTAACTCAACATGCATTTCGTAAAAAAAAAAAATAAAGTGAAAAGTGCTCCATATCCAAAAGCACTTTGCAGAGTTTATACGCAAAATTTATTAACCACGGTAGTCTCAGCAGTACCAGTCACGTATCCAGACAACGTACACGACGTTCCGATCAAAATATTGAAGCCGTACGAGCCAGTATTGAGGAGACTCCGAGAACATCGAGTTATCACCGTTCCCAGGAATTACGCATTGCAAGAATCACACTCAGGCGCATAATTCGTACCAATTTAAAATGTTTCCGTACAAAATTCAATTGGCACAAAAATTAAACCCAGCTGATTATCCGAAACGCTTTGATTATGCCAAATGGGCCGTCGAAATTGTTCGCAATCAACCAGACTTTTGGCGAAAAGTCACCATGTCAGACGAGGCTCATTTTCAGTTAAATGGAGGCGTAAATAAGCAAAACTGTCGCTTCTACGCTACCGAAAATCCTCAATTAATTGAAGAACAGCCTCTCTTCGATAAAAAAAAAAGTGACTGTGGGATGCGCGGTGTTTGTGTAGAAAAGGACCGTTTTTTTCGAAAATGGGGAAGGAGCCTCTGTTACCATCAATGGCGAGCGTTATCGGGCCATGATTCGTAATTTTGTCATGCCGGTCATCGAAGAAAATGACATGGAAAGCTTCTGGTTTCAGCAGGACGTAGCAACTTGCCACACTTCACACACTACAATCAATTTTTTGAACTCATTGTTCCCCGGAAGGTTGATATCCAAAAATGGTAATTTTCCATGGCCACTGAGATCACTAGATTTGTCGCCACCACACTTTTTTCTGTGGATTTGAGATATCCAAGGTATAAATCAACTATTCAAGGACTCTTGCTTAACTCAAAAACAACATTCGACGCGAAATAGCGGGCATAACGGCCGAAACATTGGCCAAAACGGTGGATAACGCTAAAATAAAGAGCACATTTGGCCATCAAAATCAAAGGCAAACATTTGAAAGATATCATTTTCAAAAAATAGCTGGAACAAATCTTCTTGAACTAAAATAAATGATTTTTAATCTGAACAGCAAAAAAAAATGTCTTTTTCCAGAAAAAAATGGGCCCAGATTAAATGGCCTACCCTGCATCATTCGATACCTTGCAATCGTCCAGCACTTTATAGGAAAACACCATATTGAGCGCCGAATTAGGAAATTCTATATGGAGTGACAACACATCACTCAATAAGTCTCCGATCTGAGACATAGAGGGCATCACTCCTGGTAAACTTGTAGTGACTCAAGCGCACCTCCCTTTAGGTGTCAAAAACTCTCACCACCATTGACACTTATTCGGTTAAAAACATAACAGTCAAATTGAAGCAACCAACTGGCTGGCGTAGTTATTGCATACTTTATTTTATTTGGAGTTGTAACGGAGTTGCGAATATCAAATGATGTCTTCTTTTTAGTAAAGTAAAGTTCGTACATTGGTGACCTCCCGACGAGGGAAATAACGCGAATCAAACGCATCATCTACGTAGTTCATGCGGAATTCAACATGGCGGAGAAGTTCGATGACACCCGTAGCTCTCCAAGTGACCAGCAGGAGAGCGAAATCAACAGCCTGACTGATTTTCGTCTGCCCCCGTTTTGGCAGCCGCGGCCAGCTCTGGAAACGCAATTCCGAACACACCGGGTGACCAAGGACGACGCTCAGTTCGACAAACTAGTGAGCGAATTGGATCCTAAGGTTCTTGGCCAAGTGGCCGACATCATTGATTCACCGCCACTCACTAAGAAATGTAGAACAATCAAAAACCGGATTAATACTGCTTATGGTGTGTCGGAGGAGGTTAAACTGCGCGAGCTGCGTACTAGAGATCCGTAATCGGAAATAAAAAACCGTCACAACTTCTCTGCCGGATGAAGATAAAAACGAGCAACAAAGTTACCGACGTCGTCCTCAAATCGTTGTGGCTACAACGCCTACCAGCTAGCTTCCAGGCGATCCTCAACATTTCAGAAGCTACGGATGTATCATGGTTGTCGAAAATGGCCAACAGAATCTTAAAAAGTTGAAGAGCCGTTACAACTGTCCGCGGTGGGTGTATCTTCCTCCCCGTGGTCTCCAGCGGGAGAAAGCTGGCGAAAGGAATTGGCAGAAATCCGCAGTCACCTTGACCGAATGGGTGCGAATTGATTCCCAAGCCGGGTAAAACCCGCCGGTTCCAAAAAACGTCGGGAATCATATTCCAGCTGTTTGTGTTATTTCCACCGGAAATTGTGAGAATAGATACGGAAGTGCCAAAGGCTCCTTCTTGGGTTTCCAGGGATGAAACATCGGAAAAGTAATTACGCCGCTTGCAGATTTGGCGGATGGAAGCGCCGCCAAAGTCGCCTCCATATCCTTGACGAACATACCGGGCCGAAGTTTTTAATAGATAAGGGCGCGAACGTATCAGTTATTCCGCTTAATAATCGACATCAGCAATCAAAGAATCGTTGACTCGTACACTAAGTAGTCATCGCGTGGATTCTTGACCTGCGTGGAGTATTGATCCGCTTTTACAAAGGCAGGCAACTCAACATACCATCAGCTTCTCAAAGACTTCCCCAACATAACGAACCCCTCCGTTCAAACCAATTGCCAACATTGAGTCCAACACCACATTGTTACCAACGGACCGCCCGTTGCAGAGAGACCTCAACGTCTGAAATCCGATCGACTTAAGGTAGCGAGAAAGGAGTTTGAGTACATGGTCAAGATGGGTTATTACCGTCCGTCGAACAGCCCTTGGGCCAGTCCCCTGCATTTGGCTCCCAGAAAGGACGGAACTTGGAGGCCAAGTGGGGATTTCAGGAGATTAAAGGCGATAACAACCCAGATCGATATCCAATTCGACACATCGAGGATATCGTCGTCGAACTAAACAAAAAACGCGTTTTCTCCAAGATTCACCTTCACAGAGCATTCCACCAAATACCAATCGCCGAAGCGGGCATCGCCAAAACCGCGGTGACAACGCCATTTGGCGTTTACGAGTCCACTATAATGACTTTCCGTCTACGGAACGCTGACCAGACCTTTCAGCGCTTCATGGACGAGGTGCTGTGAGGGCTACATTTTTATGTATGCTACGTCGACCATGTTCTGGTCGCATCCGAGACCCCGCAGCAACACATCGAACACTTGCGCAAGGTTTTTCAGTGTCTAACTGATTACAATCTCGTGGTGAACATGTCAAAATGTGTATTCGGAACCAACTAAATCGAGTTCCTTGGCCATACGGTTAACGAACGTGGAATCTTACCATCATAGTACCGTGTCAAGCCAATCTAGAAGTGCAAACCAAGTCCAACCACTGCCAAAGAACTCAGACGATTTCTGGGAGTCCTTAATTTTTACAGACGTTTTGTTTCCAACGCCGCTACGCTTCAAGCATCATTGAACGGCCTAGTGAGGAACACAACAATATTGTTGGTGGACTTCCAACCGAACGTACCAATTGCATTGGTAACCGACGCATCAGACGTGGCCGTCTTGGAACAACAGCCCGGCGACAGGTGGCTTCCAATAGCATTTTTCCAGCGGAATTCACTTCCGTCATTTTTTGGAGGGCGTGCAGAGTTTGTTATCAAGATGGATCATAAACCTTTGATCTACTTGTTCAGGTAAAAGGCGGATAAAGCATCGCCTCGTCAGGTACGCTACCTGCTGTTCATAGCCAAATTTTCAACCAATATCGTTCACGTTAGGGGAGAAACGAACGTAGTAACTGACGCACTCCCGCACGTTGACGTTATTTCTCTACTAACAACGTTTGCTACTGACGAGCTGATAGCGGAACAGGAGAAAGACCAACAGATGCGTACTGACAATTCAACGTCACTCAAAGTAGAATCAGAGGATGTCAGCGACGGGAAGACGATATTTTGCGACTCTTCGCACACCGCAGGCAAACCAGTCTGCCAATTTCCTTTGCTGAAGCATTCGCCGCGATATCGGTGTCGCGCTACGGGATGCCTACGGTTATAACCACGGATCAGGGCACTCAGTTTGAATCGTCACTTTTCACTGCCTAAACAAAAACCAGAACACTGGGAAGCAAGCGGACCAGAATATCCTCATATCATCCGGCATCAAACGGTAGCACGGTTCTCTCAAGGCCGCCATCATGTACTTGGAAGACAATCGTAGCTGGGTAGAAGACTTGCCTATGGTTTTCCTCGGCCTCCTGGCAAGTGTCAAACAAGACCTGAATGGGTCATCGACAGAGCTGTTATTCGGCACCATATTACGGTTGCCAGGTGAATGGTTCGGAAGTTGAGATTGATTCCAGCATATTTCTCAGCAAAATCCATCAGCACTTTAGGCAAGTTTACCCACCGCAACACCGGAACACCATCTGTGCTTAGGGTAGATGTCGTAAAAAGATCGTTGGAAAAGGACCTCACCGCGTCATCCACCGCATTTCGACCGTACTGTTCAAGGTGGATCTTAATGGGCGACAGATAAATATTTCCACCGAAAGGCTGGAACCAGCCCTCCTGGAGTTCGACGTAGACAATCCGATGTCGCAGTCGCAATAAAATCAGCCAACAACACGGCATTTCGAAATAAAGCCTAGCGCATCACGAATTTGCGACGCGGATTTTCCGGTGCAATCGCAACTGCCCTCCGCCATCAACTAAAAACTCCAGTGGAAATCCCAGCCAACAGAAAAGGCGCATGCAGCTCCTCGACCGGAAGCTAAGTTTCGGCCTACGAAGAAGACGTCCTTATTCGTCTTGACGTTTCGATTAATGCCATCGGTCTGTGCATTAATAATGGCATTACTGTCTTGACACTGTCGCTTGCTATGTCTGTTTTCCACCCATCAATGGTGTCTCAGTAATGCCGGGCGAAAATTCAAGATATACCGCGTAGCTGGATTGATTGACAAAGCCTCGATTCAGAGCTATACGGTCTTGAATTTCCGAAAGGGATTGGTATCAACGGGCATTTCTCATAAATAAATTCTGACATATTTACAGCTGATGATTTGCTTGCGGCAGACGTGTGTAATGTGGTTTTCCTAGACAACGATATGGACATTGGTCGCACTGAAGAGATGTCAAAAGTAGAGTCTGATGTTGCAAGCACATCAACTTCAGCAGTATCTGCATCTTCTACGTTCACTGCAGCATCCACATCCCAATTACTTCGGACAGCATTAGTTGATATTCACCCAGTCCGTTTTGCTACCCCCACACCAAAAGCCACTCGTGGAAGAAAATCGCTGAAAACCAGCATTATGACATCGTTACAGAACCGTTCTAATTTGCAAAATAAAGCCAATGAACGGGCCAAGAAAAAGTTGACACAATCGCCGCGGAAGCGGGGGGGGACAAATGCACACTCAAATGTCTTTATAAAAGAAATACACAAAACCTTTCATACCTGAAGCGTTCAGCTTCCGGTTTCCAGATTTGCTTTATTTTATTTTATTCTCAGATTTAGCTCTTGTGTTTATTTCGTTAGGTGCACGCAAATCCCCATGTTTAAGTATTTTTCAGGATCTGGTGCGGACTCACGCACTGCTTAAAGGACTCCCCCCCCCCCCCCCACACACACACAGACACACATACCCGAGCCTGAATAGAACAGAGTTCTGCAAGCATGTGTCGACGGAGCAGTTTGATGGAACTTCAAAGTTTGCGGGGCGGACCTTCATGGTCAATTTCGCCAACTTTAGCTCCCCCTCCTCTTTGTCGTCGCCGGTTACTCAGGATGAGCCTTTGACCATTTCAATTTCCAACTAGTCATTACAATCATTTTTAAGGTTTTGTGTAAACATAAAACCTTATTAAAATCGGTTTACTCTCTGTCTGTCTGTCCGTCACACGCATTTTTCTCGAAGACGGTTGTAGCGATTGACACCAAATTTGGTAGAAAGGTGGGAACTGTGAACGCTCACGCATACAGTGAATTACATCCTTTTACGTTGAATTTAAGGGGGGGTCCCCATACATGCAAAAGGGAAGTGTAAAATTTGTTTTTCATCAAATATAGTCATGTGGGGTATCAAATTATCAAATTAAAGGTAAGTCGATCTTAGTTTTGACATTCGTTGGAAGGGTGGGGATCGCGGGGGGTTGAAAGTGATCACTTCTTTAAGGGGGCCATTCTCAAAAACTACCAAACCGAAAAATCTGAAAAAAATCAGGAGGCTGCCACTATATGATGCCTGGGCTTCGAAATACCTTCCATGCCGATATCTGTTTAAATAAAGTTAATAATAGTATATTACTACAATTTTTTGTAATTGGTTAGAAACCCCCCTTAAATTCATCCTAGTACCATGAAATTTTGCAGTGATATAGGCTATAATATTCCACCAAGTTTGGTGGAAATTGCACTATTACTAACAAAGTTATAATAACTCAAATTTGTTGCTTCTTTGAAAATTGAAGACTATGAATGTCAATATGACCCGAAAGTGGATACTCTCACATAATATATGGATATATTACGTGCTACGTACTAAGAAATACACAAAACCTTTCGTACCTGAAGCGTCCAGCTTCCGGTTTCCCGACTTGTGTATTTATTTCGTTAGGTGCACGCATATCCCCATGTTTAAGTAATTTTCAGGATCTGGTGGGGACCTACGCACTGACGCGGACGCGCGAGTTTTTGTAAAATGACACTTGAGATATCGAAGTCCTTAAAGGACCCCTCGTCCCCCCACTCACATATCCGAGCCTAACTAGCACAGAGATGTGCAAGCATGTGTTGACGGAGAACTTCGATGGAACTTCAAAGTTTGCGGGCGGACTTTCTTGGTCAATTTCGCAACTTTTTAGATTTTTGGGATAGCTATGGACCCCCCTTAATCGTCTCCGGTCGCTCAAGATGGGCCTTATTTGATCATCTCAATCTTCAATTAGTCATTACAATCATTTTTTCTTCTTTCTCCCAGAATCACCCCCATTTAATTCACGGTGACCAATGCACTTCTCATGTTGTTTCAACAATGGCTTAACTCGGAATACAGCAATTAACGTCGATGTTGAGGTGCGATGGTCTCATATTGAAACACTTTGTTGTCAGTGACGGTGAGAAAAGAACGCAGTCTTATTGGAGCATGAACAATTTGCCTTTTATTGTTCCATATATTGACAAGTATAAGGTCATGAGTGTTACCAAAGTCGACAGTACGCTCGCCAACTTCATTACGTGTTTATTCTTATAACCCAAGGGGGGCCTAAAAAGTAACACAATATCGACAAGAACGGTCTTTATTTCACGATTTGTTTGTTGAAGTTTGTTTGAATGCACATATTAAAGAATATTGAAATTATAGAAGAGAACTGAGGAATTTCCGATGAAAGTTCTGTCCCCGAATTCCTCCTTCATATGTTTACCTTAACCAAACATAAAACAAACTCTTCCTTCCTTCCTTCCCTGAATGTAGAAGTCCACATACGAGCCCACATATAGCGTTTAAACTATTCAGCCAAATACTGACACTCGATTGTAAGCACTAGTCATTAACTAACAAAGCGATAGGTAATTAAGTTACTTGATATCGTAGGTAATAATGCGACAAGTCAGCCTTGTATTGTATGTATAAGTTGAGTCTATTTTGTTATTTGGTCAGAGTTCAGAGCGGAGCAAAAAGAGTAGGAAGCAGAAGGCAAACAAATTTATGGAGGTTTCAGAGAGCTGGTATCCTTCGACAATGCAACTACTCGGATTTGGAGGTCATAGGCTCCGTACTCTATGTGAGTAATGTGTTATCACAGACCGGATTACAATGGTACTATGTAGTCCAGTACAATGGTAGCCCATAGCGGAAATCATTGTCGAAAGTATAAGCCTGTCACAGAGCATCCCACCTAACTTTCGAAATGTTGCTCTATCGAGAACGGAAAGTCCTACGACAATGTCGCTTGGTGACCTTTTCAAAACCCAAACATACGTTTAATGGCGAAGATTATACGTTGATCACTATAGTATCACTCGGTGATACCAATTAAAAAACATGAAACCTGTTCTTTAGGAACGGCACGTGTAGTTCCCCATATAAAAAGTTAATTTTCTGTTTTGAAAACAAGTGCTCTCTCTCTCGTCACACACTTTGGATTTCAGCTCCCGCTTAACTATTCCATATTCAATAATTTAAGTAGACAGAGGTAATCTGACTACTCTTTTATTTGTTGTTTTATTTTCACCATTTTTTTTTCTGTATTTGATGTATTCAAATTATTTGAAAAACATCTTATTAGCATATCCAAGTTAAAATTGTTGACATGCAAAAAGCTCTGGCAAACAAGAAATCCTCCATAGTTTCCATTATAACAAATTTCTTTACTTAGAACTTTATGCTTGGGCTACGTTTTCCATTTCCATAATATAACATTTGTAAACAAACATCGAGAAATTTTCACATGGATGAAGCGCGTAAGTCGAAAATCAATCAAGTTTGTCTGCGAATCAAAGTCAAGCAACATTAATTCTGATGTGTGCTCTTATAGGGGTGCTAATTGTGAGCCGGACCACTTTTTTCCATTGTAATGAAGCCAAATAATCCAGACAAAATCTGTACCATCAACAAATCATAGGCAAAATTGGAAGAAAAAATATTGAAAACACATAAAATGAATAAAACAAATTAAAGCTATTTTTAAGAAGTGAAATAATGCAGAGGCGACTGAGGAGGAAATTACTTTCTGGAATAATCGAAACAAACATTGAAGCCCGACAAATGAACGATGATTCAATCAGAATTGTAGAGCTGCAATTAAATGAAGGAAGAGCAGATGATTTCATCTAGTAACGTGGACTGAATTCATTATCCAAAAGAAAACGGAAGTGTATATTACGGATCCAGACTGGGGAGTCGAAAAACACCTCCCCCAATCCAGGGTGTCATGCGAACCATGCCCATTGGATAGTTTGCAGTCGGGGGTAACTGACTGTATTCGAACAGAGCCTCACTGATACCTGGTCGCCTCAGTGAGTAAGTTAGACCTTACCGTGCTACGGGGGGCTATGGCACGGCGGACCTCTTAACCCCCATACTCGTGGGAATCAAATGAGTACAAAACAAGAAAAGGAAACGAAAACCAAAAAAGCGGGGCGCCGTACCGCACCAAAACTGGTTAATCAGGCGGAGGCACGTCTCCCAATTACTGAGAGCCAGGTGACTACACCCAAGAAGGGAGAAGTTGGGACGTCAAGCAGTGGATCCAAGGTGAGCATTGGTATACTGTGTGGACTACAGCCAACGAACACCACTGCTCAAAGAGCAGGGACCAGCAAAAGCACGTCTGAGATAAATACAACAAACGTCAGGAAAGAGACAGATCTCAATGGCGCCGGGGTTAAATGGTACCTGCGCTAACTGAAGGAAGGCCTGAAACCAGAAGAGGCCCTTAAGAAGGCTCAGGACAGACCTAAGCCATCTCTACCGGAGCCGAGAAACCGAGGAGCAACAGAGATCAACCCGCATGAAGGGAATGCTCCCAAAAAATCCAGACCTGAACCCAAGGGAGGAGAAAACCCGGGCAGGTCAGGAGTGAAGGCAGGACCCAAGAAGCCCGCCAGCCATTAGCTATGCTAGTGCGGTCAAGGGCATTCGACTGGCCATACTGCCAAAAAGATTTCCCGAGCAAATACTCACTCGGGAGGAACAGGAAATCATTGAGGAACTTGCCGTCAAGCAGATGATCAAGGGTTGGACGTCGAAACTGGTGCTCACCGGGATACGCTTTCGACCAGGCCTTATACTGGTGGACTGTGCGATGGAAGGCACCGCAGAATGGGTTAGAACCATAGTTCCTAGATTGCCAGGCTGGGATAATATACCAGGAGCCCACATGGTGACAGTTTTTCTGCCAAAAGCCGCGGCAATAGAAACGGAAGACCTTATGAGACTCCTAATTGCTCAAAATGAAGATCTCCATACTCGACTATGGAGCGTCTTCAGAAGAAAGGTGGAGGGCAAGGGTAAACTCCTCACGATCGGGGTAGATGACCGATCCCTGGAGGCAATTAAACGCCGGAGTTGTCATATCAACTACCAATTTGGCAACATACCCGTGCATGTGCACAAGGAAAAGCCAAGGAAAGAGACCTCGGAGGAGGCATCGGGTGAAAAATTTACCGAGGTCCCTGAAGAAGTCGCGGAAGCCATAGAGGCGGAAAGAACTGGATCAACCAGGGAAATAGACCTGCTGCCCAGTCAAGAGCAGAAACTGGACGACCTAGACCTAGGACTCCTAGGGCTCGGAGTGGACAGCGACACGCAGGAAAGCGCCATGTCGGAGGAGGAGGGTGACACTCCGACAGTGGAGAAGAGCTCCAAACAATAACGGAGCCAATGGCCAGCACTAAGATAGCCCAGATAAACCTCCACCATGCGAGAGCTGCATCTGCACATTGGAATAGTGCTGGCTTAGGAGCCCTGGGTGTACCGGGGGCAGATTCGCGGTCTGCAAGGAGGAGACATGCAGGTAATTTGGGACTCCTCTCGTGAAAAACCAAGAGCTTGCATAATTCTCAAACGTAATTTAAAATACATATGTCTTTCAGAGTTCTTAACCGGGGACTTTGTGGCTTTCCAAGTCTCATTGGAAGCCGGGAGGAGCACTCGAGAGGCAGTTGTAGCATCGGGATACTTCCCAGGAGACGAGAGCCGGGCTCCACCGGAACAAGTCGCAAAGCTGACGAAGTATTGCGAGGAGAGGGCGTTACCACTTCTTCTCGGCTGCGATGCCAACGCTCACCACGAAGTCTGGGGAAACAGCGACACTAATCTCGAATTTATTCTTAGTAATAAGTTAGAAATATACAACGTAGGGAACACTCCAACATTTGTGACCAGCACCAGACAAGAGCTACTAGATATAACTCTAGGAAATACCCTAATGAACGGGATGGTCAGGAATTGGAGGGTGTCGGATGAACCCTTAATGTCTGATCACAGAATAATCAGATTCGACATTGAGGGTAACTCCGAAATAAAAAGAATAATAAGGAATCCCAAGAGAACGGATTGAGAATCCTACACAACGCACCTGAGCAACAACATTGCCCACCTTCAAGGGGGCGGTGACATCAGGAGCAAATTGGAATTAGAAACGGTGTTGGAAGACCTCAATACAATCGTCATTGACGCATATGAGGCCAGCTGTCGGGCCAAGACAGTCAAGTCATCAAGGGATGTACCATGGTGGAACAAGAACCTAGCCAGAATGAGAACAGAGGTACGAAAACTCTTTAACCGGACAAAACAAACCGGGGACTGGCGGAGGTATAAAAATGCACTGACTGCGTATAGCAACGCGACCAGGGAAGCGAAACGGAACAGCTTTAGGGAATTCTGTGAAGGGATTGAACAGATCACAGAAGCAACCAGGCTGTACAAGGCTGTAGCCAAAGACGGGGGAATATCCTCTGTCTGCATGAAAAAGGAAGATGGGACATTTACCGAGAATGAGGAGGACAGGATACACCTGCTTCTCACAACTCATTTCCCGGGGTCCTACCCCTCGGCGGCAGGCGACAACAATCTGCCTGGCACCCCAACAACGAATAAAAGGGGAAGGAAAGAGATCTGGAAACTAGCAAAAGAGGTATGCTCAGAAGCTAGGCTAAGATGGGAAGTAGGAACTTTTAAACCCATGAAATCTCCCGAAGTAGACGGCATTTTTCCAGCACTTATCCAGAGAGGCCTAGGAATTATCTTAGAGTCCCTTCTGAGGGTGGTAAGGGGGAGCATAGCACTGGGTTACATACCAAGGGCATGGAGACGGGCAAAAGTGGTCTTTATTCCGAAAGCGGGCAAAAAGGATCCTTTTCACCCTAAATCTTTCAGACCGATCTGCCTAACATCGTTCGTACTCAATACGCTGGAAAAGGTCATAGACAACTATATTAGAACTAACGTTCTCAAGCGTAATCCCCTACATCACTGTCAACACGCTTACCGGGCAGGACAGTCAACTGAAACTGCTCTGTATCAGCTGACAGAGGTACTACGGGACGCCATAGAAACAAAAGAAATTGCACTGGGTGCGTTTTTGGATATCGAAGGAGCATTCGACAACACATCGCACACAGAGATATAGGATGCCCTGAGCCGCAAAGGAGTGGGAAACACACTGGCACTCTGGATGGGCAAAATGCTAGAAAGCAGACAAATAGAGGTACAAACGGGTACAAATTCTATTATCATGAACACCACTCAAGGCTGTCCACAGGTGGAGTACTATCGCCGTTCATGTGGAGTATGGTAGTGGATGAACTCCTGGACGTGTTAACTAATACTGGAATACAAGTCCAGGGCTACGCGGACGACATTGTTCTAATCTGTAAGGGCAAATATGAAGATACCCTATGTGATAGAATCCAAACTGGATTAAGGGTTACTAGTGCCTGGTGCAGGAAGGTGGGACTGCGGATCAACCCAACCAAAACCACCATAGTACCATTCACTAGGAGGCGTAAGCTGGATCACCTGAAAGCCATAACATTACATGATATGGAGGTGAAACGAGAAACAGAGGTCAAATATTTGGGAATCACGCTAGACCAAAAATTACTCTGGAAGACGCATGTCGGAAAGCCACGAGGGCTCTGATGACTTGCAGGTCCATACCAGGAAAAAAATGAGGTTGCAGCCCGAAGATACTACTTTGGATATATACAGTCTGTTACATAAGAGCGTGGTCACTGTTACACGTAGATAAAAAATCAGAGTGTCCTGTTTCTTTTTCTATGACATAGAGGACACCTCAGTCCTTCATGCTTTTTGTAAAAAGTCAGCTCTATGTCAAATTTAGTCTTCAATTGAGTAGTTTTTCGAAATGAGTGCTGTTTACGCCTCTCGCTTTGAGGCAATTTTTCTGTTTGCATGAAAAAGGACCCAAATTAACGCAAACTGCTGTTGCGAAATATATGGGAAAGTCGAAGCAGGTCGTTAGCAAGTGGATAAATCGCTATAAGAAGGTCGGTAACGTTGATGATTTTCCTGATCACGGAAATGCAAAGTCTCAAAAAAAAAAAGACGAAAAAAAGATTCTTGCATTGTTCTCGAAAGATCCAACTTTGACTTTACATGGAGCTGCTGTGAAATTGAAAGCAAAAGGTGTTGACATATCTTACGGAACGATTCGCAGGCACTTGGTTGCCAATAAATTGAAATATCGCAGTACTTTGGAAAAACCAATGTTGAGTGCAAAACACGTTGAAAAACGAGTGGAATGGGCGAAGGAAAACTTGGACCGCGATTGGAACAACGTAATTTTTTCTGATGATTCCTCCTTCTGGGCATTTCCGAGCATCAAACACGCCTGGACAACCTCCACCAGTAGGATGCTTCAACGGCCTGTTAAACACCCCGTCAAGGTCCATGTTTGGGGGTGCTTCTCAAACAAAGGTTTCGGTATTTTGTTCTTATTTACCGAGAATTTAAATGCCGAAAAAATGAATAAAATATATCAAAAGGCTTTGTTACCATCTGCTAAGCAATGATATATCAAGAAAAATGAAAGCTGGATCCTTCAAGAGGACAACGATCCGAAACATCGGAGTCGAGCGTGTAGCGAGTAGAAAACGCAAAACGGAGTTGTCACTTTAGATTGGCCATCTCAATCACCGGATGCAAATCCCATAGAAAATGTGTGGGCTCTGATGAAAATGCGGTAGAATATGTAGAAAAACTAGTGGAAAGTATGCCCCGACGGTGCCAGGCCATAATTGACAATGCAGGAGATTGGACTTGCAACTGAGGTATTTGCATGTCCCACTTCTTAAGGGACAACAAAAATGCCGCTCTAGTGGCCCTAGGCTCTTTCACGAGGATTTTCACTTGCCGGCAAGAGTCCAAATTTCTCCACTCGGTTGCGTGAATCCTTGCAATTTCACCGTTCAGAGTAGACTTGACAGTAGATGGTCGGATTCCAAGAGCTGGTTCTGGCCCCACCATTGTGGATCCAGACCCTCGGCGAGCCAGTATGTTAGCCTCCTCATTATCGGCGATGTTAGAGTGCCCCGGCAGGATGACCCCCTTAAGAAGTGAAATAACGCAAAGGCGACTGATGAGGAAATTACATTTTGGAATAATCGAAACAAACATTGAAGCCCGACAAATGAGCGATGATTCAATCAGAAGCTGCAGAGCTGTAATTAAATAAAGGAAGAGCAGATGATTTCATCTATTAACGTGGACTGAATTCATTATCCAAAGAAAAACGGATGTTTATAGTAAGGTCTCCGAATCGATTAAAAGTAGGAACACTCCAGAACAAACAAAGAAGATTCACTTCCCTTCATTTCTGCATAACTTAAATATTTGTATGGAGATAAGAGAAACATTTCCCTTTACCAGATGCCACGGAGTCATGCAAAGACGACAAGAAGACCTTCAAAAACTCATCAACAACGAACCCAATGAAAGCAACTTCAACCAATTAGAGATATTATTTAGTGCTGAATTCAAGGTCAACCCACCATGTTTCCTGCAAACTTACTATCGCGCTTTTCAGATAAAAAAACTAATCGACGCCGCGTGGAGTTGGGATGACGCAGCTACCACCATCCTATCGACCATAGTACTATGAAATGTCTCATCCAACTGCATGAGTTAATTGTACAAATATTAGAATAACGAGTCATAATAATCGGAGAACTGGTCGACCAGCCCATGGGAATGAATGTTGCAATGATATGCGAAAAGGGAGAAACACACACGAAGCACGTCATTGTTGCGATTTCTTTTAAATGCTTTGTGATTCACGTCATTGTTACCCTTTTTGTTTCATCGTCATTGAAGTAAAGCCACTCATCATTCTTGTGGCTTCTGGGGAATTTTAAAGCGCTAACAATTCTAGCGTTGAATTAACTCAGGCATTTGTGAAAATCCCTGAATAATACCCTGAATTACGTTAAGTATTATGCAAGATTTTTATTGCATTTACAAACATTTCTCAATACTGGAATAATCAACTCAGATAATCAAGCATAAACTTGAAGGCTGGTCTGAAGACATTGAGTCTATCTAAGTTGAAAAGGAAGAAAACATAGCGATATTAGTTCACTATCACTCATTCAGTTTATATCACAACAACAGATTATGCTCTGATATCACGTCATATGATCATGTCGCAATGACACTTCTAATCTTCAAGTTGGTCATGCTTATGAATGGCTCAATAACAATTTCTGAAATAAAAATTCCATTGCAATATCAACTTTATTTCATTGTTTGTTTCAGGAATCATAACCTACGTCAAAGACGAAAGTGTGCAGCTTATGATTACTTTCTTATTGATTAAGATTATCCATAAAAACTCAATGATTAAGGATAAATCAAATGAAGATACCGTTGGGGGTAAGGTTGTTGGGTGCTGGAAAATAACTGGAAATTCGGTTTATCCGATCACAATCATTTAATATAATATTTGTTGTTATCAGAAAGATAATTGGAATGATTTTCAACTCTAGGTTTGGGCCCCAAGTGGTATTATCAGTTAATAATCTTTCTAGAATTTATTGAATCTAATCGTCGAAGGAGACCTATCTGGACCCACTTCGGATGTCGAGCTTGAACGAGTTCTCACCTCGTTCCAGAACTCTAAAGGGGCACTCGTGTGGTGGTTGCAGCACCCTAATGGGGACCTGGGTACACGTCTCGAAGTCCCTGGGGATGTTGACCTCCATTGGAGTTGGCCGCAGCCTGGAGACCGCGCTTAACTCTGCTCTGATGTCCAGCACAGGGTCGTTGGGGAGGCGTAGATTCTCCTCGTACACCATCTTCGCAGGGCTGGCCGTGAACCCCTCTCGTTGGGCTGTGCGAAAGTCGAGGAGGACGAAAGGCAAGGACTACGACCACGACGGATCGACATCAGAAAGATAATTGGAATGACTTTCAACTCTAGGTTTGGGCCCCAAGTGGTATTATCAGCTAATAATCTTTCTA
This sequence comes from Hermetia illucens, assembly GCF_905115235.1. Lineage (NCBI taxonomy): Eukaryota > Metazoa > Arthropoda > Insecta > Diptera > Stratiomyidae > Hermetia > Hermetia illucens. Next base: position 213,963,391 of record NC_051849.1, read on the forward strand.
GAATTTATTGAACCTAAACGTCGAAGGAGACCTATCTAGACCCACCTCGGATGTCTAGCTTGAACGAGTTCTCACCTCGTTCCAGAACTCTAAAGGGGCACTCGTATGGTGGTTGCAGCACCCTAATTGGGACCTGGGTACACGTCTCGAAGTCCCTGGGGATGTTGACCTCCATTGGAGTTGGCCGCAGCCTGGAGACCGCGCTTAACTCTGCTCTGATGTCCAGCACAGGGCCAATGGGGAGGCGCAGATTCTCCTCGTACACCATCTTCGTACGGCTGGCCGTGAACCCCTCTCGTTGGGCTGTGCGAAGGTCGAGGAGGACGAAAGGCAAGGACTACGACCACGACGGATTGACACGAGCCATTAAGGCAGCCTTCATCTTCCAGTGCCATCGTTCCAGAATGCCATTGAACTCTGAATGGTATGGATGGTAGTACTCCTATGCCGTTTGAAGCCAAGAAGCTTGCCTAACTCCGCGAAAAGAGTAGATTCAAATTGCATTCCCTGGTCCATGATTACAGCTGGTTCACCAAAGCGCGGAATCTACTATCGGCAGAAACTCTCGGCACATGATTGACAGAGGTATTGCTTCAGGGCATCGCATAAACCTGTCGATGATAGTGAGACAATACTTGAATGTGGAAGCGATTGGTCGACCTAGGGAATACATGTGCTTGTTGACCTTGCACCGGTTCTTCGTTCTGATGCCCGGGTTCGCAAGATCGTGTATAGCGTGAAGTACTTCCCTACGAAAATCGGCCGAAATGAATGGCCTGGATCTCTTACCTAAAGTCTCACAGAGTAAATAGAAGTTTGAGCCGAAAAAAAACCTCCTTGAATTTGTATTAAGAGTTTCCCTTCAGCTATGAAGAGACAAAGCGCCTGCAACAACATTGTCTTTTCCGGGCACGTGTTAGATATCAAACTGGCCGATGTAACTCGAGTGTCGAAGTTGGCTAGGAGACGCTTTATTGGACTTTTGTATAAGCGCGAAAATAAGGGGCTTGTGGTCCGTGAACCCGATGGACGGGCTGCTCTCAAGGGAAAACCGAAATACTTTATAGCGAGGTACGTGGCGAGTAGTTCAAGATTGTAGGTGTTGTAGTTGTGTTGAGCTATTTTGAAAAGAAGCTCGACAGTTACCAAATTTGATTCACCCGTTGGTAAAGAGCGCCGCCTACCGTTGTATCTGAGGCGCCGACGAACACAGCTAGGGGTGCATCTGACTGAGGAAATGCCAGCAGTTTTTCGTCAACAAGCTCTTGTTTGACCGACGCAACTTCATGGACGATTTCGGCAGACCAAGGAACAGTAGTTTTGGGCCCAGACAAGTAGGCGACAAGGATAGAAGCTTGACATACCGAAGAACCTTCGCAGATCCTTCCTCTTTGTCGCCTCAACCTTAAATGGCCGAAAAATTTCACCCGCCTCTGGAGGAATTTGCATTGTTCAATGTTTACGACAAGTCCGGCCTCATGAAGACGTTGAAAATGCACTCGAGATGTTCCAAGTGCTCAGATTCTGAAGAGGAAACGACGAAAACATCATCCATGTAGACGAAACGAAAGTTCAAATTTCGCAAGACAGAGTGGATGAACCTCTGGAAAGTCTGCGCAACGTTCCATAAACCAAAAATCATCTTGGTAAACTCGAAGAGTCCCGAAAGGTGTGCAGATAGTCAAATGAAGTGGAGAGGACCAAGGCCTTGTCCTGCAGGTCCACCAACAGCCCACAGTGACACAGAAATCTGCACCTAATATGGGGATGCGAAACGAAAACGTTCGGCGCAGTCCGAGACTCACATCCACTTACCTATAGCCATAGGTGCGAATGGGAGAAGAGTTCGCGGCAACCAGTCGTAAATTTTGCGCAATTAGTGTGTTCGGGAGAATCGACCCCTCAGCGTCCGTGTCGACCAGGAAGCAACGTCTGCTTAAAGGGTCGAAAATTGTAAGGCGACGTGGTTTTGCGCTTCGGGTAGTCATAGCCGAGGCACCCAGCTAGCCTAGCTTTTTGTTGCGCTAAACGTGCATCCGGTGGTACATTTAGTCGCTTGAGCTCCACATTTCTGATGGGACCAACATATCGTCAAGGCCGATGAGTGTCCCGGCGTGAGACTACCCAGACTCGACCGTGATTGCAATCGAGATCTACGCCCCGCAAATGACCAAGCTTTGCTTGTTCACTTATTGAAAGGCGCCTCTGGTTGTCGGAATCACGCAGCCGGGTTGCGCCGCCAAAAGGAAGACACCCCAACCGCGACTCCCGGCAGCGGTGTTATCGCGTCAGTTGTGGTCTTTCCCTCTCACGACATATTCCAATAGATTCAGGGAGAGTAGAGGAACACCGAAGCGAACAACGACCATGGCCCCAACGAATTTGCATCCGCCAACGCAACAAATTCGGGAGCCACGCGGAAAACGGTCTGGCAGAGACCAGAGGGAACAAATGTAAAAAAAACTGAAAAGCTCCCGCCCCGCAGCACATCAGAGGCGGGAACCTGAGCGCCTCCCATGGTCGCCACAATATCTACCTGAATTAGACACGAGTAGTTTCCCCGCGACCCCCCATTCATAAGAGCTTAATTTGTTGTGCTATTCACAAATTGATATGTTATAATGTTCAAACTTACCAAAGTTATGTCTTATGTAATCCCTTACACCAATGTTAATTTGTAATTCTAGCATGAAGGTAATGGGCGTTTCCGCCTTTCGCAAAGGGGATCTTCCTCAATCGTAAACCAGACCACCTTTGTCAGCACTGCACTGGTACGGGATACGTCGTGGCACGTTAGCAAAGACTACACCGCCAACCATCACCAGGCAATCATCGTTTAACTGAGGAGGCCAGAAAAGCAGGATAACTAAAACCGAGAAGGACATCGGGCTGGTCTGCAAAAGCATTGGACAAGGGAAATATGGTTAGGATAACCTACTAAGGCAGGCGGTCCCACGGAGAGAATTCTCCATGCCACACAATGCATCATCAAAGCATATGACGCATCCATGCTTAAGAGGTGCTCATTACTCCGTAGAAGACCCAACTAATGGTGGAATAGTGAATTGGCCAACCTTCGATCAGCCTGCAACCGAATGGCTTACAGGGCGGTAAAAAGGAGTAATCAGGGACAAAAGGAGCATGCTTACAAGGTAGCTCACAAAAACCTTAAGCTTGCTATTCAGCGGGGCAGGAGGGAACGCTTAAGGAGATCCTCTGCTCGGAAGCGGATGTAAATCCGTGGGGGAGCGCCTATATATAGATGAGAGGACGGTCATCCCCACAAATCACGTGCCCCACTTTCTTGCTGAAAGTCATCCAGGGGTTGATTCTCCATTTCAGAGGTTTCTGAATATGACGGCAATTCCTGCAATGACCACGAACGAGCTGTTGGCGATTTGCAGCAGAATAGATGATAACAAAGCTCCGGGCTTGGACGGGATACCGAATCGAGCCCTTAAGCTCGCCGCAAAAGTCCAGACAGGACATGTTCGCTGAATTGTTCGAAGCGCCCCCCTTTAAACTCCACCTAAAGCTATGCCACTCACTGTATGTATAGTTCATATCTGTCCATCTATCCACCAAATTTCGTTCGGATTGGTTTAGAGAAAAATACGTGTAACAGACAGCCAGACATTGATTTTGTTTTAGAAAAAATCTTAGAAAAGATTGCATTCTCAATGAGACCAAATTTAGACAGAGGCTCCAGTCGCGGATTCATTACACAAACGAGACTAGACCCATTTGATAAGGAAACTAAAAAATGAATTGAAGTAGACCAATTAAGGCATACTTTCCAATAAGATACTGCAAAGAAGAGGAGTGAATGAAACCTACTAGTCAAAAATTTCGATTGAATGAGTTGCATTTTGCACAGAAATATCACCTTATCCCCGCCGGTGCTCCTGTTGGATGATTCAAACCCCACTAACACATTTCCCGAAAAGTGTAAACAAAATCAAAATAGACTTATGCTGTTTTTTGTATCAAGTCTAAAGATCTTGCCATTTAATTGAAATATTGAGAGAGAATTTTATTCTTTGATTAAAAAAAACATCAAAATAATGAATTATGATTCTTTTTACCGAGAAACGGCAAAATGCCAAATGACTGTACATTGATGAAGGAAGACCAACAAATGCGCCATTGACAAAATATGAAACGAAAAATTATGTCTGTCATATTTTTCGACGATCAAAGCATTACTCATATAAACTTTGTCCCATTAAGCACCACTCTGGCTTCCTTGTTTACATTTAAACGTACTGAAATGGTTTAATAGTAGACTCTGACAAATGGTGAGGTGAAGAAAACAGATTTTTTATTACAGTCAAAATCGGTTGGGCGGCACTATGTGTACCTAATTAGGTTCACAATTTCCGTTTTATCAAAATTTCAGTTGTTCAGGAAATGTCAACTTCTGATATTAAGCCTAGTCGAGATTATTAAAAGCAAAAAGTATGTATGAAAAATAGTTCTAAAGAAAGCATCCTCAAATAGATTTGACGATACCATACGCACTCTAAATATCCCGCTGACATAATTATCAGCTATTTTTAGGTGAAAGTGTGAAGTATCCAACATGGAAGTGGTTTTATTAAGACCACCTCGGGGCCTTATTCTTCATGAAACGAATATCTGACCCTAATTGGTATGATAACAACTCAACTACCAACTTGGAGTAGAGACGGTGCAATATCGGGTCTCAGTGCTTCTAATTGATCGTCCAAGTACTCATCATAGATAAAATAAACGAGCTTATCGCCGTCATAGATCTTTAAGTACATATTTTGTAATGAAATGTTATGAAATAGGAAATTCTGTACAACTTGAGTGATTTATGTTATTTCCAAGTGTTACTTCTGTTGATTCTCTCTCGGAGCTATTTTTGTTGGAGAAAATGTTAAAAGTTTTTATCGTACATTCACTGAGCTATATGGACGATTTTCTATCATGTTTGCACTGAAGATACATAGATAAGATTCAAAATGGTGTCTAAATATGTGCTCAACCTCATTATACAACAAACTTTGTCAGATTTGCATTTTCACCCGAATATGTGATGAGTTCACAACTAATTCGGTTCGGTCTTAGTGACTTCTAGCATTTAGTAAGTTTGAATCTAATTTATTTTCTTTGAGAAAGAAGTATTTGATTTCAAGGTACATTTGAAAAAGATGAATTGTCAAAGAATTCTAAGATCGACAGATTTATTGTTAGTGGTTCTAACAAGTTCTACATGGCTTGAGCCTTGAGAATCAAAGCAATGTAAGATTTTCCTCTAAATCATGACAGAATATATCTGTAATGTCTCTCGTGAAAAATAAAAGAGAAAGTCATAGGAATAAAAATAGCTTATTTAGCGGAAGGTTTATGCAATCTTTAATTAGATTAGTACACACCTGTACTGCTTATGTAGTTGTAATAAAAATCTCCGCCCCCGAACAAATGATTGATTGCACTCAAAATAACACGAGCTCTTTTGAAATATTGAAGAGACGAATCAAAACACCCGTGGCTGGTCCAAACCCAATAATGAAAACTGTTTTTGCTGCTGTCGCTGCTTGCTCAGACAGCAAATTTTCACAAGCCTCTTTTGAGGCGAACTTAGTGGCACCAAGAACGTTTTGCATGGACCGGAAGAGATGGTAATCACTTGGTGCCAAGTTCGGACTATACGGTGGATGCGATAGGACATCCCATCCGAGCTCCCGCAGCTTCTGGCGGGTCATCAAAAATGTGTGAGGCCGAGCGTTGTGCTTCAAACAGTCGAGTTGCTCACAGTAGAGGACCGAATTGAGGGTCTAGCCATAGTTGAGCAGCTCATAGTGGATGACTCCCTTCCAATCCCACTAAACACACAGCAAAACCTTCCTGGCCGTCAATCCGGGCTTGGCGATGGTTTGGGCCGGCTTCGACCACGATCTTTTTCGCTTGAGATTTTCGTACGTGATCCACTTTTCATCACCAGTCGCCATCCGCTTCAAAAATGGATCGAATTCGTTCCGTTTCAGCAGTGCATCGCAGGCGTTGATTCGGTCCAAGAGATTTTTTTTGCGTCAATTCGTGTGGCACCCAAAGATCCAGCTTTTTTTGGAATCCAATCTTCTGCAAATGGTTCCAAACGATTTTATGGTCCTTACCCAGTTCCTGGCCAATTGCCGGTCTACTTGGATGATTTCGATGATTGGCCTACCAGTACGGGGTGTATCTTCGACATCCACTACACCAGAACGAAATCGATCGAACCAACGCTGTGTGCTATGCGAATCGTTACAGTATCAGACCCATAAACTTCACAAATTTTTTTGACGTGCTGTCAAAGAGACACCTGTAGCCTATATTGTCGCCTTCAAATCGCCGTATAGTATGACCCGATGCGATAAATACAACACAAGATATCGTTAAGGGTCACCATCTATTGACAAAATACGACATTACTTTTCCTTCAACCTAATATTTTTAGTTGTCCCACGATTTCCCGGCAAACTACAGCAGAAAGAGCTAAGTTCCCCCCGAAAAATGGCTAAGCCAAAGCTTCTAAAGACAAGAGACTTGAAGTATACATGACCCGAATAGTCTGTTTAGGGTTTGCGAATCAATGAATTTTGGTAGTTTCACCGGCAGTGTGGGGAAGAGGATACCAAAAAACTCTGCCTTTTCGTCTGGAGATTTCTAGGTACTCTAACTATCAGTCTTCGTTGATCCTGTTTTGAGCGTGCCATATTGATGGGACCCACTACATTTCTTCTATTTCGATCTCGTGGATGTTCAAACCCTTCGCTGTTTCGCTGACGATATCCCATATAACTGGGTGGTTGGTCGTTTGCTAGGTAGCAATAAATCGTGAAACCATTTCTTCCGAGACCAGTTTAGTTTCTTTTGAACTTTTTCCATCCATTCTTATTTGGTTTCCCCAACTGTCATGTTCGGCCCACTCCAGACTTTCAGCATTCTAGTTGAGCAAGGACCCTCGTGAAATACCATGAGATCGAAAACTTCACTGAAATATTTACATACTTTCGAGAGGCCCTTACTGACAGACGGGTTTTCTGTAACTAGTTTATAAGAGGATGGTGAAGTTCTTTTAAGCCTAATCAACTCTTTGGTTGGAGGTTTTTTCTAAATTTGTGTGGGAAAGGTGCTGATTTGGTTAGCCTCAGCCACCTTTTAAGCTGGGTGGCAACTACAGAATCTACTTTATTGTCTAGATATTTGGGTGATCCAACAGTTATTGTCTTACCCAGAAAAGTGATTACGCTGGATTTCAAAATTAACCGGTAAGCTAAGCGCACCACATTCGTTAAGGAATATGTTGACTTGGTCCTGTAGAAGTTTGTCGACACACTGGTTATCTTTATTTGCTGCTAGTAACAGAAAGTCATCACCATATATGTACTGATTCATGTGTTTTCTTATGGGGAGTGATTGCGTTTAAATTAAAGAGTGTTTGGCTCAGAACGCTTCCCCAGGGTAAGCAATTTCTGTTTCAGATTAATAAGGGAGATAGATCCACGTGTACAAGCTTAAATCTGCTATTTGCTCACAGATAGCGTCAGTGAGTGTATCAGGCTACTATCGACACGCCATTTTTTTTTTTAGTACATTTGTCAACAATCGTCAGTCCATATCATCAGCAATTTTATGCTAAAACATATTTTTTCTCTTCAATAATCATGTCCGATTTTTTTCTCGAAAAAAAAAAAGCATTTGCGGGAACCTCTACTTTTTTGCTTTAATTTAAAGCAATCAGCCGCTGAATCGCATCGAATGCTTGTGGAGTCCTACAGCGACAATGCTCTATCGGAAACAACGTACCGAGACTGGTTCCGTCGGTTTAAAGATGGCGATTTCGATCTGGGCGACAAGGAGCGTGCAAATCGATCACGGAAAGTTAAGGACCACGAATTGAAGGCTCTTTCGAACAAGAACGACACTCAAACGCAGAAAATGCTCGCCAAGCAATTAGATGTTTCTCAACAAGCCGTTTCTATGTGTCTACGTGCAATGGGTAAGGTTCAAAAGATCGGAAAATGGATGCCGCACGAATTGAACGATAGGCATATGGAGCGGCGCCGAAACACATGCGAAATCTTGATTGCCAGACACAAGAGAAAGATGTTTTTGCATCGGATTGTGACTGGCGACGAAAAGTAGATTTATTTCGAGAATCCTAAACGAACAAAATCGTGAGTTGATGTCGGCCAAACAGCGACATCTTCTGCAAGACCAAATCGGTTCGAATGGAGGACGATGCTGTGCGTGTGGTGGGATCAGCGGGGTATTGTCTGCTATGAACTGTTAAAACCTGGTCAAACTGTCGATGGCCACCGTTATCACCAACAACTATAAAATTGCATCGTGCTCTGAATGAAAAACGGCCGGAATACCAACAAAGACATGAAAAGCAGATTTTCCTCCATGATAATGCTCCGTCGCACATGTCGAAAAAAGTTCAAAAACTACTTAGAAACGCTCAACTGAGGAGGAAATACTACCCTATCCTGCTTATTCACCAGACCTGGCCCCATCCGACTGTCATCTGTTTTCATCAATGGGCCACTCGTTCACTGAGCAGCACTTCGATTCTTACGCAGACATCCGAAAATGGCTTGATGAATGGTTTGCCTCGAAAAATGATGACCATAGTCCAGGCGGAGATATATGCCATGTTATTGGCAGCAGAAGAATGTCTGCGACAAAAATGGAGAGGTCGCACCATTCGAATCTGTTCCGACAGTCAGGCGGCATTATCAGCACTAAACAGCAACGACATATCAAGTCAGTTGGTGTAGAGTTGTCACCGTCAGCTCTTTTGAAATATTGCAGAGAGGGATCAAAACACCAAAAGGTGATTCAAACTCAACAATGAAAACTATTGTTGTTGTTGTTATGTTTTTAGTTGTCCCACGATGTCCCGGTAAGCTACATCAGGGAGAGCTAAGTTTCCTGGTCCGGCTTACGATGACCATACGTGAGAACGAAAAATGGCTAGGCCATGGGCCTGTTTGCTAGCTGTCACTCGGTCGTATAGGCAATTTGCCTATTATAGCTGAGAGCCCATGTACGAGGTTAGACAATTAAGTAATGAGACTGATATTATTGCCGCGCTTGTGGTAAACCTACACCTTCAAATTCCCTTCCTCTTCCCCGGCAGCCTTCCCCTCTCCATTCATATATTCACCATCGCTCTAGCTTGTTTAGTTCGCCTGCTGTGTCGTGTTGAGTAGACGAGTGTTGGTGGTGCTCGTCAAGAAAGTGGAGAAACGAAATCTAGAACAACGCGTCGCGATAAAATTTTGGGCGAAACAGCTTCGGAAACGTAGGCTAAAATTCTAAAAGTGCAAAGTTATAGTGCTCTTAGTCATGCCCAGGTGCTTAGATGACATAAAGAGTTTAAGGAAGGGCGTGAAAGCGTGGAAGACGAAGCCCAGAGTGGGAGACCAGTCGAGGTGCGGACTAACGCGAATGCGCGCCCTAATCCGTGAAGATCGGCGTTTAGCAGTTCGAATGTTGTCCTCAGAACTGGATATGAACCGTGAAACAGTCAGACAAATTTTAACAGGCGATTTCGGAATGAAAAAGTTGTGCGCGAAGATGGTTCCAAAGAACCTTTCTGAGAAGCAAAAGCAGCATCGAATGACCGTCGCAGAAGGCTGTTTGGATCAAGCGGAAAACGATTCCACGCTGCTTGATCGAGTTATTACAGGCGACGAAAGCTAGTTTTCCAATACGTCCCAGAAACCAAACGCCAAAGCTTATAATGGTTGTCTCCGCACGCCACCCGCCCGAAAAAAGCTCGCATGGGCAAGTCGAAGGTGAAAATGATGATTATTACCTTTTTTGATAGCAGTGGAATCGTCCACAAAGAATTTGTTCTACCGGGGCAAACGGTAAATCAAGTCTACTATCGCCAAGTACTCGAAAGATTGCGAAAACGAGTCAACAGGGTGCGCCCGGACATGACTCGTAACTGGATACTTCATCACGACAACGTGCCGTGCCACACCGCCCTCAGCTTGTCCCAGTATTTAGCCTCCATATGGATCGCCGTGTTGCAACAGTCGCGTTTTTCGCCCGATATGTCACCCTGTGACTTTTTTTTGTTCCCTAGAACAAAATCGATGGTCAAAGGAACCCATTTAAGCTCATCGGGCTTTACAAAAAGAGCTCGAGGATGCGATTGGGACAGAAATTGATGCATCAACGATTCATCGGGAGCTCAGAGAGGGTGGACTTCATGGCCAACGGCCCGCAAAGGAAACTTTTTTAACTAGAAGAATGCGGAAGCAACGCTATTTGTGGGCAAAGGACCGTGAAAATTGGAGCCTGGAACAGTGGCAAACTGTAATATTCTCCGATGAATCCCAATTTAATATTTTTGGGTCGAATGGGATCCACCACGTATGGAGAACAGCAGATGAGCGATACAGTGGGAAGTGTGTTCACACCACAGTATGCCAGCCGGTGAGCAGGATGATCTCGGGCTGCTTTTCAGTTTTTGCTGTGAAAGGACTTTCATTAATTTATGGAAGAGTCAATAGTGCAGCCTATAAAGGAATCTTGGAAGAGCATCTGATACCTTGAATTGATCAGCAATATCAGTATTCAAGTGAACTCATCTTTCAAGACGATTCCGCCCCCTATCCCAGGTCCCACATTGTAAGTAATAATATTTTTCGTAAAATAGACCAATTTCGAATAAAAGTCAGTGTTTTGCGGGTTTGCGGATCAATGAATTCTGGTAATCTCACAGGCAATGTGGGGAAGAAGCTAACAAAAACCCTGCCTTTTCGTCTGGAGATTTCTTGGTACTCTAACTGTCAGTCCTCGTTGATCCTGTTTTGAGCCTGCCATATTATATCATTCTCAGCAAGTTGGTTATTAGATGAGACCCACTATAGATGGCCCCTTTAACCGCATAGTGCTCCATTCTGATTAGATGGATTCCAATTTTTGCCGGAACACATATGACTTTTATCTCTTGGATGTTCGAACGCTCAATTTCGCCGAAGATCGCCCATATGATTGGATGGTTGGTCTTTTCGTTTTTGAGCACTGAGCAAGCTTTTTGAGAGTTCGTTATAATAACTTCTTTCTCCTGAGCTCTATCTTTTGCCAACAGCATAGCCTGTTTGATACTCATGAGTTCCGCAAACACGACCGTCATCGCTCTCATTCTACAGCCTAGCTTTATATGGGGAGATGCTGAAACCACAGAACAACTCGTGATTTCTTTTCTTGTTGCTGCATCGGTAGCAATAAACCACAAAACCATTCCTTCCGGACCAGTTTAGTTTATTTTGAACCTTTTCCATGCATTCTTATTTGGTTTCCCCAACTGTCCTGTTCGGCTCACTCCAGACATCCAGCATTCTAGTTGAGCAAGGACCCTCGTGAGATACCATGAAATCGAAAACTTCACTGAAACATTTACATACTTTCGGGAGGCCATTATTGGCAGACGGGTTTTCTGTCACTAGTTTATAAGAGGATGGTGAAGTTCTTTTAATCTTAATCAACTCTGGCTGGAGATCTTTTCTAAATTTGTGTGGGGATTCATTAGCAAGAGCATGGGCTACATTTAAGGGTGTTGATTTGGTTAGCCCCAGGCACTTTTTAAGTTGGATGCCAACTACAGAATCTACTTTGTTGTCTAGATATTTGGGTGATCTAACAGTAGAAGTGGTAGCGTAATCGAAAACTGGTCTAACCACTGCTTGGAGCAGCTTAACCGCATTTTTGGGTTTGAGGCCCCAGGAGTAGCCCGTAGAGAAGTTGACAATTCAGAAAAGTGAGTTCCTTATTTTGCCTAAGTAGGGTTCGATGAACCAAAATGTGACATGTTGCGATTCAGCTTTTTTTGAAAGTGATTACGTTGGACTTGTCAAGATTCACCGATAAACTAAGGGCACCACATTCGTTAAGGAAGATGTTGACTTGGTCCTGTAGAAGTTTGCCGACAAGCTAGTTATCTTTATTTGCTGCTAGTAACAGAAAGTCATCAGCATGTAGTTAGATATGTACTGATTCATGTGTTTTCTTATGGGGAGTGATTGTGTTTAAAATAAAAGAGTGTTTGGCTCAGAACGCTTCCCCAGGGTAAGCAATTTCTGTTTCAGACTATTCGTCCAGTGTCAGCTGCTTCACGTCAAGAAATCTCAACACCTACGTGTAGGTGTCAGCTGGGATTTTATTCGTTCTCATAATATTGGCCAAAGTTCTGAGGTCAACTCTCTCATAGGCCTTGCTGATGTTCAATTAAACAGCCTTCACTATTTTCCCTTGACTCTTAACGATGGACACCTGAAGCAGAAACTCATTTAGGCACGATGTATTCGATCTACCTTTTCTGCAATCATAAACAATGTGTGTGCCTTTACTATGGCATGTAAAATTTTTGCAAACACGTTAATTATGGAAATAGGTTTACTGTGTCCGAGGGATCTTTGTCATTCTTGGGAACCGGTACAATTTTTATGTTCTTCCATTCCAGAGGTGGTTGGAATTTTTTCTAAATTTTATTAAATGAGTTGAGGAGGTAAAGTCTAGTAGTTGTACAGAATTCAATCGGTCCCAGGATTAAGGTTGTGCATTGTGAAATCTTCCTGTTGGTAAGAGGCGTAGGGCTCGGCATTCAACAGTGTGGGACATTCCTTGTAGTGTGCTGTGGTTGCCAATAAGAAATTCTGTTTCGTTTCCCTATCCCATGTTGTTAGCTGTTTGCTCTCTTTCTGAACATTTCTGAAATTCTTTATTTTATTCCAAAAGGCTTTAATATCTGATATTGTTAGACGCGACTTCCGATAACTCATCCCAATGTTTCTTTTTGGCTTTCTTAATTTTTTTCCTCCAGTTTTCTGAAGCGTTTCTTATTTTGAGCAAATTACTAAAGTTAGGCACCCGCCTGAAATCCCTTAGGGCACTGATTTTTTCTAAAAGGTATGGTTTTAGCTCCGTATCCCACCAAGCCTTGGGTTTCGTGCCTCTCCGTGTCTTTAATGTTGCAAGTTTGATTTTCTCTTGAATACTATGGGTGAAGCCTTCAATGTGATTGCATATTTCCAATTAGATTCTTTAGTCTGTTTCTGGCAATTTTGAAACCTGGTCAGACTGTAAATGATTTGCTTTGTGAGAGAATTGGCTTTTGATGACTGTTTGAGTAGGTGTTTTCCAAGGTTTTCCAGTGCCTGGAGAGCACCTGAGAGTTGCTAAAGGAGATATCCGGGACTGAGGACCAGAAACTCCCTGTTAGGGTTGTTACTGCAAAGGTTTTATCACCTTTGTTTAGTATTTTGTATTTCTACCTCAACGATTCGTGATGAGGGAGCTCAGTAAGGAAGATCCTCCAGGAAACGGGAAATGACAACTGAAGCCAAGCGGTAATCAAAACCACAAACCAAAGTGTGACTATCGTGCCGAGGACTGAATGGTCACAGGGTTTAAGATGTGGCCGTAAACGATGAACTCTGGGTACCAGGCGACCCAGAGTTTCAACTTGCTTTGTCTCGGCAAAAAAGGGCTCAGCCGAGATCGACCTACTTTCCCCGATAAAACTGAAGCCATGGCAGCCAATTATGAAAAAACAAAAACCTTTTAAACAAATACAATTAAACCTCGATCGTGACGATTCAACCTCGAGTGAAGGAGCAACCCTAAGCTCATCGATAGAGAGCCTGAGTCTAGACTCAGATTCTCCACTTACTCAGGTGGGAACCAATCTAATCGGGACCCAGTCCTTAACACACGAGCCAAAGCAGACCCCTTCTGTCAGCACTCCTGACCCCAGGCTCCAATCGGCGCCACCTGCTGAGGCTAAAATCTTGCCCATGGGTAAGCACCTGTCCATCGACAACAAACAGCCTTCGGGCAAGTCGCCTCCGGGCAAACCGCCTCCGGGCAATCCGCCTTTGGGCAAACCGCCTCCGGGCAAATCACAACCCAAGGGCTGTGTCAAGATTAAGGGGAAAGGATCGTTCGGGGCACCTGCGGCTAAAGGGAAACCGAAGCAGCAGCGGTCCTCGGACGATCCTAGCTCTTCGACACAGAACGGGAGGTACACCATTTACTTGAAGTGCACTTCCCAGGCAGCATCCAAAATCTAATCTCGCCAATTAACTGGTGTGATGTGAAGGTGTTATTCATTCCCAAACCAGGAAAACCTTCCTACACAGACGCAAAAAGCTTCCGACCGATCAGTCTAACGTCTTTTCTACTAAAAGGACTAGAAAGACAAGTAGATCGATTCATAAGGGATACACAAATTCCTAAGTGGCCACTTCCCCATAGGGAACACGCCTACCAAAAAGGCAAATCCACGGAGACAGCACTCCATGAACTCATGGCAAAAATTGAAAAGGCGATGTCGCGATTGGGGTGGTGGTTTCGGCCATGTGCAGTCAATGTGAGGAGAAGGAGGTGACGGCCCTGCACTTTTTATGCAGCTGCCCGGCCTCCTCAGATCTCTGATGAAGACACCTTGGCAAGGTTTTTTTCAATGAAGAATCTGCACACTCTGAATAGGCGATTTACGGGGATAGTACAATAGGCCTAACAATGGCTTGAGGGCTCGGAGCTGATTTGTTGTTAGTGGTTCTAACAAGTTTTACATGGCTTGAGTCTTGAGAATCACAGCAATGTAAAATTTTCCACTAAATCATGACAGAGTATATCTGTAATGCCTCTCGTGAAAAATAAAAGAGAAAGTCATAGAATGGGCTCAATAGGTTACGGTGGGCGGGTCACTTAATCCGTATGGATGAGGATGATCCCGCCCGGAAAGTCTATAAGGGCAATATCTATGGTAGAAAAAGAAGACGAGGCAGATCCTGCCTAAGATGAAGCGATGGCGTAGGTCAGGACGCTAGACAGCTTTTAGGGATATCGAATTGGTGGACCTCGGCGCAAAACCGGGATGTCTGGAGTTCTTTATTAAGGCAGGCCTAGACCGGATACCGGATGAAAGTCATACGAATAAAAATAGCTTATTTAGCGGAAGGTTTATGCAATCCTTAATTAGATTAGTACAGACCTGAACTGCTTATGTAGTTGTAATAAAAATCTCCGCCCCCGAACAAATGATTGATTGCACTCAAAATAACGCCAGCTCTTTTGAAATATTGCGGAGACGGATCAAAACACCAGAGGCTGATTCAAACTCAATAATGAAAACTGAATACTAGGCGTTGTGTGTTTATAAACATTTTCTATTGCTCTAATCGACGGAATTCCAAGAACAGAGAGAAGCAAAAAAAAACCTCTGGCACAACTTCTAGGCCATAAATATTAACACCTTGTCATATTGTGATGAAACAAAGTTCAAACGATTTTCATTCTTTCAACGAATTACTGTGGCGACACAAGTTCTGAGACGACCGGACAGAAAAATATTTTTCTACGTACCGATGACGGTTTCGCCTTTCTATGTCAATAATCTTTTTTTGTATTGTCACTAACACGATTAGTATGCAACTAGTTGTTATCCATCCAACTGACGAGGTTCGTTGTTCGCACTGTATTGCTACCGCTACCGGAAATCTTAGCACATTATTAATACGATTTGAAACTTTATGATAATAATAGTCAAAGCCTATTAGGGTGGATAGACTAGGTTTCGAGAGATTATGGTTCTAACACTTTCAGAAAAAAGCGACGTCCAACTGTTTAGAAGTATCATTTCCATGGAACTATGGTGTGGAGATTTTGCAGTTGGAAAACATGATAAGATCAACGAAAAAATTGAATTGAATCGTTTACATATTGAGATTAAGTCCAGCTAGACCCAGTGGTGGCTTGGTGGCTACGGGACCGGTGGACTTAAGGGGGTCATCCCGTGTGTCGGGTTGGAGAAATCTATTTTTTTTTGCATAAATTGTATCTATATATAGTGGAGAATATGTGGGCAAAGGGATTTTCCGATATTCCAAGTCCTTCAGAAATTACAGGGTTAAACAGGTAAGGAGTTTGCAGCCGCGGCTAGAGTACTCGATGAGAAAGAGCATCGAATCTGTTAGTTTTTTACCTGAGCCTTATAAATTCGAACACAGATATAAATATAAAAAGATGGAAAACCAATCCATTGTCTAAACTTGATGAAAAAAAAATTTTACACCCCCCTTTTGCATGTATGGGGACCCCCCCTTAAATTCGACGTAAAAGGATGTAATTCACTGTATGCGTGAGCCACCCATCCACCCACCTTTCTACCAAATTTGGTGTCAATCGCTATAACCATCTCCGAGAAAAATGCGTGTGACGGACAGACAGACAAACGGACAGACAGACAGACAGACCTGTGAGGAGTGGCCAGATCTCCCATCAGGCGCGACCCCAGCTGGCGGATTGGAGCATACCTATTGATGTGTAAATATGTGTTCATGCACTTTCCTTTTTTGATTATGCATGGGCTAGTGTTTGCTCATCTCTGGCGCGCGGACCAAAATGGCTATGGGAAGAACATAAAACCATCATGGAAGACGAGAAAAGGAGGAAACTTACGGTGCAGGGGCTCGGAACCCCAGTACCGGCGGCTTTTGGGAGTGAGCAAGCGGGCTCCTGGTCGTCGATATCCCTCGACCGCAGTGCCTCGGTGGTGGACAACTTGGCCACCTTGGCATATAATGCTACAAGTGATTTGGATCTGAAGAAGGAGGTATTTAAGCGAAGTACGACTTTACTGAGAACACCAATAACAAGACCAAACAAAGATGAAATAAAAGCAGCTTTTTGGACAACAAAAACCGTGACAACACCCACCGCACATGTTCAAGATGCTTGACAGCAGGAGGTGCTCCAGGAACAAGGAAGATATCAATTCAAAAGAAGCTCATCAACTTTGAAATCTCCACCAATGCCAAAGACGATGAAGGATAAAGTATAGGCCAAAAGTGAAGGACCATGTAAAAAGAGTAACCCTGCTGGGACTTATAGGGAGCAGAGTCCCGATCCGGAGGAATTACCCTTCACCCAGCTTGGGGCAAAAATAGTTATGCTGTCCGAGTTTATCAAGGACAAGCACAACGTGCACCAAGCCATAAAGAATATGGTGAGGGCTATTAGAGTTCTCTATAATAGATCACAGATGGAGGAAAAGAATAATAAGAACACGCCGAACCCCGCTGTGCCAACAGTATCACAAGCGACCCAAGTGACGCCTAACCGTACTACCATCGAATCCCAGCGAAATAAACGAGTACGTCAGGCAGGCGCCTAAGAGAAAAAAAGGCGGACAGGACATCCTGAAAATCAACACCAACAGGTCAGAAGGAGGAAACCCTACAGCGAATCTAGGAAACTCGACCAGCGTTGCGAAGCCCAAGACCAGCGAAAACGATGGATGGACTAAAGTTACCAACAAAAAAGCGGAACGAAAAGCAAAAGTCCGAACTAGTCCAGATGTATCATAATTGTTATCTCCAGTAAGGGCAATCTGTCCTACGCGGAGATACTCAAAAAGGTCAAAGCGGATCCCGACCTAAAAGATCTGAGCGGAAATGTAAACCGAATCCGAAGAACCCAGAAAGGGGATCTCATGTTCGAGCTGAAAAGATCCAGCGTGGGCAAAACTGATGACTTTCGCACTCAAGTGAAAAACTCACTTGGGGAGAATACCGCAGTGCGTGCCCAAAAACATGAGATCTACCTTCAATGTAAGGATCTCGATGAAGTAACACCGAAAGAAGAAATTTGTACTGCTCTGAATGAGCGAGTCAAGTTGAAAGAACTCACCGAGGAGTCTATTGTGGGCTTACGAAAAGCCTATGGTGGTACTCAAACAGCCACAATACGAGTACCAGCGGAGGCAGCACAGATGTTGTTGGCTGCCGGAAGGGTTCGGATTGGATGGGTTGTCTGCCGTTTAAGGGAACAAATTTCACTGAAGAGGTGCTTAAAATGCCTTATGTTTGGGCACTTCGCGAAGGCATGCACCAGCAGCATTGATCGATCCGATCGATGCAGAAGGTGTGGGGAGAAAGGCCATATTGCCAGAGAGTGCAATAGGGACCCCAAATGCCTATTGTGCGAAGTAAAAGAGGGACAGGATAGCCGGCATATTGCCGGAAGTGGTAAATGTCCGCAATTTAGGAAGGCGCTCACTGCAATGAGAAAATGAGGTTTATTCAAATAAACCTGAATCATTGCAGGGTCGCTCAGGATTTACTTGAGCAGGCCACGTTCGAATCTGAGATGGAAATCGCCATCATAAGCGAACCGTATAGACACCGTCACGCTGGCATATGGGTCAAAGATCCGACTGGTGGAGCGGCGATATGGGCTTGCGGTCGACAGGCCATACAATGTACTGCAAGTCAGGCAGGCAGTGGCTTCGTGTGGGCGAAAATAAGTGGTGTATATGTATACAGCTGCTACGCCCCGCCAAGTTTGACACTGTCTGAATTCGAGCAAATGCTTGATAATCTTGTTCTCGACGCGAAGGGACGTAGTCCAAAGGTGATTGCTGGTGATTTCAATGCTTGGGCCCTAGAGTGGGGTAGTAGAGAATCAAATGCTAGAGGGCGTAGTTTATTAGAAGCTTTTGCGCAGATGAACATAGTTTTGGCTAACGAAGGTGCTGTAAACACCTTCCAGAAAGGGGGGTCAGGCTCAGTTGTAGACCTGACTTTTGTCAGCCCTTCGCTGGCGCGTGGTATGTCCTGGTGTGTCAGTGAACGCTACACCCACAGCGATCACCAGGCAATCTTCTTTGAGACATGTGTCGAGCCACAGGCCAAAGAGCTATCATGCCCGAAACCGAGAAAGATTTCAGGCTGGTCTGCAAAATCTTTGGATGAGGAGACCTTCATAGAGGTGTGTTTAGATCAGCCTGATAAAGCAGGCACCTCTACGGAAAGAGCCGTCCATCTGGCTCAATGCATTGCCAAAGCGTGTGACGCGTCCATGCCTAGAAGGTGTTCACTCCCCAGTAGAAGACCAAACTACTGGTGGAATGATGAACTGACCGGCCTTCGATCAGCCTGCCACGGAGCCAGAAGAGTGGCTCAGAGGGCGGTAGGTAGAGTCGAACAGGGCCAAATAGAGCGCGTCTATAAGGCAGCCCGCAAAAACCTCAAGCTTGCCATCCAGCGAAGCAAGAGGGAGTGCTTTAAGGAGCTCTGCTCAGAAGCGAACATAAACCCGTGGGGGAATGCCTACACAATCGTGATGGGACGATTCAGAGGCCGTTCATCTCCGCAGATCACGTGTTCCACCCTCTTGCTAAAAATCATCCAGGGGTTATTCCCCCCAGCAAGAGGAGAGCACCGACACATTCCAACCACCTCTGAATGTGGCGGCAATTCCGCCAGTCACCAGAGACGAGCTGTTGGATATCTGCAGTAGAATAGGAGACAATAAAGCGCCGGGCCTGGACGGAGTACCGAATAAGGCCCTCAAGCTTGCCGTGAAATCCAGACCGGACATGTTCGCTGACTTGTTTGAAGCATGCATGTCTGAGGGGATATTTCCAGTGGCATGGAAGCGGCAGAAGTTGGTACTTCTACCTAAACCAAGTAAACCTCCAGGTGAACCATCCTCATATCGACCCATATGTCTCCTGGACACGGTGAGGAAAATGCTAGAGCGGGTAATCTATAATAGATTACTCCCGGTTGTTGAGAGTCAAGGCGGCCTTTCAGATAGGCAGTATGGGTTCCGTAAAGCCAGATCAACCATTGATGCCATCAAATTGGTTACTGGCTTGGCCGAAGATGCAATTCACGGAAAGGGTAGTACCAGCAAATATTGCGAGGTGGTAACGCTGGATGTGAAAAATGCATTTAATTCGGCCAATTGGAATCTAATACGGAAATCTTTAGCGAAGGTTGGTATTCCCGCCTATCTCGCTGCTATCGTCGATAGCTATTTAATTGAAAGGAGACTCTGGTATGACACCGATGACGGACCCCAGGAGTACGTTGTTTCCGCGGGTGTCCCGCAGGGCTCCGTATTGGACCCATTACTGTGGAACATCATGTACAACGATGTATTTAATCTTCCCCTTCCGGGGGAAGCCACAGTGGTGGGTTACGCTGACGACATAGCACTGGTTGTTATCGCAAAGCATCTCGAAGATGCTGATTTATACTCAAGTGAGGCAATCGGTGCTGTTAAAAGTTGGCTAAAGAGCTCTGGTCTGACACTTGCGGAGGAAAAAACGGAAGCGGTCCTCATCACTAAGCGCCGGAAGAGAAATTACGCCTGTATTAGAATCGGGAATCATATTATCACTTCCAAGCCGACCATCAAATACTTGGGAGTGGTGATAGACAGGAAGCTTAGCTATAAGCAACATGTGCGGTATGTTTCCGACAAATCATCCACTGCAAGTATGGCCCTGGCAAGGATGATGCCGAACGTTGGAGGGCCACCGCATACCTCTAGGTTGCTTATAGCCAGGGTGGTGACCTCAATCATGCTGTATGCAACCCCAGTTTGGAGGGAGGCGTTGTGGATGTCAGGAAACGCTACCAAACTGAGTTCAGTCTACAGGAGGACAGCCCTGAGGGAATGCTCTGCCTTCAGGACTGTCTCAGATCATGCAGCATTCGTCATCTCTGGAATGATGCCGATTGACATCTTGGCAGATGAGATGGCGAACATATACAATGCAAAGCCAACCTCTTCCTCATCGCGGACGAAGAAGACTGAAAGGGAGAGATCCATAATTAATGGCAAGAGCGGTGGGAACGCTCAGGAAAAGGCCGGTGGACGCACAGACTCATTCCTGCCATCAAAGAGTGGTTGGAGAGACAACACGGTGAGATTAATTATAATCTCACCCAGTTTCTCACGGGGCACGGAGGATATCTCCAATACCTTCACAGGTTTAAATTGGAGACCTCACCCGACTGTCCAAATTGCAATGGAGTCCCAGAGGACCCAGAGCATGTATTCTTCCACTATCCGAGATTTGTGGAAGAAAGGAGGAATCTAGCGGAGACTCTAGGGGAGGTGCTGGTACCAGAAAATCTGGTGCCGAAAATTCTAGCACATCAAGAGAATTGGGATGCGGTAAACTTCATGATCGCATCTATCCAAAATAAACTGCGAAAAGCCGAGGAGAGGAGAAAAACGCGGTCACGTGCGTCGCGTATAGAAGAATGGTGACAAAGCTAGAGGGACCTGACTCCGCCTCGTGATGTAATACCTTAGGGTGGTTCCGCGGTGCAGGGAGAGAGTCGGGGGTGGTTTTAGTGGGCAGAAATCCCACACGCTGGCAACCGATTTTAATAAGGTTTCGTGTTTACACAAAACCTTAAAATCGGCCTTCACACGGGATGACCCCCTTAATAATATTTTCGCTTAATTATGATTTCAGATGACTTGTTTGGACTGAATATTTCGAAGTTGAATACACCATCCGCACACAATTTAGGGCAAAAACAGATCAAGCAGTCAATGCAATGCAGTTGATATAAACACACGCAAAATAGCGACACGAAGCGCATCTAGTTCATTTCTCCAATGAGCAAATTCTAAAAATATCCCATCGTCCTAATTGCAGACAGACCGAAATAAGGAAACTCTACCCAAACCATTTCAAATTGCACAAGTATTGTTTCTATTTCGATTCGAAATGCGTTTCGTTCGAGATTTATCGGGGACAACTGAGGGATCAATAATCTTTAGGCTTCATATGATCATTTTATCAGAATATTTTTCATAGCAGGGAGAGTAGTTGGAATAGTTTTACGAAATTTACTGCTATTGAGCAACATCTTAACCAAGCAATTCCACTTGCATCATCTCCTCTAAAACCATAGTTACAGCATAATTAAAAAAATATAATTCTCTGGGGACTTTGTGCGCTTGATCCGTGCCGCAATTTAATCTATCTATCAGCACGTTCAGCGATAATACACTTTGTAAGAGTGAAGGAATTTAATTTAGTGCTTAATTTGCCGCTACTTACTGAATTCTACACTCTGTGAGTGATGTCTTTTGTGGTGCACACAAAGGGTCTAGTCTAGCGGCTACAGTTGTGTGATCGAAGTGCGGCTAAAATTTTCTTTGTGATTTTATTTGACGTGTCCGCAAAATGTAGGCGCGCATGAGCAAATAGCGTGAACTTGACGCGGCATACATTGAATAGAGTGGAACATGTTTGCTTTTTATGATTAGAAAGAAGTTTTTTATTACTATTAACTTATTATCGTGCCTGTAATGGAAATATAGCGATGGAGAAACAAGTCAAATAGCTGAAGTTCTATTTTGACGTCAGACACCTACAGGGAGAAATAAATATTTATTATTTAATTTTGACGTCAATATTTAGGTCTTACATATTTGGTTAATTGTGTAGGAAAACAATCGATCAATGATTTAAGGTCAGAAACGATGTTATTCCAAAAATACAGGTCAACTTCGTTTGAGTTACTTATTGTTCTCGAGCCAATATTTGGACGTCCTCAAATATGCTTCTGATGTTGGCCTCCGGGAACGAATACCCATATCAACATCATATGGTGAGCATTCCCTGTATCTTACAAAATTGATTATTATTGCATTTTACAGGTTAACGTAAATATAATCTTTTTACCAATTACATATTGAGAAATTTTAGTCCAATAGACCTCAGCAATTAGGTACGATATCTACGAATGCTGTATGATAACATCTGGCCTAGGCTGAAGATATAACTGCTTATTTTTTAAATATTATTTGTTAAATATAAGATTCTACAAGAATACCAGGAAAAAGGAACTCTTTACCTTCGTTATCAACCATAAAGTATTGAACAGATCAATTGAAACGTTGCCGTACGCGCATTTTTCACGAAGAATATTTAGACTCTCCAAATGAGGTCACTACCTCAAAAAATATTCAAAAAAATCCCCAATATTTTGATAAGCAATCAGAAAGTGAAAGCACGTGAAACCGCCGACACTGTGAATGAATAACTCAGTTAAGTGGGTACAAAATATTTTAACAACTCATTTGGATATGAAAAAGCTTTTCCCCCGAGATACATGCCGCGATCGCTCACAACTGACAGTGAGAACACAAATATATGAACTTCAAAGGAATGGAAAAAGTTGACTGACGGTTTCATCTAGGACAGAAGCAACTCATCAGACGCTGTCTCACCCCTGCCCTGAAAGCAGCGTGACCGAAAGTAACGACAGATGGTAATCGCTCCATTTATATATAATCGCCAACTACCATGTTTCAAATAAAACCTTAAAAAGGGCTCACCTAATAGCGACAAAGTGCAAAAGGGTGGGGGAGGAGCAGCTTCTTCATATATGAGACTTTAATATTTCACTCGAATATCAATTATTCTCGTTAATTCTGACGTCAGCATCTTATTCGCTTGACTTAAGATGCAGTATAGTCCCGCGTGTCCTGTTTTTGGATTGGCTAATTTCCGAAGATAAGTCCTCCCCACTCGCGCAGTTTACAATTAACGCCAAATCTAATATCAGTTTCGGTAAGTACTAATCGAGACTTTTCATTTGATACCCCACACGGCTATGTCTGGTGAAAAAAAATTGTAAATCCCCCCTTTCCATATATGGGGAGCTCCCCTTTAAACTTCAGCTAAATTTGTGTCCGGATAGCTGAGTGGTTAGAGCGCAAGGCTGTCGTACGGAAGGTCGCGGTTCAAGTCTCACTGGTAGCAGTGGAATTTGTATCGTGATTTGTCGTCGGATACCAGTCGACTCAACTGTGAATGAGTACCTGAGTCAAATCAGGGTAATAATCTCGGGCGAGCGCAATGCTGACCACATTGCCTCCTAGTGTACCGTTACGGTCTTGAATGAAGTGCTCTAAGACACTTCAAGGCCCTGATCCAACATGGATTGTTGCGCGAACGATTATATTAAATTTATGTCACTCACTGTATGCGTGAGATTTCATATTTCCCATATGTGACATCGGCGTCGCCGTTTCGGAGAAAACTGCGTGTGACAGACAGACAGACAGTGAATCGATTTTAATAAGGTTTTGTTTTACATAAAATCTTAAAAACAATTTTTGATGTGCGGTTTATCCGCGCGGTTGAAATTGAAAATTGGGTCTTACTTTTTGGACACAGTAGTACGTCAATATGAGGAAAAGAAGAGAATAGATTCCTCCGTAAACGTCAAGATCCAAGCCGGACCCCGCACGAAAAAGACCCTGATTTACGCTTCTGGGAACCAGAAGGCTATGGTGCATTAGGAGATAATTGAAAGAAACAGTGCAATCAGCAAGGAGTTGAGATCATGTCGGACTTGTTGGAGCAAAGCTCCTAAGGCATACTAAAGGTGCATTTAATACGGCGTCTGTAAGCAAGTGAGAAAACCAAGCTAAATCACTTGCTGACAACTCATGCTGGGCGACCGGAGTCCCAGTCAGCCGCTTAGGGAAATGAAACAGATGGCTGGAGATACGGTGGGGCCGGCTCTGCTCCAGTATTTTTCGTTGCAGCGGCTTCCGGAGGGCACTCGTGCGATTTTGGCGTGCGTGGAATCTAGGTCGCTGAAAAACCGCCGCCACAATCCGTGAGGCCCATGGTTGGCAAGGTATCGCGCTGCAACAGTCAATGACCGCATTGGCAACCAGCGTGGCAAAACTAGCCGACACTTTTGCGCACAGGTTGAAAACCGTTCCTCGAAACAGGATCTCGGGTAGAAGGTCCGGCAGGTACCGGGCCATGTTGGTACCACCGAACGTTCCCGGAAAACCAGTCCTTTGCAACAAAAAACTAAACCTGCCGGTATCCGTGACGACAGCTACCCGAAGCACAACACTAGGTTGCCTTTCCGTTTACGACTCTAGGAGCAGACGCAACTATTTGATTGATACAGGCCCTGAGTCGGTTCAACTAAGTACCATCGATTAACGCCCCAGGCTTTAAAATTGGCGGCAGCAAATTCATCGACGATCCGCACTTATGGCTACAGGGAAGTAGGTCTGAGTTTTTGACTTCGACGCACTTATTCGTGGCGTTTCATTTTGGACACGGACTTCCTGTGCCACTATGGTTTGTTAGGGGATCTGCAACGCAGGTCCTTTGTTGATCCCAAAACCAACCTTACGTCATCAGGGACGATCTCCGCCTGCCCATCCAACGCTCTTTCCATCATTAATCATTTCGAAGATTTTGCCGACCCACGCGTTCGTTCAGTTATTCAAAAATACTGCAACATAACTATCGAGCTTAGCCCCATGGAGCCAGTAAAGCGTGATGTTCAGCACCACATCAACACCAACGACTCTCCTATCTTCTCTAAGGGGCCTCCACTACCACCGCAGAAGCTCGCAGTTGCGCGGAAAGAATTTAAAGAGCTCCTCAAGCTGGGTGTATGCCTTCGGTTGTGTTTGTCGTTTTTCCGGGTTATTTTATAATGAAAAAAAGACAAATTTTACTTTTTAAATGCCGAATAGAGATTTTTTACCGGTATTTCGAAGATCAGTTGTCCTCTTCCTCAGCAATTAAGCAATTAAGGTCTGGATTTAGGTATTTAAGGACAAGCTGGACCATAAACAATGCAGACAAAAGCTCACTGAGGAAGAGGACAACTGGTCCTCGAAATACCGGTATATGAGGAATAAAAAACTCACTATTCGGAATTTAAAAAATAAAATTTGTCTTTTTTTTCATTATAGCGTGTATGGCCACCCTTAGAACCTATTGATCTTCGGCACTCCACATGGTCCCTAAACCAAACGGAGACCTTATGGCGACTATAGACGCCTAAACGCTCAGACTATTCCAAACCAAAACTCCACACCGCTCATCTATGACTCGCTGGCATCCGTATCTTTCCTACCTTCGATCTAGCCAAGGCCTTCCACCAAATCCCTGTAGCTCCTGAAGACACTCCATAAACGGCAATATGCACACCTTTCGGACTCTTCGATTTTACCAGGATAACTTTTGGACTGTACAATGCGGCGCAAAAATTTCAGAGATTCATCCACTCTGTTCTACGAAACCTAAACCTTTGTTTCGTTTACATGGATGATGTTCTGGTCGCCATTTTTCAGAGCCTGAGCATATAATGCACCTCGAGCGCATTTTTCAACGTCTCCTCGAGGCCGGTCTAGTACTTAACGTTGAAAAGTGCAAATTCCTACAATCACCGGTAAGATTCCTCGGCCACCTGATTACCCCTGAAGAGATCCAACCGAACCCAGTCAAGGTGCAAGCGATTTCGAGTTTCCTGTTTCCCAAAACCGGATTCGAGGTTCTTGGGCATGGTAAACTTCGTCGTTTCTTGCCCAGCACCGCCCACCATCAATCGATCCTTAACAACTATCTGTCCGAGCCGAAAACTAAAAACACCCGACTGATTGAGAGGTCCACAGTGGCTATCTAGGCATTTAAGTCATCTAATCAACAGCTGATGGAAGCCACGCTTCTGGCATTTCCTCAACAAGATGCACCCCTAGCAGTTTTGCTCGAGGCCTCAGACAACACCATAGGTGCTGTTTTTCACCAAGAAATGAACCAAACCTGACAGCCGTTGAGCTTCTTCTGGAAGCAGTTGAACCCCGCCCAATGGAACTACAATACCTACTATCGTGAGTTAGCCGCGTATCTCGCAATAAAATAATTTCGTTATTCCGAATGCGGGCCATTCACAGTGTTCACGGACAACAAGCCTCGTACATTTACCTTAAAATAGATCCCCAACAAAGCGTCTCTTCGTCAACTCAGGCACCTGAGCTTCATAAGCCAGTTCACCTCTAACATCCAACACGTGTGTGAAAAACGCAATGTAGTTACTGACGATTTGTCACGCATTGAGGAAGTCAAGATCCCCGGCACAATCGATTTCCCCAGAAGGATGACACAATTCTTCAGAGTCCAAATACACTTTCACGGAGTTCCCCTTTTCCATTTCCATTCCGCCCGCTTTTCGCAAGTGAGCATTTAATGCAATTCACGATCTGGCGCACCCCGGCATCTGGACAACGAACCGATTAGCCACTGCGAAATATTTCTGGCCGTCCATGAACAATCAATCTCTCAATTCTTCGGCCGAACAGTGCATTGCATGTCAGAAGTGGAAAACTTCGAAGCATGTAAAAAAAGGATTGTTCCCCAGGTTCACCAAACGCTTCTACCCCATCCACCTCGACACTATCATGTGCCGAAGCCTTCTGTGGAGAGTGGATTCCATACTTTGGTGTGTCGGCAACCACTGCCCAGCCTAGGGAATGCAGTTTGAATCCTTTTTTTTCTCGGAGTTAGGCAAACTCCTAGGCTTCAAACGCCACCGGACAACTTCCTACCACCTTCAGTATAGCGGGATGCTCGAAAGATGGGACAGGACGCTAAGGACCACTATAATGGCACAAAACAATGTTTCCTGGTCGCATGTCCTGCCTCTCGTCCTACGGACATTCAACCGCCAGGAGTTTGCTGCAAGTCCCGCGGAACTTGGGTACGAGGAGAACCTGAGACTCCCCGGCGACTCAGTTCTCAACGTGCGGTCGAGCATAATTCCAAACGGCCTGTTGCGGCTGCTCAACGACGTGAGCCGAATCAAACTACTGACACCCATCAACCGTGCGAAAAACGCCGCCAGCGTGCCTAGCGATTTTGAGCCGTGCACACACGTCTTGATACGGACAGGGGGTGAACTTATGCAACTAGATCTGACCAGGAGTAGGTCTCAGGCGGTCGCAGTGAAAAATATAAACTTTATAATACACTAAAATATTTTAACGCAACCTAGATGAAGAGGTATTCCACAACTGGTGTTCTTTGCGATCGATGTATCAACGAACGTCTCAAATCTAAAATATACTCCAATGTCGTCCGTCCTGTCGTTCTCTAGTGCTCTGGGTGTTGACCGACTATAAAAGACGATGAACGGCGCCTTGCGGTAATGGAGACAAAGATGTTGCATTGGACTAGTGGCGTGACACGTTTTGATCACATAACAAATCAGGATATTCGAGATCGACATGGGATTGCACCGATCGTGGAAAAACTGCGAGAGATTCGTCTTCGATGGTATGGCCACGTGATTCGTGCTAACGAGAATTCACTTGCCGAGATTGATCTGAATATCGAAGGCAGGTGGAAACAACAGTGGCTTGATACGTTGCATGGTGATTTAACAGCCACGCGATTGCATCCAGTTCAGGCATTCGATAGAACCAAGTGGCGAAACCGATCACGACGAGCCCACCTCGCTTGTGAACGGGGCAAAGGCTGAAGAAGAAGAAGAAGATACATGCCGGACATAGCATTGGGGACCTTCATATTCAAGCTATGACCGGGGCAGACACTTCTACAAATACCAAGGAATTCTGCAAGGAACCCAGGCTCGAGGTGGTGGCCTGCTGTTCAAATTCCTGCGACGTGTAAAGCTTGTTCTAAAGTCGCATCTATCGAGGACGAATAAAATAAGCGCATTGAATGTATTCGCTATCCCTTTACTGGCTTAACATTCGGAATATTACCGTGGACGAAAACCGATTTGGAAAACGTCCAGCGACAAAGAGTAGGTGAGTCGCTTGCATGTGGTTGTTTATAAAGCAGACTATGGGGTGACTCCACTTAACTTGAACACATTGTCGTAGTGCAGCCTTGTGCCTTTGGTAAGTTTTCCTCTACGACGATTTTGGATTGCCGATCTGAGCTTTCTCCAGGTCTCCCAATAACTTTTCGAATTTATTGTGGTCCGTCTAGGCATAAACTCAATAAGCAGTACGCCACGCCGATCCCAAAATACCGTTGCCATGATTTTTCCTCCTGACAACTTCTGCTTCAAGTTCTTTGGTTTAGGCGACTTGGTGTGTTTCCATTGGCGAGATTGTTTTCTTTCCGGAGTAAGGTAATGGTACCACGTTTCATTCCCCATAACAATAGAGTCTAAGAAGTTGTGCAAAAATCGAATGACAGCGCGGATAGCTGTCAGGGCAGTACTGACCGGCGCAGATGGGCATTTATTATTGGGATCGGTGGTGTAGGAACCAACGAACAAGACGGTGTTGTCAAATCTCGGCTTGTCTCACAGCATTGGGGACCTTATTTTTTGGAAACAACCCTCTCATCCTATTTCTATCCCTTCTGATTGCCTTTTATGACAAGCAGGGAATGTTTGAGAGTATTTTTAAAACCCTAGCTAAATGGGTTGCACGGCTACTGTTGACTCAACAAAACTAGCGAATTAACAAGCAAAATCAAATTGTTTGACTCCCTATGCCAAGAATTGATTTTTCAAAATGTAACCACGGTTTCATCAAGGGCATAAACATCAGACACTGTCTTCCGTCTGTCTTGGTATTGCTTCGCAAAAATAACGTGGAGTATTTTCCATCGATCCGTGCACCAAAAATACCTCCTCCCCAATAAGGTGCGGCCCATTATCTATTGCGGATGCGGATTTATGACCCCTTCAGTCAACAAAAGGCAATATGGATCGATTATTTGAAAGCTACAAAACTACCTTCATAAGGTCGTTACCAGGAACGAAGCTCCCTCGCCACTCGGATAACATATATCTAATGAATTTCCTGGAAATCCTGTTCAGATATTCATAAATTGAAATCATGTACTTAGGTGGAAAATTTACAAGGAAAATGTAACTTACAACGATGTGGTTTTATGTTCTCAGAAACAACTGTGGATTCAAGGTTAAAGGGCCGACCCTTTTCGTGAAATATCGCCATTTTTTCGTGGAAATATTCTGTTGTTACTTTGTTCTCAATTGCTGGAAAGGATCCAAGTGTCGGAAATGACTTTGGTAGGAATTTAAGCCAATTAAGTACTCAAAAATGGCTGCGAGAGTTGAATAAGGATATCATAAGGGAGAGATCATCGTATGTGCATGAAAATGAAGGGAAGATGATGTCTTGTACACAATATATGTTGCGAAAAATGAAATCGAAAGTATATTGGTTACTTTGGAACCATTTTCTTGGGTACAGAGAGTTGTATTTGCTTTGGTCATGGTGTAGTCGCGCATATGCGGTAATTGGGAAGGGTACGGACTAGGATCTGAAGCCGACGATATTTATAGGTGGTGAGGGAAGTGCCATGGGGGAAAGGGGTTCGGAGCACGCAATGAGGGTGGCAAGCGTATAATCGATTTTGTGGACACCCATGACCTTGTACTTATAAATACATGGTCCATCAAACGATTGTCTCATCTTCCTACATTTTATAGTGAGAATAGTAAAACGCAAATCGACTATATTCTCATAAGACGCCAACATTTTACCACTGTCACTGATTGCAAAGTCATTCCCTATGAGACCATCGCACCTCAAAATCTTTACGATAAACTGGACACTCGGGATGGCGAGAGAAATCTGTATCGACTTGCTAAAACGGATAAATGGCGAGAATACTTCGAGCAGATTTCAACTGAAGAATTTGCTCATCCTCCACTTCCACAATCATTGCCGACATTTGGACCAGTTCCACCAGTCAGCGCAACTGAAGTCGAGAAGGCAATAAAACAAATGAAGTCGGGGAAAGCAACAGGATCTGACGACATCGCATCTGAGCTTTGGAAAGTGAAGAGCTGGGGCCCAACACTGTGGCTCAGTGAATTCTTTGACCGGTTTATTCAGGAAGGAAGAACTGGCATCTGACTGGCAAGAAAGTACCACTGTTCCAATATGGAAAAAGAAAGGTAGCCCAGCAGAATGTTCAAATTACCGTCCGATCCGGTTACTTTCCCATACCATGAAGATTTTTGAAAGCATTCTTGACAACCGTATTCGCGAAATCGTTGAAATAACCGTGAATTAAGCCGGATTTGTCAAGAACTGCGGAACTACTGACGCAATACACGCTGCGCGGTTACTCATGGAGAAACACCGTGAGAAGCATCGACCTCTTTACATTGCCTTTCTGGATCTAGAGAAAGCGTTTGACCGTGTACCACACGAACTCATCTGGTATGCCTTACGACAACACTTCGTGCCAGAAGAACTCGTGCACTGGGTTCAATTGCTCTACCACGATCCGAAAAGTAAAGTTCGAAGTATGGCGGGTGTATCAAAACCGCTTCGTGTCTCTGTTGGTGTTTATCAAGGAAGCGCCCTCTCACCACTCCTCTTTGTTCTTGTTATGGACACCGTCACACGGGATATCCAACGTCCAGCGCTCTACACACTGCTTTATTTATTTATTTAATGAGGGCAATACACAGAAAGCAAATTTTTTATTACATATTGTCCTCAGAGGGAGGAGCAAGTAAATGGCATATTTTACACTTAAAGCTAGAGAGGGACATAGAGTCGAAGGACCCAAGCTGTAGGGCATTGTAGGACCGGCAAAACCTCGGGATCGGAGAGTGAAAGTAAATCTCGAGCTCCGCAAAAAGTACATCAAAAATGTCCGCATTACGTGTGTTATGAGACGAGGCGACACGGAAAGTAATATCCAAGTTGGTGGAGCAGTCCATCAGACCATTGCAGAGTTTGAAAAGAGTACACATATCAAGGAAGATACGACGTTGCTGTAGGGAGGGGAGATTGAGGGTGCGAAGTCGTGACGGATAATCAACCGGTGGAAGGTCCGGGTGAATTTGCGTTGTACAGCTTCAAGAGCGCGGCCGTCACGGATACGGCAGGGGGACCAGACTACACAGCAATATTCAAGGATGTCTCTGACAAGGGAATTGAAGAGTGTTAAGGAGGGCTGGATTGAGGTAAAGTCGGAGGAGGAACGTAGGATAAAACCAGACAACTTGGAAGCTCTGTTGATGATGTCAACGAAGTGGGAATTGAAACGAAGTTTATCGTCGAATATTACACCCAGGTTTTGAAAAGAGGTCAGTAGGGAAAGGGGTTGACCACTGAGAGAATAGGAAAAGGATGATGGGGAGGGATTCAGGGAATAGCGCATCCAGTGGCATTTGTTGACATTCAGTGTTAGCTTGTTGACCGAACACCAACGGGCTAAATTATCAAGGTTGGACTGTAAGAGAGCACAGTCCAATGGAGACGAAACAGAGGCAAACAATTTAAGGTCGTCTGCGTAAAGCAAATACGGACAGGTGAGGATGGAGGCGAGGTCATTGATAAAAAACAGGAAGAGTAGGGGGCCAAGTGTGGAGCCTTGGGGAACACCAGAGGAAGATAATGCAGATGATGTTTTCCTAGCATCTGATAGCAAAAATGATCTCGAGCAACTTCTTCAAAAATGGAATGATCGCCTCATGCAACACGGTCTCAGATTGAATTTAAACAAAACTGAATTTTTGAGATGCGAGAGACAGGGACCGGTTTCCTGGAGAAGAGCCGCTACTCCGTATATTATAGCGGTCATCCAGTAAACCATGTGTTCAGAGTAGGTTTCTTAGTCAGTCAAAAAATGAACGAATGGCTATGCACTCTGCGCTTGCGAGGCAAGTTTAGAAATATAAGCCTCATTAACGTTCACGCCCCTACAGAGGAGACTGCAGAGTCGGAGAAGGATACCTTCTACGAGGCAGTAGAACGAACCCTCGAAGCCTGTCCCAGATATGATATCAAAATCATACTTGGGGATTTTAACAGCCAAGTAGGGAAGGAGCCCATATTCAGGCGATACGTTGGCTCCCATAGCTTACACGAAAAAACAAATGATAACGGACTGCGGACTATTCAATTAGCAGGATCACACGAAATGGTTGTTGGAAGTACCTGGTTTGCGCGGAAAGCGGTCCACAAACATACGTGGGCCTCTCCAGACGGGGCTACTTTCAACCAAATTGACCATGTGTTGATCGAACGCCGCCACCTCTCAGCCTTGGTGAATGTCAGAACATATAGGGGGGCAAATATAGACTCGGATCACTATCTCGTTGGCATGGTGCTCCGAGCTCGAATAACAATACCACCTAAAATCCCCTCTGACAATCAGGTGAGAGTGAACACTGAAGCCATCCACAACACAACCCTCCGCGACACCTATAAGAGGGAAATGGATGCCGCAATAACCGCAGTCAACAGAGGACCTGGAGATGAAGCATCAGCAAATGATCTTCACAATCACCTGAAGAACGTTATCATGGATACGGCCACAAACATACTTGGCCCCAGTCGCAAAAGGAGTCGGAACGGCTGGTTTGACGATCAATGTAAGCTAGCACCGGAACGGAAGAATGCTGCATACCGAGTAATCTTGCATTCTCAAAGAACAGGGGCACGCGCAGAGACTTATCACGAACTCCGACGAGTGGAGAAGCGACTTCACAGACGGAAAAAGGAAGCCTGGGAGAACCAAGAAGTTTGTGAACTAGAAAAGTACAGGGAGCAATCGCACCAGGCGCGCAAGTTTTACCAACAAGTCAGCAGGATGAAGCCTTATACACCTCGATGCTCATCCTGCCGAGACAAAGAAGGAAATCTGATTTCTGACAAAATGGGCATATTGGAGCGATGGGTTGAGTACTTTGATGAGCTACTGAACAACCAGAACATCGGCGAGTTGGAGGCCCCGCCAACTGAAGACGACGGACAAATACTGCCACCACCAAGTTTAGGAGAAACAGTCCGTGCAATTATAGAGGTATCACGTTGCTGAGTACCATCTATAAGATATTCTCCGCTATCTTGCTAGGACGGATAGCTCCATACGTCCAGAACATCATTGGCCCATACCAAAGAGGCTTGACTCCAGGCAAATCAGCAACAGATCAGATTTCCTCTCTGCGGCAAGAGATGGAAAAACTGTTGGAATATGGACAACAGTTGCACCATCTGTTCATCGACTTTAAAGCCGCCTATGATAACATAGCCAGGGTAAAACTGTACACGGCCATGAGAGAATTCGGTATCCCGACGAAATTAATAAGACTGACTAGGCTGACCCTGACCAATGCGCGAGGCCAGATAAAAGCAGCAGGACCACTCTCAACACCATTCGACATCAACAACGGTCTACGACAAGGGGATGCCCTATCATGCGTCCTCTTTAACCTGGCCCTCGAGAAAGTGATCTGTGATGCTGAGGTAAATGCAAGAGGTACGATCCTGTTCAAGTTCACCCAACTACTGGCCTATGCTGACGATATCGACATCATGGGAAGAACCACCCGAGACGTTCAAACTGCCTTCATCCAGATCGAGCAGGCGGCGCGAGATCTTGGGCTGCACATCAATGAAGGCAAGACAAAATACATGGTGGCAACGTCAGCACCGAAGACGAATCAACCAACAACATCAAACCGCACTGGTCAAACACAAGCACGAACAAGAATAAGGATAGGAGAATACAACTTTGAGACCGTTGATAATTTCTACTATCTTGGGCCGAAAATCACAACCGATAACAGCTACGATGATGAAATCCGCGCACGGTTGTTGTCAGCCAACAGAGCCTATTTCAGCTTATAAAGACTGTTCCGCCCGAAACGTCTCACCATAGGGTCAAAGCCGCATTGGAGGGAGCCCATGATCCGGATGGAATAGCGGTGGAAAGGGTCACACAGCTGTCTCAGCGTGTAACCGAAGCATGCGACGCTACGATGCCACGACGACGTTTGCACCACGGCAAGAGGCCAAACTACTGGTGGAACACGGAGATCGCTGCCTTGAGATCCTCTTGTCTCCGGGCGAGGAGACTTTCCCACAGGACAAGGGGAAGGCCGGAGCACCAGGAGCGTGAGGAGGAATACAGGGATCTGCGAAGCAACCTTAAGAAGGCCATTCGGAGAAGCAAGCGGGAATGCTACCAGAAGCTCTGCATGGAGGCTAATACGAATCCGTGGGGTACAGCCTACCAAGTTGTAATGAAGAAGATCCGCGGGCGAAAATCACCTCAGGTGACCTGTCCACGACTCTTGTTGCAAATAATTACAACTCTTTTCCCGCAGCAGGAGCAGGACGAAAGAGAACCCCAACTGGCAGCTCAGCAGGACGTCTTCTCGATCCCTGATGTTACCGAAGAGGAACTTTGGGAAATCTGCAGACGTATTGGGGACAGCAAGATTCCGGGATTGGACGGAATTCCGAACAAGGCTCTAAAGGTGGCGGTCAAGGCCAGACCAAGGTGGTTCGCAAGCACATTCGAATCGTGCATGGCGGAAGGAGTGTTTCCCGCCCAGTGGAAGAGGCAGAAGCTGGTCTTGCTACCGAAGCCCCGAAAACCACCCGGCGTGCCCTCTTCATATCATATATTTGTCTCTTAGACACCATGGGGAAGATGTTGGAGAGGGTGATATACAACAGGCTGCTCCCGTTCATCGAGCTTGCGGGTGATCTTTCAGAGCGGCAATATGGGTTTCGGCGAGCCCGTTCTACGGTCGATGCAGTAGCAAAGGTCCTGGAATTGGCTCGAAATGCAATGGCTATGGGCAAATTCTGTGCTCTGGTGACGCTGGACGTCAAAAATGCTTTTAACTCAGCCAACTGGGGCTGGATTAAGGGCGCTTTGGCCAAACTGGGTGTTCCTAGCTACTTGGCTCGGCTCATCGAGAGTTACTTTTCGGTACGAGACGGACGACGGGCCGAAGGAGTACATTGTGACAGCAGGTGTGCCTCAAGGTTCTGTATGGGGACCGCTGCTGTGGAACATAATGTACGAAGGAGTGCTTGGCCTTCGCGTGCCAGAGGAGACAACGCTGATTGGTTTTGCGGACGACTTGGCGGTAGTTGCAATTGCAAAGCATCCCGAGGACGTGGAGCTTTATGCAAATGAAGCCATTCATACCATCAAGTCATGGTTACGAATGGTCAAGCTGGACCTGGCGGACGAAAAGACGGAGGCGGTCCTCATTACCAACCGTAGGAAGAACAACACGGTTACCATCCAGGTTGGTAATCGTGAGGTCGTCTCAAAATTGGTTGTCAAATACCTGGGAGTGATGATCGATGCCAAGCTGAGTTTCAAGGGACACTTGGATTATGCGCGAGAGAAGGCAGCAAATGCCAGCTCATCCCTTAGAAGGATGATGCCTAACGTGGGAGGGCCGAAGTATAGTCGCAGGTTACTCATCGCGGGAGTGGTGAGGTCGATCCTGCTATACGCGGCCCCTGTCTGGGCGGGAGCGTTGAACCTCACTGTCAACCGGAGGAAGATATGTTCGGCATACCGGCCAATTGCGCTAAGGGTGTGTAGCGCATTTAGGATGGCGTCGACGGAGGCAGTGTGTGTTATCGCAGGAATGATCCCTATAGATCTTCTAGCGAGCGAAGCACACTGGCTCTACGAAAAACGGAAGGCAAATCCAGCCGAGGTGAATGCGGATTTTCGAAAAGCCATCAGGAGAGAGTTGTGTAGCAACAACGGTGGGATAACTCCGACAAGGGCAGGTGGACCCATACATTGATCCCGTGTATCGAGAAATGGGTCAACCGAAAGCACGGACAATTGAATTACCACCTGACACAGTTCCTTACGGGACACGGCTATAGGAAGTACTTGCATCACTTCGAGTTGGACGAGTCTCCCAACTGTCCTGAATGCGGTGCTACACCCGAGGACCCGGAGCACGTTATGTTCCATTGTCCCAGATTTCCGCAGCAGAAAAGGAGGTTGAACAGCATCTTAGGGGCGGACATCGAGCCCTCCAACATGGTGGAAGAGATGTTGATGTCGGAGGAAAACTGGATGGCGGTAAATGAGGCAGTAGCCGTGGTGCAGACAAAACTCCTGGAGTTGGATCGAGCTCGGAAGGCGGCGCGACGGAGACGTGACATGGACGAACTGGTATAGCGAACCAGAGCCTCCCCCGCGAAGTAATACTTCACGGTGGTCCCGCGGGGAGCGGCGGAAGAGTGGGAGTGGTTTTAAGTGGGTGTGAATCCCACACACTGCTGCAACCTGGCGCAGCAGCGTCTTTCTAAGATTTCTACCTCCGTCCATAAAAAAAAGGGTCAAAGCTCTTACTGTACAAGACAATGATCTTGCCAGTCCTCATGTATTCCTCGGAGACTTGGGTTCTTAGCAAGAAAAATTGCGAACTCTTGGCCGCGTTTGAGAGAAGAATCCTCCGAAGAATTTTTGGCCCCCTACATGAGGATGAACGATTCCGTAGCCTGCACAATGACGAAATCTATGAGCGATACCATGACCGTCCGGTTGTGGATAAAATCCGGCTGAATAGGTTACGGTGGGCGGGTCACTTAATCCGTATGGATGAGGATGATCCCACCCGGAAAGTCTATAAGGGCAATATCTATGGTAGAAAAAGAAGACGAGGCAGACCCTCCCTAAGATGGAGCGATGGCGTAGGTCAGGACGCCAGACAGCTTTTAGGGATATCGAATTGCTGGACCTCGGCGCAAAATCGGGATGTCTGGAGTTCCTTATTAAGACAGGCCTAGACCGGATACCGGTTGTTGCGTCGTTGATGATGATGATGAAGTGGCGTTCCACAACTGGTGTCCTTTGTGATCGACGTATCAGCGAACGTCTCAAATCTAAAATTTACCGCAATGTCGTCCGTCCTGTCGCTCTCTATGGTTCTGAGTGTTGGCCGACTATAAAAGACAATGAACGGCGTCTTGCGGTAATCGAGACGAAGATGCTACGTTGAACTAGTGGCGTCACACGTTTAGATCACAACCGAAATGAGGATATCCGCGATCGTTATGGGGTTGCACCGATCGCGGAAAAGTGGCGAGAGAGCCGTTTTCGATGGTATGGTCACGCAATTCGTGCAAACGAGAATTCACTTGCCAAGATTGGTCTGAACATCGTCGTCGATGGTAAACGACCAAAAGGCAGACCTAAACAACGGTGGCTTGATACGCTGGATGGGGATTTGAAAGCCTCGAGATTGCACCCAGATCAGGCATTCGATAGAGCCAAATGGCGAAGCCGATCACGACCGGCCGACCCCGCTTGTGAACAGGACAAAGGCTCAAGAAAAAGAAGAAGGACTCGAAATACGGTTTGGTGAACATGAATTGAAGGTAAAACTCTTGCTAATTCTCCAGTTCCCATTGATTCTTACACAAAAACAATTCACTGGAATAGTTTTTATTCGTTTATTACAACTTGCTTCCATGATAGCAGCTATAAAAGCGACACAATCCCCGCTACCTTTCCTATAACAGCAAACCTCGCATTTTGGGTGAAACGAAAAAGAAAAAAACACAAAATAATAGTGAAAAAGATCCGTAAATAATTTTAGAGGTGAACATGTTGGACTGTGAAAGCTACGAATGTAGCACGCGATTGTAAAGCCACGTAAGCATCAGAGATTAGTGTGGAGCTGGTGGTCGGCCGTGCACAAGAATTTCTTGGAAGCAAATAATTTAGAACCACTTTTCGTATTTGCACAAAATACCGAGTGAGCCGGCTTCAGTTT
This sequence comes from Hermetia illucens, assembly GCF_905115235.1. Lineage (NCBI taxonomy): Eukaryota > Metazoa > Arthropoda > Insecta > Diptera > Stratiomyidae > Hermetia > Hermetia illucens. The sequence goes on from NC_051849.1 coordinate 214,001,589, forward strand.
GGATTTTATTCAAGCGCGCGCTACGAGGAGTATGCAGAGAATTCGAACACAATTTTTTGTTGATATGGAGAGGCCTAGATGGTTGGTGGCTTTTGCGGATTTTCGAGCTAGAATTGCGGATTTGGTTGAGTTTCTATGTAAATTGTGGATCCTTCACGAAGTAGTAGTTCTGAAAGCGGAAGCGTCTCTTTAGTCTATCTTTAGATAGTGCAAATCCCACCCCTCTGGTCCCCGCTTCAACTCCATAAGGACTTGGTAGAGTCCCTCCCGTCATCGACCCGTGCTCACACACTGTCGTTAAGTTCAAGGACTAACGCGTTGTGGCTGTTTAAGTGTTAACACGAAGCCGAACAAACACACCAACTTGGGATGAGGGAGGATATCTCGCTCAATCCTTCAGTTTAACCTTGAAAGTAAACTTGGCAGAAGGACTCGCCACAGGCAGACGATTCTACGAAATTCAAGCCGACATACGCAGTGTTGGGGGTGCACTTGGTCGTTGCGAACGCCCCAAACAAGGACCCACAACGGTTCGCAGTCAGAAAATTCTAGCACTCGAGCGAGTTCTCCCCAACTTGCGCTATGGCGCTCGCAAGGCAAGTGGAATGCATGCGATTCCCCGAGGACTTGCACAAAACGTGCACCACATCGGGGCCGCATTATATAACGACAGAAAACGTTTTTGCAGGCATAATTGCACTCTGGTAATTTCCGTACGTGATAACGACCATTGCGAGCACAAATGGCCAAACAACATTCACCGGCCTAGTCCGCACTAGTCGCTGGCTGGCTCGGCGAGTGACACGGAAAGCACGCCGCCAAGCTCACTGGAAACCCTTCATTTTGCGCCATGTCCTTCGACGCTAGACATTTCCATTTAGTTCATGACCACCCAGCCGCAACCATTTCCGCATTATGTCTACTTACTTTGGATAAAACTGGTCGAGGTACTTCACCACCACCTCTCGCAAGATATCTGGCCGTCCTGCGAATGCCGAGTACTGCTGGCTGGTAATTGCATCGGTTTTCATGACTCTGCCTTTGAGCAGACAAAAACTCCACGTTTCCAACAACTTTCGACGTTTCTGGGTACAAAAGGCACGATTGGTTTTTGGATTTCTAGTTTGGCGAACGAAACTCCGCGGCGGCGGCGGAGGCTGCAGGCGCGATTCCAATTGCAACTTGACACGACCGAAACCCGCTCAACTTTGACAAGTCCCTACGACCGAGCTGGCAGCAGCGAACAATGGTCGATCATTCGACTCTTGATTAATGTCCCACACGTCTCGCACTCGAGCGAAAATTCAAACAAGGGCTCACCGCGGCGCGGACACTTACTATGCGGTCAAGCAGTTCACAAGCTCAGCGCGGACCCCGATTAGCTCGCACTCAACTAGGTCGCCGTGTATTTCTCCGCGATCTCATTCAACTCCCAGCGAAATTCCCAAATACGCTCCGTCTCCGGCTCAGGCCAATCTACGATTTCGCGGCTGTGGCCACTCGAAAACTCAGGTAAGCAATTAATCGGCTGCAGAATAAAAATACATTTCGCACTCCTTCGTCGCGCTGTGTCGGGGCGAACACTTGCCGTCGTCGTGGCCGTCGTGCAGCCGCGGAGCCAGGGCAGGCGGAAGGCAGCAGCAGAATACGCCAGTCAGCCTCGCTCACGGCTCACGGGCGTACGTCACTTGTATGTCGCGGTGAGTGTGCCGCGAGAGCACAACACTCGAGCGAGCAGCATGATACGTTGCGGCATGGTGACGTCAGCATGTCAGCGCCTCTCTGCTCATTCAGCGCGCTCTCCAATGTCCCATGCAATTTCCCTGTACGCTCGCGCGTAGCCAAGCCATTCGACCAGTTCGAGTGTGTGTCCTCTGTCCAATAACAGTTCGCCTCGGTCTCTGTTAGGACGGTGCTAGTGGACAGCATTCGCTGCGGCACGTGTCTGTAATCAACCATTGGATATGCGTGCGGACGAAGCAGAGGAGGTGGCTTGGGATTTCGGCTGCGAATGGACACACGCGAACTGAAGCTGGAATTATGGGAGCACAACAATCAATAGGAGGACAGATGTCCTTGAGGCAAATGTTTTGTTTTGGTGATGCCAAGGGTTGCAAACCTTGCGCGTTGGTGAAAAGCCGAAATCTGATGGGAAAGTTTGAGATGAATTCACGTGTACAGCATTTTCGGTCCCTCGCTATGGGGGTGTGCACCCATTGCGAAAGTGGCTCATATTTCATGTTCACCGATTTAGGATGAATATAAATCTTAAACTTTTCAAAATAACGTCCTAATTGCAGCATAAAGCCACAAAAAAAGGAAAGCTTTTGAAAGGTATTTACAAACGCGAGCTCTTCCAGATTAAGGGGGTCATCCCGTGTGATATTTTTTTGCATGAATTGTATCTATATATAGTGGAGAATATGTGGACAAAGGGATTTTCCGATATTCCGAGTCGTTCAGAAATTACAGTGTTAAACAGATAAAGAGTTTGCAGCCGCGGCTAGAGTACTCGATGAGAAAGAGCATCGAATCTGTTAGTTTTTTACTTGAGCCTTATAAATTCGAATACAGGTATAAATATAAAAAAAAAGGAAAACCAATCAATTGTCTAAACTTATTTGCTGTTTGGAATAAAAAGGATAATCCAGTCTAGAGTGAGCACAGTTCGAATTCAAGACGGACACTGGAGCTAGTCGGTCCCGAACAACCTTCAGTCCTCAAGATCAACGTGAAGGGAAAAGCTACAATAAAAGCTCGCTAAGAGTTCCACTCTTGGCGACGGTAAGCTGTTAATATTTCTATTTTTATCATTTCAGACCTCAACTTTTAGCTCTAAAAGCTAAAAAAAAGAAAAACAGGATGAGCGAAGTACCTACCGGCTCCAAACGCCGGAAAACTAGCGGAGGCGCCACCGATGACGCCCCGAACAGCGAAGTCCCGAAGGGTGACATGGAGTTAGAGTCCTCCGTGCCATCCGAAGACGATTCCGAGTATGCAACGGACTCCGACAGCTCGACCTCGTCACGTGCCAGCGCCCCGGCGGTCGAAATCCAGGATTTTGTGCGCGTCAAGAAGGAGAAGCGCGCTTTAGCTTCCAAGCTACGCGCTAAGGAAATGGAGGTGGAATCACTCCACGCCATCATCCGCGACCTACAGCAACAAGTCAACGCCCTGAGAGCAGCGATTCCCGGCAACCGGACCGCAGCGACCACTCCGGCACCAAGGATGACGACCATTCCGAGACCCAGCATCCCAGCACCACAAGCAGCCCACCCGAGGCCATCGAGCAGCAACACCGCCCCATCAGGAAACCAAACCAGACAGCCGACATCAATTAGCCGCAACACCACCTCGACCAGCAGCAATACTTCCAGAGTAAGTAAAATCCCCCCCTAGTGGTAGTAGGCCCGCCCCGTGACTTCTCATCCACAAAGAGAACGCTCCAAAAATCCTTGCCCCACGAGTTCCTTATAAAAAAATCAGGTCCCGAGTCACATCAAATCCTCGTTAAAACCAAAGAGGAATTTGATAGTACCAAAAAACTTCTGGTCGACAGCAAGACCAAGTTTTATACTTATACACTCCCTAGCGAAAAAACAACCAGCCTCATCATCAGAGGCCTGGATCGCACCTTTTCCCCCCAAGAAATTATGGACGACCTGCGCGACCAAGGCGTCCATAACATACTCTCGGTAAAGCCTTACCAAACAACCCGTGCCAAGATCGAAAACCGCACGCTCGATCTTTGGCTCATCACCTTTGATGCTACCTGCGCCGAAGAGCAGCTCAAAAAGGTCAAAGCCGTCCAACGGACCATTGTCCGTTTCGAAGAAATTCGAAACAGACAGCGACTGCAGTGCAAGAACTGCCAGAGAATTGGCCATGCCGCGCCAAACTGCAACCTTGACTACCGCTGCGTGAAATGCGACCAAGTGCATCCACCAGCGGCCTGCCTCAACCACCACCGAAACAGACACCTCGCCCAATCAATACTCCCTCCTTCGTGCGTCCATCAGTGTCTTACGCAGACGCCACACGCACCCAATCGACCTCCTCGACACACACCGCCAGATCCTCTAACGCGGTACCAGCTAACGTTAACATGAAGCAGTTGTTCGACATGTTTTCAATGATGGTCAGCTCTCTAGCCTCCAACAATGGACGTTAGATTCATAGAGCTGAACATCAACTCAATCGTCGGCAGAGCACGCCGACACGAATTTGAGCTATTCCTCAATGAGCACAAGCCACAGGTTGTACTACTCTGCGAAACTTAGCTCAATTACCGCCACAAACCATCTTTCCCCAATTTCAATCTGTTCAGAACAGATCGCTTCCAGCAGCTCCAGCCCGGCAACTCGATCGCAGGCGGAACCGCTATACTCATCTCGAATAAATTTCGAACTACGCAGCACTTCCCCCCGGTGGACTACTTCAAATCAATTGAAGTCACCCTGATCTCGATCAATACCGAATCTACCACGGTATATATCGCAGCAATCTACTGCCCACACCAATTCCTTGATTCAGCAGATCTATCCAATCTGCTATCTTATTGCTCCAGCCAACCACGCGAAGTCGCCAAAGCCTGGGCGCTTGTCATAGGCGGAGACTTCAACGCGAAACACCCATCATGGCTAGACCGAAACCCGAATTTCAATGGTCACGAACTCCACAGGTGGCTCACTACGCCATCATCCTCATGTAATATCTCACATCTTAGTCCCGCACTACCAACCTTCTTCCGTTCCAATTACCAATCCTACCTTGACCACTTCCTTACTACATCCAACATCACCATCGTCCCAAATCCAAACACCTTTCCTTTCCTAGAGACCGCGTCTGGACTCAGTGACCATGACGCAATCATCCTTGACTGCAAACTGCCAGGAAGGGTCAAAAACCCCCCCTCCTCGCTCAGTACCTGACTTCAGTAGAGCGAACTGGAGCCATATTAACCAACACATTTGGAGAGAACTCAGCAACATTGACCTCCCAACCTCCCACCAAATCTCTAACTCCGCAATCGACCAAGCTGTCGATCATCTCACCCAGCTCATGCAAAATTCATGCGATGAGCTTATCCCACAACGCTCCCTGGGTTATAAAAACCTAATTTCTCTTCCCAATGATATACTGGCGGATATCAAATATAAGAGAACTCTTCGGCGCAGACTCTTCAGAAACAGATTCTCGTCAAACTTCGACACCATGAAGGCCGAGTTATACAACCTCGACCTATCAATTCGAAACAGAATTCGCTCTCTGTACCTCGAAAACACCAATTCTCGCCTTGCGAACACTATCCTAAATTCGGAAACTTTCCACGAATTAAGGAAATCCTGCCCCCCCCAGAAAAAGCCGAGGTCCTCGCTAACCACTTCCACGAGGCGCATCAAATCACCTCTGGTGTACAAAACACCCAAACTGAGTCTGAAGTCGCGGACACTGTCGCCCGACTCAACTCCTCACCCACCTTCGTACAGACTCGGCACTTCGCCAATATCTTTGCTAGCCCGTTACGCAACCCATGCCAGCACGACCTCATCCCAAACTTAACGTTTGCAAAGCCCCATATGATCAAAGGCATCATAGAGAAGAGCAAAAATAAACGCTCAACCGGCTTCGACCGTATCCCTGCAATTTTATTAAAAAAATGCTCCAAGTCAATCAGCCCTTTCCTTTCCAACCTTATAAACCACTGCATCCTGAATGGACACTTCCCAACTAGCTGGAAATGCGCCCGCGTAGTCCCTATCTTAAAGAAACAAGAGAACCCGCTACAACCAGACAGCTACCGGCCAATTTCAGTCCTTCCGGCCCTAGCAAAAGTCTTTGAACGGACCATCAAATCGTTCATTGACTTACAAATCGAGGCTTCTAACGCGATACCAGATTTCCAGTTCGCGAATCGCACTGCTCACTCAACTGAGCACTCCCTTCTCATCCTGAAAACGGATATCCTTACGGGACTCAATAACAAGACTCCCACAATTGCTTGCCTTCTCGATCTAAAGAAGGCTTTCGACTCTGTCTGGCAGCACCGACTAGTCCATAAGCTCTACCACTCTCTGTCTTTTCACCCTCATCTTTGCAAGCTCATACTGAGCTTCTTAGAAAATCGCTCGGCAAAAGTAGCAATACCTGAAGCCACATCTTCGGCATTCTCATGCCCAGCAGGCATCCCACAAGGGTCGGTCCTATCAGCCACCCTTTTCTCACTCTTCACTGCGGACCTCCCAAAACCACCAGCACACCCACAACCAATCCGTATTCTACAGTACGCAGACGACCTTATCATTTATTCCTCAACCAAAAACATCCCCCTAGGAGAATCACGCCTCAACTCATACTTAGACGAGTTGTTCCACTATTTTAATATCCCCAAAAGTGTCAGGCAATTGTATTTCGAGGCCACCTCCGACTGACCAAACCCATCCTCCATAGGCTTAAAAACCTATCACTCCGGCTTAACGGCTCCACAATTCCAAACACTGATAACGTGACATACCTCGGTGTCGTCATAAATTCAAGGTTATCAAACGTTCCCCACATCTCAAAGGTCCTGGCCAAAGTAAATTCGGCGTTCTACGCTCTGCGCCCAATTTTATTGTACAGGAGCCCAACCCCAACCAAAATAAAACTTATGTGCTACAAACAGCTCATAAGGTCTATCATCTCATACGGCTTCATTTTCTGGTGTGACTCTTCCCCAGCGCAGATGGAGCGACTGCGCCTCAAGGAAAGATTTCTCCGGCATGCCAGCCAAATCTACCGTAATGATGATCGATCTAAATACATTTCGAATTCCACTCTATATAACGAGTGCGAAATTCCCCGCATTGACGCCTTTCTCGTCAACCATGCGATCAATTTCCTCCGCAAGTGCAGAGATCACACAAACCCCTTAGTCAAATCTTCGATGGGCATCATTTGCCCCGAGGACAATTTCTTAAGCCACAGTAAGTTCCCTCAACTCATCCTTGAACTTCTGGAGCGCGGCGACGTGTTCGACGAAGAAGGAAGAGTCACCCTGTACACAGGCCCCTATTCCCCTTCACAATACGTGAAGCCCTAACCAACCATGAACCACGTATAACAATCCCCTCCCCCTCCCCCTTTTCTCACCTTCACCCTCTTTCTGTCACCTTTTCTTACTATCTCCCCTTTACCTTTCACTTCTTTCTCTCCCCTTTCCCTGTCCCCATATACTACTACCACAGTTTGGAGGTTTTCTTTCCAGGTTTTCCTCCAGTTTCTTACAGAGTCGGCTAAACATCATCAATCAACATAATCACATCATTTAGTATAGACCTTAGATTAAGTAGCTAACTGTTAAGGTTCACATGTTTAGGATTAAGAATGCGTTGTACAAGTTTTTGATATTTAATAAAAAAATGTGTTTCTCAGTCACGTGCGTGAAGAGGGGTTCGCTAGAGCCTCCATCCTTGTGGAAATCAGTTTATAACCGAGCCCCCACGGTTTCCCATCCATCCCGCCGACTATCACGCTGCGGAGTACCTTTTGGATGGAAACAACCAAAAAGCCGATCGGAACAACGATGGCATGATATGCTAGATGGTGACTTGAAAACTTTTCGACCCCATATAACCGAGCAAAATGATTTCAAGCTTTTCGCTCAAATTTTGAGAACTACGTCTAAATATGAAGAGAGACAAATCATCACTCTCTCCGGTTCCAAACGCTTAGTGGTTACCAACAATAATGAGAACAATTTCCCTGTCAGGGGTATGAAGATATTCCACTGGATAACCAGTCTAACTCGCTGGGATAATTTCACACGCTAAACAATGACTTAAGAGCCTCTCGATTTCATGTGGGCCGAGCTTACGATCAAGAGAAGTGGCTTACCCGATCCAGGCGAACCGACCCCTCCACAGCAACATTTTCATGCCAGGTACTTTTCTTTATGACCACGCCGAAATTAAAAATATTTAAATGTCCACATTATAGATTAACACATGCTTCAAATAAAAGCGTCTAAAAATAGTTTCTAGGCAACATAGGCTGTAGTGAATGTAGTATTTACATGTGCTGGACAAAGCTGCCCTTATTCTTGCATCAAATAAATTACTCTTCAATCTCAACGAAAATTGGGTGTTCTTGTTGAATGTAAGATCATTAGTAATTGTGTGAATTATATTCAAAGGAAAATGGTCAGACTTCACTTTTTCAATGATACAAACATAGAAAAACCAAACAACCCACAACACAATCACTAGCTAACCTGCTCGATCCTTCGGCAGATGATCCCAAAGGTGGAGTTCGAGAATATTGATTGGTTGTATCAGTTTTATCAGTAAAACTACTCCAACTTGATGCAAGACGTGAGCTCGATCTTCTCTCCGGGAAGGCGTTATTGAAAAAATTATTGTTTGATGCTATTTCTACTGCTGGTGATCGGGTCAAACCACTTCCCTCATGAGTTTTGTTTATATTCAAACCTCTTAATTGTGTACTATTGAGATTTTGTGAACGGTAGAAGTGGGGATAACTAGGCTCCTCTTGTATCCATTGCCCCGATGGCGGTTGGTAGTTTTCTGGGACGATTGCAAAGTTGTATAATTTGTAGGATGGTCGTTGTTTCTTTGATAATGCAAGCGCCAAAGTCGAGACTCTAACAAAATATACAAAGTTTACCATGAAGATCGTCCGACCTAGTGCAATCTCCAAATGAAAATTTCTTAACATATTATCTTAATGACATTCACAATCAAACAATGGAATTGCAACTACTTTTGATAACATTTCATGAAGGATATGGCAATAACTGTCGCAAAACAGAATTGAGGATATTAAGAGGAAATTTTCAAATGGTATTGAAGGTAAGGGTTAAGACGAATTTCCCAACATGTAACATAGACACATTTACTATCTTAAAAAGTGTGAAACTACTGCGAAAGGACAAACAAGAAGACAAAAAGATGTTATTATTATTATCCTGTTAAGGGAAAGTCGCACCGCGTCCTTGAAGAGCTATTGTGCCCCCTTTACTGGTTACAGTGTACCTATTGATCATAGTATCTCAAGCAGGCCTATAACCGTTAGGAGCTTTAGTGTGTTCCCCACTTCCAGATCTTTCAGCTTTGCATCTGGTATCAAGTGTTCTCCCAGATGCCTCGGCCTCACCAATTTGGGAGACAACGTCAGCCGCATTAGACGGTCGCAGAAGGGAGATCTTATGTTGGAACTTAAGAAATCCAAGGATGTAACCGCGGACAAATTCTTAAGCCAAATCGGAAAGACTTTAAGGCAGGAAGCCGACATAAGAGCTAGCAGGCCGGAGATCACTATAATCTGCAAAGATATAGATGAAATCACGACGAAGGAGGAGGTTCGCGAAGCGTTGGAGAAACAGTTCGATCTTGCCGGACTACAAGAGTCATGGCCATACTAAGTGAACCATACTGAAACCGCGGTGGTAGCGTTTGGGTCAAAGACCAAACGGGTCAAGCAGCGCTGTGGACTTGTGGAAAACAAGCCTTCCAGGAAATAATGGAGCACCCGGAGGAGGGCTTCATCAGAGCGAAGGTGAAGGGCATCCACATCTACAGCTGCTATGCTCCACCCAGCGCTACACTCGTCGAGTATGAGCGGATGCTTGCTGCTCTTGTTTTGGATGCAAGAGGACGTTGGCCGATCATAATAGGAGGCGATTTCAATGCGTGGGCTCTTGAATGGGACAGCCGGATAACTAATGTCAGGGGACGTGTTCTCCTCGAAGCATTCGCGGAGCTGGACGTGGTACTGGCGAATGTTGGGTCGTCGTACACTTTCCGGGGAAGGGGCCTGGGGTCTATAGTGGACCTGACATACGTGAGTGCCACTTTAGCCAGTAGAATCGCTTGGCATGTCAGTGAGGACTATACTCACAGCGACCACCAGGCTATCTGCATAGAGATCAAGGGCGGATCGAGCTCGAAAAAGAGTTTTCGCAGAATGCCGGGTGGTATGATTGGCTGGACAGTGAAAGCTTTCGAGGGGGACACGTTTTCCGCGATGCTCAAATCCGACATATCCCTGAATGGTACGGCTGGAGAGAAAGCCACCCAGATCACTCGATGGGTGACGGAAGCATGCGATGCTATGCCCAGAAGGCGATTGCTCCCCAGTAGGCAACCCAACTACTGGTGGAACAACGAAATCGCAAGTTTGCGAGCCGCATGTTTTCGGGCAAGGAGGCTTTGCTAGAGGCTCAGGGGAAAACCCGGTGGCGACCGTCGAGAGGAGGCACACAAGCAATTGCTTGGCCGCCTAAAGGAAGCCATTCGGAGGAGCAAAAAGAACTGCTTCAAACAGCTGTGCGACCATGCCGCGAGGCTTACAGAGTGGTGATGAAAAGGTTGTGGAAATCACCCCAGGTGACCTGTCCGCGCCTCCTGAAACACATTGTTACCACTCTGTTCCCTCACCACGAAAATAGGAGAAGGCAAATTTTTGTCCAGCTAAATGACGGCATAATACCGCCCGTTACTGTGGAGAAGCTGCGGGAAATATGTAGTAGGTTCGGTGACAACAAGGCCCCAGGTTTGGATGCCATCCCCAACCGAGCTTTGAAACTGGCAGTGAAGACTAGGCCCGAAGTTTTCGCCAACACCTTCGAGGCGTGCCTAAAAGAAGGAATATTCCCTGCCCAGTGGAAAAAGCAAAAATTGGTGTTGCTTCCAAAACCTGGCAAGCCACCCAGCGTCTTATCGTCCTATCTGCCTGTTGGATACAATGGGGAAGATGATGGAGAGAGTCATCTACAACAGACTCCTGCCCATCGTCGAAGCCAGCAATGGTTTGTCAGAACGCCAGTTTGGTTTCCGACGCGCCCACTCTACGGTGGACGCAATTGGCATGGTGGTAAACCTGGCAAAAGGTGCACTGACTTCTGGCGGCTGCTGTGCCGTGGTGGCGTTGGATGTCAAAAACGCATTCAACTCGGCCAACTGGAATAGAATAAAAGGGGCGTTGGCTGACATGGGTGTCCCCGGATACTTAGCGAATTTGGTGGAAAACTACCTCTCAGAGAGGACTCTCTGGTACGGAACGGATGAGGGCCCCAAAGAGTATATTGTCACAGCCGGGGTACCACAGGGATCGGTACTTGGTCCCCTGTTGTGGAATATCATGTATAATGGGGTGCTTGCTCTTCCCGTCCCAGAGGGGACTACGATTGTCGGCTTTGCTGATGACCTAGCTGTGGTTGTTGCAGCAAAACACCCAGAAGATGTGGAGGTTTACGCAACGGAAACAGTGAGAGCGATAAAGTCCTGGCTAGAAAAGGCCGGGCTGACCTTGGCGGACGCGAAAACGGAAGCGGTCTTAATAACGAAACGCAGAAAAAATAACACTGTAAAAGTGGAGGTCGGTGGACATACGGTTGTATCAAAGCCGACTATCATATACCTGGGGGTAATAATTGACACCAAATTGAGTTTTAGGGAACACCTAGAGTATGCATGCCAAAAGGCAGCCAGTGCCACCACGGCACTTGCAAAAATGTTGCCAAATATTGGTGGGCCGAAACATTGCCGGAGGTTGGTGCTAGCCGGAGTGGTGAGCTCCATCCTGCTCTACTCGTCGCCTGTGTGGGCAGAGGCGCTTGCAAACTCTCAGAGACGGAAGCAGGTGAACTCGGTTTACCGGCGGATGCCTTTGAGGGTTTGCAGTGCTTTTAGAACCACATCAGATGAGGCAGTATTGGTGGTGGCAGGCATGATCCCGGTTGACATCCTGGCCAAAGAAATGAGTGTCCTGTACAATGCAAGACATATGGAGGGGCATGCACAGCGTAGAAATGCGGCAAGGTCAGAGTCGCTTGATCTCTGGCAACGCAGATGGGACGAGTCTGCGAAAGGTCGGTGGACGCACAGGCTCATTCCCAACATTGGGGTGTGGCTTGAGCGAAAACATGGGGAGACCAACTACCACATTACCCAGTTCCTCACGGGGCACGGTGGTTGCTACAGGCAGTATCTGCACCGCTTTGGGTTGGATGATTCTCCGAACTGTCCCAGATGCGATGGCATACCGGAGGCTCCAGAGCATGTGATGTTTCACTGCCCACGATTTGCGATTGAGAGAAGGAGCTTAAACCAGGTGCTGGGCAGGAGCTGGACCCCGGAGAGCTTGGTTACTGAGATGCTGGAGTCCGAGGAGAAGTGGCTTGCGGTTGGCTCCGCAATCATCCAAATGCAGGAGGTGTTGCTGAAGGAACAAAGAAGGAGGAAAGCTGCAAATAGGAGAAGGATGAGTGCCTAAGAGCAAACCTACCCCGCGAAGTAATACCTTAATGGTGGTCCCGCGGGGGTGGTTTTTAGTGGGTGTGAATCCCACACGCGCCCGCTGTAGTTCCGCCGTTCGGGCGGCGGAGCTGCGGCGGACGTGTCTTTCTAAGATTTTCCACCTCCGTGTACGAACAAAAAAAAAAGATGCCTCAACCTACTTTGCACAGGTGTCGGACACTGTCCCAGGACGTGTATAGAGGTTTCGTCATCCTCCTAACAAAACCTGCAAACAGTGTCCGTAGATATCCCTAGCTTTCCTAGGTGATAGTTCAGCCGACAATGACCAGTGAGAATTCCCACTATGATTCGGAGGTTCTTTTTGGTGAGGTTTAAGCAATCCTTTGTGCGGATGGATTCGTATCCCCCAATAAGCACCCTGGAGTGCTCCATCCCTGGTAGGCCCGCCCTCAACCGTTCCTCTTCATTTCTTAGATTCATAGCCATGAAACCGTTTCCGATTCCACAGAAGGATTCTGGCCCGTGTAAAGGCATCCCTGCTCTCTTCTTGGCTAGTTCGTCCGCTGCCTCGTTGCCTTCCAACCCAGCATGACCTGGAACCCAAAGTATCCAGACTTTGTTGGACGAGCCGAGTGTATTCACTCCCTCAAGGCATTCCCATACCAGTTAAGAGTTCACCTGGTTGGACCTAAGTGCCTTGATCGCTGCTTGGCTATCGGTGAGAAAAGTATGTTCTGCCCCCTATAGTTCCTTTGCAGATTAAAGAAGGCACATTTGTCTATGCCGTATATTTCCGCCTGTAATACGCTAGTGTACCTGCCCATTAGCTCAAAGTACATTTTCCTTGGACCAATGACACCGGCACCCGCTCCCTCTGCTGTGAGGGGTCCGTCAGTGTACCAAGTAATCAGTTGCTGGTTTAAGCCGTATGTCCCAGTCACGCTCTCCCAGTTTGCCTTGTTACTCCAACGTGTTTCAAACTTCTTATCGAAGTGAAACCTCGTTGTCATGTTATCCCTTTGTATCAGTAATTCGGGATACCACCTAGAAAGAATATCAATCTTCCTTCGATTTAGGCAGCTCACTCATACTACCGGCCATCCTGAATATTGATCTCCTTGCCTGCATCTGTATGTGCAGATGGAGAGGGGTTAATCCCAGAAGGAAATCCAGGGATGCCGTTGGGCATGCCCTCAGACAAAAAGATAGCCCACGAACCTAAATAGGGGTTCGAAGCCTGAAGAAGATATTCATGGAACGCAAATTTCATTCAATTTTTCCACTTAGCCTCTGTATCAAGTAATGAGAAAGGGATACATCTGAGATACTGCCTACAGTTGTGGGATCTTTGAATGCTCCTCAGAAGTTTCCGATGCCATTCAAACTCAATTTCTCAAATGTAAAAAAGGACAGAAAATGAGCACAACAACAGCAAACAGCACCAGTCAATTGAAAACGAGGAAGCTAGGAGACCACAACTTTGAAATCAGCACACGGTTATTAGCTGTCAATCGTCTATTCCAACTCTACTTCGCTTGAAACGTGTCACCATACGGACAAAGCTCATCTATACTACACATTGGTCCTACCGGTTCTTAGTATTCTTCAAATGCAGGTTCTTAGTAACAAGCCGCATTCGCGAGAGAGTCCTCCGAAGAATATAACGAGTTCGCAGCTAATGAACAATTTGTAATGGCTTGATTGTAGGCTACGGTGGGCGGGTCTATCCTCGCGGATAGGATGGAGGAAGATGTGACAGAGTCTGTCATAAATTGAGCGATGTCGTAGGTCAGGACGTCGTCCAGCCGCTAGGAATATCAAATTGCTGGTCCTCGGCGCAAAACCGAGATGTTTGGAGTTGCTTATTAGGTAGGCCTAGACAGGATACCTACTATCGCTCGATGTAACTGAAGAAGAAGAAAAAATACAAATTAATTACCAAGATGAGACTAGAATTGCTGAGTAAATGGAACGCCACGTAATTCTACAATGAATCACTCGTCGGCCATCCAGGAATAGTGGATTTCATTGTGTGGCATAACCCGCCATGGAACGATCGTCCTTCCTTAATGTGTGACCTCTACACTGCCACTTCCGCCTTCTGATCGAAACGTCTTCAGATATCTGGCCCGCAAGCCGATAAACTTCTTCATTTGATATTGTCTCAGGGCAGAATACCCGGATCACGCGACCCATATATGAATCGGATAAAGTTTAGAGCTTTTAAGTAACAGTGGTGATCACTTTCCATGTACTATTCCAACACACAGAAAACGTAGGCAGGAAATAGCCTCACTTGATGTTGATGTTGAGATAGTTCTGTTTTTAGATTTGTGGCAAAACAGCTAAAACAAATTTCACGCTGTTAATGATTCGAGCGACAATAGTTTTGGGGTGGGCATCGACAAAAACAACACTGTTTGAATATACAAATTGTTCGGCGCGTACGTTCGATGTTTTGGTCAACCTTGACTTTGAGGGCGTTTATCTTCGGCCCGACCGCTTGCTTCATTTTCAAAATCTTGAGCCATTTGGCCAAGGTCCGTAAGTTGATGAGAAAGCCAGCAGATCTAGCTACGAAATCACGCAAATGACCTTTCAATTATCGCACTCAAGGCAAGTGCCTTTCTGTACAGTCTCAAAGATTCTTCCCCTCTCACAATTCCTGGTAAAAGTTTTTCCTGTAAACAGCAAATGTTTCATGCGAGCATCTCAACTTGATCGTCAAGTTGAATCCTTGAGGCGAGACAGAGATATACTATCAAAACGTGAAACGTGGAAATATAATAATAAATCCACTACGAGAAAATTTTTACTCTCAGAAAAATAGGTTAAAAAAAAAAGTTGGAGTAAGTTTAAAAAGTAGCAATCAATATCGACTGGGCCCAAATTATTTTCATAGATGAGTCGAATTTTTGTTAATCCGCAGCGATGAAATGTGTACAATCTGAAGGAGGGTGCACCTGATGGCCACATTCCAACAGTTTTTCCATGATTTGCCTGGAATGAAGCCGCTTTGGTATGTATCCATGATGTTTTAGACGCTTGAAGCTATCCAGCTTAGTAAGAGGAAGCCTGCCATAAACATTCAGTTCGGCCTGTCAGTTACATCGGAAGAGCCCGCAGTGCACTGGGCCGCCAACTGACCTGAAAGCACCATCCACGTACCAGTAAACCAAGCAGCATCATTAACTCAACTCTGCGCGTAGCATTGAGACGCCAATTTGAGATATCTTTATGCGTAAGCATTTATAAAAAATGTTTACCAGTGATGAAGATGCCATACAATTCTCGCTTACAGTCTACCCCCTAAACAGCTGGGTCGACCGTCGACAGGGCGTATCACTTAGGTAAAAATTGTTCAATAGTTGGCGATGAAGGGATAAAAGACTTGTTATTCAACACTCAGAGGGGAAAAGACACTTTCTAGAAGTTCGGATAGAAATTGCTATCGGCAACAATCAAAAGGCCAGGAAAATAATCATCTATTGGACTTAAGGTCCCAAGCAAGAAACTACACACAGGAGAACCCATTTGAGATTCACGACGAAAGGAGATTCCTGACAGCAATTGAAGGATGCAGCGTAGTACCCAACCTGTGCGCTGCTTTCTGTGACGGGTCATAAAAAAAACTATGCAATTTATTAAAGTGAGATGAGGGGCGATCAAAGGACAGTATAGGTTCCAGGGCAAAATGTGGATTAGTAAACACGAAAGAACAAACCAGGAAACGACTGCTAGACCAACACTAACATCTCTACTACCAAACCCTATCTCCACCTTCATGTGGTGATCGCTGGAAGTTGTTTCTTAATGGAAAACTGCAGACGAAGAGTGAAGGCGAGTCTCCCGCGACTAGAAATGAGACAAATTGTACCAACTGGTCCTCCAGGTTGGGGGTTGGGTAGAGCTGACAACCCTAAACAGAAAACCAGTTATAGAGCCAAGAAAGGAACCTCGGGTTGGATTGACAACACAAAGCCGAAGCCGGCTATGAAAACGCACTAACGATTCGCGATTGTTTTCTAGCCGATACCCCAATATAAGGTTGATGTAACAAGAGATGCGCTGGACAGGAATCGGTATCCCGGAGAAGAGCCACTACACCATATATTATAGAGGCCACCCGGTAAGCCATGTGCTCGGAGTAAGCTTTCTAGTCCGCCAAAAAATGAAATCTGCTGTTATCGGCTTTGAAAATATAAATGAACGGTTATGCCCTCTGCGTTTGCGAGGCAAATGTCGAAATATAAACCTCATTAACATTCACGCTCCTACAGAGGAGATTGCCGAGTTGGAGAAAGGTATTTTCGCAAATCGACTACATTCTCATAAGATGCCGACATTTTACCACCGTTACTGATTGTAAAGCCGTTCCCTATGACACCATCGCACGTCAACATGGGCCGTTGATTGCCGTCCAGCGAATTAAGCCATCGATAGAACAGCGTGAGGAAGGCACTGGCCCGTGGCGCATTAAATGGTGGCACAGAAGAAAGAAATGACCTAAAAATAACCTCACTTACGCGACTACCAACCATTACGAATGTGGAAGAATCGTGGAACCAAATTAAAGACACGATCCACAAAGCGGCCTCTACAATCCTCAGGGTCACCAAGCCAGGCAGGCAAGCGGTACATTAACCGATATACTTTGCTTTGAAATGACCATGTTGAAATGAAGGTCCGCGAAAAGAAACGCCTCTACCACAAGCTTATCGGCAATGAAACCCTCGCCAATTGGCAAATTTATAATAATGCCAACCAAGCAAGGAAAACGATCGCTGTCACCCGAGTGGACCATTACGAAAATCTCTTCGATAAACTGGACACTCGGAATGGCCAGAGATTTCTATATTGATTTGCCAAAAACTGACACGAACGCACACAGTATATCGAACACATCTGTTCCGTTAATGACAAAAACTTTGCTTACCGACCGTCAAGCGCAAGATTTCAATTGAAGAATTTGTTCATCCTCCGCTTCCACAATCATTGCCGACATTTGGAACAGTTCCACCTGTCAGAGCAACTAATGCTCAGAGGTGGCAATGAGGAAGACGGGGCGGCAACTTTGTCGGCCGAACCAAAATCAAGTGGTCGAGGAAAACCTCCATAGTGGTGGCACCAGGAGACGCTGTATTACATTGGTTTACCGGCCGTGATGCAGTAGGCGAATGCTCCAAAAGCCTAATTAGGGCGATCAGACCCTAGGCTGCACGGGAACTCATCTGAAGTGGCAATAGATCGCGAAACGTTACCAGGGGTATACTAGTACTAGAATTCACATACTTCGGGAGAATTTCTGTTGTAGTAGGAGCAGCTTTATGGGAGTTGGGGTTGCGTTCAAACGAACAGTGACCTTCCGGCCTCGACGTGGTGTTCCGTTCCAACCAGGTGGAAATTTATTTACGTCTTCCATCCACCAGGATGAATGCTGAGCCATGCACTCTGTATAGAATGGTACCGTTGTAGCTTGTCACAGCGGACTCTAATTGTGGTCACAAAATCAATTGGTGTCTTAAAAAGACCGTGGGATTAAGTCCGCAAGGCAGGTACCCGCGTAAGACCATAGAGACGTAACTGTCAGCGCAACTGAAATCGGGGAAGCAATAAAACGAATGAAATCATGGAAAGCAACAGAACCTATCGTCAGGTGTACGTTCAGCTCGGTTGTAGCGGTTGGCCCCCTAGTGGAAGCTTCATGGGGGTTGTGGTTACGTTCAAGTGAACAGAGAACTTCGGATCTCAACGTGGTGTTGCGTTTCAACACGGGTGCCGTACTCCTTAGTTCGATAGAGATTTAGGTAAGTCTTGAATCCACCAGTATGTATGCTGAGCCATGCACTCCGTATAGACTGGTACCATTGCAGCTTGCTGCGGCTGGGCTCTAATTGTGGTCGCAAATAATTCCATATCTTAAGACCGTTCACGAGACAGGTACCCACGTAGAACACCGTGACGTAACTGTCAGCGCAGCTGAAGTCGGTGAGGCAATAAAACGAATGAAATCATGGAAAGCAACAGAACCTGACGACATCGCATCTGAGCTCTGGAAAGCGAAGAGCTGGGACCCAACACTGCGGCTCAGTAAATTCTTTAATCGAGTTATTCAGGAAGGAAGAACACCATCTGACTGACAAGAAAGTTCCACAGTTCCAATATGGAAAACGAAAGGTATTCCAGCAGAATGTTCAAATTACCGTCAGATCCGGTTACTTTCCCATACCATGAAGATTTTTGAACGCATTCTTGATAACCGTATTCGCGAAATCGTTGAAATAACCGTGAATCAAGTCGAATTTGTCAAAAACTGCGGGACTACTGACGCAATACATGCTGCGCGGTTACTCATGAAGAAACACCGTGAGAAGCATCGCCCTCTTTACATTGCATTTCTGGATCTAGAGAACCCATCTTAGTGCTAGAAGAACTCGTGAGCTGGGTTCAATTGCTCTACCACAATCCGAAAAGTAAAGTTCGAAGGCGGGTGTATCAAAACCGCTTCATGTCTCTGTTGGTGTCCATCAAGGAACTGCTTTCCCACCACTCCTCTTTGTTCTTCTTGTGGTCACCACACCACCACGGGAGATCCAACGTTTAGCGCCCTATACACTGTTTTAGGCAGGTGATATTTTTCTAGCGTCTAATAGCAAAAGTGATCTCGAACAGCTTGTCCAAAATGGAATGATCACCGCATGAAACACGGTCTCAGGTTGAATTTTTTGACGACCGATCCCCATGAAACAGACACAATCACTGTCGGCAGCAATAATCTGCCCAGAACTGAGTGATTTAAATACATCGGGACAATGCTATCTGCCAATGGCGAATTGCTTCACGCATAAACGCAACCTGGATGAAGTGGCGCCCCACAACTGGTGTTCTTTGTGGTCGACGTATCAACGAACGTCTCAGATCTAAAATTTACGGCAATGCCATTCGTCCTGTCACTCTTTACGGTTCTGAGTGTTGGCCGACTATAAAAAACACGGCGTCTTGCGGTAATGGAGACGAAGATGCTACGTTGGACTAGTGGCGTCACACGTTTAGATTACATCCGAAATGAGGATATCCGCCACCGTTATGGGGTTGCACCGATCGTGGAAAAGTTGCAAGAGAGGCGTCTTCGATGGTATGGTCACGCAATTCGTGCAAACGAGAATTCACTTGCCAAGATTGGTCTGAACATCGAAGTCGATGGTAAACGACCAAAAAGCAGACCTAAGCAACGGTGGCTTGATACGCTAGATGGGGATTTGGATGGGGATTTGAAAACCTCGAGATTACACCCAGATCAGACATTCGATAGAGCTAAATGGCGAAGCCGATCACGACGAGCCGACCCCGTTTGTGAACGGGACAAAGGCTAAAGAAAAAGAAGATTGAGAATCTCGAGAAGGAGCTGAATCGGTGATCACTACTACCGATGGAGGATCTGAGCTGCAAAATGGTATACAGGTTGGGGGATCTGGGTGCCAGGAAAATTGCTGAACAACAGGTTTACGTGAAACAACAACCAACAGAGCCTCTTTTAGCTTACAGAAACTGTTCTGTTCGAAACGTTTCACCATAAGGTCAAAGTTGTTACTGTACAAGGCAATGATTTTGCCAATCCTCATGTATTCCTCGGAGACTTTGATCCTTAGCAAGGAAAAATTGCGAACTCTTGGCGGCGTTCGAAAGAAGAATCCTCCGCAGAATTTTTGGCCCCCTACATGAGGATGGACGATTCCGTAGCCTACACAATGACGAAATTTATGAGCGATATCACGACGGTCAGGTTGTGGATAAAATCCGGCTCAACAGGTTGCGGTGGGCAGGTCATTTCCCCTGTTTGGATGAGGATGATCCTGCCCGGAAAGTCTATAAGAGCAATATCTGTGGTAGAAAAAGAAGACAGGGCAGACCCTGCCTGAAATGAAGGGATGGCGTAGGTCAGGACGCCAGACAGCTTTTAGGGATATCGGGGATATCGGATATTGGTGGACCTTGGAGTTCCTTATTAAGGCAGGCCTAGACCGGATACCGGTTGTTGCGCCATTGATGATGATAGGGAAACACAAAACGTCGCGTCAAACTTCCGATTTCCCCAACTTGTTTAGGTATGGGCTGGACATGAGCAATTTTCCAAGTCGATGGAAAGATACCGTGAGCGTATTCGTTTTTGTTACTTAGTTTATCTGTATTCAACCATCTGTATTTCAACCATTGAGCAGCTTTCGAGGAATGATACTCCGCAAACGCTGACGCTATTCAATAAAAGGAGGACTGAAGATTGTTTCCAATATTTTTGCCCTAATTCCGGCACCTGACAAGAGATTCTTTTACGTGAAATAGATGGCTTTCTACGATACAATTCTCATTAAGGTCTCCTGAATATAACACCAAAGGACGCTAGTTGGACAGCAATGTCCGACCAATAAGGGCACACAAAGTTCGAAATCAATGGAAACTTCTGTTAGTCTCCATAATCTAATTGACAAAGTGTTAACCGACGTGGATTTAACAACGATTCATGAGACACCATTGTTACCACGAACACAAAAACCCAAAATTGCAAAGGAAAACATTCAACAAACTCACCTTTCACTGTCTGCCTCTAAAGCTGCCGCTTGATCTTCTTCGCTATTGACATTGGACTGCTGCTGTCCCGGGACACTTGCCGTGGACGAAGCTTGCGCTTGTTGGGGCGTGGAAACAGTCGATGATGCTTCGTTTATTATTGTCATTGGTGGAACACTCTCTTGACTAATTGCAGCAATATTCTGTAGCGGGGATTGATTTGTCTGGGGCTGCTGCTGTTGTTGCTGTTGCTGCATCATTGTCTCAACAGCAGGTGAAATAGCTTGGGGAGTTGTGTTTGCGGCAACGGCCAAACCTCCAACGGCTGGAGGTTGTTGTTGCTGCTGTTGCACAGAGTTCATGTCGGCGTGGTGAATATCCATCGGAATGGCCGATGCACTGCTTGTCACTGGAATTCCCGATCCAGCGTACGATTGCGCGGCCGGTTGCGGTATGTAGACCTCAGGCTGTTGCGATTGCGTAATCACCTGTGCCATGGATGTTGGCTGGGAAATCGAAGTGGGTTGGCCCATTGTGGCTGGGGGCATTGACGTTACAATGTTGGCGGCTTGGTTTTGATCAGCACAACTGGCAGGAGCGCTCATTCCGACATTCACTGTTGAAATCGGTTGCGTTGGCGCTTGGGACTGTTGCTGTACTTGCGGCACGAAATTTGCAGGGACTCCGTTTTGTATGCTCATGTTGGAAGGAAGGGTGGCTCCGTGTATGTTGGGGGCTGTCGACTGGCTTTGCTGGTTGTTTTGATAGAAATGTGCAGGCTGCGATTGGCCTGGCATGTGAGGTGTTTGCTGATACTGTTGGGGTGGAAGCGATTGATGCATTTGGGGCTGTGAATAGTTTTGGCAAACCATGTTTGCCTGTGAAGCACTTGCGGGGACCGTGTTCGGCATGGATGCTGTCGATTGGGGTATCATGCCAGATGGCACGTTCGATATATTACTACCTAAAGGCTGCGATTGTTGCTCCGCTAGCGGTTTTTGCAACGTCTGACCAGGCGAGTGGGTGGCATTCGACATTATATTACTCATTCCTGTGTTGTACATTGCGTTCGATTCCGCAGATTCAGAGCCTACGTCGGTATTGTTTTCTACTATAACCACTCCACTGTCGTTGGTCACGCCTGCTTGCGCCGTTGACGGTGCAGTGTTACTAGTCGTGCTTGCTGCACTATCCGAGCCCTGCAATGTGCTGTGATCTAGGTAGTCCATGCACATCCAGCGGCCCCGTTTGAAAGGTTCCGTTGACTCGATTTTCACTACTTTGAATCGTTCATTTCTGTGATGCATGTCCTTTTGGTCACTGTCGCCTTTGCCGCTCGGCGGGCCGACAATGTTTATTCCGGCGTCAGTCATACTAACGTGAACGTTCGAAAGGTTCTGTCCTGGCTGGCCGCCGACCCCGCCAAGGTCGGAGTCCACGATGACCAGCCCATATTGCGAGCTGGTCGGAATGACTGGTGCCGTGCCCAAGGCACTGTTTGAGAAGAACACGTCCTCCTTTGAAAACGTGTCCTCTGAAAAGCTAGGCGTCTCGTTCTCCATGTCCGTAATCCGACTATTGTCGTCGGTGTGAGATTCGTCCAGATCGTCGGCAGAGTCCTCCCCGTTGTCCGCGCTCAGTTTGTTTCCCACAGTCACGGAGGTGATCTGGAAGGAGGAGGTTTTCGGTTTTCGAGGCATTGAAGCGCTTAGTAAAGGCTGATTGCCACCGCCGCTACTAGAGGTACCGGTGCCGGTTGCGCTGCCGCCGCTGCTGCTACTAATCGACGTCGAGTTGCTTAGGCTCAAACTACTTTCCGTATTGTTGATTTCGCTGTTCACTCTTGGGTTTTCGCTGCCCAATCTTAGGCTCTCGCTGGTCGTCCTGTGGATGACGTGCGGCTGGTGATGGTTATGACCATGATGGTGGTGGTGATGGTGATGATGCTTCCCGTCTGGTTGCGACGAATTCGAACTAGCTGTCGCCTGGCTGTGACCATAGGACATCAGCGTACTTGGGATGCTCTGGCAGTTTGTGTGCTTCAGGGCTTGCTTGCCCGAGAAGGGAGTGACTTTGGTGATGCGGGATTCCAATTCAAGGGGGTCTATCGAGTCTATCTTATCCGACATGTCGAACCGCGCCTGGTGCGGTCCAAATCGTCGTCGGCCGCGGTACCGTCCGGACCCGGCCTGTCAGCAATGTCCTCCCGCTGTGGCTTCCTCGACACTTCCTGCTGTCCGTCTGCTTGCTCCGAGCCGTCAAACGTGCCAAGCTGCAGGGGAGAGAGAAAGACGCGGTGAGTCAATTTGTTTTCAAGTTTTCACGTACGAATCTGCGGGCGCTTGATTGCTCTTCGTAACTGAAAAATTATTGAGTTAAAATCTTATCGTTTACAATTGAACAAATTTGATGTGCGCACTCACACTGTGGCAGGGACCGTGTACACTTGACGTACGTAGCCTGTCCCTCTCGCGCGCACGACCTTCGGGCGAGTACGTGTGGCCGCCTCGCTCGCACAATGCAAGTGATATTAATCCATCATCCTTCCGCTACCGCAAGACCGAATTCTCTCTACCACGCACATACGACCAGCGGCGGAACTGGATTTGACGTTTCTCAATGACGGCAGTCACGCACACTAGTCCACTGGGGCTGTCCGCACGCGTGCACCGCACAACTACTCACGCGCGGCAACTGCTTGCTCACTTTTTGTCACCATTCCCGACTTTGCACTGATTCCGTTCACTCGCTGTCAAACGCGCCCCATATGCGGGGAGTCCGCGTAGCCGACCGGGGTCCGTCCTGGGTCCTGGCGCCGTCCAGCTGCACTCGCTCGGTGGCCTGTTGCCGCCGCCGCCGCCTGTCCGCTCGCGCTCCGCCTGCCCCGCACTCCGCGATGCCCCCACAAACTCCGATTGCAGCCTCTGACAGATCTTGTCACTGTAATTGCATCTCCTTCTAGCGCATTCGATCAAAGTTGAGCGCAAAAAACGTACAAGACCGACAGACACTGCACCGAGCGCTATTAATGGTTCTTGCCTCGCTCACGAAGATTTCCTTTCCAAAAATTCCTCTCTTGCGCAAAGCGTTCTGCTAGCTGCAATCGTGTAATGCCAAAACCTTCCGAATTATGCCACAGATTAGCGCACCTCCAACAGGCAGCCCACAACTCTTGGCCACTGCATTCGACCGAATTTCTGCTAATTATAATCCGCCCCGACTACCTCTGCCTGAAATCGCCCAGGATCCGCTCCTTGCACTGTCCACCGACACTCTAAGCTCTTTTCCACTCTTGTTTTCAAAGCTACGTCCGTAATTTCGTCAATAATTGTTTATTTGCAGAAAAGCACCAGTCTGACGACAGTCCGTATTTAATCTGTTCTTAGGCCACTTCACTGCAACACGATCCACTCCACTCGAACGTCTTTGCAATCTCGATCAACAGTTTAAACGGAATTCACGTATTACGAAACTCTCACTTTGATTTTCGACGAACTATGGCACGCAAAAGTTTGAAGACCAGAAAAGCAGAGAACTTCACCATGGCTGCCATACTCCTTTTCACTGTCTTCTTCTTCGTGTGAGTAATGCGACTCGATTTCCGGATAGCATCGCTCAGTGTAGGATAAGTGATTGATTGTCTCGGGCAGATCGTTGGATGAGCAGAAAGTTCGCGTTGCGAAAATTAAGTGGGCTCCAGCATTTTTCGGGGGTGAAACACACCATTTTCACCGTAAACATTAGGAAAGTTCCAGGTAATTGCCCTGGTATGCAAATCCAATCACCGGTGACTCATGGCAATCCATGCAATTCTAAGAAACTTTTGTTTGTTATTATTTACATTTCGACCCACCACCGTCTCGTCCCGGATATCTTCTACAATTTCCGAAGATTCCGAAATCATGTCAAATCCACTTGTCTTTTCAAGACCTGAATTGATCAAAGAACGAGCTTTTTCGCTTCAAATTCTACCCATTGGATCAGGCGTACAGTCCCGCATATAATTTACACAGACGGGCCTCTCGCATGTGAGTGTCAACGACCTAAACTATGCCTTGCTCCAAGGTTTGAATTGATTAAATATATAAACAATACTTTTTTTGCCGGGACGATAAAAACACTTAGAATTGTCAAAGATTTGGCATTGAGAGCCAGAAAATCTAAAGATTTCTTTTGAAGGTTTCTTTCAGTGTTTTTGTTTGAAGTCCAAAATGCCGAGAAAAGTGGCGTACAGTGGTAAGAAGAAAAAGGAGCAGCTTATGGCGAAGCGGCAGAGAAAAGGTAACTTGGATTTCGAAATGACCACAATACATGGAAGCGCCAACTCTTGTTGCAAACATTGTGAAATTGCACTAATCTAGCGTGGGAGAGCTAGCTCAAATGGGAGGTCGTTTACTTATCGTGATACAGAAACATCTACCGACTCCTCGTGATAATTTCTTCGTCTGTTCTGCGACGCGAGAAATTTTTCATTAGATCTTTTGGTTCATTTCCTCGCAAACTATCAGGAGTTCTCAGTGAATGAAATATTGGGTTGGGGGAAAAAAAATGTCGTATTTGTGATCGAAATTTGACGCTTTATTTAACATACTTAGAATTATCCGATTTAAGTCAAATAAGCGCTGTTTTGTTCGCAAACTTGTTGCCATTTAGAAGGCAATTTCATTATCCACCAATGATGAACCACTTGGTGTAACTGGTCGCCTCCATATTTAACTAATTCGGCTGTAATTCTATCGGCTCCTGGCGACTTGCGATTTTTAAACCGATGAATTGCACGGACTTTTTCTCCTATACTTGGTGGTGGCAGTATTTGTCCGTTGTCTTCAGTTGGCGGGACCTAGGTGATGTCGTAATTCGAGCTTGGAGCACCATGCCAACGAGGTAATGGTCCGAATCGATATTGGCTCCCATATATGTTCCGCAATACACGCTGCGTGGTTACTCATGGAGAAACACCGTGAGAAGTATCGCCCTCTTTACATTGCCTTTCTGGATCTAGAGAAAGCGTTTGACCGTTTGACCACACGAACTCATCTGGTATGCTTTACAACAACACTTCGTGCCAGAAGAACTCGTGCGCTGGGTTCAATTGCTCTACCACGATCCGAAAAGTAAAGTTCGAAGTATGGCGGGTGTATCAAAACCGCTTCGTGTCTCTGTTGGTGTTCATCAAGGAAGTGCCCTCTCACCACTCCTCTTTGTCC
This sequence comes from Hermetia illucens, assembly GCF_905115235.1. Lineage (NCBI taxonomy): Eukaryota > Metazoa > Arthropoda > Insecta > Diptera > Stratiomyidae > Hermetia > Hermetia illucens. Next base: position 214,027,618 of record NC_051849.1, read on the forward strand.
TTGTTATGGACACCGTCACACGGGATATCCAACGTCCAGCGCCCTACACACTGCTTTATGCAGATGATGTGATCTCGAGCATCTTGTTCAAAAATGGAATGATCGCCTCATGCAACACGGTCTCAGATTGAATTTAAACAAAACTGAACTTCTGACGACCGATCCCCATGAAACAGGCACAATCACTGTCAGCGGCAGTGATCTGCCCAGAACTGAGCGATTTAAATACCTCGGGTCAACGCTATCAGCCAATGGAGAGCTGCGTTATGAAATTGCTTCACACATTAACGCAACCTGGATGAAGTGGCGTTCCACAACTGGTGTCCTTTGTGATCGACGTATCAACGAACGTCTCAAATCTAAAATTACCGCAATGTCGTCCGTCCAGTCGCTCTCTATGGTTCTGAGTGTTGGCCGACCATAAAAGACAATGAACGGCGTCTTGCGGTAATGGAGGCGAAGATGCTACGTTGGACTAGTGGCGTCACACGTTTAGATCACATCCGAAATGAGGATATCCGCGATCGTTATGGGGTTGCACCGATCGTGGAAATGTTGCAAGAGAGGCGTCTTCGATGGTATGGTCACGCAATTCGTGCAAACGAGAATTCACTTGCCAAGATTGGTCTGAACATCGAAGTCTATGGTAAACGACCAAAAGGCAGACCTAAGCAACGGTGGATTGATACGCTAGGTGGGGATTTGAAAGCCTCGAGATTGCACCCAGATCAGGCAGTCGATAGAGCCAAATGGCGAAACCGATCACGACGAGCCGACCCCGCTTGTGAACCGGACAAAGGCTGAAGAAAAAGAAGAAAGAAGAAGATTCATCAAGGCTGAGATGTGGCGGCGTTCAATCAGCACGTGGTCAATTTGTTTGACAGTGGTCCCGTCTGGAGAGGCCCACGTATGTTTGTGGACCGCTTTTCGCGCAAACCAGGTACTTCCAACTACCATTTCGTGCGACACTGTTAACTAACGACCTTGCTCACTTTAAAGCTATACGATCTACTGTGAAGTCAATGGTCAGAAAGGCGCGTAAAAGGTACCTATTGAGCGTCGAAGCCGCCCTTGCCCGCGGTAACTTAAAACTCTTTTGGTCTCACGCTCGCAACTCTCGTAATCCAACTCATTCTGTCCCTTCTTCTATCAGCTTCGCTGACTCCACTGCCAACTCCCCACAACAATCCTGCGACCTTCTCTGCACCTACTTCTCTTCAGTGTTTTCTTCCTCGAGCCCTTCACCCTCTACACCTTTCATAACACAGACTCCTCCGAATCACTAGCCATTCCTCTCCTTACGCCTTCCTTGGTTGAGTTCCTCATTGGTAACCTTGACCCCAATGTCGGACCTGGCCCCGATGGGCTTCCTAATCTCTTCCTCCTTAACTGTCGAAAACACATTTGCCTCCCCCTGTGTATAATCTACAACAAAAGTCTAGACGAATGCTACTTTCCCCGTCTCTGGAAAGAGGCCCTTATCATTCCTATCCTCAAGAGCGGAGACCCTTCCCTTGCTGTGAACTACCGCCCCATTTCCCTTCTCTCCTCTTGCTCCAAAATCCTAGAAAGATACGTCAACGACTGGTTGACCGCGCACTTCGGTCATCTCATTGTCAAAGAGCAGCATGGTTTCGTGAAACATAGATCAACGGCTTCAAATCTTCTGGTCTTTACCAACTTTGTTGCTAAACGCTTGAATTCACGACAGGAGGTACATGCTGTTTATACTGATTTCTCCAAAGTCTTTGACACCGTTGACCATAACTTTCTCCTCTCTAAACTTTCTTCGCTAGAGTTCCCTCCCTCAGTCATCTCCTGGCTTTCCTCCTATCTCTCATACCGTTCCTGCAAAGTTTCTTTTCATGGTCACTCATCTCGTTCCTTCTCTCCTTCCTCTGGTGTTCCCCAAGGCTCTATACTTGGCCCGCTACTCTTCCTGTTTTTAAGGTTTTGTGTGAAACAAAACCTTGTTAGAATCGATTCGATGTCTGTCTGTCCGTCTGTCTATCTGTCTGTCTGTCTGTCTTTATTTTTTTTTTTTTTTTTTTTTATGGATGGAGGTGGAAATCTTAGAAAGACACTGCCGCGCCAGGTTGCAGCAGCGTGTGGGATTCTCACCCACTAAAACCACCCCCATTTTCTCCTTTTTCCTTCCCCGCGGGACCGCCGCAAAGCATTACTTCGCGGGGTGGACTGCGCTTTACGCGGCCACGCCTTCCGTTCTTCGCGTCCTCCTTGCGCGCTCCGCTCTTGCCAGTTCCTCTTGTATTCGGTTGATGGCGGTGTTCACCGCACACCAGTTTCCCTCCGATTTCAACATTTCCCCGACGATATTCTGCGGACTTAGAGTGGTTTTCAGGCAGTCTTCCAGACTCCTCCTTTCTGAGAGAAATCGTGGACAGTGGAACATAACATGCTCCGGGTCCTCAGGTGTGCAACCGCATTCAGGACACAAGCCTGAATTGGTGCAGGTACTTCCTGTAACCACCATGTCCTGACAGGAATTGCGTCAGATGGTTGTTAATCTCACCGTGTCGTCGCTGGATCCACTCTTCAATACGGGGAATCAAAGTGTGGGTCCAGCGACCCCTCTGCGAGTCATCCCACCGTTTCTGCCACTTTTCCAGCGACTCTCGCCTTGCCGCCTTTCGGCATTCTGCATCCTTTTCAAGAGGATTCATTTTCCTCGTCTCGTACAGGCAGCGTGTCTCACTTGCCAGAATGTCTATCGGGATCATTCCCGCAATAACACACGCTGCCTCGCCTGATATTGTTCTGAAGGCGCTGCACACCCTTAGCGCCACTAAGCGGTAAGTCATATTTACTCTCCTACGATTACTCTCACACGCTAATGCTTCCTCCCAAACTGGTGCCGCATATAATAGTGTGGAGCGAACCACTCCGGCTACAAGTAATCTGCGACTGTACCTTGGACCTCCAATGTTAGGCATCATCCGCGCTAATGTTACGCTGGTATTTGCCGCTTTCTCACAAGCATAGTCCAGATGTCCCCTGAAATTGATCTTAGCGTCAATCATCACCCCCAGGTATTTGATAACCGGCTTCGAAGTGATGACGTGACCACCAACGCGAATATTAATCGTATTCCTCTTCCTACGATTGGTGATCAAGACCGCCTCCGTCTTTTGTTCCGCAAGGTCAAGCTGAACCATCTCCAGCCACGCTTTTATGGCGCTAATGGTTTCGTTAGCGTACATTTCGACGTCTTCAGGTTCTTTCGCGACGACAACCACAGCTAGATCATCTGCGAAGCCGATTATCGTGGCCTCCTTTAGCACGGGAAGGACAAGGACCCCATTGTACATGACGTTCCACAGGAGAGGACCCAACACTGAGCCCTGTGGTACTCCTGCGGTGACGGTGTACTGCTTGGATCCCTCATCCGTGTCGTACCACAGTGTCCTCTCCGAAAGGTAACTGTTGAGGAGCTTAGTCAAGTAACTAGGGACACCCGTGTTAGCCAGTGAACTTTTTATCCACTCCCAGCTTGCGGAATTGAACGCATTTTTGATGTCCAATGTCACTACGGCACAGCATTTTTTAGACGACATCGCGTCTCGAGCCAGCTTCAAAACAACGTCTACGGCGTCGATCGTTGAGTGGGCTTGACGAAATCCAAATTGTCGCTCCGATAGTCCATCCTTGTATTCGATGATAGGGAGCAGTCTGTTGTAGATGACCCTTTCGAGCATCTTTCCTGCCGTATCGATAAGGCAAATCGGTCGGTATGATGAAGGGTGTCCTGGGTGTTTATTCGGCTTCGGGAGCAAAACTAGTTTTTGCCTCTTCCACCGATCGGGGAAAATTCCTTCTATCATGCATGTCTCAAACACGCTGATAAACCAGTCGGGTCTGGTCTTAAGGGCTCTATTGGGAACAGCATCCAGACCGGGTGCTTTGTTATCACCAATTCTCCGGCAAATTTGCATAAGTTCCTCCTCAGTTACCGCAGGTATGGTGTAGACGTCGAGTGCTCGCTTGTGTTGTTTTCGCTCCCCTTTATCCGGGGGGAAGAGCGCCGTCACGATATCGAGCAGAAGATGCGGACAGGTCAATTGTGGTGTTCGCCCTCTCATCTTCTTCATAACTATTCTGTACGCTGTTCCCCAGGGGCTTTGGTCTGCCTCTGTGCAAAGCTCCTTGAAGCATTCTCGCTTGCTGGTCCGTATAGCCTGCTTAAGCTTACCTCGAAGGTTCACGTATGCTAGCCGTTTTTCGTCGAAGTCTGGTCTTGCTCTAGATCGTTGGCAGATCCTTCTAGCACGAAAACATGCATCCCGTAACACCGCGATCTCTTCATTCCACCAATAGTTTGAGCGCCTTTTTGCGAGAACTCGTCGCCTCGGCATAGCAGCGTCGCATGCTCTTGTTATGCGTCCCATCTGTCTGTCTGTCTGTCTGTCACAGCCGATTTATTCGGAAACGGCTAAACCGATTGTCACGAAAATTGGTAGGAGTATGCGATCTGCCGTTCCCTTTACATGCACCAACTGACGCTATTTTGTGTTAAGTTTAAGGGGGGGCTCCCCATACATGTGAAAGCCATGTGGGGTATCAAATGAAAGGTCTCAATTAGTACTTTTCAAGACTGGTCCAATATTTGACATTGGGTGAAACATAGGGGAGTGAGGGCTCAAAATATGACCCCCAAAAAGTGTAACAGGTCTCGTTCTCAGAACCTATCCAACCGAAAAATCTGAAAAAAATCTCAGTAGTGCATCTCTACGAAATCTAGGCCTCAAAATATATCCGGTTCCGATATCTGCACCAATAAAATTAGTAATAGTATATTTCCACATTTTAGAAATTTACCCGGCACCCCCCTTATGTTCATCCCAGAAGTACAAAATTTGGCATGCGTATAATGAAGAATATAATGCACAATTTGATCAAGTTTGAAGAAAATCCAACTATTATTAACAAAGTTATAGGGGGTGAAACTTTACAATTTTTTGTGAATTTCGTGCACTCTACAACCTGCATGACGTCATCATTACATATCAATTCGTTAATACCACAACTAAGTAAGTTCGTATAAATTGGGTGGAAAAGAATTATTTGGTTTTAGTTCTTTAATTATTTGTATATGAATATCAATTATTCCGAGACATGTATGTATGTAGGTATATAGTATATGCGTGTTAATGAACTTTGCGGGTAGAACCTAATTCAGATATAAGAAGTAAATCCGAAATATGGGTACGATCAATTTATATACGTGCCTATATGTGTACAGTATTCCAAAATAGGCAATTTGTTTGTTTAGGGTGAGCGTAACATATACGGCTGTAATATGTACGTATGTCTCGTAGTTTTGTAGCTGTATACGGGTAGAAAAATGTGCGTTGAAATTTCTTAGATAAGATGAACACAAAACCTTTATACCCGAAGCACGAGCTTCCGGTATTTCGACTTGTTTATCAATGACCTCGCCTCCATCCTTACCTGTCCGTATTTGCTTTACGCAGACGACCTTAAATTGTTTGCCTCTGTTTCGTCTCCATTGGACTGTGCTCTCTTACAATCCAACCTTGATAATTTAGCCCGTTGGTGTTCGGTCAACAAGCTAACACTGAATGTCAACAAATGCCACTGGATGCGCTATTCCCTGAAACCTTCCCCATCATCCTTTTCCTATTCTCTCAGTGGTCAACCCCTTTCACTACTGACTTCCTTCAAAGACCTGGGTGTAATATTCGACGATAAACTTCGTTTCAATTCCCACTTCGTTGACATCATCAATAGAGCTTCCAAAATGTCTGGTTTTATCCTACGTTCCTCGTCCGACTTTACCTCAATCCAGCCCTCCTTAATACTCTTCAATTCCCTTGTCAAAAACATCCTTGAATACTGCTGTGTAGTCTGGTCCCCCTACCGCATCCGTGACGGCCGCGCTCTTGAAGCTGTACAACGCAAATTCACCCGGACCCTCTTTTACAAAAAGAACCTTCCACGGGTTGATTATCCGTCACGACACTGCACCCTCAATCTCCCCTCCCTACAGCAACGCCGTATCTTTCTTGATATGTGTACTCTTTTCAAACTCTGCAATGGTCTGATGGACTGCTCCGCCAACTCGGATATTACTCTCCGTATCGCCTCGTCTCATAACACGCGTAATGCGGACATTTTTTATGTACCCTTTGCCGAGCTCGAGATTTACTTTCACTCTCCGATCCCGAGGTTTTGCCGGTCCTACAATGCCCTACAGCTTGGTTCATTTGACTCTATGTCCCTCTCTAGCTTTAAGCGCAAAATATGCCATTTACTTGCTCCTCTCTCTGAGGACAATATGTAATAAGAAATTTGCTTTCTGTGTATTGTCCTCATTAAATAAATAAATAATCCGCAGTCCGTTATCATTGGTATCCTTTAAGCCATGGGAGCTAAGTATCGCCTGAATACGAGCTCTCTCCGTGCTTGACTGCAGATCATCAAGGAGGCAATATTATAAAAGAGAAAATGTGGGTAGCAGTTTAGAAAGAATGATTGTCTTTTTCGTAGTAGCATTAGTTAATAGAGATCTCGGTTTGCTCAGGTTTGCCCCTCCCTACAAACGACACTTCAGGATCCGAGTGCAATTGGGGAGAGGTACTGATGCTTTACCTCCCCCATTGTTGGAGCGAGTAGGTCTGATGACAGAGACCTTTCAATTTTTTCCCCCGTAATATTAGTTGCCGTTGCCTCAACCCCTTTTTTAATGGACTTTAAGTCTCGAATGCCTTAGAAAAGGGGGTCTTAAGAAGCCCGGGTCTCAGTATCAATTTCGATGAAAAAATGATCCATCGTGAATCTCGACCATGCGCTCGCTTTGCTACTTTTCTGTCCCTCTTTGTTAATAGACGAAGTTATGGCACAAGTCATGATTGCACCGGTAATTTAGACGCGTAGATTTTTCTATGGTTAAAAAAGCGGGCTGCAATAGTCAAGGGTTCATTCATATTCCAGAACCTGGCTTGCCTGGCTTGCGTAGAGGCATGCAAGCGTGTGTCGCGTGGCCCAAACAAAGAGGATACTATACACTATTTACAAAGTTTAACATAGTTAGCCAAGGATTACCAATAAATGTTTCCTTTGATTTTTTCCAGGTACACAGAACTACCTAAAGAAATTTGCTTCAGAATCGGATGATAGTGATGATGAAACACCTCCAAACCCTCGAGTCGAAAAGTTTCATTTACAGCCAGCAGAAAGCCATGGAAGAGGTCGTTACGCTTTACAATTTTTCAAGGATAGCGACAAAGAGATCGCCCAGATGAAACAGAAAGCGCGTGATCCATTGGTGTACGTTGATTTGAAGGATCGCGAAGTTACAGATCAACCTTTTGAAAATTTCGATTTCCCAATTCGACCCCCTTGGAACTATAAAATGTCCAAGGAAGAATTGGATCGCAATGAGAATCGATATTTCACTGTAAGTTGGCTGGGGGTTTCCTTCAATCAGAAGTAGATTTGTATATTCAATTTTTCAACAGGATTACTTGCAAAAACTTGGGGAGCAACACCAAGAAGAAGGTAAACATTTGGGTCTGTTTGAATTGAACCTGGAGTCCTGGCGGCAATTATGGCGTGTTTTGGAGATATCGGACATTGTGCTGATAATAGTCGATATACGTTCTCCGGTATGTAGTGATTACATTGCATCCTGGAAAAATTTGTTGATACTTCTCATACCTTACTTTTGCAGACATATATGTTTCCCCCTGCATTATTCACTTATATCAAGTCAACTTTGAAGAAGGATGTCGTATTAATTTTAAACAAAATCGATTTAGTAAGACCTGAAGTGGTGGTGGCTTGGAAACATTACTTTCTAGACAAGTATCCAGGGATTTCGGTAGCACTGTTCGCTTCTTACCAGTCGCGGAAGGCAAATAGTCAGACCTTTTGAGAAAGTGAATAAGATCAAAAACTACTTTAGTTTTGCATTTTACAGACATGAAAGTTACCAAAAGAGGACCGAATGTAAAAAACAACGGTGAATGCGCTTTGGAACTGTTCAAGCAAGTGAAAAGTATTGTTGGATCGGAATTGAATCTGACAAAATGGGAGGAAAAAATCCACGAAGATATAGCTGCGAGCATGCTTGAAATGGATGCCAAGGCCGATCAAGAAGTTGTTGTGAAACCAGAAAACTATCAATTGGAAGAGCATGTTAGGTACAAAAATGGCGTACTAACTATTGGCTGTGTAGGTTTCCCAAATGTGGGCAAGTCATCGATAATAAACACTTTGAAAGGCCACAAAGTTGTTAGTGTCAGTCGCACCCCAGGTCACACGAAATACTTTCAAACGATATATCTAACCGAAAATGTGAGATTGGTCGATTGCCCGGGTTTGATATTTCCTTCGTCAACGCCCAGGGGTTTACAGGTGATTTTGGGTAGTTATCCAATCGCGCAGCTGAGAGTGCCTTACGAGTCAATCCGCTTCGTTGGTGAGAGATTAGATTTACCCAGTGTGCTGTCGATCCAGTTACCACCTGATTATTCTGAGTGGTCCCCGTTGGCAATATGCGATGCATGGGCTTTGAGGAAAGGATTTTTGAGAGCCAAAACTGCCCATCCAGACACTTATCGTGCTGCCAATAATATCTTGCAATTGGTCCTACAAGGACGAATCGTTCTTGATTTCTTTCCACCAGAATTTGTGGAAAGTGAAGGTAAGTCCCGCCCGATTTGTATCAATCGAACCAATTTAACTTACAATTTATTTTTAGATACGTGGAAGACCCACCCAGATATTGCAGAAGTTGAAAAAATACAAAATAAAGAGTTAGACAACGCGGGACAATTGGTTCACGATTATTCTTCTCATTCAGATAATGAAGGTACGCGAAAACTATTAAGAAAATGTTCGTTTATTGATAATGAATCCTTTCTAGATAATAAGAGTGAATCCTCCGATGAAAGTTCTGAAGAAGCTAGCAAACCTGCAACTATACCTAAAAGTGGCAATGCGTTTTCCCTTCTAGATGATGAAAGTGATTAAAGTGCTACAACAACTGATTGGGATAAATCGAGATAGAGGAAAAAAAATCCTCTGGATAAAAGTGATAACCTGCTGGGCAGATTTTTATTGAATTGTAGTTATTGTATTGCTTGGCTGGCAAGGAATTTTCCGGGATAACATTCTTATGATGATTGATTTGTTTGCTCAAATATGGTTTCCCATATTATCTATGTTGTGATGATAATAAAAGTAAAAGTCTGAACAATTAAGGCGTTTGTCATCGTCTTGTATGGAGGATGTTTATTAGTCAATTTTAGAGAAGAAATCTCTAGACCTCATAGGGCTGAAGTCGAACAACGAAACGCAAGGACACCGACTTCTTCTCTTCGAGGGGTGGATCAATGCATTTACGCACAGGGTGTTGGACTCCCGCACCAACTAAACACCTTCTCATCGTCAGAGAGCTAGCCTGGAAGCGTTTGTCACATTACTTCGGGCTAGGCCCCTTCAATTCAGGGAATTTCTTTCATCCACGGAAGGGGAGGAGGAGAAAGGGAGCTGTCAGTTCAAGGAACCATGTCATCCAGCTCCTCCACCGGTCGAGCTATATCTTCTTTGCGACAAGAAGGACCCGAACGTAATGAGCAACGCGGCCAGAGCTGTCAGTGCTCCTCAGCATTTCTTCGACATTGTTGTCTGGAACGAGATCCACTTGTGCAGGTAAGACCGGAAACCTCCACGTCCACTTAAGGACTAAGTAAGGGAATAGTCAGTCTCACCATGCTTCTGGTTCAGGCACGCACCTAAGTTGCCAATGAGCCGCCCAGTCCATTTGCCTCTAGTTTCATTTTGCCAAGAGAGTTACAACCTATCTAGGGTGCGTTGCCGTTCTTCGCGAGCAACCACCTTCTTTGGCTCATCTCCCTTGCGCTTGTATATGGATTGACGCTCCTTAGTAAGAAGGGCAACGGGGATCACTCCCGCGATCACCATCATGGCCGCTTCTGAAACAGTGCAGTAACCAGACGCCACCCGCAAAGCACCCCGTCCCTGTACTTTCGCGAGACGCTTACGATATACCTCCTGGTCAAGAGCATCCGCCCATACCTCTGCGCCGAAGAGAGGGATAAACTGCGTTGAACCCATCAGGAGACGTCGCCTGCTAGACGTAGCACCCCCAATATTTGCCATTAGCCTACTTAAGGCCGAAACTCCAGCTGCAGCCTTGTTCGTTGCTGCTTTGATTTGCTCAAAAAAGCTCATCTTTGAGTCAAGGGTCAGTCAAAGGTTAGTTTTCACTCAATTATCGACTCGCAGAACAATATGGGATGCAGAGTCGGAATTCTCCTTTTAGTGAGGATGACTACTACGGTTTTTTTTTCAGTGTAAGGTTGAAACTATCCATCCGCTTACCCGTCGCATCAAAATGCCGAGTCCGTTTGACACAATTTTGACCGTGAGTCCAGTAACAAGCCCTGCGACATCATCTATGCGACTCTTCTAGCATGTCGAGTTTAAGTAGACTATCATAGGAAGCGTTTCAGAGGTCCGGCCCTAGGATGAATCCCTACGCTACCTCCGACATGACCTGCATCCTCCTCTGACCCTCTAGCGTTCCATAGAGTAAAGAGCGGTTCTTCAGATAGTCCTTCAATTTCCGTAAGAGATAGTCCGGCACGTGTAAAGTATCGGACGGCAACGACGACTTGCATGACAGCATCAACTGTGGATCTCCCTACTCTAAAACTGAACTGCCATGGGGATAAGTCTCCAGCAGCGCGTATTGCTTCGGCGGGTTTTCTTCTGATGAGCTTTTCCCAGCAGTGTCAAGCATACAAAGTGGGCGGTATGAAGACGGCAACTTAGGGCCGCCTTTCCCTTTGATGATCAGCGCAAGCCTCGCCTCCTTCCATCGAGAAGCCATCTTTCAGGCAAGCGTTGTACGTGTCGAGCAGTAGATTTAGCCAAGGTTGGAATACTACTTTTTATACCTCTGCTAGAATACCATCAGGTCCTGGCGCCTTCTTGTTTTTTAGACAGGACTGCCTATTCCCCTCGTACGGGTTGCGCAGGGAATAGTACCCGTACAATGTGTTCCATCTGCTCGGCCATAAGCGAACAGTGTTTCCGCAGAGCCCCGATTTTTCGGGTTACCAGTTTTTTACCGAGTCCTCACGGGTTCCCATTGACCTCGTCGACCTACCAGCAGCGAGTCTCATTTTGGGTGATCTGTACTTTGTCCGCCAATCATAGAAGGTTTGTCACGTCTCGTTGCCCTCCTGGGCATAGAAGTTCCGCAGACCGTCGTTATCAAGTTCATAACTGAATTTATGACAGTGTCAGCTGCAACGCAAGCACCCCCCAGGAGTACCCTCCAGCGCGGCCCCACGTGTTCCAAGAGTTTCAAAAAACCCCCGGTATTCACCCTCGCAACGTTCCATACAGAGATAGAGCGCCGGCGTTGCGCACACCGAGAGTTTGTGTCAACCACTTCGAAGGCAATGTATTGATGGTCGCTTGCCGAGAAATCTTCTAGAACTCGCCACCTGTCCCCAGTGACTCCGACGTGGGCGCCGGAATGTTGAGGTGGATCCGTTGTTTAAAACTTCCAGTCCTGTTTCCGCCGCCATTTTGAGAATTCATTTCCCTCTGGAATCTGGGTGAGGCATGGCGCATTCAAGTGCCTTGGCATTGAAGTCACCGCCGACCAGGATCCGCCTCGCTCCTCTAAAGCATCAAGTCACTGAAAAACGTTATCCAAAAACACCGACTCCAGACAAAAGAGGTTGCCGTCGCGAATCCAGGTGTCAGCGGCACCTGATATGTCAGGTTACCATGAAGCTAGGTCCTTGTTTCGGTACTGCTCACTGATGAGCACTACAGCCGATTCGGTCCCCGCAGCAAACTGCGCTAGCAACTCGTGAGCGGTTGCACTCCGATGCATATTGATTTATTTAATGCGAATCATGCTGACGACATCCTAGCTCTTTTCAGTTCTGCTCTGTAGACTGAACACCGCCCCGAGCTCGCAGTATGCGCAACATTTTCATCAGACGGGCCACGGTCCCTGCATAGGACGCAGCTCTCCTTTTCGTTGCAAGTGTCCGTTTCATGGGCTGCCTGGCCGCATTTGCTTCATGTTGCCTTTCTATCAGGTCCCCGACAGGTTGCAGCCCTGTGCCCATAATCCACACATCTGTAACAATTGGTTGAGTGACCCGGATTCGTATCTTACACACAACCCAGCCAATTCTGATTTGCCAGTGTTTAGAAGCTCCCTCGCGTATTGCTTGGCAACTTCCACCACAGCGAGTTTTTGGCCTCCGAAGTTCGCAGAAGTGATAACAAACATTAATAACCTCCGGATATTCCCATTTGATGGCATAAGAATACCTTGTTCATCTCTGTAAGACAGTCAAGGTCTTGGATTTCCAGAGAGCACATGGGCTGGAAACTAAAGCTTTTTCTCCCAGACCGTCTCATAGAACGTAACTTTATTTGTTGTCCTCGGGCCTAATTCAACTAGGACTCCACGACCCTTCGTTTTTCGAATGGCTTGATCTTGTAACGGATTTCACTGAAGACTTCTGCAGAAGTCTTGTCTTCAATCGGCTTAATAAGCAGAGCTGACGGTCTAGTCCTTTTTCGTCTCCCCACCTTTCCTCTTGGTGCTCCATCCTTCGTTGGTTCTGATGATGCAGCGTGTTGTTGCTTTTGTCTCTTTTCGCTTTCTTCTTTTGAGCCCTGGAGAATGCCTGAGTGAAGTTTCCTTGAGGTGCCCCCCCCCCTCCTTTCGTTTTTTTCCCAGTTCGCTCTGCAACGGTCTATGTGCTATCCGTTTAGCGCTCGCGGTGTTCTCATCGGAAGACGCAGTTGTTTCTGCTTCCCACTCACTTACTCTCCATGTCCGCCTATAATAGGAAACTCTATCCAGGAGTTCCTCCAGCGTATTTCACCCCTTTGTTGACGTTCTGGAGGAACGTCGCATATCGCATGCGCTTGACAACTGCCGCGCTAACAAATGCGCGGCAAAAACTTTTCTTCTTCAGCTTTCGCCAGAGTAGTCGACAGTGGTCTCACTCGGCTTATACGCGAAACCATTTGGTTAGTTTCAGCAGTTGCCATTGTGCCTCTTTCCACAACTATAACACTGCGTGGTACTGTCTTGATGCCGTGTCTCCGTTGCAGGTGCCGCTTCACTTTGTGAGTCTTCTTCTCTGTTTGCGCATCCCGATGCCTCATTGGGTATTTCAGCCTTTGCTGGCTCCTTCCCTGGCCTTGGCGCGAGCGACGCATTTTCGTCCTGCGTATAAAAGCAGCCAGGTCATTCCCTATTTCCACTATCTCCTCATTCGTATTGTTTGTATTCGCCATTTAAGTTTTTACCGGCGCATCGTGTGCAAGGGAGCGGTCCGCAATAGTCAGGAACGGGCATACCCTCGGGGACAAAGCCCCTAAAGCTGTTCTCTGAGGACTGACCTACGACCAGCTGATCCCAGAACCCGCCGATGAATCAGCGCTCGCTCAGGGCAACCGCAACCGATTTAATGCACACTACCCGATCAAGGTCCCGAAAGGACTGCCTCCTGATACACGCCACAACTATCACCTTGGCAGAACTAAGCTCACATCACCCCATCAACGTCGACAAAGAGTTGTCGACGGCTCCGGGGAAGCCCAGTGTGTCCCGGCGTGTATCGGTCATTAGCAATTCGCTCTTCACCGGGAAACTTTCTCGAGGCTACTACCTAGGACGCAGGTATTATGCCAACTAGGGAATTAGAACTATTTGTTCGGGGACCTCGGGGATGCTACTCCCCGTATCGTTAGTGACCCGTTAAGGATCGTTGACGACTCCTGAGGGGAGGACACCGACATTGAAGAAGAGCTCTAAGCACCAACGGAGTCGATGGTCAACACCAAAATGGCCCACGTAAACCTCCACCATGCAAAATCTGCACCTGCAGTAATTGGAAGGCCCCAAGTTCCAAGGATAACATTGGAATAGTGCTGGCTAAAACACAGTTCGGCGGTCTAATTGTAAATGTCGCATGTCACTTCAGGTTTTTGAACAGGAACTTGAACAATTTTTCGGATGTCTCTCGAAAGAGTGGGCATTGCCACGGAGGCTTCCTCTTGTTGGTCCGAGATCGGGGTTTCTTCAACATCGCCATCACGTAAACAGATTCATGTCAATCGATGTTATTAATAGACGCGCTGATCATTACCGCAGGAGCACTGTCTAAGAAATTCAAGACAGCAGCACTTTGAGAATTCGTTTTGCAACGTGCCTTGATGAATCGATCGCTGAGATATTGACGCCATTGCTTGCATATCTTGGTCACGTCATCGTTGCGGAGTTCGAGGTTGCTGATGTTGTTGGCTTCGCCTGGCTGGCTTGGAACGTCTCTTTTTATATGCTTGCGATATAATGCTTATATCGGCGCCTGTGCCTGTAGGCAACTGCGTTTTTATACTTCGGTTGGGCATAAACAGGCGCCGTGAAGGAGATGAAAAGGGGCCATTCGCATTCACCAAAGTCCAATTGGATGATTTCGTGCATTTGATGGCTCCGGAATTGAACCTTCAACATATACCCTCGGAGCGAGCATTTTTGGGGCTGCGCTATGTACGCGACCTTCACCGAGAAGGTTGAGATTTTCGTCTGGATGAATGCACGGAATGAATCTGCCGTTTAACTGCGCGTATCTCTGCTTGCAGCTCCCCGAATTGGCTTAACAATTGCTGAACCAACTTTGTTAAGCGTGTTTCTGCTGCTGAAGGCGATTGTGTTTGTAAACCTAACGTTGCTTCTGCGAGGCATGGTGTCGAAAAAAATGCAGCGTAGATTTTGCCAGCTACGTCGGCCGCAGTTTGTAATGACCGGTCATCAACCGTCGCCATAATTGGTTGAAAAGTAGATGGTAAGTGTCCTACCCTATGCATTAGCAGCTCAAGAACTTTCGTACCGCCGAGACATAGTAATCGGCGGAGGAACTGGGAGAGTTGCTCGTCACCCATGGGAGTGTTCTCCAGGAGCTGCCTTGTTTTCTCATCCGCGCTAGCACTCAATCACTTTATTAGTTGTTCGCGTAAGAGGCTGTATGAGTTACCTGTCGCCGACTCTAAAATTATTTCGTGGACTTCGGTTTCATACCGCGGTGGTAGCACTGCTATGACTTGGAAATATTGCTGTTGTGGGTCATATTTGACGTGCAGATACTAATTTGTGGCTCAAGGTCACAACTTTCCTGTACAATTTGGCAACACTTAAATAAATTTTCCACAAAAACTTGATAATCTTCCACTTACGTTGGATTTATTCAATGGAAATCAAATTAAAACCAAAGTAAATGAAAGTATGCAATATTTTTTCCAATAAATTACATTTCATTCCTTAAAATCACATCACATTTCCTTCATCTGAAGAATAGTCCGGGTGACCACTAAATCGACCAGCATTCAATACTTCAGTAATTGCACTGTGAATTATCAAAAAACGATGCCAATAGTCCAAATACTCCAATTTAGCATTACTTACCCCAATAGCAAGGCATCCTCGCTTTCCGGATCTACTGGTCCGGGATTTATCGCTTTCTTTTGTAACAATTCATCAAACTTTTCTCGTAATTTCAAAATCACTTCTGCCGAGACACGATTGGTACGAAATCTGCACAAAAGACAGTCATTAATCATTTTAAAAAAGGACTCTTAAGAATAATTTCACCGAAAACTGTCACCCAATAATATAAAATGGTTTCCAAGTTGATCAAATCCTGCACCCTCTCCGTCGCCGAAAATCAAAAGCGCCCGTGGATTTATCATTGTTGTGTCGAATAAATATATAGCGGTTGATTTTTGCTTCATAAAATAAGCGAAAAATCTGGAAAGGATGGAAAAGGAAGGTCACCTGTGGGACGAAAATTCGAGGTCTATTGATTCAGCTTACTTGTACTCGAAACCTGTTTGTTTGCTGTTGATCGAAGAAGGATGGAAGGACACTCTACCATCCTCCGGAGTGATTATGTCCATTCGAGGATCTACTCTCCTTTTACAGATTTTCACTCTCCTGAAATACGGAACAGATAAAGTTGGCATGAAAGGTAACAAGTAGCTGATATGGGAATTTACCTCACTTTAGCGACATTTGGATATAGTCCTGCTGATATTATTGATCTTAGTAAATCTAAGTTTGATGAATTATAATTATTTTTCGGATCCGTCGGATCTGAGCTTTCAAGAAATCTATAAAGAAAAAAACATTTGTCTATTTTATGAAAACCAAAACAGAGAACAGACTTTTACCTGGCTTCCATGAGTAAATCAGTGAATTGTCCTTTCATTTTTTCCAATTGATTCAATGTCGATATACTAAGGAAATTATCATAGCAGAACGATCTCTCGTTGCCTTTTCGCTTCTCCTCTCTGTATTCAGTAATAACATTAGCAGCCATCAAGTGGTCACTCTTTGTATCTTTTGAAAATTTTACACGAATGTCATCAACAAGTTTTTCCTTGCCTGGAACAAAGAATAATTTCAAGTTTCGAGTTCCGAGATTTATCTATGTATCTACATATAAAGGAAAGGGTAACTTATGTGGAGCCTGATCTGTGACGCAAGCAACAGCTTAAGCCTCGACCGGTTTTCTCGGTCGACACTGTTGCCCAACCAGGAAGCAGACCCCAAACGTGCTCCTTGCTCCTCTGGCTATCAGAAAGTATGAGCATCTAAAGGTCGCTACCCACGATCGTTTCACCGATTTGGCGGACCATTGCATAGACTCTCTACAGAGCTAGCTCTCGGCGATAAAAGCCTTCACATCTCCTGCGACAAATGCGGACGTATGCCGCGGAAGTAATTACAGAAGCGCGTCTTCCCCAGTCAAATGATTGCACATGCCCCCACCGAGCATTAACTGACTTTTAAGTGTTAAAAGCCTCGAGCCAGGATGAACAAGCCACGCTCACGATGGATCCCTCTGTTTCGGCGGTCAGAACACCGTCGACATCTGTAATACCAGCATCTTCGACGAAGTCCTCGTGCTCCACCGAAACAGACCTAGTTGTTCAGGACTTGGCCGCCCTTCGTGTCAGCACAGCGCAACTCATCTCCCTTACAAGAAAGAGCTTGCAGATACGAGCTGCAGATTCGAACCACCCACAACCGTTTTCGAAGCAGGGCAACTAGTCGTCAACGTACCCCTTGCAACACACCAGTCGTCAATTCGGATTGGTGTTGATTTCACCGCATCAATACCGCGCTTCCACCGGAAAATCGTGTGCACACTTTCAATTTGTCTACATACATAAGGTTCCTCATCGATTTAGGATCAGTTTTCTCGCTAATTTCGAAATCTTTTATTAAAAGAAAGCATTTTCAGTGATCAGACCGATCCCCATGAAACAGGCACAATCACTGTCAGCGGCAGTGATTTGCACAGAACTGAACGATTTAAATACCTCGGGTCAACGCTATCAGCCAATGGAGAGCTGCGTTATGAAATTGCTTCACGCATTAACGCAACCTGGATGAAGTGGCGTTCCACAACTGGTGTCCTTTGTGATCGACGTATCAACGAACGTCTCAAATCTAAAGTTTACCGCAATGTCGTCCGTCCAGTCGGTCTCTATGGTTCTGAGTGTTGGCCGACCATAAAAGACAATAAACGGCGTCTTGCGGTAATGGAGACGAAGATGCTACGTTGGACTAGTGGCGTCACACGTTTAGATCACATCCGCAATGAGGATATCCGCGATCGTTATGGGGTTGCACCGATCGTGGAAAAGTTGCGAGAGAGTCGTCTTCGGTGGTATGGTCACGCAATTCGTGCAAACGAGAATTCACTTGCCAAGTCGATGGTAAACGACCAAAAGGCAGACCTAAGCAACGGCGGCTTGATACACTGGATGGGGATTTGAAAGCCTCGAGATTGCACCCAAATCAGGCATTCGATAAAGCCAAATGGCGAAGCCGATCACGACGAGCCGACCCCGCTTGTGAACGGGACAAAGGCTGAAGAAAAAGAAGATTTTCAGCGATAGCAACCTACGCTCCGGCAGCCAACGCCTCACCAATTCACACCTTTGGTTCGCAAGTATTAACGCTTAGTCTAGGATTGCGTCGATCTTCCCCCGGGCGATTTTCTGGCGCATAACACGCTGAATGATGTCAAAGGAAAAAAAAGCGCTGGCAGCTTAAAATTAATAGACAAAAAGTAGCTTCCTCCAAACTACTATAAATATATATTTCGGGAGCGACTTACCCCCTTCATCAGTGCAAAGCTACTGAAGACAATTGTGATTGCGCAATTTAATAGTTCCGGCAGTCATTCACAGCATTTTTATAGTTTCTCAGGACGACACACCTGTCTGTCGAACTAGGCGTCCGATACTCAACGTTGATAAATGAGTACAGCGATATATTCTCGCCACACAACACTACCATCTCCTTACCCGATCTTCCCGTTTAGCATGAGATCCACACCAAGGACCCACCGGTTAGGCTCGTCGGTGCCAGTCTAAAAGCAGCTAAGGAGCAATTCAGGGTATCGTGTGCCCCTAATGCAGTCAGTGGACCAGCTCGCTCTATCTCGTCCCGAAACCAGACGGTTCTCTGCGAGTTGCCGAGGATTACAGACGCCTAAATGCCTGTACTATCTCGGATCAGTACCCACTATCGATCGTAGAGAACCTACTTCAAAAGATCAGAGGCCAAGTTTTCTGCCAAGGCTATCACGATCCCATTCGGCCCCTTTGAAATTACACGCTCTTCGATGAGCCAACACAAGGTGATTCAGTCTTTTCAACGTACAATGGACTATCTTCTGCGCGACGGTCCATTCGGGAGATGCTTCTTGGATGATTTTTTTTTTGGGAGTAGGGTAGGTGAATGCGTTTACGCACAGAGTGTTGGACTCCCGCCACAGCACGCTGGCGGACTACCAACTAAACACCTCCCTGTCATCAGAGAACTAGCCTGGAACCGTTTGACACCTTACTTCCGGCTAGCCCTCCCGCTCTCCCGGCTTTGGGAGCCTTCAAGTCAGGGAATTCCTTTCACCAACGGGAGGGGAGGGGAGGAAGGGAGTTGTTAGTTCAGGGAACCCCTTACCGTCCGATCCCTCTGCCGGTCGAGTTCAATCTTCTTCGTAGTAAGAAGAGCCCGAACATAATGCGCAATACGATTCCAGCTGCCAGCGCTCTTCAGCATCTCTCGCACAATGTTGTCTGGAGAGAGCTCCCCTGTGTCTGCATAAAGCTGCTGGCGGAGGCCGTCCCACCTCTCGCAAGAGAAAAAGGTGTGTTCAGCGTCATCCGCCACTCTATTGCAGAACACACAATCAGGAGATCGCGCCTTCCCAACGCTGTCCAGGTAAGATTGAAAACCTCCATGCCCACTTAGAAGTTGGGTAAGGAAGTAATCAATCTCACCGTGCTTTCTGTTCAACCATGGGTCTAATTTGTCGATGAGCCGCGTAGTCTACTTGCCCCTTGGCTCATTTTGCCAAGAAAGTTGCCACTCGTTAAGGGTGCGTTGACATTCTTCACGGGCAACCACTTCTCTTAAGTTTTCGCCCTTACGGCGATAGATAGCTTTGCGCTCCTTGGCAAGGAGGGCAACGGGGATCACTCCCGCAATCACCATCACAGCCGGTTCGGAGGCGATAAGCAGACGCCACTCGCAAAGCTCCCCGCCTCTGCACTTGAGCGAGGCGTTTACGATGCACCTCCTTGTCAAGGGCGTCAGCCCATACCTCCGCACCATAGAGAAGGACGGACTACGTTGCTCCTATGAGGAGACGTCTCCTAGTTGATATAGGGCCCCCGACATTCGCCATTAGCCGACTCAAGGCCGCGACTCCTGCTGCAGCCCTGTCCGCGGCTGCTTTGATTTGCTCGAAGAAGCTCATCTTCGAGTCGAGCATTAAACCAAGGTATTTAATCGCTGGTTTTGACTCTATAGTCAACTCGCCGATCGATATGGGATGCAAGGTCGGGATCCTCCTTCTGGTCAGGATGACTATTTCGGTTTTTTCCAGCGCAAGGTTGAAACCGTGAGCAGTCATCCATCCGCTTACCCGTCGCATCAATATGCCAAGTCTGCTTTGCGCCTGTTCAACAGTGCGTCCGGCAACAAGTGCCGCAACGTCGTCTGCATAACCGACCAGGCGCGACTCTTCGGGCATATCGACTCTCAGCAGACTATCGTAGGAAGCGTTCCAGAGGTCCGGCCCTAGGATGGATCCCTGCGCTACTCCCGACGTGATTTCATCCTTCTCTGGCCCTCTAGCGTCTCATAGAACAGGGAGCGGTCTTTCAGATAATCCCTCAATATCCGCAAGAGATAGCTTGGCACGTGAAAGGAGTTCTCTAGTGTGCCTAGCATATCTGTCCATCTTACGGAATTGAAGGCATTTCTGACATCAAGCGTTATGAGGAGCACTATCCGTCAAGATCGGCGGCTGTGTGCCCCGGCTCGATTAAACGCATCTACGACCTCCATAACAGCATCCACTGTAGATTTCCCTGTTCTGAACCCGAACTGCCTTACGGATAAGTCCCCGGCAGCACAGATCGCTTCAGCGAGTCTACCCCTGATGAGCTTCTTGAGAACTTTTCCGGCCGTGTCAAGCATACACAGCGGTCGGTATGCAGACGGGAGCTCCGGGTCTCCTTTACCCTTACTGATCAACGCGAGTCTGGCCACTTTCCAGCGACAAGGAAAAATGCCCTCCTTCAAGCACGCGTTGAACGCTTCGAGCAGCAATTCTGGCCGTTGGCGGAACACCAGTTTGTAAACTTCCGCCGGGATGCCATCAGGGCCTGGCGCCTTCCTGTTTTTCATAGTGAGAACCGCTTCTTCGAGTTCTCCCATTGTGAAAAGGGGGCAATCCACGACGCTTTCCGCGCTATTCACATCAACCCGTACAGGGTGTCTGGGGAACAATGCTCGCACAATGCGGTCCATCTGGTCGGTGCTCAATATGCAGGGCTTCCGCAGAGCCCCGATTTTCCGAGTGACAAGCTTATAGCCAAGTCCCCACGGGTCATCATTCACTTCATTAACAAGATTTTGCCAGCCGCGAGCTTTGCTTTTATTTATAGCGCTTCGGAGTCTCCTTTTTGCTGATCTATATTGTGCCTTTATGGCACATGCCTCCTCGTTGGCGTACAAACGTTGTGCCAAATGGCGGAGCTTATGACACTCCTTCCGTAGGTCGGCAATTTCCGCCGTCCACCAGTACATAGAAGGCTTGTCGCGCCTGGGGCCTCTCCGTGGCATGGAAGCCTCACACGCCGTCGTTTCCTGGATGATACTACCGATTGGTATGATCATTTCAAACGACCACAAGCACCACCTCCAACATCTGCGACAACCCTTTCAGATTTTATGTAAAGCAAGACCACACCTAAACCTCGACAGACTGAAACCGTCCAGATTGAATACCATGACTTATCTACCGTCAGAGGCGCTGGTTAAAATCGAAGAAAATTGAAAATCTCCACGTACCCCGGGTCGTGAAAATGGTCAAAAATTCAAAATCGTTGGATTTCTTCCGGGGATGTCTCGTTCGAAAGGGGAGGCGACCCAGATTCACGACATGCAAGAATTTTTACCCTGCGACGTCGGAAACGCCAGATATTGTTGATAATCTACCACCGGAAGCCGATGTGTGAAGCTGGTGCTGAAATCATATCTTTCAGGGAGCAATAAAATAAGCGCATTAAATGTATTCGTTATCCTTTCACTGACATATGTATTTGGAATATTGCCCTAGACGAAGACCGATCAGGAAAACGTCCAGTGGTGGATACGGACTACTATGACTAAATTTTAAATGCGTTACCGAAATTCTGCCGTGGAGCGGATGAATCGAAGACAGAGGCGCAGTTGACGTTGCGGTACAATATTACTGCCCAGTGGACTCGCTATACACTTATTTTTAAAGCAAAGATCAGGCTAGTCCCTTACTTGCAGTTGTTTGTAAGGCACATTGCGGGCTGAGTACACTTAACTTGAAGGATCGATCTTTCAATCCTCTGAGTGGGGTGAAGTCAAACCAGGAACGCATCGATGACTGGAAGCCGCCCCAACGCGTTGAGGCCCCCAACAATTAATTTGAAGAAAGCTTCCTTACTTTTTTGAGTGGCTGTCCATACTCTTGCGTTGCCCGACGCATTTTTCACTTAAGTGGAACCACCATAATTCCAATACGGTTTGTAAATAAATAACGCCACCATAACATTCTATTTTTAAATATTCTGTGAAATAGCTTTCTTGCGTTCGTCCGAACAGCCTTTCGAAGTATTTATCTTTGTCTATTGTTTTTTTTTCTGATTTTCATTCAAGACTTTCGAGTACAGGCTTCTTGTATTCCTACCTGCTTAGAGCTATCAAAAAAGAACGAAAAAGCTGACTGACGGTTTCGTCCAGGGCAGAGGCAACTCATCAGACACTGCTTCACCTCTGCCCTGGGAGCAGCGTGCCCGAAAGTAAATCGTTCCATTTAAATATAATCGCAAACACGTAATGGGTACGAATTGTATTCAAGTGAAATCCGTCATAAGTCCAGACCTAAACAAAGCCGAAGTAAATTTTTTGTTGACGATGCTGGGATTCCTAACTCCACACCCACTTGGTGACGGATCGGACCACTCGGGAAGCAACTGATGAGTTGCCTCTGCCCTGGACGAAACCGTTTTTGAAAACTTGAGTTTAACTCAAAAAAGAGGAGTCCGTGGACTATAAAAGAGGAAGTAAGTTGCTTCCCAAGTGGTCCGGTCCGTCACCAAGTGGGTACGGACTTAGGACCCCCAGCATCCTCAATAAAAAATTAGAGCTATCGTTATCCGTCCGGATAGCTGAGTGGTTAGAGCAAAAGGCGGTCGTACGGAAGGTCGCAGTTCAAATCTCACTGGTGGCAGTGCGATTTGTATCGTGGTTTGACGTCGGATACCAGTCAACTCAGCTGTGAATGAGTACCTGAGTCAAATCACGGTAATAATCTCGGGCGAGCGCAATGCTGACCACATTGTCTCCTGCAATATACTGTAGTGTACCGTTACGGTCTTGAATGAAGTGCTCGAACACACTTCAAGGCCCTGATCTAATATGGATTGTTGCGCCAACGATTATTATTATCGTTATAAACTCCTGCATTTGGCGGGTATTTTCATCCACACAATTTTCTTCAGTGAGGCTTCCTTCCTTTTAACGCTTCTAAACTTTTTATCGTTTTCTTTATTGCCTTATTTTGGGAAGGTGTTTCCGATCTTCCCATGCACGGCTAATAAGGCGGCCCGAATAATTTTTACTTTTGAATTTTCTCTCAAAGGTCTTACTTCGACTACTTACTTTTTTTCGGACTCTTCCGATCAGTCTCGATTCCTATCTTTTTTTTTAACTTTTGTCTCGTTCACAAGCGGGGTCGGCTCATCATGATCGGTTTCGCCATTTGGTTCTATCAAATCCCTGATTTGGATGCAATCGCGAGGCTTTTAAATTCCCATCCAGCGTATCAAACTACCGTTATTTTCTGGGTAGCTTCAACATAGCCTATTCCTATGAAGAGATACCCCTGATGAGAAAGTTATTTGACAGATAGAAGGCTCTGGTACGACATTATCTCCGCGGGTGTTCAGCAGGTCTCTGTTCTGGGATCGCTATTGTGGAACATCATGTATAATGATGTCCTCAACGTCCCAGTTGCTAGCGAGGTCACACCAGTGGGTTACGCCGATGACATAGCGGGGATTGTTGTTGCAAAAGATCTGGCGGATGTGGAATTATATTCATCCGAAGCAGTCAGTGTTATAAAGAATTGGCTGAAAAATGCAGGTCTTGTCCTTGTGGAGAATAAAATAAAGGGGGCACTTATTATGAAGCGGCGTAAGGGAACCATTGTCAGTATCAGATTGGAGAAGTATAACTCCAAAACCAGCAATCAAATACCTTGGAGCGATGATAGATGCGAGGCTGAATTTCAAGTAGCATTTACGACATGTTCTCACTAAAGCGTCCAATGTTAATATGGCCCTGGTAAGGATGATGCTCGCGATGGACTCCAAACGTCGAAAGGGATCGTTGAGCAGGTGGCAGCAAGGGTAGGAACGGGCGACAAAGGGTCGATGGACCCACAGATTGATTCCCAGCACCAAAGTGTGGACGCAGAGAACACATGGTTAGATAAGCTATGATCTCACGCAGTTTCTCACGGGACATGGCGGTTGCCGTTAATACCTCTATAGGATTCAACTGGGCAGCTCACCCACGGTATTCCGGAAGACTGGGAGCATGTTTTCTAGGACAACGGATGTCCTAGATTTGCAAAGGAAAGGGAGAGTCTAGAGGAGACATTGAGAGGAACACTAGCACCGGAAAATATAATTGGGAAAACGCTTGGGTGCCAGGAGAACTGGAATGCAGTGAACGACATGGTAGGGCGGATTCAGAGTAGTTTGAGAGGGGGCAATCGACTGGCGAAGGGAGAGGTTAGAGCTATGTCCACTCCACTAGACGTCCTGGGCCTCTCACACAGTCTGCCACTAGAGCCCTAATACATTTTTAAATAGATAGGATCGTTCGAGCCCAAATGTTTGACTCTTAGTGATAGTATTAGGTAAAAGCGGGCATCCGCCAAGATTATGTTAACTGTGCTTCGAAGAATGTAATGTAGAACCGGTTAACTTACCCAGTGGCCTATAGAATGGGTCCTTGAAGGATAAATTTGCTGCAACAGAAGTTATGGGATCCACACATTTAAATAGCGCAGCCAGGAGGATCATTTTTCCGATTTGTGGATCGATTGGTAAACGGGCTAAGTGAAGACCGAGCGGAGTAATAAATTCGCGTTCATCAAGAGCGTTTAATCTGAAAAGTTTGAGGAAGCATTATTAAAGGCATAAATAAATCAGCCGAACGGCAAGATAGAAACCTTTTAAGCAATGCAATACTTGTTTGCACGACAGAATCGTCAGGCACAGATACAAGCTTTCTAAGGAACTGAGCGACGTCATGAATTCGTAGCATTTTTAAGTTAAGTATGACCGACTCTAGCCTAGTTCGGAGAATTTCTGGTGTCGGAAGAGCATCCATTGTAAATTCGCGAGCTCTAACAAAAAGAAAAGAGACAGCTGGAAATCAGTGGGCATGGAACTATCCTACATTCTTACCTCGTGAACAAATGATAGCAAATTCCTGGTTGAACACGACCTGCTCGTCCTCTCCTTTGCTTATTATTGGCCAATGTCGTCCAAACTTCCTCAAGAGTTTGAAGCTTCGTTTCAGGATTATAATTTGTCATTTTTGATTTACCTTGAGCACAAATTGTAATTTCCTTCGCAATTATCATAAAATTTCGATATATTTAACAAGTAACCACCTGAATTAATCACATAAACAACATCATCGATGGTTATCGATGTTTCGGCAATATTCGTGGAAATTATAACTTTTCGAACATTTTCCGGTGGTCTTGAGAAAACAGATTTCTGATCAGCAGTTGGCATCATGGAGTGTAAAGCATAAACTTTGAACTTTTCCGCGGAATAAAACTTGGAATTAGTTATTGAAGTGTGTAATTTGGATATCGCTTCGTAGCCTGGCAGGAAAACTAAAATCGCTCCTGCAGGTTTGTTAAATGAAATATGAAAAATTAGAGCAGTTAACAAGTCCACATTGATTTTTTCTGAATTAGGATTCTTGATCCCTTCAATTACGAATTTCGAGTATTTGTCTTGAACCGATCGAGCGTATGGTTCAATGAAGCTGGTGTAGTCGTCCAATGAATCGCTTTGCTGTAAATAGTTTAGTTTTGTGCAATTTCCTCCGATTGAAGCACATGAATCTTACCTTATACTTGTTGCGGTATTTCTCCCATTTCGGACGTTTGCGTTGAACTTCCTCAGGGAAGTTTGCGAATTTCGTCTCTTCTAAAACATCCTCCAAATAAAATTCTGTTACAGGAAACAGAGTTCCTTGTACCTCGATATTTGTACAATTATTGAAATATGCTGAGAAAGTGCTTGTGTTGAATGTGGCACTCATGAGAATCACTTTTAAATCCGGTCGATGAGATATGATCTGGAAAACAAGACCCCTTGCATGAAATGTGTAATGATAAGAATGGAACTAAATGGGAAAATAGAAAGGAAAAGAAAAAAAAAACGGCTCGACCGCCGCGTGGAGCCGTAAGTCTCCGGACCCGAGTGCCGCAATCAAGGAGGGAAAGATCCACGACGGATCACCGTCTCAATTATTGTCTCTTCCGCCTCAGATCTTGTATGAGGCGCGGCCTCTGAGGTTCCCACCCTTTCTTGACATCCTCAGGCCAGTTATTCACTTTGAGGATGTCTCTTTATATTTTCCCATTTAGTTCGCGTTCTGTTTATCATTCGATAGGCCGTCGCGAAATCCTATTTAACGTATATTTTAGAATCCGGTGCGGACCCACGCATCGGAATAGACACGTTGTTTTTTTGAGTAATGAAGCGTGAGGGATCAAAGCGCTCCCAGTGTAGCTGTTCCCCGACTATCCTTGTTCAGTAATTAAGTCTCCAGCCAAGTTTCAATACGATCCCATCAATCAGGAAGACAGTGTCCTTCCAATGCTCTTTCAGTCTGACTCGGAGATAATTTTTCTTTTCTGGCTTTCAACGTGAGATAATACTCCAGGGAACAACGGGAGGCTATAATCTTTATAGAGAGAAAAATAATAACAGGCATGGTCTCGCTGATTTTCCCTTTGTAACTCGACATGTTTCCCATACCAAAGGACTAACTGCCAAACCTTTAACCAAATCAATTAAATATTGATCCTAGAATGAAGGGCTGCTAGTATACACGATGTCCGTATGTTTCGAGGCATTAATTGCGATTCGGATCATTATTATTTCGAAAAAAACTTATCCGTGTCGTAAAAAAGAGGGAAAATAGGGAACCACGGTGAATATTATGTACGCCCTCGTCTCCCACAGAAATTGCACAATCAATCTAACTTAGTTCAAGTCTCTACTCCGGCTTCTCAAGAAACGTCCGGGATTAGGTAATAACTCCCTTTTCCTCCCCTTCTCGATGAGCCTGTCTACATCTCATGGCAAAAAAAAGACCTCTCAAAAAATTCAATCAAGCGGAAATACATGTTATTTCTAGCAAAGGAAATAAATTTATACCTACATGAATCCTCAAATGACACCGTCAACAATTGGACGAAAACTAAGGACACCATAAAAAAATCGCTAGGCTTTGAGAGCTGGCGGTAAAAGAATGATTGATTCGAGAACGAATACAAGATAAAGTTGTTAAAACCAGTGAACTATTTAGGAGTACAGATCGACTCAACCTCTCGGAAAAAGGATGGCCATCTACCAGGCGAGGACATACTAATGTTATCAAAAAGTAGTAACATAATTGAATTGAAATTTCCCAGTTTTTTGGTTGGTACAAATTGCACAAAGAAGGCAGAGAACCCGTTGAGGACGATGAGCGTCCTTCCACATCTACCGATGCGAACCACGTCAATCAGATCAAGGATTTAGTGCTCAAAAATTGTAACTTGTCAATCATAGACTTTGTTGACATCACCAACGTATCATTTGGCTCAATTCAATCGATTTTGAAGGACCAATCAGGCTTCAGACGCGTCACATCTCGTTTGGTACCGAACAAACGATAATGCACCTTCTTATACGATTTGGTTCTCCGTGACTTTTTCATATAAATATCAATGCATAGGCCAACTGCGGTGTCCCTATTCGTCTGATTTAGCTCCTTCTGACTTCTAGCTGTTCCCCAAATTGGAATTGCCACTTCGTGGACATCGTTTTGACTCGATTGAGGAGATTCAAACCGCATCGAAGAAGGCCCTACAGGCAAAATCGAATTTAACAACTGTTTCGAGGACTAGAAAAAACTGCCCTCGAATCTACAAGAGTAGAAGCAGACCCAGCATTTGACGTTAAAATGCAAAAATTTGAATTCCTGTCAGCAGGCGAAAATCCTTGTGGAAGAACCTGGGGAATTTAGAGCGGCAGGATCAGACTGTTTTCAGAAAATCCGAAAGAAGAATTATCTCAGCTTCTAAAAGTAGCCATATTTTAGGTTGGGATATGCGCCTTTATTTTGGCAGCAGCAGAACTGTTCCGGCAAAACTGGGGGCGCAGGAAATTTTCTATATCCCAGATTTAGCCCTTTGGTATATTGGGTACTTGGTTAGTCTCAGAAGAGTTTTGAGGCGGCTGTTCCTGCAGCTGAGGACGACGTCTAAACCCTGTTTCCCCAGCTTTATCTTCAACGGAAGGATGATTTGGTTAAATGGCAAGGATATTCTCCTTTTGGGCTATTGGGGTGAATGCTTGTTGTTGGAGAATTTTCATTTGTTGCGGCGTATCTGGTCAGTCTGGCAAAATTCAAAATGTGTTTGACAGAGAGACAGCAAAAAAAGTGTTAAGATCTATGAATACTGGAAGCCGTTTGCACTGGAGATGAATCAGCCATAAGTATGTCTTAATAATATAATGATAATAATAGGCTTGCTATCTGTAGCGCGTGGCCAACTCAAAAGAGCGGAAGCAGTAACCGTGGGAAAACTGAGAAAAAGATGTCCCAATTCGCACTTCGGGTATCGTTTCGGTGTTCTGCCTCAGCTTCACTCACTAGCGCCACATATCTCGGGAAGAGAAACTCGCGGAAAGCGCGATTCCCCCTTTGGCAGCGGTCGCACTCAAGGTGCCTTCCTTTTGGCGGCGTAATTCGGCGAGGTAGTTTCGCGTTTTAACCATGCCCTTATCGGTCTCGACCAGAAGACCATTGGATTAGTTGCGAATGTGTTGGAGGACGGCTGCTACGACAGGCTAAAGGAGCAGCTCATATGCCGGCTATCAGTGAGCGAAGAAGCGAAGCTGAATCCCTTACTGAACGAGCTGACGCTGGGCGACCGTACTCCCAGCCAGCTGCTTCGAGAAATGAGGCAGCTGTGTGAGGATAAAGTCCGCTCAGAGCTTTTGAAAATGCTCTGGTTGCAGCGGCGCCTGGAGAGCATCTTGGCCAGCGCGGACTCGGGGTTGCTGGAGGAATTTTTCGCCACAGCGGACAAAGTTCACGAGGTATACGCACGCCCTGTGCTCGTGCAAGACTCTAAAGACACATGTCGAGAAGTGGAGCACCTGGAGACAATGGTGGCGACTATGGTTGACGCAGATTGCAAACTTACGGCGGCTGTAAGTGCTTCGCGTTCGGGAGGTAGATCTCGATCGCAGTCACAGTCAAGGTCTATTTCTCGAAACGGCGTACGAATAGTCAAACGCCGGAATCCTCATCGGCCCCCACGATTTGTTGGTACCAGTGTAAACTCGGAGCTCGAGCGAATAAATGTACCACCGGATGCAATTTGAATACAACAAAAAACTAGGCCCGCTAGGTTTTTAGTGGACATTAACACCCCCATTTTATACGCAGGCTTCCTATGTCACTATGGACTGTTGATGGACCTGCAGAACAAAGCCTTAATAGACCCCCAACCTCTGTAAAGTCGTTCCACCTGTGCAAACAACACTGTTTCCATTGTTTACGAGGACATTGCCGACCATCGCATTCGCGGACTCCTCCGAAAATGTCGCAACATCACTACTTAAAGTCGTTTCTCTCAGCCGGCTAAGCATCATGTGCGGCACCACATCAACACTACCGGCTCCCCGATCTTTTCAAAGTTGTGTCCCCTATCACCCTAGCAGCTAGCTATTGCAAAGAAAGATGATCAATGATCTCATGAAACAGGGTATTTGTAGACCTTCCAATAGTTGTTGGTCATCTCCACTTCATTTGGTCCCTAAGCCAAACGGCGAATGGAGGCGTCTGAACGCTCAGCTAATTCCCGACCGATACCCTATTTCACTCATCCATGATCCGCAATAACTTTCAAACTGTCGTATTTCCACGACCTTGGATCTAGCCAAGGCGTGTCATCAAATCCCTGGCGCACCCGAAAACATACCGAAAACGGTTATCTGCACATTTTTCGGACTCTTCGAGCTCACCAGGATGACTTTCGGCTTGTGCAACGCTGCGCAGACATTCCACAGATTCATCCACTTTGTCCTGCAAAACTACCTAACCTACTGATTCGTATAAATGGATGGTGTTTTGATCGCTTCTTCTTCCGTATCTGAGCACTTAGACCATCTCGAGTGCATTTTTCAACGTCTCCTTGAGACCGGGCTCGTTCTAAACATTGAAAAATGCATATTTCTACGGAAGTAAATGAAATTTCTCGGTCGCATGATTACCCCTGACGGAATCCAACCAGACCCAGACAAGGTTGAAAGTGCTAACCACGGTGGAGGATCTGTGAAAGTTCTTGGGCATGTTAAACTTCTATCGCCGTTTCTGCCCAAGGCCGCTCATCACCAAGCGATCCTAAACGCTTACTTGTCTGGGCCCAAAACCAAAGACTCCTGCGAAGTTGCATGGTCTACGAAAGCCGTCCAGGCGTTTGAGACGGTCAAACAATAGCTTGTTGATACAACACTGCTGACATTTCCTCAACCAGATGCAGCCCTAGCTGTGTTTGTTAATGCCTCAGACACAGCGGTAGGCGCCGCTCTCCACCAACGGTCTTTTTTTTAAGCAACTCAACCCTGCTCAGTGTAACTACAGCACCACGATCGTGAGCCGCGTACCTCTCTATCAAATTCTTGCGTTTCTCCCTTGAGGGCAGGCCGTTCACCGTGTTTGCGGACCACAAGCCCCTTACTTTTGCGCTTAAACAAAAGCCCGGCAAAGCATCCCCTTGCCAACTTCGGCAATTGAGTTTTATCGGCCAGTTCACTTCTGATATTCAACACGTGTCTGGAAAAGACAACGTTGTTACAGACGCTTTGTCTCGAATCTCGAAGATCGCAGTCCCAGCCGCATTCGATTATACAGAAATACGCGGAGCTTCAGACCCTGAGGTTAAATTCCAAATACAACTTCAAGGAATTTCCTACATTCGGGTCAAACTCCTATTTACTCTACGAGACCTCAGATAAGGGACCCAGGCCAGGGAAGTATTTCACGCAATACACGATCTTGCACACCCAGGAATCAAGACGACAGGTTTACGCGGTGGCCTGAAACAATACATCTGACTGACATTACGGCACAATCATGTGCCGAGGCCCTTGTCGAAAGTGGTTCCCGCGATGTAGAGTATCAGCCGTAATCATCACGGACCAGGGAATGAAGTTTGAGTCTACTCTTTTTTCGGAGTTAGGCAAGCTCGTTGTCTTCAAACGGCACAGGCTACTGCGTACCATCTACAATCCAATGGCCTTAATGGCTCCCGACGATCCGAGGTGGTCGCAGTCCTTGCCTTTCGTTCCCCTCGGCCTTCGCACAGCCCACCGAGAGGATTTCACGGCCAACCCCGCGGAGTTGGTGTACGGAGAGAATCTGCGCCTCTCCGCCGACCTTGTGCCGGACATTAGAGCAGAGTTAAGCGACTCCGGTATGCTGCGTCTGCTCAGAGACACGATTTCGAAGCTGCGGCCGACTCCACCGTCCCGACACATGACAACGGAGGTCGACACCCACAGCAATCTCGTTAATTTGGAGTCGAGATGTACTCCTAAATATTTGACTATTTGTATCAGCTGGATTTCCACCCCCGCTAAGATGGGTAGCGGGTAGCTACCCGACCTGCCATTCCTAGTGAACAAAACTAGTCCAGTCTTCCTAGCGTTCACCGTGAATGCATTATGGAGGCACAAACTGTGGTTTACATGCAGTGTTGCATTCAGGCGATCACATACTGTGCCTGGAAACTTGCCGATAATTATTACGGCTAGGTCGTCCGCAAACGTTTGTGTTAAGACCTTTGTGCCCTCCAGAAGCCACAGCAAGGAGAGAGAACTCCTCCCTGTGGGCAATCCCTAAGACACCCTGCCTCAATAGGCTTCTGTCCGACCGATCTTTCTCCAATTTAGCATGTGAAAAATCCAACTGATTAAAAGCGGGTCACTTCCATGCTGCCTGGCGCGTTGCAATTCGCTGCGAATTAGGCATAATTGAAGGTGCCTTCGATGTCCATAAATGCGTCTAAGGCGTGTTCTTTATCGGACAATTCTCAATTTTTACCGTTAGTTCATGGATTGCTACCTTGGTGGATTTGCCTTTCTGGTAGGCATGTTATCTACAATGAAGTGGTCACTTAAGGATATACTAGTCTTTGCAGACGTTTTAGTATAGTGTGCTGTATACGCTGGAGGAGTCATCGGGCTATTTTTCTTTGATAACGCCGCGGGCCAAATGATGGCTATGGACGGCGCGCCTTACAGAGCCATAATTACCGAATTTTTTCTTCCTCAATGAAATGAATTGGGACTGGAGAACATGTGGCTCCAACAGGACGGTGCAATGGCGCACGCTATTCGAGCCACAATCGATATTCTGAAGGAAGCATTTCCGGGTCGCTTAATCTCTCGTTTTGATGATTTGCACTGGCGGGTGAGATCACCCGATTTAACCGTTCCAAACTTCTTTTTATGGGTTTTTTTTTGGAGCCGCGGGGTTAAGTCAACAAGCCTCAGACTCTTGAAGCCCCCCCAAGACAATATTCGCCGAGGATGCGAGAAAATGTCACCCGAAATTCTGGGAAGAATCCGAAATGAGGATATCCGAGATCGTTATGCGGTTGCACCGAATGTGGAAAAATTGCGAGAGAGGCGTCTTCGATGGTATGGTCACGCAATTCGTGCTAACGAGAATTCACTTGCCAAAATTGGTCTGAACATCGAAGTCGATGGTAAACGACCAAATATCCGGCAACAAGGGTGGCTTGGTACGCGGGATGGGGATTTAAAAACCTCGAAATTGCATCCAGATCAGGCATTCGATAGAGCCAAATGACGAAACTGATCACGACGGGCCGACCCCGCTTGTGAGGAAAAAAAAGGAATGAGGTGATTACTTTTGCCCCGCCTTGTACAAGGCATTTTTATCAATAAAACGCCAGTGCCAATTACATTAGATATCGCATGTTTGGCTGGACTAATCCCCCTCCTCCCTTCCCTTCGGTGCTCGTGCTAACATATTTCAAATGATCTTTTTTCGGCCTGCGTTATTGCGTCTACTTTCCTTTGTCTTGTGGCTAAAAATTATAGCACTATCGCCGCACAAAATATTATTTTTCCTCTGATGAGTTGCCTCTGCACTGGACAAACTCCAAGGCTGAGTCGTCCGTGGACCACCAACGGTGGAAGTAAATTGTTACCCAACTGGTCCCATCCACCGTCAAGTGGCTCTCGGACTCAGAACCCCGCATTTTCCTAAACAAAATTTAAATTATTTTACCGTAATACACACCTCTTTCAGGAGACCCATAACCACATCTGTATTCACGTCTCTCTCATGCACTTCATCAAGAAAAATATGTGATATACCGTTCAAAAGTGGGTCAGACTCCA
Source organism: Hermetia illucens (assembly GCF_905115235.1). Classification (NCBI taxonomy): domain Eukaryota; kingdom Metazoa; phylum Arthropoda; class Insecta; order Diptera; family Stratiomyidae; genus Hermetia; species Hermetia illucens. Next base: position 214,061,035 of record NC_051849.1, read on the forward strand.
GTCGTTTTAGAAGTATTCCCGTCGTACAGTACGTTATGGATCCTCGCTCATGCGGAAGGACACTGAAAACAAATCATATTAAAATGGATTCGTCCAAATTTCAGACTTTTTACCTTTGCAAACGGATCTGGTAGCCAACTGACTCTCCTAAATGTTGCGCTCGTTCCCAGGCCACACGCTCAGCGACTGTGATTGCCGAAATCCGACGAGGCTGCGTACAGAAGATTTTGCAAAGGGATGCCTTCCCGGAGGAGAGATACGAGTCCAGGACATATTGAGGGACCTGAAGTCAACATTGAATGGATGAATTTGTAATTGTAATGGGTAACGCGGTAAGTTATGTCGAACCTGAGTTGTTTTACCGCAACCTGTGTCGCCTGATATGAGAACAACCTGATTTGAAGCAATGGCATTGAGTATTTCCTCTTTCTTCGTGTTAACTGGTAACTTCTCGCGAGTGATCATGTTTTCTTGGAACTTCAAATTGTCCATCATCTCATCATATTCGATCATCATCTTTTCATCGAGCCTGTCATCCTGTTCTACGCACGATTCCAACAGTTTCTCCTTCATATTCTGTTCAAAACTTGTCGATCGAATTGATTTGAAATAATTTTCGAATTCCGAACGAAATGTAGACGTGGAAGCGCTATCATACTCGCTGAGCATTTTTTGCACTTTGACTATGATTTCCGGTTGTAGAAGGACGAAGGATTCCTGAAAAGGTGAATGATTGAGGGATTGCTTGGGGGAAGATCAAGCCTTCTTACAAGTTCTTCCTGCTGCTCCCGTTCCATGGCGCGTTGCCTATAAAACATGCCGATTTCCCTGCCCCGGAGTCCTGGCGGTCTTCCGCGATGCCTGCCGCCACCTCGACCGTGATGTGAACGGCCACCGCGGTTCTAAGGATATTTAAGGACATATGAAATATGCAGGCAACAGTTTTAATATATCATTTACCATTGCTCGTATTGCTTGCTCTCTAAGTGCCTGCTGCAGACCGGAAACTGTTCTTCCATCCAAACGCCGCGGTTCATCGTTGTTGCTTTCCATGGTTATGTTCGAGTCGGAGGTTGGTTGGGATTTTCCAACTGAAATGATCATGAAACTATGTAAGGAGATGCAGGGTTTAATTTAAAAAATCAATTTGAAAACCAAGAACTCCGCCATGCTATTAACATAGTATGCTGGTCCCAAGCCCAGGTAAAGGAGGAGGGTTTGAGGCAACGTACTCTGTACTATCCTCAGTAAAACAAAAATAAAATGCTGAGATCAGGGAAAGAGATAAATAGAGTATAGTTGGAGTTATTCTACTATGCCAAATCCTACCTGATCTCTCTTGGTGACAGGCCCCGCGACAGGTCGACCAAGAAAATGCATACAATGTCGTTACAAACAAGATGATCGGATTGAGTCTTAAGCCGAGCCAGCAGGACGGGCCCCGGTCCTGTCGAGAAATGGGCAAGGGTTCTTGACGCATGTATGGCGTCAGGACGTAAGCAAGTTAGTCCGAACAAAACAAATACGTGTCTGCACGCTAAATGTTGGTACCCTAACTGGAAAGACCGAGGAACTCACAAGAGCCCTTCGGAAAAGGCGCATTGATATCTGCGCTCTGCAAGAAACCCGATGGTCAGGTGCCAAAAGCTGCGACATTGAACGCGAACGGTGTAAAAATGGCTACAAACTTCTCTATTTTTGTAACCCACACACTCAATATGGTGTTGGCATTGCCATCTCAGAGGATTTCCGTGATGCCATTAAAGAAGTCGAACGATTTGATGATCGGCTGATGAAGCTCACCATTATATCAGCTGATCGCACTATTCATTTCTTCACCGTGTATGCACCACAGACAGGTCGACCTGATGCCGAGAAAGATGCCTTCTGGCAACTTCTCGATGAAAAGACTTGTCACGTGCCTGCTGACGATTATATAATCCTTGCCGGCGACCTTAATGGTCATGTGGGTGAAAAGGCAGACGGTAACAGGTGCCATGGGGGAAAGGGGTTCGGAGCGCACAATGAGGGTGGCGAGCGTATAATCAATTTTGCGGACAACCATGACCTTGTACTTATGAATATATGGTTTACCAAAGGATTGTCTCATCTTCCTACATTTTATAGTGGGAACAGTAAAACGCAAATCGACTATATTCTCATAAGACGCCAACATTTTACCACCGTCACTGATTGCAAAGTCGTTCCCTATGAGACCATTGCACCTCAACATCGACCGTTGATTGCCGTCCTGTGAATTAAACCACCGATAAAACAGCGTGAGGAACACTCACGAGGACGATTTGGTGAGAAAAAAGAAGAAACGATCTCACTCATACGATTGCTGCCCATTACGAATGTGGAAGAATCATGGAACCAAATGAAAGACACGATCCACAAAGCGGCCTCTGCAACCCTCGGGGTCACCAAGCCGGGTAAGCGGTACATCAACCGAGATACTTGGCTTTGAAATGATGATGTTGAAATGAAGGTTCGTGAAAAGAAACGCCTCTACCACAAATTTCTCGACGATAAAACGCCTGCTAACTGCAAATTTATAAGAATGCGAACCGGGAAGCAAAGAAAGCGGTCGCTGTCACCCGAGCGAACCATTTCAAAAATCTTTACGATAAACTGGACACTCGGGATAGCGAGAGAGATCTGCATAGACTTGCTAAAAGCCGTAACCGCCTGTGTACGTTACACAGGATATCGAACACTTCTGTTGCGTTAATGACAAGAACGGTACTTTGCTTACCAACCGTCGAGCCGCAACAGATAGATGGCGAGAATACTTCGAGCAGATTTCAACTGAAGAATTTGCTCATCCTCCACTTCCACAATCATTGTTGACATTTGGAGCAGTTCCACCAGTCAGCGCAACTGAAATCGAGGAGGCAATAAAACAAATGAAATCGGGGAAAGCAACAGGCCCTGACGACATCGCATCTGAGCTTTGGAAAGTGAAGAGCTGGGGCCCAATACTGTGGCTCAGTGAATTCTTTAACCGGGTTATTAAGGAAGGAAGAACACCATCTGACTGGCAAGAAAGTACCACTGTTCCAATATGGAAAAAGAAAGGTAGTCCAGCAGAATGTTCAAATTACCGTCCGATTCGGTTACTTTCCCATACCATGAAGATTTTGGAACGTATTCTGGACAACCGTATTCGCGAAATCGTTGAAATAACCGTGAATCAAGCCGGATTTGTCAAGAACTGCGGAACTACTGATGCAATACACGCTGCGCGGTTACTCATGGAGAAACACCGTGAGAAGCATCGCCCTCTTTACATTGCTTTTCTGGATCTAGAGAAAGTGTTTGACCGTGTGCCACACGAACTCATCTGGTTTGCGTTACGACAACACTTCGTGCCAGAAGAACTCGTGCGCTGGGTTCAATTGCTCTACCACGATCCGAAAAGTAAAGTTCGAAGTATGGCGGATGTATCAAAACCGCTTCGTGTCTCTGTTGGTGTTCATCAAGGAAGCGCCCTCTCACCACTCCTCTTTGTTCTTGTTATGGACACCGTCACACGAGACATTCAACGTCCAGCGCCCTACACATTGCTTTATGCAGATGATGTTTTCCTAGCATCTGATAGCAAAAATTACCTCGAGCAACTTGTCCAAAAATGGAATGATCGCCTCATACAACACGGCCTCAGATTGAATTTAAAAGAAACTGAATTTTTGACGACCGATTCCCATGAAAAAGGCACAATCACGCGGCAGTGATCTGCCCAGAACTGAGCGATTTAAATACCTCGGGTCAACACTATCAGCCGATGGAGAACTGCGTTATGAAATTGCTTCACGCATTAACGCAACCTGGATGAAGTGGCGTTCCACAACTGGTGTTCTTTGAGATCGACGTATCAACGAACGTCTCAAATCTAAAATTTACCGCAATGTCGTCCGTCCTGTCGCCCTCTATGATTCTGAGTGTTGGCCGACTATAAAAGACAATGAATGGCGTCTTGGGGTAATGGAAACGAAGATGTTGCATTGGACTAGTGGCGTCACACGTTTAGATCACATCCGAAATGAGGATATCCGCCATCGTTATGGGGTTGCACCGATCGTGGAAAAGTTGCGAGAGAGACGACTTCGATGGTATGGTCACGCAATTCGTGCCAAGATTGGTCTGAACATCGAAGTCGATGGTAAACGACCAAAAGGCAGACCTAAACAACGGTGGCTTGATACGCCAGATGGGGATTTGAAAGCCTCGAGATTGCACTCAGATCAGGCATTCGATAGAGTCAAATGGCGAAGCCGATCACGACGAGCCGACCCCGCTTGTGAACGGGACAAAGGCTGAAGAAAAAGAAGAATTTGAAAACCAAGTCATCTTCCGAAATGAAATTAAAAGTTGGGTAGAAAAGATTTGATTCGTTTTCGACTGCTTACCTTATTGTTTGCTAAAATGTATATGTTTTAAACAAGATTTCACTCTCAAACATTTACAACTACTTCATTAAGGAAACGCTAGAACGAGCCAATGATTATAAATCCGTTCTCATAAACAAACTATCAACAATAAGTCCAGACGTATTGACAACTGATTGACCACTACCGGGTTAAAAGGGTTCGAATCGATAAGTACGTTCAATTCCTCCGCTCCAGGTTTCAGAGACGGAAAAGACTTCATAAAATCATTTTAGGTTTCCATACTCTCCAGATAGCTTCGATAAAGTTGATTTCCAGAAAGATTTAAATATATTTAGCACGCTAGTAGGGAACAATGGAGAAGTCCCTTTTCCAAATCCGCTCTAAATTCTTTCAATTCGGGCCCAACCGTCACCTTCCATCGCGACCATTGTGAATGACTCTATTTTCTTTCAGTTAAATTCAAGTGTATGCCCAGCGGTTCAGAGGCGGCGACTGAGCGCATCACACCTTATATTTTTGACATGTCCATGTCGTATCCGAATTGAAAGATATACGATTGCAATTTTCGCTTAGCGAAGCTACTTGTTTGCTGAAAACTCTTCCGCGTCATCGTAATTATCCTGCAGGCACCCGTGACCACCTTGCACCACCCGAATTGACCAATTGGACTGGATTTCGTCAGGTAAACAAAGCGAACAAACGAAAAATCGCCTACACATATCAACAAGTGTCTGCGGAAAAATCAAAATACTTATTATGGTCAATGACGTAAGGTTGGTATGAATAATATGCTTCTATTTTAATAAAATGTGATGATCATTTTAAAATATTTTCTCCTTTTAGTTGACATTGAAGAAATTGGGAAAATGTCTAAACACGATCGGACCAAGTCGGGCGGGCTGCTGGAAAGTATTTTTGGGCGGCCCAAAACAAAGAGCAAAAGTTACTATGGCACAATCTCAGGTCGACCAGTGCCCACCGAGGCCGATGTCGATCTACAGGAGCTGGAGGAGAAGATCAAACAATTGACCGAGAGCGAGGTGGATCAGAAGTTCATGGAGATCTTGGAGGACATGAACATCCCCAAGGATAAGCGAGCGCCACTCACGCAGAAGCCAGTTGGCGAGAAACGAGATATGATTTTCATGCATTTAAAAGGTAAATCAGTTGGTGAATTATGTCTCCATAGGCTTTAGCTGGAATTTGGCGGTGGGTGCTCGGTATTTGCCGCCAAAGCGCGCAGATTAGGTCATTGGACATTCTATGGCGGTTACGTCAAATGCCAGATAATAAGATTGATTTCGTTACTGTTTAGGCGTTGATTACTCAGGGCTTATGTGTCGGAAAGTTTGGTTGGGTTCAAAACAACTGTGACAGGTGTTTCCTCGCTACAGTTTCCTGCCAAGTGGAGTTGGGAACTCAATGCGAGTCGTGAAGTGCAAAGTATGTTTGGTGTGTTTAGCGCTTTGGCCGTTTGGGATTTGCAAGATAATTTGCGGAAGTGGCTTATGAACATGGAAGCAGTCATTTGACAATATTTCTGTTAGCTGATATCAACACATAATGTGGCAGAGGAAGTTCCTAATTTGAACAAGGAGCTCTAAAGGGAAGAGTGTTGTTCTAAGTATGGCCGAGATTGGAAGATAATACACAGTCTGTCCCAAAGTAAACAGGACTTTTTCAAAATAAGAACAACATGCATGGCTTGGAGCAGCATAGCGCATGTCTTTCATCGGAAAATGAAGTTTTCCGAACAGATAAAAGTCACAGGGTGCCAGGTCAGGCGAATACGGAGAATAATTGATAAAATGCGATTTTTGCTCAAAAAATCGGTGATCAGCGTCGATCGATGAGACGGTGCATTATCGTGCAACAAACGCCAACTCTCTTCCTCACGATAATCTGGCTAAATGCGACGAATACGACGCAACAGGAGCTTCAATACACCAAGATAATATGGCACAGTAACTGTTTGGTGCGGTGGAACGAACTCATGATGAACAATACCCTTTGAATCGTAAAAACCAATGAGGATTGTTTTCGCTTTTGACTTCTGAAAACGAGATTTTTTAGTTGCTGGCTCGTTTTGTGGTCTCCATTCAGCACTTTGACGATTTGTTTCTGGTTCGTATTGGATACACCACGTTTCGTCACCAGTAACAATGTTGTAAAGGAAGTTTTTGTTGGTTTCTAAGCAATCTCTGGTCAACAGGAGTCTGTGCGGCACAAAGTGAGAACAAACCTTCCGATAACCAAATTTTCATAATGGGATGAATCGAATCTTTAGACATTCTCAATTCCATTTTCGATAAAACGCAACGACGATTTAGGCTGAATTTTGAGAAAATCACGTACTTTTTCGTTGCTCTCTGGCATAATAACGAATTCTGCTTGGCCAACATCAGGGTTGTCACTGATGTCTTCACTACCGTTTTTAAAGCGCATATACCACTCATGAACTCTTCCACGGGATAGACAATCATCACCATATACTTGTTGCATCAATTAGGCGATGACAGTTTTACGGTTTCTTACTAGGGCGGAGGCAAATCGTCAGACGCTGCCTCACCTCTGCCCTGGGAGCAGCGTGACCGAAGCGGCTCGCAGATGTTGAGTGCTCCTTTATGTAATTCGCAGAACACAACATGACTACGAATTATATTGAGTGCAAATCCGCCTTATTGACCAGGGCTTGGCCAAAGCTGAAAATATTTTTTTTTCAGAATTAGTAAAAAGGTGTACCTTTCGAACGCCGATAGCCACATCAACATGGAGCCACATAACAATACAATAAACATACAATACAATAAACAATAACGGATAAGATTCTTAGAGAAAAATCAACCCAAGTGAGGTACTCGCGATGCACAGCACAAAGAAAGTGGTCAGCCAACAATTCAATAAGAGATCTTCTCGACTTCCGGGGTCACCGAGGAGAAACTATAAAAAGTAGCTGTGGACGAATTGGTGATAATAAGGTTTTGCGATTGGATCGCGTTCCGAATGAAGTCCCTGAAGTTGGTTCCACGCTGTCGGATACGATACAGCTGCTTAGTAAACAATCTACGACCTTGACAAGCATTCAGTACGCCGTTGAAGCTTCTACTTCGGTACCACAGTCGAATGGAATCTCTCTATCGGCAGTATCAACTGTTTCTAATTCTCCTTCTGCCAAGGATGACTTAACCAAACCCAGAGATTCAGCACAATCACTGAATTCCCCCGAAAACGTGAATCGCAACACTGGCGCAGTACCAAAAATGCAACAGCATTCGACCAGACTTTGACTTCTGAAAAGGCGTTTCCTACTGCGGCTAACAGTGTAGCCTCAGCAACTTTAAGGAGCCTGTGCACCAGGCCTCTTAATCTTAGTTGATTTCATCTGCAATGCTTTCCTACAGGGTTGCTTCAACGGGCTCTACACACCTGAATCAGCGGCCCCTATGCGACGAGTTACGGTCGACCGAGCCTCCGATTCTGCCTCGTTCCATCGCACATTCAACGGGACAATATCCGCAGCCTCCTCAGCACATCACGAATCGGAATATAGCAACTTCACTTTTTGATATCGTTCCCGTCGCCAACAAAAGTCCACTTCCACGTCCACGCTGCTATATACCCTGGTACTTCGTCCGCCCATACCAGCATAAAGAGCAAAGTTGGTTTACTTTCTCCACTATCCTGCGTCAAACTGATAAAAAACATCAATATGGCCCGAGTGATAGCGCGTTCCAAGGTCACTTATCCTCAAATTCGTGAGGCAACCCTTCTTTCTGGCCTGAAGGTGTATTCATCAAGCCATACACACCGCCGGCCTCGCCGAGCAATTTAACTGGATTCATGTTTACTGTCCGTCTATTTTATCAGAATGTTATGGGTTTAAGAACAAAAACTTGGGACTTCAATTTATCCCCGCTGGCTCAGCAACATCATGCCATCTATATCTCTGAAAGCTGGCTGGACCATGCCGTATTAAACTCCAAGCTCCCCGACGGTTACTCCACTTTCCGCTGTGACAGGGACCAGGATGCATCTAGTAAGTACATCGGCAGTGGGGTCCTAATTGCAATAACAGATACACTCCCCGCTAAACTCGTCTTCTCCTCCTCTAGCTTTCCTTTTGACTGTGTTGTTCTCTCCCGTTCATTGTATCTTGTGTATACGTCCCCTGTGCTTGCCCTTCTCATCTATATGAAGAATTGTTTGACAGTTTGTCTAAACTCTTTACTGTCAGATTCTCTTCTCTCCCTTTGCGGATATTTTAACCTCCCCATGCTCCACTGGCCTTCCAATTCCTTCCAACACCTCTCCCATTCTTCCCTTCTACTTTCTTCCTTTATGAATGCTTGCTCTGTCCTAAATTTCAATACCACCAGAAACTCCTTGGGCCGCACTATCGATCTCTTCCTTTCCAACCTCCCCGAGTATCACCTCTCTTTATCTGTTTGCACATCCCCGTATGTCAAAACTGACGCTCACCACCCCGCGCTTGAATTTAAAGGGGAGCTCCCCCGTTCAACTTCCAAAACCGCAAAGCCAACTTTGACGGTCTGAACGTAGCTTTAGCGTCTTTCAACTGGGTGCATGTATTACAATATACTGTCTGATCTCCTTTTTTTTTTTGGTTTGGTCAACAACTTGCATTCTACATTGCAAGCTGTCTTGTCCCGACGACTATCAACCTCTGACCATTTTGTGAACTATTATCTCCGTTCTCGTGAAGAGATATCCACGAACTTCAACTGCTCTTACTCTCTTACAAGGTCCTCCCACTCACAGTACAGGTCCTTGTCGTCTCCAAGCACGTTTCAATTGCGTTCTGGCTACAGGCTCATTCTATTATTTGTTGCTATCAATATCTGCCGTAAAGGGTTTATTCTTTCATGATATATGGTTCTTCATCTTACTGTCAGATATCCATATTGTTGAGTATGATTGTGCCGTAGGTGACCGATCCCACTCATATGGACCTCTTAATTGTTAACTGTAAAAACACATTTCCCTCTCCCTGTGTTTAATCTACAACAAAAGTCTAAAAGAATACTACTTTCCCCGTCTCGGGAAAGAGGCCCTTGTCGTCCCAATCCTGAAGAGCGGAGACCCTTCTCTTGCTATGAATTACCGCCCCATCTCTCTTACAATGACTGGTTGAGAAGCATTTCGGTCACCTCATTGTCAAAGTACAGCATGGTTTCGTGAAACATAGATCTACCGCTTCAAACTTTCTTGTCTTTACCAACTTCATTGTTAAATGCTTTAATTTACGACAGGAGGTACATGTTATTTATACTGATTTCTCCAAACCCTTTAATACCGTTGACCATAATATTCTCCTCTCCAAACTCTTTCTACTCCACTTCTCTCCCTCAATCATCTCTTGGCTTTCCTCCTATCTTTCATACCGTCCCTGCAAAATTTCTTTTCGTGGTTGCTCATCTCGTTCCTTCTCTCCTTCCTCTGGCGTTTCCCCATCATCTATACTTGACCCCCTACTCTTCCTGTTTTTTATCAATGAACTCGCCTTCATCCTCACCTGTCCGTGTTTGCTTTACGCAGACAACCTTAAATTATTTGCCTCTGTTTCGTCTCCGTTGCACTGTGCTCTCTTGTAGTCCAACCTTGATACTCTGCTCCATGGGTGTTCAGTTAACAAACTGGAACTGAATGGCAACAAATTCCACTGGATGTGCCATTCCCTTAAACCTTCCCCAATATCCTTTTCCTATTCTCTTAGTGGACAACCCCTTTCACTACTGACCTTCTTCCAAGACCTGGGTGTAATATTCGACGACAAACCTCGTTTCAATTTCCACTTCGTTGTCATCATCAATAGAGCTTCCAAAATGTCTGGTTTTATCCTACGTTCCTCCTCCGACTTTACCTCAATTCAGCCCTCCTTAACATTTTTCATCTCCCTTGTCAGAAACATTCTTAAATGTTGCTGTGTAGTCTGCTCCCCCTTCCGCATCCGTGACTGTCGCTCTCTTAAAGTTGTACAACGCAAATTCACCCGGACCATCTTTTACAAAAAGAACCTTCCACTGGTTGACTATTCGTCACGACTCCGCACCCTCAATGTCTCCTTCCTGCAGGAACGCCGTATCTTCCTTGATATATGTACCCTTTTCAAAGTGCAATTGCCTGATGGACTGCTCTGCCAACTCGGATATTACTTTCTGCAGCGCCTCTCATAACACACGTAGGCCGGACATTTTTTCGAAGTACCCTTCGCGGAGCTCCAGATTTACTCCCCGATCCCGAGGCTACGCCGGTCCTACAACACCCTACAGCTTGGGTCCTTTGACTTTGTCTCCTCCAATTTTAAGCCTAAGGTAAGTCATTTACTTGCTCTTCCCTCTGAGAACAATATGTAATAATGAATTTGTTTTCTGTATATTGTCTTCATTAAGTGGTGGAAGGAGTGTTTCTCGCTTAGTGGAAGATGCAGAGGTTGGTTCCAATATCGAAGCTGCATGTTCTGTTCCATCGTCCGAATTTTGTGGTTGAAAAGGTGGCCTAGTGCAGCAGTGCCCTTTTAAGATTTCCAGTTATGGTTTCGATCAGGTAACCGTTTTCATGGGACAAACTTCTTCAAAAGACTCTTAAAATAGAGTAATTCAGAGTCCTCAATTGACCTTCTATCGCCAAAGGATTCTTGATTGCCTAGGAAGCTGCACTTTATTCCCAGGAAGTTCATTAAACATTTTCCAGTCCGTCTTGGGGCATTCTAATATCTATGGATTGGATTGTTAGGTCAATTACTTCACTTCTTCTTAACTCCACGACCATCATGAAACCAGCTCTTCTCTAGGATTGCACCTGCTACTCCCCCAACAAATATCATAAACTATTAAAAGTTCAAAACCACTTGATTCTGCATAGACTACCAGATCCCTTAGTTCTTGCGTCCGCGGAGGTCACAAAAAGCCATGAAGATGGCCGCAACGGTCAAAGCAAAATGTTCCTTCAACAAGATGATGTACCGTGTCGAATATCGATAAGTATGATGTTCTCAATTTATACAAATTGAGATTTGAATTGTCTTTATATTTTCACGGCATTGATTAGATTTCGTTTTTCTCAATCGGTAAAAACATATGTATATCAGGGAAACAGATTTGAATCAAATAAAAAATTCTTCATCGGAATAATCCTACCTTCATGAATGAGGAGCTATTGATTGTGTAATGAGTGTACAACAAACAAAGCGACAATATTTGACGCACAGAAATCCCAGGCATTACCGTAATACTAAAATGCCGCAAAAATTCGCTAGTATAAAAACGGTTGGACAGAAAGTGGTTGAAAATTTAGCTGCCAATTCGGGGTAATTTTAAAGAAATTAGAAAGGGACAGAAAATACTCATATATTGGCACTCCTGACTAAAAAGAAACAAAGTAAGAAATATGGGCGATAACTTTTGTTTGACCACTTTTCGACAATGGGTGCCAGCACTATAAAAGTTCGCCCCCACTTGAATGCAGCTCCCGTTCACACGCGCTCACACGTCTCTATGCTAATCAGGCTCGGAAAAGTTTGGAAGGAGGAGGTTCTTTCGGTACATAAGTCCCTCTCAGATCCAGTGTCTTTGGACCGCGTCAAAACCTGAAAATTGAAATGGTAATATGACGTAAAAGCGGAAAATAGAAAGATAGCAATTCGACTGCGCGCATGCATTCGGAAAGTTCGAACCACGGGTGTTGCGATCGAGACGGAAGGCCACGACGGACCACATTCATAATCGACATTTTTCCTGCCTCAGGCTTTAAGGTGGCACGACCTTCGAAGTGCTCACCCTACCTCGGTATCCTTTAATGCCAAATTTTATCTCTTGACCTTGATTTTTTTAAAATTATAAACATGTTATGTTACTAAAATAATTTTTCGTGCGTTCAACGTCGTCTTCCTTCCGTTTCCTCGCCAAGCCACTCAAGTTTTTCTTGGTCTGACTCTCGGGTGCACAGTGCTAGGGACCTTATCATTGTTTCGCGAGTTGAAGAATTAGTTGGAGCGCGATTGTCTGAACTTCAGCTTGAATACATGCTCTATAACTTACAAACAAAAACTTAACTCGTTCGGCGCCTGTAACGGAGAGACAGAACTGTCGACGTAATGCTTATCCTTTTTACGAACATGACAGGTTTGGATCTGACAATCTGGCTTGGCTTCACGTGCATTTGACATCTCAAACTTTATGCTATACGCCTTTTTCCCATGAAGCAAAAGTTCCTAAGTTTTATTCTCATCCCACCTTGTAGAGTAGGTTCCTATCATTTTCTTTGGTAATATACCTCACGGGTTTGTCGTTTCTTGGGTTCGACTTGGGATTTAACATATCATCTCGTAGGTTCTTGCCTTCCAGCTCTCGCGGCTATAAGCTCAAAACTCTTATCGTCTGAGCTTCTAAGGAATTCCTTCCCCTGTCTCTAAGTGGCACGATAAGCTCTTTGTTCAATTTTTTGAAGAATTTGATAATTTTTCTTCTTCGTGGGAATTAAGCGATGTGTGAAATGAAACTTTGAGGAAATAGAGCCTGTTGGTCTAAGTTGTACCTATTCCGTTCTCGATTGTTAGTCCTCCCTTTTTTGCCGGATTCTAAAGTATGGGCGGACCTTCATGATAAATTTTTCTATTTTCTTTAGGTTTAGGAATAGCTCAGCTCTTTTGGCTGATCGTGGTCAACTTGGATGCTCCTTTGGCCATCCAACGAATCCAAGAGGGGTTAAATACTTCTTTTTTTACTTCTTCAACTAAAGTTCTTCAGTTAAGATGTCCGAAATACAATTTTTTGAAATTCTCATTGCAGGCAAAAACTCATTAGAACATCGCTCGAACTCACGATTCGAAAAACCACTAGACTACATTGAATATCTAAGAGCCGGCGAGCACAGTGAACAGAAAATCTACCAATGCCTGGAAAGTCTTCGGGTGGCTCTAACGAGCAATCCCATCAGTTGGATCAAAGAATTCGGCGAAGAAGGCATAACCGAGATAGTTGAATTGTTGCGTAGAAGTAAGCAAGAGAAGAACTTCGGTCGTATCGAATTCGAATGTATACGCTGCTTGAAGGCTGCCATGAACAACACATGGGGCTTGAATCTTATACTCAAACCCGATCAGCACGCCGCTGTTCTTCTACTCGCACAAAGCTTAGATCCTCGCAAACCAAATACAATGTCTGAAGCGCTCAAACTTTTGGCCAGTTTCTGCTTGGTGCCTGAAAGAAATGGTTATGAGAAAGTATTAAGCGCTATAACGAATGCTCAGCCGGGAACGAATAAGAGCGGTCAGAGATTCAAGTCGATAGTTAATGGTCTATTTGTAGATGAAAAGTACGATTCAAAGCGTGATCTGTGCTGTCACAGCTTGATATTCATAAACACGATCACGAATACCCCGAGTGACTTGAATTTCCGATTGCATTTACGATGCGAAATAATGAGAATGGGTTTATACGAGAAACTCGATATACTAACGGATATTGTTGAGAAGAGTAATAACGACAACTTGAAGAAGCACTTTAAAATATTCAACGAAATTCGCGAGGATGACTTCGAGGAGTTCTTCCAGAGATTTGACAATGTTCGTTTCGAAATGGACGACATTAATGACTGTTTTGAAGTACTTAAAAATTTAGTGGTTGACACAGCATCAGAGCCATATTTCCTTTCAATACTTCAGCATTTATTGTATATAAGGGATGATCATTTATTTCGCCCAGCGTACTATCAGTTGATTGAAGAATGTGTTTCGCAAATTGTCTTCAACAAGAGCGGTTGCGATCCGAACTTTGAGAGTAGAAATTTCAATATAGACACATCCGTTCTTTTGGATGAGCTTGTGGAGAGGTCAAAGGTGATAGAGGTGAAGAAAACTGAAGAGTATGAGAAGCGAATTGAGACATTAGAAATAGCGAGACAAGAAGCAGAAGCCCGCGCTGCTCATTTAGAAGAAAAATTGAAACAAATCGAAGAAACTGGAGTTATACCACCAAGTGGACAAGGTAAACTTCCCAAAGTAAATATCCCGCCCCCACCGCCCATGCCTGGCGCTGCTGGAGGACCGCCTCCACCTCCACCTATGCCAGGAGCCGGCGGTCCGCCTCCACCCCCACCTCCGCCGTTTCCAGGTATGCCACGCGCTCCTCCTCCACCTCCAATGCCAGGAATGGGTGGTCCTCCTCCACCACCCATGCCTCGAATGCCACCGCCAATGCCCGGAATGGGTCCGCCACCTCCACCAATGGTTGCTGTAAATGTACTTCCTCATGGACTCAAACCCAAGAAACAATGGGAGGTGAAGAATCCCATGAAAAGAGCGAATTGGAAAGCAATTACCCCTCAGAAGATGTCAGACAAGGCGTTCTGGATAAAATGCCAAGAGGACAAACTAGCTTCGGACGATATTCTAGCCGAATTATCCGCGAAATTCTCCTCGAAACCTGTGAAAAAAGACAACAAGGATGCTGTAGATAAACCCGCTACTGTGAAAAAGAACGTGGTTGACTTGCGGGTGTTGGACTCGAAAACAGCTCAGAATATTCTTATATTACTACAAGGCTCCCTCAAGCATCTCTCATATGAACAGATTAAAGTCTGCTTGTTGAGATGCGACACTGCATTGCTGACATCAAACATTCTACAGCAACTTGTCCAGTATCTTCCGCCCGCAGACCAATTGAAACGCTTACAAGAAGTGAAAGCAAAAGGAGAAGAGCTTCCAGGAGTTGAACAATTCGCGGCAACAATTGGAGAAATTAAAAGGCTCGGACCTCGCCTGCATAGTTTGAATTTCAAGATATCACTGCCTGATATGGTTCAAGATATTAAACCCGACATAGTGGCTGGCACTGCTGCATGCGAGGAAGTTCGAAAGAGTGCCAAATTCGCTAAAATACTAGAACTAATCCTGCTGCTGGGCAATTACATGAATTCAGGTTCGAAGAACCAACAAGCATTTGGCTTTGAATTTAGCTTCCTAACAAAACTCACTAACACTAAGGATTACGAGAATAAGAAAACTCTTCTCCACTACATCGCTGATGTTGTGGAGAAGAAATTCCCTGATGCCCTTACCTTCTATGACGATCTATCGCACGTTGACAAAGCCTCAAGGGTAAGTTTAGAGACAATACAAAAGACAATGCGACAAATGAACAATTCAGTGAAAAACCTGGAAGCTGACTTGAATAACAACAAAGTACCTCAATGTGATGATGATAAATTCCCCGAGGTGATGGGCAAATTTGCGGTGAAGTGCAGACAACAGGTAGAGGTCTTAGGCAAAATGCAAGTTCAGATGGAGAAACTCTACAAAGACCTGGGCGACTACTTTTGTTTCGATCCCGCCAAATATGCTATGGAGGAATTCTTCTCAGATATTAAAACCTTTAAGGACTCCTTCCTGCAAGCCCATCATGAGAATGTGAAACAACGTGAAGAGGAGGAGAAAGCACGACGACTTCGTGAGGCACGCGAACAATCGCAACGTGATTTGCTGGAACGACAGCAACGTAAATTGGCTTTAGTTGATATTGATGCTGCACAAACTCAAGAGGGAGTTATGGATAGTTTATTGGAGGCGCTACAAACGGGATCGGCGTTTGGAAATCGTGACAATAGACAGAAGAGGAGACCTCGACCTGCGGGGGCGGAGCGACGAGCCCAGTTGAGTCGAAGCCGGTCGAGGACTAGAATTAACCAAGGGGTATTAACAACGAGAGAAATGATTACGAATGAAGTTTTAAGTTCGGCTTAATTGAAAGGATTCTTTATTGTTTTGTATATAAAGGTGTATGTTTTATATTTGAAATTTTGTAAACTTTACACTGTTATTTATACCTTTATTAAAAGATAATTCTGGTGCCAAATCAGTTTTTTAGTACCATAGAAACTTGGTGTTGTTGGTTTTTATTTCCCTTAATTTGAATTACGAAGACGTCATGTCATCCCTGGAGATCCTTCTGGGATTAACACTTTTCCATTTGCACATACAAATGCAAGCAATGAAGACTATCTTCAGGATGGTCGGGAGTATCAGTGAGGCGGGGAGCTGCCTAAATCGAATGAAGATTGATATTCCTTCTAGGCAGCAACCCGAATTATTGATACCAAGGGATAACATGACAACAAGGTTTAACTTCGATGAGGAGTTTGAAACATGTTGGGATAACAAGACAAACTGGAAGAGTGTGGCTGTAAAATGCGGCTTAAATCAGCAACTGATTACTTGGTACCCTGACGAATCCCTCACAGCAGAGGAAGCACTGTTTTGACGCAACAAATTTCTAAGACTGACTTGATTGCTGCCAGACGGGCGTGTAGAATCCAGGCGGCTAGAATCTTTCGAACCAGCCCGTAAAGTGTACGAAGGATAGCAGTTCGCCCACCTTGCAACTAGAAATCTTTCTGAAAGGAATTGTTTACCTAGTCTCCGAAGTTTGGTTCTAGCTAGAGCTCTGGTTAAGTGGCTGCCTTCTAGATCAGACTGGATTATCTCCAGGCAGCTACAGTTTATTGCTTGTAGTGTATCGATCACCAGACCGTTCTAATTATTTCGTGAAGAGAGGTTTATGGATTTATCTTTGAGGTAGACATTTTGAGATTTGGATTAGGATTTCATGTGTTTTGTGTTGGTGTTGTCTTGCGGCGTCCTATGTATTTTATTGCACGTAGGGCGGGAGTTGGCTAGTAGAAAGGTTTCATTGCATTTCTCCTCACCGCGCTGATTCCGGTTACCCCGTTCGGAAGTACCGTCACCACGTACTCGAGTAGGTCGATCAGACCTGAAACTGCATAGGACTCATCTGAAGTGGCTCTTGCCACGAAGCCTCACTAGAGATTATCTGTACCAGATGGGCGCCGGGATGGCCCTCTGAGAGCTATGTCCCAGAAGAATTTCTGGAAGATCTACTCTCGGTCCGGTTATTTGCGGCTCCATGTCAAAGTGATGGCGGTTGTGCCCATATAGCAGGCAGAATTTGTGGGAGCCATATCCCTTAGTTGCGACAGAGCTGTTAAATAGGCCTTGCATCAACTGGCATAAATGCTGAGCCTGCACTCAATATAAACCAGTACCACGGTGATAGTCACCGTGGGGCTCTAATTGTGGTCTCCAAATCAATCCGTGTCCGAAATAGACCAAGAGGTTATGCCTACATGGCAGGTATTGATATTGAACCCCAGGAC
Source organism: Hermetia illucens (assembly GCF_905115235.1). NCBI lineage: Eukaryota > Metazoa > Arthropoda > Insecta > Diptera > Stratiomyidae > Hermetia > Hermetia illucens. The sequence continues at coordinate 214,078,617 of NC_051849.1, forward strand.
CGGAGAGTTGGTTCTTGATAACTTCCTCCAGTCGATCATTCTGGACTTTTTGAAAGGATAGAAGACCTCTAGCCCTTTTGGTTGGCCTACATAAATCTTGTTCCAGTCTGGGCAGGAAATCTTTTCAGTACACTCTTTTTTGTCTTCGACTGATTGTAACCGGGTAACTCCGCCATGCTATTAACATAGTATGCTGGTCCCAAGCCCAGGTAAAGGAGGAGGGTTTGAGGCAACGTACTCTGTACTATCCTCAGTAAAACAAAAATAAAATGCTGAGATCAGGGAAAGAGATAAATAGAGTATAGTTGGAGTTATTCTACTATGCTAAATCCTACCTGATCTCTCTTGGTGACAGGCCCCGCGACAGGTCGACCAAGAAAATGCATAGAATGTCGTTACAAACATGATGATCGGATTAAGTCACAGGCCTCGGACGAGCCGACCCCGCTTGTGAACGGGACAAAGGCTGAAGAAAAAGAAGAAGACTGATTGTAACCGGGTCCTAAGTAGGTATCGTCTGCTGGTCGAGGTGACCCAGAATCCACGTTTGTGTAGGCGTCTTTTGATGTTCTGCGTCCAAAAAGTCCCCAAAGAAATTACTCCTCGCATGCTGTGGCTTGTAACCTACGATCCACCTAGGAGGAATCAAAGCAGGGGATACATCCCCTTGTTCCACTTTGCCGCCCACGAGATACTGGTTGACAATCTCCGACACGAATGACATGACGAAATGCCTGCTAAACCAACACCAACAGCTCTACTACCAAACCCTATCTCCACCTCCACGTGGTGAGCGCTGAGAACTCTTTCTTAACGAAAAGCTGCAGACGGAGAAGGATGAAAGTGAGTCTCCCGCGCCTAAAATCGGGACAAATTGTACCAACTGGTCCTCCAGTGTTAAAATTTGTGGTTTTAATTTTTCTATTAATTTTTGTGAAAAATTGAAAATGGTGAAGTGCGCGATAAATGGTTGTGATAGTTATCAAGGCAAAAAAGGAAGCACCTTGAGATTCTTTCGTTTTCCGAAAAATGAGATACAGACTCGGATCACTATCTCGTTGGCATACTGCTCCGAGATCGAATTACAACACCACCCAGAATCCCCTCTGACAATCAGGTGAGAGTTAACGCTGAAGCCATCCACAATACAGCCCTCCGCGACACCTATAAGAGGGAAATGGATGGCGCAATAACCGCAGTCAACAGAGGTCCTGGAGATGAAGCATCAACAAATGATCGTCACAACCACCTGAAGAACGCTTTCATTGATACGGCCACAAAGATACTTGGCCCCAGCTGCAAAAAAAGTCGGAACGGCTGGTTTGACGATGCAACGGAACGGAAGAATGCCGCATACCGAGTAATGTTGCATTCTCAAAGAACGCGGGCACGCGCAGAGCCTTACCAAGAACTCCGTCGAGCGAGAAGCGACTTCACAGACGGAAAACGGAAGCCTGGGAGAACCAACAAGTCTGTGAACTCGAAAAGTACAGGGAGCAACCGCACCAGGCGCGCAAGTTTTACCAACAAGTCAGCAGGATGAAGCCTTATACACCACGATGCTCATCCTGCCGAGACAAAGAGGGAAATCTGATTTCCGACAGAATGGACATATTGGAGCGATGGGTTGAGTACTTTGATGAACTACTGAACAACCAGAACATCGGCGAGTTGGAGGTCCCGCCAACTGAAGACGGATAAATACTGCCACCACCAAGTATAGGAGAAACAGTCCGTGCAATTAATCGGCTTAAAAATCATAAGTCGCCAAGAGCCGATGGAATTAAAGCCGAATTAATTAAATATGGAGGCGACAAGTTACACCAAGTGGTTCATCAACTTGTGCTCAAGGTATGGGACAGCGAACCAATACTTGACGATTGGCAACGAGGCATTATCTGTCTCATACATAAAAAGGGAAATGTCAGACAGTGCAGCAATTATAGAGGTATCACGTTGGTGAGTACCGTCTATAAGATATTCTCCGCTATCTTGCTAGGCCGGATAACCCCATACGCCCAGAACATCATTGGCCCATACCAAAGAGGTTTCACTCCAGGCAAATCAGCAACAGATCAGATTTTCTCTGTGCGGCAAGCGATGGAAAAACTGTTGGAATATGGACAACAGTTGCACCGTCTATTCATCGACATTAAAGCCACCTGTGATAGCATAGCCAGGTTAAAACTGTACACGGCCATGAGAGAATTCGGTATCCCGACGAAATTAATAAGACTGACTAGGCTGACCCTGACCAATGTGCGAGGCCAGATAAAAGCAGCAGGATCACTCTCAACACCATTCGACATCAACAACGGTCTACGACAAGGGGATACCCTATCATGCGTCCTCTTTAACCTGGTCCTTGAAAAAGTGATCCGTGATGCTGAGGTAAATGCAGGAGGTACGATGCTCTTTAAGTCCACCCAACTACTGGCCTATGCTGACGATATCGACATCAGAGTGAAATTATGCGGTGTTTCCAACGATTAATTAATTGAAGTAATAAAAACTTGTTGTTTCTTTTTCGTTGGTGTGGGTATTTATTCTTGCGAATTCCGATATTTCGGGAACAAGTTCTTGTTAGCACTGATGAAGGGAACAAGTGGTTCCCGAAATATCGGTATTTGCAAGAATAAATACCCACACCAACGAAAAAGAAACAACAAGTTTTTATTACTTCAATTCGATATCGACATGATGGGAAGAACCACCCGAGGTGTGCAAACTGCCTTCATCCAGATCGAGCAGGCGGCAATAGGCGCGAAATCTTGAGCTGCACATCAATGAAGGCAAGACAAAATATATGGTGGTAACGTCAGCACCGAGAACGAACCAGCCAACAACATCAAACCGCACTGGTCAAACAGGAAGAATAAAAATAGGAGAATACAACTTTGAGACCGTTGACAATTTCTCCTATCTAGGGTCGAAAATCACAACCGATAACAACTACGATGATGAAATCCGCGCACGGTTGTTGTCAGCCAACAGAGCCTATTTCAGCTTACAAAGACTGTTCCGCTCGAAACATCTTACCATAGGGTCAAAGCTCTTACTGTACTGTAACTATGATCTTGCCAGTCCTCATGTATTCCTTGGAGACTTGGGTTCTTAGCAAGAAGAATTGCGAACTCTTGGCCGTGTTCGAGGGAAGAATCTGCCGAAGAATTTTTGGCCCCCTACATGAGGATGGACGATTCCATAGCCTACATAACGACGAAATCTATGAGCGATACCATGACCGTCCGGTTGTGGATAAAATCCAGCTCAATGGGTTGGTGGGCGGGTCGCTTAATCCGTATGGATGAGGATGATCCAGCCCGGAAAGTCTATAAGGGCAATATCTCGAGGCAGACCCTGCCTAAGATGGAGCGATGGCGTAGGTGAGGACGCCAGACAGCTTTTAGGGATATCGAATTGGTGGACCTCGGCGCAAAACCGGGATGTCTGGAATTCCTTATTAAGGCAGGCCTAGACCGGATACTGGTTGTTGCGCCGTTGATGATGATGATGTTTCCGACGTAGATCGGTTCCTACTAGATACTCTAATAGTCTCGATCCTCTTCCATTGATATTGAAACTTCTCCAGCATATATAGGAAGCGTTGACATCACATCCTGCTATTACCCCCATGCCTCTACTTTTGGCATATTGGATAGCTCTGATGAGTGTTCCACTGCAAACGTCTTCTACGTCTTAGGGGAAATATGCAGAGCACCATAGCATCTCTTTGTCTCCCCCCTTTTATGATTAGTTTAGCCGATGTGGTGTCGCCATCACAAAGGTCGTTAACGAAATTAGCCTGGAAGTGTTCTGAGACTACTATGCAGGAGCGGGGTCGATCACTCCAATTGCCATACAACAGGTCAGCAGTAGACTCCCGACTACCCCACCAACAACCCACTGTTCTTATATGAGGTATATAAATATCTTGCAGCTATTGATCCCACGATTGATAAGTGCAGTCGTCGCTTTCCAATGCTGCAATTTTATTTGGGAAATGTGGCACCTCATCTACGTTTCAAATAAAGATGTCGAAGGCTGCACGTCCTCTTCAATGGTTTTAGGAGCCGACACTTGCAACGTGACGGTCCCTAGCCCGTAGTAAAGCCGGCAGCCCGATTTTTCACGAACCTTCTCAACATCGGGTTCGGGAACGCCGATAATGAGAAAAGTTCCCGGCCTATCGGCTCTCTCTCCTGTTTTGCTGCCTAGCAGCATCCAGGTGGAAGTGTTGAGGTTATTCTGCACAACAAATTGGTCCAGAACCCCAGCACCTCGTCGAGGGAGGAGCAGTACTGCCTGAGCCACTCGTTCGTGTCTTCGTCGGAAAAGTTTAGCCGTAACATTTTACGGTATACACCTACCGACTCAAAGCAAAGCTTAATGCCTTGTGAGGATACAGTCCTTACAGCTAGGAGAAAATTCCTCCTAAGCTGTTCGCACTGCTCAGTATCGTAACCGGATGGATTAAAGTCGTCATACAGGACCCATCCATCGGCTCTGATAGCCTTGGCTGCAAATGAAGGCCTAGCCGTTGCTGGCCGAGCCTTCTTTGCTGACTTTTGTGTCGAAGAGGTAGGATCGTCTGAGGACCGCTGCCGCTTCGGTTTCCCTATAGCCGCAGGTGCCCCGAACGATCTTTTCTCTCAACCTTAGCACAGCCCTTGGGTTGTGCTTTGCCCGGAGGCGGTTTGCCCGAAGACTGTTTGCTGTCCGTGGACAGGTGCTTACCCATGAGCAAGACTTTAACCTCAGCAGGTGGCCCCGATTCTGAGTCTAGGCTCAGGTTCACCATCGATGAGCTTAGGGATGACCCTTCATCCGGGGTTGGATCGTCACGATCGAGGTTTAATTGTATTTGTTTAACAGGTCTTTGTTTGTTTTTCATAATTGGCTGTCATGGCCTCAGTTTTATCGGGGAAAGCAGGTCGATCCCGGTAGAGCCCCTTTTTGCTGAGACAAGGTTAGTTGAAACTGGGGGTCACCCGGTACCGAGAGTTCTCTATTTATGGCCACATCTTAACCCCTGTGACCACTCAGCCCTCGGGACGGTAGTCACACTTTGGTTTGGGGTTTTGATTACCGCTTGGATTCAGATGTCACCTCCGAAAACAAACATTTTTTTTCGAAAACAAACATTTTTATTCTACCTATAGAACCGTCGAAAAAAACCTCCACTCATTAAATTTTTTTATAAAAGCGGGCGGGCGGGGAAGGAACTAGGATGTGGGTTGGGATGGGGGTCATGCGGGAGGGGTTTGGGGAAGGAAGCTAGGAGTGGCGCTAAGGATGGGTAGGTTTTGAAAACTGGGATGAGAAGTAGATACCGTTATAGAAGATTACTCTACCGCCGGGGTCGAAAAGGAGGTTACGGGACTGGAGAGATAAGAGGATTTGAGGGAGCAGATGAGTTCGTAGAAGATTCTCTTCGACGATCTCGATCTGCATGGCCTGGGAGATAAGTGGATTTGAGTGTGATATGGATTTTTCAAGGAATTTGAGGGCATGACGGGCTAGGACGGCGTCGATACGGGGCGTTTGGGAGGAGTCGTAGAGGATCTGGTTGGAGATGTATTTGGAGCGGTCTTCGTTTTTGTATATATTGGTGCAGTGGCGGAGGATTCTGCGCTCTTTGCAGCGGAGTCGTTCGATTTGGTGAGAGGAAGCGTCGGACCAGAAGATGAAGCCGAAAACGAGGAGGGGACGGATAAGCTGTTTGTAGCAAAACAGCTTGACTTTCTGAGGTGTTTGGGCTAGTGTATTTTAGGATTGGGTAGAGGGATTTGAAGGCACCTGTTGCACGGTTCAGTAACTTCGTGATATGTGGGACGTGGGATAGGCGGGAATTGACTGTCACCCCAAGGTAGGTGACTTCTTCTTTCTTGTGTCGTTGTGGATCTTCAGGGATAGGGTTGAAATGTCGTTCCTCATTTTCGGCGTCATCTTAGCGGTACCACGGAATGCGATGGTTTCGCATTTTTGTGGATTTAGGGACAATTTCCAGCGGGTGAAATACCGGTAGAGCTCGTCCAAATAGGAATTCAGGCAGGTTTCACCGGCAGGGATATTTCTGGTGGAGGTGTAGAGGATGAGATCATCCGCGTATTGAAGGATTCGGATTGGATTTGGGTGTGGAGTTGGTTTGGGAAGGTCTGCGGTAAACAGGGAAAAGAGGGTAGCGGAGAGGACGACCCTTGAGGGATGCCAGCCGGGCTAGAATATGAGGAGGAGAGGTGTTCACGGAGTTGGACTTGGGATTTCCGCCCATCAAGAAAGCTAAGAATTAGCTTGCAGAGGTGCGGATGGAACTGGAGGACTTCAGAAAGCTTGTATGCGAGTCCGTATTGCCATACGGATTCGAAAGCCTTCTTAATGTCGAGGAGACAGGCTATGGTCGGAGCGTTCCGGTTGAGGCCGAGGAGGACGTCCGATTTAAGCACGAGTAGTGCATGCTCGACTGAGTGTTTGGGGCGGTTGGCGAATTGGAATTGTGGGATTGAATGATTGGAGTCACAGTGCTCGTCGATAGTGACTTTGATGATCCGCTCGAAAATCTTGGCGGAGGATGAGAGGATTGAGATAGGCCTCTAGCTATCGGGATTTAGTGGGTTTTGGTTTTTCTTGGGGATAGGAACAATTCGAGCACTCTTCCAATCTGTTGGGAAGTGGGCGTTGATAAGGCAGTGGTTGATGATGGAGGACATAATGGGGGCAATGCTTCGGGCGCATTTCTTAAAGACGATGGAGGGGTTTTGTTAAGCCCAACCGATTTCTTGTTTTTGAAAGCGGCGATGGCCGCCCTGACGGAGTCTGGATTGACAAAGTGGATGGGGAAGATATTCTCTCGCTGACTTGGGTCGGCGAGGGCATGGGTGAAGGGATTTTGTGTGGATTGGGGAATGAGGTAGGAAGGGTGGATTAGGAGTTGGGAGATCTTTCCGTTTACCTCGCTATCGAAACTTGGTTCACGGAAGTGGAGGGTGCAGTGGTGGGCTTGCAGGAAGCGGTTAGCGAGGACTTTCACTTTTTCTGTGGGTGGGATGTTTTGGGGAAGGATCGCGTTTTGTTGGACTGATTTGCCCAAACGCGGGCAGGTCTTTCTGAGTTCCCTGTATGTACCAGGGTTCAGCTCAGTGTTGGAGAGGCGGTTGTGGAGATATTGGGTATATAGGATGAGGATTCGTTCGCGAATGGACTTTTCCAGTTCGCGGATTTCGGTGAGGAGGTGAGAGGATTGCGGAGAGTAACTATTCCTAAATAATCTCCGCTTAGGGTCTTTTTATATTGGATGTCGGATAGGATATCGTCGGGAAGGGTGATTAGGTTGCGGTAATTTAAGGGACGGGAAGGGATCAATTCGTCGCATACTTGCCAAACTGCTTCGGTGTATTGACGAACTGTCAGGTCGATGGATTCATTAGGAACTGTACGGTTGGATGGGAGTAGGAGAGGTTGAAATTTGGTTTTGAGGGCCAGGTTGATATGTTTCCAGTTTGCACGCTGGAAGTCAGGAACTGAGTGTGGAAGATGTCACCACCCGTTTCTTGGAGGATCTTCCTTACTAAGCTCCTTCACCACGACAAGGTAGATAATCCTCGAGGAAGGATTCATGCCTTACATCGTCAAGAAGAGTTTTCAGGAACCCGTGGGATTGCACTAACTCAATACCGGCACCCAAAACCAAAGCCACACATGTCCATGTAGCCAGGTCAGGCAAGTAACATCTTTCTAAATTTTTACCTTTATCTACTAAAATAGACGAAACATCGTACTACTTTTGGATCATTTCTGGCTCGGCTATACCCAATTGATTAAACAGGAATCTAATCATCTTGGTCCACGTCAATCAACTAGGACGAGTTATACTTCGCATTGAACAAAACAGGCAGCCATTCATTCTTAACCCTTTATGGTTACCTAAATATGGACCAAATAATGGAATTATGGTGTCATTAGGAAGACAGTCAGTTGTTAAAAAATAATTTATAGACCACAATTACCTATTTTAATTTTAATTGAGTTGTAATTAAATTATACATAGTAATAAAAATTTCAACCCATCTTTATAATATTTTTATACCAAACAAATTGTAATCTCATTAACTTCCTCCAAAACGACTAGGACCTATTCTGGGAAAATCAGCTTCATTTGTGGTTATTATTTTAGGGATCCAGAGGCCTCCTTGATAGACATGCATATATTTTATGAAGTCCAAATCTTCGATTGAAAGGAAGAAATCAGGTTAAATATTCTGGAAATACAACTTATCAATCAAGGCAGGTACCTAAAATTCCAGATTCATAGAATTGGGGGATTTCCCTCTGTTTAGGGAAGTTACCTACTTAATGAAGAAGAAATTAAATGGTGGAGGTAAATTCTTTTTAAGATGCTAAGAATGAAATTCAAAGGTCACTCTGTAGTTTTTGATAAAAAAATATTGATGACAATTAGGAGAAAAGGTCCTGATGGCGAGCCTTTGTATAATAATAACAATTAAATCAGAGATACATAAGGCAATTTATAGATATTTCTGATCCGTTCAGTTTATACGGCGCACTATCAACTGAACCCCCTCATGAATAATAAATTATTTCTTTATTTGCACTTTGTTGACTTAATAAAATCCCAAACTGGCTCAAACTCAATGTATTCATTCATTTGTTTGCTTTCCATAAAATTTGGCTTTGTCACTAAATCTCAGGAGCAGTTTTATTAGTTGAAATCTACGAGTCTGCAGTGAATGTCGCATTCTAATATGAATTATATCTCATAAATGCCAAATTATCGGATTTACAACAACCTAAATATTTTGGAATGAAATAACAGAACAATGGACGTTTACAACGTATTCGTACACCTTTCCAAAGTGATCATTATAACTTTAGTTTTGCACAGTACCGGGTCCCTTATTCCCAATAAAACAGTTCATAAATGCATAAATGGATTTAGGAGACAATGTACCCTTGAGCATCTCAGAATGCTTCATTAGTGCACCGAAAGCTGTTGTAGTGGTGACGACGCTATGAAAAGGACATTTAGGAAATCGAATGGCAACAGGACGAAGGGTCCGCTGGGACCTCATTTACCATGCTTTGCTGCAAGTTCGCAAAACGTGAGATCAGGTAGGACTTACAAGCGATAAGGAAACTGAGTAGGCACTTAAACTTCCGCCTAAATACAAATCCCAAATAAAGGCAGGATCTAGTCTGGCTGGTATTTTGTAACACTGAGCCACAAGAAGGTCATAAAATCCAAATAGACCTTAGACAATGGCTAAAGGTGAAACTCATTACATTTTATTACGTGGCGAAACATGGTAGCTAGCATACAGATATCTACCAACACTAAACTGGATTACCCATGTTTAGTCCTTAAAATCCAATTCAAGGAAATACGGAAATTGTTTACCTACTCTTCCGTGGGTGTTGTAAGAGCATTAGACAAGGTCACTTTTAATGTTTGCCGGGGCAAACAAAACAGTTCAAAACGACCGCCTTGCATTGGGTTCTATGTAAAAGTGAAAGGACAGGTTTCATCCTTTTTACAACTAAGTTCACGATTTAATTAGAGGATGAATCAGAAAGGATGTGTAGCAAATGTTTGAACGAGGCTATTTTTTAAGGAAGATTGACCTAGTTGTTTTTATAGCGCATGGACGCGTGTTTTTAAGGACGACTAAAGGAAGCTCTTATTTAATTTCCTGAATGATGAGATGAGTGCTCTAAATTGCACTCAATTATGAATGTTACGAAGTGAATTGGAAACCAAATTAATAATCATGTTCTTTGTATTTAGAATCCAAGGAACCTTCTCTGGTATATTTACTTTCTAAACTGTGCAACCTATTTTTTGATCATTTCACAGGATGATCTTGGTATAAAGTATCAAGGATGCTCCAAATTTCGCTAGAAAGTCTATTGCACATTTATTTATGAATAGCATCTGCTTATAGTAGAAGAATTCCTTGTGGGCTTTTACCTCCTTGTGATTGGTCAGCCTAAACTCAGTGGAACTTCAACCAGAGAGAGAAGTCCAACAAGGAGAGGAAGCCTGCAATGCTACAAAACGTCTAAACATAATCAGGTTCCATTCTATTTTATTCTGTTTGGAATAACCAGAAGATGCACATGCCTATTAATATTGGACATTGTCCTTTCTCTTATAAACTCCGCATTGCTATTAACATAGTATGGTGGCCCCAAGCCCAGGTAAAGGAGGAGGGTTTGAGGCAACGTACTTTGTATTATCCTCATCATCATCAACGGCGCAACAACCGGTATCCGGTCTAGGCCTGCCTTAATAAGGAACTCTAGACATCCCGGTTTTGCGCCGATGTCCAACAATTCGATATCCCTAAAAGCTGTCTGGCGTCCTAGCCTACGCCATCGCTCCATCTCCGGCAGGGTCTGCCTCGTCTTCTTTTTCTACCATAGATATTGCCCTCATAGACTTTCCGGGCTGAATCATCCTCATCCATACGGATTAAGTGACCCGCCCACCATAACCTATTGAGCCGGATTTTATCCACCGGTCCGAACGGTACCGAACGGTCATGGTATCGTTCATAAATTTCGTCGTTATTTAGGCTACAGAATCGTCCATCCTCATGTAGGGGGCCAAAAATTCTTCGGAGGATTCTTCTCTCGAACGCGGCCAAGAGTTCGCAATTTTTCTTGCTAAGAAATCAAGTCTCCGAGAAATACATGAGGACTGGCAAGATCATAGTCTTGTACAGTAAGAGCTTTGACCCTATGGTGAGACGTTTCGAGCGGAACAGTCTTTGTAAGCTGAAATAGGCTCTGTTGACTGACAACAACCGTGCGCGGATTTCATCATCGTAGCTGTTATCGGTTGTGATTTTCGACCCTAGATAGGAGAAATTGTCAACGGTCTCAAAGTTGTATTCTCCTATTTTTATTCTTCCTGTTTGACCAGTGCGGTTTGATGTTGTTGGCTGGTTCGTTCTCGGTGCTGACGTTACCACCATATATTTTGTCTTGCCTTCATTGATGTGCAGCTCAAGATTTCGCGCCTATTGCCGCCTGCTCGATCTGGATGAAGGCAGTTTGCACACCTCGGGTGGTTCTTCCCATCATGTCGATATCGAATTGAAGTAATAAAAACTTGTTGTTTCTTTTTCGTTGGTGTGGGTATTTATTCTTGCAAATACCGATATTTCGGGAACCACTTGTTCCCTTCATCAGTGCTAACAAGAACTTGTTCCCGAAATATCGGAATTCGCAAGAATAAATACCCACACCAACGAAAAAGAAACAACAAGTTTTTATTACTTCAATTAATTAATCGTTGGAAACACCGCATAATTTCACTCTGATGTCGATATCGTCAGCATAGGCCAGTAGTTGGGTGGACTTAAAGAGCATCGTACCTCCTGCATTTACCTCAGCATCACGGATCACTTTTTCAAGGACCAGGTTAAAGAGGACGCATGATAGGGTATCCCCTTGTCGTAGACCGTTGTTGATGTCGAATGGTGTTGAGAGTGATCCTGCTGCTTTTATCTGGTCTCGCACATTGGTCAGGGTCAGCCTAGTCAGTCTTATTAATTTCGTCGAGATACCGAATTCTCTCATGGCCGTGTATAGTTTTACCCTGGCTATGTTATCATAGGCGGCTTTAAAGTCGATGAACAGATGGTGCAACTGTTGTCCATATTCCAACAGTTTTTCCATCGCTTGCCGCAAAGAGAAAATCTGATCTGTTGCTGATTTGCCTGGAGTGAAGCCTCTTTGGTATGGGCCAATGATGTTCTGAGCGTATGGGGCTATTCGACCTAGCAACATAGCGGAGAATATCTTATAGACGGTACTCAGCAACGTGATACCTCTATAATTGCTGCACTATGTGACATTTCCCTTTTTATGTATGAGACAGATAATGCCTCGTTGCCAATCGTCAAGTATTGATTCGCTGTCCCATACCTTGAGCACAAGTTGATGAACCACTTGGTGTAACTGGTCGCCTCCATATTTAACCAATTCGGCTGTAATTCCATCGGCTCATGGCGATTTATGATTTTTTAGCCGATGAATTGCACGGACTGTTTCTCCTAAACTTGGTGGTGGCAGTATTTATCCGTCTTCAGTTGGCGGGACCTCCAACTCGCCGATATTCTGGTTGTTCAGTAGTTCATCAAAGTACTCAACCCATCGCTCCAATATGTCCATTCTGTCGGAAATCAGATTTCCCTCTTTGTCTCGGCAGGATGAGCACCGTGGTGTATAAGGCTTCATACTGCTGACTTGTTGGTAAAACTTGCGCGCCTGGTGCGGTTGCTCCCTGTACTTTTCGAATTCACAGACTTGTTGGTTCTTCCAGGCTTCCTTTTTCCGTCTGTGAAGTCGCTTCTCCGCTCGACGGAGTTCGTGATAAGTCTCTGCATGTGCCCGCGTTCTTTGAGACTGCAACATTACTCGGTATGCGGCATTCTTCCGTTCCGTTGCTAGCTTACATTCATCGTCAAACCAGCCGTTCTGACTTTTTTTGCGGCTGGGGCCCAGTATCTTTGTGGCCGTATCAATGATAACGTTCTTCAGGTAGTTGTGACGATCATTTGTTGATGCTTCATCTCCAGGACCTCTGTTGACTGCGGTTATTGCGCCATCCATTTCCCTCTTATAGGTGTCGCGGAGGGCTGTATTGTGGATTGCTTCAGCGTTAACTCTCACCTGATTGTCAGAGGGAATTCTGGGTGGTGTTGTAATTCGATCTCGGAGCAGTATGCCAACGAGATAGTGATCCGAGTCTGTATTGCATGCCCCCCCCCCCCCCCCCCCCCCTATATGTTCTGACATTTATCAAGGCTGAGAGGTGGCGGCGTTCAATCAACACGTGGTCAATTTGGTTGAAAGTGGTCCTGTCTGGAGAGGCCCACGTATGTTTGTGAACCGCTTTCCGCGCAAACCAGGTACTTCCAACAACCATTTCGTGTGATGCTGCTAACTGGATAATACACAATCCGTTATCATTGGTATCCTTATGTAAGCTTTGGGAGCCAACGTATCGCCTGAATACTGGCTCCGTTCCTACTTGACTGTTGAAATCTCCAAGTATGATTTTGATATCATACTTGGGACATTCGCATCGCAACCTATTAAGAGCTCGAGACCACTTGATTCTGCATACGCCACCAGATCCCTAAGCTTTTGCATCGGTGGAGGATACAAAGAATCATAGGGTAAATAAGCGGAGGCAACTATGATGTTTTTCCTCTCGACATTTATCTGGTATTGTATGATGACCGTAGCTAAGTCCTGGCAACAATACTGTCTCAGCATAGTTACCTCTAACCGTCTTGACATCAGGACGCAAGCTCTCGGTCTTATGGATATTTCGTCGTAGAAGATCCTAGCCCCCTTTACTGATCCAATCGAACCCACGGTTCTTGCATCAGAAAGATGTAGGGGAAATCCTACATCCTGCATTCTCGCTGCCAACAGGTAGGAAGGAGCTTTGGCATGCTGCAGGTTGATTTGACCAATCTTTATGTTTTTCGACATAAACTTAGTCTATTGGGTTATGGAAAACAGTTAGAAGCGTATGCAGCAGTCCGCGTGTGACGGGGTTTCCCCCACACCGTACCGCCAGAGACTCGATCCCCTCGTGATTGCCTATTTTGTTCAATGCGAAGTACAACTCTTCCTAGTTGATAGACATGGATCAGGGCAATTAGCTTCTAGTTTGATCAATTGGGTATGATGATGTTTTTCTTTTAAAGATAAAGGTAGGAGTCTAGAAAGATCTTACTTGGCCTGACTGAAGGAAAATGTGTGTCTGTGGGATTAGCGAAAAATATTGATTCGCCAGTAAGGGTCTAGCTTTAACTGACACAATCTTGATAACTGTCCATTACATTTTCTGGTTGCGATCTTCTATTAGGTCGCGTTAAATGGATGAAGGCTGATCCAAAAGGACGCATGTTATATATCAAAGCAGCTGAACTCGGCAGGCGTTGTTCTGCCTAAGTATATTTGCCTAAACTGCGGATGTTCTTCGTGTACTGGAAGAAGTAAACAAATCAGATGATACACTTGCCCTTGAACTTCCTAAGTGCTCATTGAGGGCGATCAGATCCAGGTCTCCAATGGGGCTCATCTACAGTAGCTCTTGTCACGAAGTTTACCACAGGTTATTTGATACCATCAGACCCGGGATGGCTATCTGGCGCATATGCTCCAGGACAATTCTTTGTGGATGTACTCCTGGCCTGATTATTTGCGTTTAAAGGTGGTTGTGGTTGCACCCATATCATGGGCAGAGCTCTTTGTGGGATCTAGTGTGGAATGCTCCTCGGGCCTCATACCCCCCAATTACGGCAAAGGTATTAGACAGGCCTCTCATGCACTCACCATAACCCTTGGCTATGCCAATTTTGGCGGAACTCTGATTGTAGTCTCCAGATCAATCCATGTAAGCGTTTTTTATTGTGAGCTTTTAGTTACCTTTTTTTCCAGTTGTAGTTTCAATACTTTCAATTCTTTGCTACAATCATGATCAACCCTGTTTTGAACATTTAACTTACTCTGTTTAAACCTCGGTTTTTTCCAGTCAACTGAACAGGCGGAATACTTTCTACTTCGCTTTGATAGTTCTCTTCTTGGCTTTAAAACAATTATCGGAAATTAAATTTGGATTTACTTATTAATTTATATGAGGAGTGCTAAGCCCATCATCAACTTAATGGCGTTTTCAAAGTCAATCTTTCTACGCTTTTCTCAAAGTTTTCTCCACTCTTCGCAAATTGTCTCATTTTTCGGAAAACGAAAGATTCTCAAGGTGCTTCCTTTTTTGCCTTGATAACTATCACAACCATTTATCGCGAACTTCACCATCTTTAATTTTTCACAAAAATTTGTCTTAAACACGATTGATTGAAAAATTAAAACCACAAATTTTAACACTTCTCAATAAAATATTCTCAACGATTTTCAAACCGAAAAGGACTACTGGATAATCACGACCCAACTGACGTCACCCAATTAAAATATGGCGGACATGGTGTTCGGATGATATTACCTTGTCTAGTCTGTGTACACTGCCTGACGAGTCCCTGTCGGAAGATTGCTCCAAAGTGAAATTTGTCCTGTTTATAAAAAGCATAACAAAATCGGCTAAGAGCTATAGAGGCTATAGAGGGATATCGTTGTTATGTACATGATATAAAGCAAATAATCGAAAAGAGGCTCGAAAAACTATTGTTTGCGCATACCAGAGTCAACTTTCGAAAAACTGGTCAATAGCATTGAGAGAGGAGAATAATAGGAACTAAACGAGAGGACGACCAATGGCGTATCACCATGAGCTGTAGCAAATATTTGACGACTTCTAAGTCTCCAAATTAATCAAAGGCAAAGTAGACGGATGAAAAACCGATATAAAAACCCTGAAAGCATCAAACAGATTCCCTAGCCGAAAGCAGCATATTTTCTTTTTCTTCAGCCTTTGGCGCGTTCACAAGCGGGGTCGGCTCGTCGTGATCGATTTCGCCATTTGATCCTACAATATGCCTCATCTGAATGCAATCGCGAGGCTTTTAAATTCCCATCCAGCATATGAAGCCACCGTTGTTTCGGCCTGCCTTTTGGTCATTTACCATCGACTTCGATGTTCAGACCAATCTTGGCAAGTGAATTCTCGTTAGCGTGAATTACGTGACCATACAATCGAACACTACTCTCTCGCGCTTTTCCACGATCGGTGCAACTATATCAATCGCGGATATCCGTCGCATTTCCGATGTGATCAAAATGTGCCACGCAACTAGTCCAACGCGACATCTTCGTCTCCATTCACGCAAGACGCCTTTCATTGTCTTTTATAGTCGGCTAATACTCAGAACCATAGAGAGCGACAGGACGGACGACATTGCGGTATATTTTAGACTTGAGACGTCCATTGATACGTCGATCACAAAAACACCAGTTGTGGAACGCCACTTTATCCAGGTTGCGTTAATGCGTGAAGCAATTTCATAATGCAGTTCTCCATTGGCTGATAGCGTTGACCCGGTGTATTTAAATCGTTCAGTTCTGAGCAGGTCCCGGCCGCTGACAGTAATTATGCCTGTTTCATGGGGATCGGTCGTCAAAAATTCAGTTTTGTTTAAATTCAATCTGAGACCGTGTTGCATGAGGCGATCATTCCATTTCTGAACAAGTTGCTCGAGATCATTTTTACTCATAGACGCTACGAAAACGTCATCTGCATAAAGCAATGCATAGGACACTGGACGTTAGATGTCCCGTGTGACAGTGTCCATAACAGGAACAAAGAGGAGTGGTGAGAGGGCACTTCCTTGATGAACACCAACAGAGAAATGAAGCGATTTTGATACATCCGCCATACTTCGAAATTTACTTTCCGGATCGTGGTAGAGCAATTGAACCCAGCGCGCAAGTTCTTCTGACACTAAGTGTTTTCGTAAAGCATACCAGATGAGTTCGTGTGGTACACGGTCAAACGCTTTCTCTAAATCCAGAAAGGCAATGTAAAGAGGGCAATGTTTCTCACGGTGTTTCTCCATGAGTAACCGCGCAGCGTGTATTGCGTTAGTAGTTCCGCAGTTCTTGACAAATCCAGCTTGATTCACGGTTATTTCAACGATTTCGCGAATACGGTTGTCAAGAATGCGTTCAAAAATCTTCATGGTATGGGGAAGTAAGCGGATCGGACGGTAATTTGAACATTCTGCTGGACTACCTTTCTTTTTCCATATTGGAACAGTGGTACTTTCTTGCCAGTCATGGTGTTCTTCCTTCCTGAATAACCCGGTTAAAGAATTCACTGAGCCACAGTGTTGGGCCCCAGCTCTTCGCTTTCCAGAGCTCAGATGCGATGTCGTCAGATCCTGTTGCTTTCCCCGACTTCATTTGTTTTATTGCCTTCTCGACTTCAGTTGCGCTGACTGGTGGAACTGGTCCAAATGTCGGCAATGATTGTGGAAGTCGAGGATGAGCAAATTCTTCAGTTGAAATCTAAAGTATTCTCGCCATCTATCCGTTGCGGCTCGACGGTTGGTAAGCAAAGTACCGTTCTTGTCATTAACACAACAGAAGTGTTCGATATCCTGTGTGCGTTCATCACGGCTATTAGCAAGTCGATACAGATCTCTCTCGCCATCCCGAGTGTCCAGTTTATCGTAAAGATTGAAATGGTTCGCTCGGGTGACAGCGACCGCTTTCTTTGCTTTCCGGTTGGCACTCTTATAAATTTGCCAATTGGCGAGTGCTTTATCGTCGAGAAACTTTTGATAGAGGCATTTCTTTTCACGGACGTTCATTTCAAGATCGTCATTCCAAAGTCAAGTATCTCAGTTGATGTACCGCTTACTTGGCTTGATGACCCTGAGGGTTGCATAGGCCGCTTTATGGATCGTGTCTTTCATTTGATTCCACGATTCTTCCACATTGGTAATGGTTGGTAATCGCGTAAGTGAAATCCTTTCTTCTTTCTTCTCACGGAATCGCCATCATTTAATGCGCGGCGAGTCAGTGCGTTCCCCACGCTGTTTCATCGATGGCTCAATTCGCAAGACGGCAATCAACGGCCGATGTTAAGGTGCGATTGTCTCATAGAGAACGACTTTGCCATCAGTGACAATGGTAAAATAATGGTGTCTTATGATCCCTATGAAACAGGCACAATCACTGTCAGCGGCAGTGATCTGAGCAATTTAAATACGCCGGGTCAACGCTATCAGCCAATGGAGAACTGCGTTATGAAATTGCTTCACGCATTAACGCAACCTGGATGAAGCGGCGTTTCAGAACTGGTGTTTTTTGTGATCGACGTATCGACAAACGTCTCAAATCTAAAATTTATCGGAATGTTGTCCGTCCTGTCGCTCTCTATGGTTCTAAATGTTGACCGACTATAAAAGGCAATGACCGGCGTTTTGGAGACGAATATTTTGCGTTGGACCAGTGGCGTGACACGTTTTGATCACATCTGAAATGAGGATATCTCCGATTGACATGGAGTTGCACCGATCGTGGAAAAACCGCGAGAGAGTCGTGTTCGATTGTGTGGTCACGTAATCCGCGCTAACGAGAATTCGCTTTTCAAGACTGGTTTGAACATCGAAGCCGATGGTAAACGACCAAAAGGGCGACCGAAACAACGGTGGCTTGATACGCTGTATGGGAACTTAAAAGTCTCGAAATTGCATCCAGATCAGGCATTTGATCGAGCGAAATGGCGGAACCGATCCCGACGAGCCGACCCCGCTTGTAAACGGGACAAAGGCTGAAGAAAAAGAAGAGATATATATCCGTTAGTCATTTTCGCGCCTCTTCCTTTAGACCACTTTATGTTTATTGGTCCAGAAAAATCTAGACCTGCTGCTGCAAATGGACGCGTTAAAGTCACTCTTGCCTGCTGAGCCTGGGCTTGGGCTGCACACCGGGAACATTTCGTGCACTTATGAATGCATGATTTTATTAAATTTTGAGCGCGAAGAATCCAAAATTTCTGTCGAAATGTGGCGTCTATCATCTCGTTTTCACCGTGTAGTGTTTTTGACTGGAAAAGTGCTACGATGAGTTTAGGAAGACAACATTCCGATGATAGTATCATTTGATGCTTCACTTTCATTTCCAAACTGGAATTACCGAGTCGCCCGCCCACCCTGAGGATCCCCTCAGCATCAATGAACGATAGGAGGCATAATAATTTGAGAAGGAAAACCAGATAAAGTCTGGTTTTGCTTCGGATAGTAGTTGGATTTCTTCTGAGAAATCAATACTCTGCGTTCCTTCCTCGCTTCCTTTATCTCAGCCGTGGTTAAAAACTTTTGATTATTTTTTCTTCCAAAACCCTTGTAGTAAGCAACGACTTGGATTAATTTTGAAAAACTCGAAAACCTACTTAAGATGTCAACAATACGACCGATGCTGGAATTTTTTCATCCATCTTTGTGGCACTGTCATCTCCATCCCCACCAGATTCATAACTTATAACCGGACTCGATAAAAATTCAGCTTCATGCCACCATTTCTTGTTGCATATAAGTTAAGAGGGAAGCATTGCCCTAGAAGCAATATCAGCCGGATTATTTGCTGATCTGACATGACTCCACTGTGTCACATGAGTATGCGCTTGAATCTCACTCATTCGGTTTGCAATATATGTTTTCCACCGTGATGCATGGATCACTAAGCCAATCCAATACAACTGTTGAGTCCGTCCAATATCGAACCACATTGATGTTCAGTTTGGTCATCGCTTCCTAGAATTTCGACATCAATTTCACCAACATTAAAAATGCATTCAACTCCAATTGCAGGATCAATATTGTACTGGTGCTACTTTCGTATACGTACATATATCGCAACCCCCATGGCTCGTTCCGGGGCCTCAGCGAATGATTAATTTTCTCGTGCTCCCAATCCATTGTGGTACTCGTATTTGCTACAAGTCTGGAAGCCCTAGTCATTTCTTTGGGTAGGTCATCATCCTAACCCAGCTTAGTGAGCCACCATCTTTGAAAGAATATTTCTCCAATTGCTTTTGCTGGCTGTAGCCATCCTAAAGGATCAATAACTTCGCAACTGCTACTATCATCGACGTAGTAATCATTTTCTACGTCCACCATTTGACATCAACAACGGTCTACGACAAGGGGATGCCCTATCATGCGTCCTCTTTAACCTGGCCCTCGAGAAAGTGATCCGTGATGCTGAGGTAAATGCAAGAGGTACGATCCTCTTCAAGTCCACCTAACTACTGGCCTATGCTGACGATATCGACATCATGGGAAGAACCACCCGAGACGTACAAACTGCCTTCATCCAGATCGAGCAGGCGGCGATTAGCGCGAGATCTTGGGCTGCACATCAATGAAGGCAAGACAAAATATATGGTGGCAAAGTCAGCAATCAACCAACAACATCAAACCGCACTGGTCGAACACGAAGAAGAATAAGGATAGGAAAATACAACTTTGAGACCGTTGACAATTTCTCCTATCTAGGGTCGAAAATCACAACCGATAAAAGCTACGATGATGAAATCCGCGCACGGTTGTTGTCAGCCAACAGAGCCTATTTTAGCTTACAAAGACTGTTCCGCTCGAAACGTCTCACCATAGGGTCGAAGCTCTTACTGTACAAGACTATGATCTTGCCAGTCCTCATGTATTTCTCGGAAACTTGGGTTCTTAGGAAGAAAAATTGCGAAC
The DNA here is from genome assembly GCF_905115235.1 of Hermetia illucens. Lineage (NCBI taxonomy): Eukaryota > Metazoa > Arthropoda > Insecta > Diptera > Stratiomyidae > Hermetia > Hermetia illucens. The sequence goes on from NC_051849.1 coordinate 214,098,821, forward strand.
TCTTGGCCGCGTTCGAGAGAAGAATCCTCCGAAGAATTTTTGGCCCCCTACATGAGGATGGACGATTCCGTAGCCTACACAATGACGAAATCTATGAGCGATACCATGACCGTCCGGTTGTGGATAAAATCCGGCTCAATAGGTTACGGTGGGCGGGTCACTTAATCCGTATGGATGAGGATGATCCCACCCGGAAAGTCTATAAGGGCAATATCTATGGTAGAAAAAAAAGACGAGGCAGACCCTGCCTACGATGGAGCGATGGCGTAGGCCAGGACGCCAGACAGCTTTTAGGGATATCGAATTGGTGGACCTTGGCGCAAAACCAGGATGTCTGGAGTTCCTTATTAAGGCAGGCCTAGACCGGATACCGGTTGTTGCGCCGTTGATGAGAAATCTACCCTTCTCATTTCGTACTAACTCATCTAAAGTTCTTGTAGCCAAATAGCTTCCACTGGCATCTCCAAATACCACAGTTTTTATTCGAAAATGTTTTATTACATCCGAAGAAGATAACCGGTAAACTATTCGTTGAAAATCAATGTCCTTGCTGCTCACTTGCATCATCCTATACATCTTCTCTATGTCTCCATTGAGACCAATGCGTTGAGTTCTCCATCTTAGCAAACTTTCAATAATATCCTTTTGAACTGTAGGATACACCAGTAGAATGTCGTTAAGTGGCTTGTCAGTCGATGTTTTTTGGGAAGCATTGAATACAGCTCGGACCTTCGTAGTGGTGCATGGGGACCTCCCAGAAGATTTTTTTCGATATTTTAAAATCGTATGCATCAGAGCCCCTATTCAGAGTGAAATAGGAAGGAACTACTATGAACTGAAAAAGAAAATAAAGCTGGTGCATCACAGGGCAGGGTCCAACACTGTTTCTCCTGTATACCAATGATATACCTTGTTATGAAGAAGCCAAAATAGCGACATTTGCGGACGACGCTGCTATCCTTACCATGGATGAAATTACCGAAGAAGCTAAAAAAAGTTACAAACAACTATTGACAACATTGTAGAATGAGCCAAGAAACTCGATGCTAAGCTCAGCTGGAAAAGCCACATCCTAAAAAAGAAGGACGAGCTAAATGTCAGATACAGACAGAGGTACTGGCTATTGTGGAGGAATTCCCAGCTGACCATTGACAAAAAGCTGCTAATTTATAAGCAGATCCTAAGGCCCATGCGGAAGTACAGCATTCAGTTTGGGGCTGTGCCAAAGAATCAAACCTGAAAGTAATACAAACGTTCCAAAATAAAGTGCCTAGAGGCATAGTAGTCGCTTCCTGGTTTATTCGTAATGAGGATCTACATGTTACGTCAATATAATTTTCCTTGTCGATTTCAAGGTTTGGATATTCAAATTTGAAATTTAAAATTTGACTCGTCAAGCCTTGACCACGAAAGGGAAATTTATCGTTGTGGCTGCGATGCTTTGCTTTGCCGCGCTACATGGCTGGGGAATTTTGTTCTTGGCAGGGCAAAAAAAGAGGAAGAAACGGGGGCGAGTGTGTCGGCACGATTCGAGGCAAGCAGACGTGGAGTTTTTATTTAGAGACAACAACGGTCAAATGCTCATTTTCACTAGTTGTTTTCGCGAGCATATTTTTCATTGAAGACGCGGAAATTCTTCGTATCATCTTTCGTGATTAGCGCGGGGAATTGTACTAATGGAGAAAAAAAAATTCTTTGTGTCCTGGCACCGATCGCTGTCCAATCGGTAAATTCTCTAAAATAAATAATATTTTCGAATTTTGGCCGGTGTTTGGTCTCGTTGGTGGCACTCGTCTCAGTACGCAAAAGCATCGTCGGCGTTTACTAGCCGGAACAGCTTCCGACTTTGTGTAGGCAGGCGTCAGAGAGACGTGGAAAGTTCACCAAGCGCGCAGTCGATAGAAACGTGAATTTTGCCGACTCCGGTCCGCCAGATGTCGGATACTGCGGTCCTTGAAATAACGGTATATAAGGAATAAAAAACTCACTATTAGGCATTAAGAAATAAAATTTGTCTTTTTTCCATTACGACAGGAACGAAGTTTTTTTCACCAGATACCCGGATTTTTTTTATTCCTTGAAGTTGGTAAAGTGAGAAACCAGATCATGAGCTTTCACCATGTGCAGGAAAAGACTGAGATGAGTGATCCAAAGATAAACAGGTACGATATCAGCTTCGGAGGCGGACGGTTTTGCAGAGCTACATATTCGAGGTGGCGCTTCGACATCCCGCTTCCAAGATCAGCTACCCTGCTCAAAGTCGGCCCTCAGTACCCCATCGTTTCAAGTAAACTCTTTCGAAACTCTTTTAGCGAAAGTTACCAGCGCCAAATTACTAACTGCAACCTCGGTATCGGTCCCATCATCATCGCGCGGTAAAACCAGGCACTTTTCAAAGGCTAAGGCCCAAGTCTCCTACACAACCATCTTCTTGGATATTACCAGAACATCAAATAGGTATGAACAAGCCACACCTAAATACCACCATATATACCAAATTTGTCCTCTGTAAGTAACTTTTATAAAATAAATTACATAATTGATTTTGCTCTAGCCTCCCCAGGACGACGTCAGTTATCCCATTTATATAGGGTTCCCTCCATAATGTTGGAAACGGCAAGGGGGAAACGTTTAGGTTGAGGTGAGCCTCCGCAAGGCCACTTTGTCATCTGGCCCCCCTTGAAGAGGAAAGGAAGACGGAGGTCACTAGTCGCGTAGATGCCTGAATCCGCTCAGGGCTAGATCTTCCCCATCTGTGTCTCTGTGTCCTGACAGGGTAGCAATATTTAAGAACCAAGAATCTAGGCCCTCATCTTGCTGTTGGCATTCCGGTTCCTTAACGACGGGCAAACCTGTTAGGAGAGTTTACTTGGTTGAAAGCCTTGGTGACCATGTTGGTGCCAAGGTGATACAACGCCGTACTCTCTTCGTAATAACCTGAAAGTACAGTTGGCTATGAAGTCATCAAAGACCAAGCAATTAAACATAGCCAACGACTACGATCACATGACAATTGACTGATGACACTATAATGAGACGACTGGCAAGAGTGGAGCCAAACGACTTGCTAAAATAAATGACGCCTAAAGATATAAGCTGCTGAGGAACTGGCTGCCAACTAAAGTGCTAACTAAAGTGCTGGGGTGGATCACTGAGGCGGCTTTAATGGGTAAAAATCCGACACTCTTAGGGATGGTGAAGCCCCATTTGGCCCGATCCAACATCATGCGGATGTGGATCCCCCATATTCCAAACAATAATATAGCTTTAGCCTAGCTCAGGCTCAAACTATAGACGGTTTAATTTGGATATAAGTCGCACCCTTGTCGTGTGTTTGCAATTATATAAAGGAGCGTTTCCCACCTGTTGCTACTTTCGGTCAAGCTGCTCCCAGGACAGAGGTATGGCAGCATCTAATGAGTTGCCTCTGCCCTGGATGAAACCATTAGTCCTTGTTTTTGAATGCTTCGGTGCTTTGCCCCAAAAGAGGGGTCCGTGGACCAAAAAACCTGGGACTAAGTTGCTCTCCATTTGATTCGCTCCAACATCATGTGGATTTGAGCTTAGAATCCCCCATATTCCAAACACCCGAAGTTAATCTTTAGAAGATTTCCAGCTCTTAAAAAAAAATCATAAGATATTTTAACGAAAAAAAAGGCAATAGGAGGGCTCGCACAATTTTCGACCCCGGGTTCAGTTTTTCCACATGATTTTCACTCCGCGACCGGATTTTTTCTCTACGGTACCATTAACACATTACCCGCTCTGGACGAAGTTTTCGAGGGTTAGGTTGAGAAAAGATCCTACCAGTGGCTTAGGAAGGACAACCTGGCACGTGGTGAAATTCACGTGAACTCCCATGAAATCGTATAATTTTTCTAATTTTATTAAAGTTTTTCCATTCCCGGCCTGGGGTGAGTTCCCGCTTTGTCTCACTTTTCGACGAACCTGGATTTTACGCTTGGTTTTAAGAAGTGGATGAAATACACAAAAATAAAAAATCTATCGCGTGTATGCACTGAAAATCGACCTTTTTTGGATGAAAATAAGGCTTTATTTTAATTAATTAATGAATTCACATTTTATTAAAGATATTGTCCATCGCATGCGATCACTTTTCCTCACCTGCTTTGGTGGCATTGGCTGGTCCTTTGAGGCCAAGAAACAATCAAACGAATTTTTGATACCTTGCGCAGAAGTAAAGCGTGGTCCAATGGGCGCGTTTTACATCGAAGAAAATAATGGTAGCCGGTTGACACCAAGTCTGTTGAATGGGCGGATGAGGTAAAACTTCTTAGTCACTATCCTCCAGGTAATTTTTAACCAGTATAACAACTTGTGCCCGAGCAGAGGCATAAACAAAAATTACAGACTCGTGCCTGGTTGCATATTCCTGCCATTTTTCTATTAACGCTCGCTTCAAACGAATCGGTTGTTGTCGATACAGTTGTCCCATAATGGTTCCACCTGATTTCAGCAACTCGGGAAATCAGTCCCTTCTGATCCCACCAAATACAGAAAATTTTCTTAGAGACGCGTATATTCGGCGTTGCCATCGATGTGCCTGGTTGGTCGGGCTTCAAATACGATCCCTTGCGTTTCGGGTTATCATATTGTATCTATTTTTCGTCACCTGTAATAATTCGATGCAACAGCGACTTTCGTTTGTAGCGTTCGATATGCTTTTCAGACATGCTTAATTGCCTTTCAACATCTTTTGGGTTCAGTTCATGTGGGGCCCAATTTCCTACCTTGTAGATGAACTCCAATGCTTTCAGATGCCTGGAATGGTTGCCTGTGTCACGCCTAGAGAGGAGTGAGATCATCTTGCGTTCGGAACGAGTTTTGACTGAGGAAGGTCTTTAATTCTTCGTCTTCAAATTGTTTCTCTTGACCGGGGGGCTATTTGCCCTTAGTGTCAAAATCACTTTCGAAACAATCAAACCATTCAAAACACTATGTTCTGGATAGCGCATGATCGCCATAAACATCTACCAGCAAACGATGACTTTCGGTAAAAGTTTTTTTTTGACATAAAAGTATCCTTCCCGCAAATGCTGTTTTTTCCCCCAGTTTTCTAAGTTTTCCATTCATCATCATCAACGGCGCAACAACCGGTATCCGGTCTAGGCCTGCCTTAATAGGGAACTCCAGACATCCCGGTTTTGCGCCGAGGTCCACCAATTCGATATCCATAAAAGCTGTCTGGCGTCCTGGTCTACGCCATCGCTCCATCTTAGGCAGAGTCTGCCTCGTCTTCTTTTTCTACCATAGATATTGCCCTTATAGACTTCCCTGGCTGGATCATCCTCATCCATACGGATTAAGTGACCCGCCCACCGTAAACTATTGAGCCGGATTTTATTCACAACCGGACGGTCATGGTATCGCTCATAGATTTCGTCATTATGTAGGCTACGGAATCGTCCATCCTCATGTACGGGGCCGAAAATTCTTCGGAGGATTCTTCTCTCGAACGCGGCCAAGAAGTTTTCCATTGTCTAAAAGAAATATGACGTAAGCAAATTGTCTTTGTGGCATTGACAGGTAATTGATGATGCTTCAAAATGACTTAATATGTCATTGCAGTATTGCAACGCATGTGATAGTTGCGCCGTCTGTTGTAAAAGTTCGGTTTTCAGTACATACACCCCAAATATCAGGAACAATTTTTGTGTTTTGTAGCCATTTAGACAACATTTTCCCTTCTTTTGCGTGTTTTTTTTACCTAAAAATTCAATAACTGCCAGACAAACATAGCATTCCAGCGATACCGAAGTGACGCAAATGATACGATACTGTCCCTACGATTATATATTCGCATCTATACGTAATTTACTTGACGATCATTATTTTCCGGCCGATTATCTTCAATTCCGATACGGTTCCATTACATAACTGCAAGGAAAAGTGTGTGGTAAGTCTTTTCCGCTCAATCTGAGGCAAACTATTAACTTTAATTGTGGCAATCCACAGATAAATGAAAGGCAAAGACAGATTTGTATATCCTGACCTCGGATTAAATGGGAATATTTTCCCCCTTTACAAACTGAAGGCCGGGAAAATGTGGAAAATTCAAATGATCTCTTGTTCATTGCCGTTGCGGAGTTTAATTTTAGTATTCAATCTTCCTTTTGTTTGCAATTTCAATATTAAATTGAGAGCTCCTCCTTTCAACGGACCAAGTCTTTATCATATTTGAATTGACCTATCTTTGGCCGCGAATTAATTTATCAAATAAACAAGGAATCGTCCAAGGCGTAGCTAGTTCTCTGCACTGTTCCATTGGGGACCATGCCGCCAGGCTTGGCATACCCTACAATTGGCATTGCTGAGAAGAGGGGAAACCCTCATGCACTTTCTCTGGGATTGCCCAGCTCTAGCTAGAGTCACGCTATGGATACTGAATGGTTTACTCTTTGGGGACCTCAAAGAGATTTCTAGCTGCTTTTCTTCGTGAAAGCTACAGGCTGGCTCTGAAGATCCGAGCCCTCTGAACTCTGACTCCTTGCTCTCATAGCAGCAGTCACATTGTTAGGAACTTGTGGCCTCAAAACGGCGCACCACAGCGCTAAATGGGCTCCTCGGAGCGGCTAGTGATACCTACCTACCTACCTTAAACACAAAATAATTTTGCGAGTTGTAAATTTAACTTCAATGCCAGGTTAATGCCCTACCATATGATGGCGGCGAGAATGTGGATCGATGTTTTAAAGATCGAATCCGCTGGCACTGTCGTAAACTCAGTTATGAACCTAGTGACGACAGCCTGCGGAGGACACTCAACGGTGTCAAGCCTTCTACGTATTGGTGGGCGGCTAGCATTGTCGATATTGTCATAATCTTCGCCGTTGAGCATGGCGTGCAGGGTATAGATCAACTAAAGGGAGACTCCTCTGCTCGATAAATAGAAAGCAAAGCTGGCAGCTGACAGGAGCTAGCCAGCGTAGGAATGGGGATGCGTGTGGACTCGGTTATGAGGTCTTGTGTCTGACTTTGATTCTCAACACACTTTCTCGTGACTTCTTCGGGAATAGCAGAAGGCGAACTCTTCGTCCATCAAACAGAACCTCAATAAGAATAGTGTTATGGTCGCTATCATAAGGAAGAATCTGTAGTTTCCGTTGAAGATTCCTAAAATTAAAGATCAGGCGCGCATGAGCAATGCACAATTCCAGATAGAAATTTCCCTTGGGCCAGGTTGGACTCTCTGACCCGTATAATTTGGATTTACATTCTATCTGGTATTGCTCTATCCAAGATTTGAGGAATACTTCTCTGGGATTGTTTGTGGCGTTTAGCCACGAGGTATGCTTAGCATTCAAGTCGCCCGCTATAATATAATAATTATCCAACCCATTCAGTTCGAGTACGGTATACAGAGAATGAATTCCTCCCTGAACTTGGCTCGGTTGTTTCCCACTGCACAGACTAATAGGATGTATAAATTCCCTCCTCTAAGCAGTGAAAACATAAAACAAGAGAATTCTGACCTATTATTGTGTCTGAACCGATAATGGCGACCGACAAGTATTCCGGTACCACCTCCCCCATCACAATTTCGTCTATCGTTCCTCACGAATTCAAAATTCTTGAATGTTATCGAATGCCCCGGACTGACAATGTCAGGCTGTTGCCTGGCTGTAAAATCAAGGAGCCCAGCTCTTCGGTGGATTCCTACGATAGAATTCACATTAATCGTGATGATCCGTACACCATCCAGCGTTAGCGTTGTGACTACAGACCTAGTGGCGGGCATACTGTTTGTGTAAGCATTCTGTTAACTGTTTATTTTTGTGTTGTTTACGTGTAGGGTATGCTGCATGCACACACATGGTTAGTATTTTATTGAGGATGGTGTTCATCCCGCCACTTGTATCTTGTTGGGGTTTCTTAGTTCCGCCTTGTCGGACTACTTCTGCAAACGGGATACCCGGGATAATGGGTCCAACGCCGCTGACACCTTCGTCCTTTGGGTCGATCTCGGTGCCTGCTGCCTTGTGACTTTAAGATTGCGGTATGCAGCACATCCACGGTACGAACCCGGGTGCTCTCTGCTTCCGCAGTTGACACAGAAGGTTTTTTCCTTGCCCTCTGCTTCAGTCTACGAACATTCAGCTGCAGCATGCCCTTTCCCGTACTTTACACATTGCAAGGTCATTTAGCAGTTCACTGCCGAGTAACCATAGCGCTGGCATCTTCGGCATCGGACTATTTCGCCCCTCAGCAGCTGCTCAAAACGAATTGTCTGGTAATTAAGAGACCTGATGCCGATCAGATCGCTTTCTCGACTCTACGAGCTTCGTTTTTCCAAAACGGACCTAATCGTACTAAAACGCGACACTGAGAGGAATTTGATCTCAGTTCCCGTCCCTCGGAGCTTTTTAAGCACCTCATTGGGCTCTTCTTTCGCATCCAAGCCTATCAGAAGGAAGGTTTGCACCTTTTCTTCCTTTGCTGTGCAGGTGAAGTGAGGAGTCATCACTCGTTCGAGGACCTTCATTGCTTTCTTGTAATCCAATATATGTTTACATTTGATTTGGACTCTCTCGTCCCCCGATTTTTTGAAAATAAAATTCGACCGCCCCCCGCTCCCATTAAGTAGAGTGGCTAAATCTTTACCACTTAATTCATAAACATAAATGGGGGGCACCCTTTTTCCCCTTTTATTTATTCCAGATGCTACTTGTGGCCTTGGCCGGACCATTTTTTAAATTTTCAGTACTACTTATGTTATGCTTTTCATCAGTTGTCATTTTTTCTTAATTTTTGTTTTTCTTTTTGGTCTAGCCCGCCACCCGTCAGCGTCTCGCCACTCATTCCCGTCAAACAGCTGACAAGTCAAAAAAAGATTTTTTTGACAAAATTTTTGGGGGAAAAGAAACTTAAATAACAAATGTAACTTGAAATAAGTTTTAAATAATATTATATTAAGTAAAGTTCTTACTGTCTTTTTATATTATTAATAAAATTTAATTTAATTGAAATTGTAAAATTCTTTATATTAATAATGTTGCATTAGCATCACCACATGCTTCCTCCAGTGCATCATCGACGCCCGCCACCGCTGAACCGCAGGCCTTTCCAACCTCATATCGCCCAAGAGGCCTCCAATTGAACGTCGCCTTGCCGCCGAAACAGCTGTTCGTGTCAAGGCTAGCGTACTTCACCACGTCCGCCGAAATTCTGGCCTAGATCAGAAGCAAAGTCAACTCAAATTTGTCACCTCTTTCGTGTGTGAAGCCGACAAAGGATGGCCCTCCTAACCGAGGGATAGCTTCCTTCAAAGTGACATATCCCCACGACTTCGATGCTATCGTCCAAGCTTCCTTTGGCCACAGGCGGTCTTCGTCAAACCGAGGACTAAGCTTCGTGAAAATTTTCGGCTCGCCCACCTGCTTCGCCGAACTTAAATCATTCCGACAACTATATAATAATAATAATCGTTGGCGCAACAATCCATGTTGGATCAGGGCCTTGAAGTGTGTTAGAGCACTTCATTCAAAACCGTAACGGTACACTAGGAGGCAATGTGGTCAGCATTGCGCTCGCCCGAGATTATTACCTTGATTTGACTCAGGTACTCATTCACAGCTGAGTCGACTGGTATCCGACGTCAAATCACGATACAAATTCCACTACCACCAGTGAGATTTGAACCGCGACCTTCCGTACGACACCCTTGCGCTCTAACCACTCAGCTATCCGGACACAACTAGATATTTTATCAAAATGTAAGGGGTCTAAGAACCAAGCTGGCGAATTTCAAACTGTCTGCCTTAGAATTCCAACATCATGACATCTGCATTTCTGAAATCTGGTTGGATGACAGGATTTTAGATTTTGAGCTCCTCGAAGGTTACTCTGTCTTTCGTTGTGACAGAGGCTGCGCTGCCCTTGGCAAGACAACTATCGGTGGGGCCTTAAAAGCTGTTAAGTACCCTCTCTGTACCGAAATCATATTTTCTTCCTCCTCATCCACCTACGGTTCTGTCACCATACGAATCATTCCGCCAAACCTATGCCCCTTTATCATATTGTGTGTATATTTTCCCTGCCTCAGCCTGCCTTCTCTGTACGAGGATTTCTTCGACAGATTATCAGAGGTCCTAATCGTTTTGTTTCCCTCACTTCCTTTCATTCTCTGTGGCGACTTTAATCTACCCTGGCTTCTCAGCTAACTTCCCCCTACTATCTTGTGATTTACTCTACCGGTAATTTTCTTCAGTGTATGTTCCCCCTCCGTCCTCCGAATACCTCCCGATAGTCGACGTAGCTTGCCCCGCGTCGCCTACCATTGCCCTTTTTACCCTTACCCTTGCCAAGTACCTCATTGGCAAACTTGATGACAATGTTGGACCTGGCTACGATGGTCTTCCAAACCTCTTTTTATTCTGGTACTGGTTTACTGGTAAATCCATTTTTCTTCTTTTATCCCTTATTTTTAACAAAAGCCTCCAAGTGAATCATTTTCCCGGCTTGTGGAAAGAGGCTCTCATCATCCCCATACACAAAAGTGGCGATCGTACGCTTGCCGAGAATTACCGTCCCATTTCACTGCTCTCCTCCTGTTCCAAAATCCTGGAAAGATATGTCAGCGATTGGTTGTTCGACCACTTTGGCCACCATATAGTGAAAGAGCAACACGGCTTCATTAAGTGTATGTCTACTGCCTCCAACCTGCTTGACTTTACCAACTTTGTCGCCAAATGCGTAAATTCACGGCAAGAAGTACATACCATCTACACTGACTTCGCTAAAGCCTTCGACACCGTAAATCACAAGATACTTCTATCCAAACTATCGTCTCTAAGCGTTCCCATACCACTTGCTTTATGACTTGCCTCTTACCTTTCCAAGCGATCCTGTCGCGTCCCTTTTGATGGCTGGACTTAATGTCCGCCAAGAGGACAAAGTTAATTCTGCCGGACGAAATTTCGTCAGAGGAGGAGGGAACCACGGGCCTTACAACTATGATGGAGGGCAACTCGATCCTGCTCATGCGAATTGCGGAGCTGGAGTAGGAGAAGGCCGACATGGCCCAGCAATTGGAGTGCCAGTTGGCACTCATCGAACAACTGCAGCAGCAGATGGCTGATCTGCAAACAGTCAACATGGCCGGGAAGCAGCCGGTCCATCAACAGCGGGAGCAACAGCAGCAGCTACTTATACAACAGCGGCAACAACAGCAGGAACAAAGGAAGCAACAGCGACAACAGCAGCAGAACGAAGAAGATGATGGCATGTGCCCGGAAGTCATCATCGAGGAGGAGGAAGGAGACCCCTTCAACTTCGTGGTACGGAAGAAAAAGGCATCCAATAGAACTAAGGTTAGTGCCACTTTTGTAAGTGCCCCACCAATAACCCCACAATCCTCTCCCCAAGTAGTCACCCCCAAGAAACTTAAAATTCCCCCGATAACTGGGTACAAACTGAATGTACCGCAGTTTTTAAAACTAATCAAGGAAAAGGGTTGAAAGCAACCCTGAAAAACACGAGGGCTGACAGGACCCTCATGTACGCCGAAACGGTTGAAGATCACGCCGCGATTTTCGCTCTTATAAGAGCGAAAGGTTTGCACGCCACCACCAGCACCCCACCAACCTTGAGAAGTAAATCCCTGATCATTCGTGGTCTCCAAAATCCGACGCTCCTTTCGAGCCCTCCTAAGAGCTCAGTGAAGTATATAAAGTTAAATATATCTTCACCAAAAGATTTCGCTTGAGAAAGTCAAGCCAATCCAAGAAGTACAGTGCCACAACTACCAGAATTTCGGGCACATCGCCACCAACTGTTCTATGTATTGTGCACAGGTGCGTGAAGTGCGCAAAAAACATGTCCGCGGGGAACTCCCACACCATCGGCGGAGACGCCGCATTGCTGCAATTGCGGCCAGACCAGACATCCTGCTAACTACCGTGGATGCCCGGCATACAAAGATATGGTTGCCAGAAGGGAAGCTGGCAGGGCAAAAAAGAATGCGGAAACCGCAAAAACCGAGCAAACGGTGACACAGATGTCACAAAGCTTGTCCCGGCCAGGCGTATCGTACGCCCAAGTAGCTAGGAAAACTCTTCCTAGAGCTGCAGAACCTCAAGCTCCACAAGGCAACAAACTGGCCTTCAGGAACTTGGTCGAAAGTCTCGCTTCCACCCATCGGAGACTCATCTAAACCATAGACACCGGATATAGCACTATTCGGCATAACAGCAACACGGGCGCTGCCCTTCTAGTCGAAAAAGACTACCATTTTGAGGAAGTCGTCATCGATGAGTTACTAGTCTGTTCCGCTGCAGCGGCAATAGTGAAAACTAACGATAATAAGCGGATTTTGGTAGTTTCCGTTTATATCAAATGCAATTCCTGAAGTGAGCAACTGCGCCATGACTTAAGTCTTGGGCGATCTCCAGTTAAAATCAAAATATCTTATCTTCGGTGGCGACTTTAACTTACGGCACAAATCCTGGGGCGATAAGGCAGAAAATTTAAATGGGAAAACCCTGTACAACTGGATCTACGACCCTTTCACGCCAGCCAACCTTGAGGTGGTCTCGCCGGATTCGCCGGCAAGACCCGCTAGTCAATCTATCATTGACTTTTTCCTGCTGTCTGATGAAACCAAGCAAAGTTTTCAGGTAACTTCCTGTAAAACTTTGCCAGGCATGTCCGACCATTTTGCAGTTGAACTCAATGCAATGGCCTCAACTTCACGACTGCAGAAGCGAGTTAAGGTAACCATCAGATCTTTCGTCCACCACAAGTCAGATTTAGCACCAATGCTGAACTTGAAAAAACTCGCTACAGATCGCAATAAGCTAGTGACATTCTGCCAAACGAACTCCTCGGTAAAACCAACGGATTCGCAAATCACAACTCACCGCCTTGACCTCAAACCTAAACAGTAAAAAATCAGCCGGTCCTGACGAAATTCCTAATTTCGTAATTAGGCAACTTCCCTGAGTCTCCATGAAATTTTTGCTGGAAGTATTTAATAACTGCATAAATAATGGCTACTTTCCCACCACCTGGAAAGTAATTAAAATAATTGCGATCCGGAAAAAAGGCGGCTCTTGTGAGCCTTAAAATTTTAGACCCGTATCATTATTGTCCAATCTAGGCAAACTCTTTGAGAGAGCATGGACAATCGGGACTAGTCCAATATTGCAATCTCAAAGAGATTATACCCAACCATCAGTTCGGGATCCGCAGCAAGCACGGAACTCAACATGCACTTAGCTACCTTCACGACACTGTCATAGCAAGACTTAACGTCAATAATAAACCGAACGTAGCATGTGCATTAGACTTAGAAAAGGCCTTGGACTCCGTATGGGTTAACGGACTGATCTACAAACTAATAGATCTTGAGTTTCCAATTCCGATCATTAGAATTGCACTAAGCTTCTTCGAAAATAGGTATTTCTACGTCAGCGTGGGGAATGAATTCTCCGATCTCTTGTCGGTAACATCGGGAGTACCGCAAGGATCCATTTCTGGACCCACCTTTTACAATATCTTCACGGCTGACGTCCCAACTCCCGATACCGGCACCGAACTTATTCAATATGCCGATGATACTCTCATCTTCGCTTCAAGCCTCCACCCCAACAGGGCAGCTAGAGCGGTCGAGAAGTACTTGAAAGACCTCGGCAAATATTACCTGACATGGGGCGTCAAAATTAATGAGGCCAAAACGCAATTCTGCACGTTTCGGAGGAAAGCTAGATACCTAGGTTCTAGAGGAATCCACAGAAAAGCTGAACGTCTAAAAATGAAGATCAGAAACACTATAGCGAGCAATTCCCAGACTATTAAGTACTTAGGAGTTAAACTTCACGAACTCCTTAAGTTCAAGCCACATTTTGAGCTCGCTATCGGTAAGGTGCACTCAGTAGGATCTACTTTCTTCTTCGAAAGAAGGTAGGACTCAGCACCAAGGCCAAACTGACTCTCTACAAGACCCTGATCAGACCCATTATCTGCTATGGAGCGCCCACGTGGATCACTTACTCCACCCGAACCATGTCCAAATGTGAGACATTCGAACGCCGGATTTTAAGGCAGTGTCTTTCCTATAATTGGAAAATCAAGAAGGTTGGAAGAAACGCCGAAGTGTATCGGCGCGCCAAGGTACAACCTCTTCGAGAATTCGTACTCAACTTGGTGGAACAGTTCTTCGAAAGAACGAAGAATCATCCAAATCCCTTCAATTAAATTTAGACGCTCTGGTTCGTTAGTGCTCGACTAATGGTTTAGCGCTAAACGTCAGAAAGTGTCACTCTATGTGCTACTCCCAAAAATCAACACTCACTTCTTTCTCCTACTCTCTTAACGGACATTCCTTATCCCCCCACCCGTTCCCTTTTCTTTAAGAAAAGCTTCCCTCGTGTGGATTACCCCTTTCGCCTCCGCTTTCTGAACCTTTCCTTCCTACAACACCGTAGATCCTATCTGGAGCTGTGCACATTTTTTAAACTTTCCTCAGGTTTGACGGACTGCTCCGCTGATGACATCACCTACCGCCCTGCGTCTTATGACACACGTAGCGCAGACATTTTCAACGTGCCCTTCATAGAGCTCGAAGTCTATTTTCATTCCCCGATTCCTAGGCTTTGCCGAAATTACAACTCAGAACAGTTTGGTCCTTTTAACTTCTGTGTGTGGTTTTAAGCGTAGGATAAGATTATTGCTTTCTCCTCCTTCTGAGGACAATAAATAATTGGAGTTTATTCTGTTTGTTGTCCGTTAAATTAAATAAATAAATATTAATTTGTAGAAACGTCCGTTCTGTACAAATGTCAGTCTACTTTTCCTACAACGCCCTACAGCTTGGGTCCTTTGACTCTAGTCTGCTTCTTTAGTTTTAAGCGTAAGGTAAGCTATTTATTAAATAAATTCCGAGCTCTCCAGGTCCGGGGAGAATCCCCTCTTTTTCTCAGGGACTTTTTGTGGCCATTCGGACTATATTATCTCTTTCCCCACCTCCTTTAACCGGGTTCTAGCCCGCCTTTGCGGGAGCACATTGCATTTGCATACGATCAAAATCCGGTAAGTTACCAGCGATCATTGAATATTTAGACCGAAATTGCGTTTTTACCTAGAAATTCAATAACTCCCAAACTGGTATTCCATCGATACAGATGTGACGCAAGTGATACGATACTGTCTCCATTTCTACGTAATTTACTTGAAGATAATTATTCGATTATATTTTCATTCTCTCGGGCTAGTCATCTCCGATTCCGATAGGGTTCCATTACATAACTGTAAGGCAACGTGCGTGGTAAGCCTTCTCCGCTCAATCTGAGGCAAACTATTAACTTTAATTGTGGCAATCCACATCTAAATGAAAGGTAAAGATAGATTTGTATATCCTGACCTCGGATTAAATGGGAATATTTTCCCCTTTACAAGCTGAAGGCCGGGAAAATGTGGAAAATTCAATTATCCGCCGTCGTTGCGGAGTTTCATTTTGGTATCCAATCTTCCTTTTGTTTGCAATTTCAATATTAAATTGAGAGCTCCTCCCTTCAACGGAGTCTTTATTAGATTTGAATTAACCTATCTTTGGCCGCGAATTAATTTATCAAATAAACAAGGAATCGTCCAAGGCGTAGCCAGTTTTCTACATGAAAGATTCCATCGATGACGGTGCTTATTGCCTGATGTTCAGGGAGTGTTTCACCTGCAAGCCTCAGCCAGTTCCATCTAATATCTTTTCACTCGTAGTGATTCCATTAAATGCGTGATTAAACAAAGCCTGGCCAAAGGCAGCGCCTGATGTACCGAAAGCAGTCTTACTGGCCTAATTGATAATCGTCATTCGAGGGCAATAAAGGCCAGGATAAATAATTTATTTGACTTTTTATTTGTCGATTGCCGCTTCCCAAGGCATGCCGCACCGCGGCCAGTATCTATTCACTGCGTTCGATGCGCTCGCAGGGCCGCCATAAGTCCCGGCCAAACATTCCCGTCATCATTACCTGCTCCAGGCGTGCAAGAACAATTGCAAGGTGAAGCCCGCGAGCGGCGAATCTCATTGGGCACCGACCACATGTTCACATATCCATTACTGTCATGTCGTAAATCTTGCGACCGGGGATAACTCAATGCCGGCCCTGCCTCCTGAGTCCATGCATGGCAAAGAATTATTGAACCATAAACGGAGCCAATGCACTGCTCGGTGGGCGGGGCCCGAGCAACAGGCATCCATTATTGCTGGTGTGGCGATGTGTTGGTGAGTCGTTCACTGGCGGAGATGGAGTGGGCGTGCTCGACGGCCAATCGCGGTGGGTGCTCGGCTCAAGTGAATTATGAGGTGGACTTGCGTGTGGTTGTGTTGTGTTGGCAGTGGAGTGTCGCGCAACACGGCCCCCTCCACGTATGTCAACAATCGGATAACAACAGCGCCATGATGTCAGTATGGGTCCGTTCTTCTCTGGGTTTGCTTGTTTTTTACTGTCATTGCTGCCTAACTGAATTCGTTAAGCGTCTGGTCCTGGTGACATCGTGATGTGTTGTTGTAGTGTTCAGTGTTGAGACTATACCGAGTGCCTCGCACCCTTCATGCGAATTTATCAATTTACTGAAAACAAATAATCCGGGAACTTGATTGATTGGGAAAAATGGTGTCGTATTACAATCACTTGCAATATACGCAGAAACATTCCGCGAACTTGCCGTATCAGCCGTCGCAATCGTGGTTCTCCCCGAACTATCCGCCGCCACCCAATGCCCACCTGTTCAGTGATGTGGACCATCAACATGTGTACTACAGCCCCCAAATATTCCATCAAACGCCGCCGGAATGGCAAACACATGAAAACTACCCGGGCCAGCAAGCTGGTCTCACGCCACAAGGAATACCGTCAAACATCACGTCCGGGGGGGGCAATTCTGAAAATCTCACAGAAGGATTACCGTCACCCCCGATCACCGTGTCCGGGAGCGAGATGTCGAGTCCTGGCGTGCCCAATGGTGCATCGTCACCTCATGCACCGAACAATGCAAGCAACAGTCGCCCGACACCAGATAAAAGTCCGTTTTATGACTGGATGAAAAAGCCTTCGTATCCTGCACAGCCGAATCCAGGTACGTTCCGAAAAACACTTCCTTAATTAAGCTTGGACAGGTAAATTCGAAACAGGTTAATTACTCCACTATCGGGGGTTCCCCACTCTCAGGTCTGGGAAATTTTGAAAAGCCCAAAACGCAGGTAGCTAACCCTCATGCTATGGAACGGAATTAAGATGTCCCGTTGCCGTAAATCAAATCTCTTCTTTGAAATTCAATTGCCTGGAGCAGATAGAGACATAAATCAGCCTGTTTGGCATTTATTCCCGCCATAGGTGTCTGCTCTGAGATGCTCTCCGCTCGTTTATTTACTTGATGGATTCATTCCATATTTACTGTCTCCAAAAAAGAAGAGATCGCGCCATAAAAGCGAAAATAAATCATCTCCAGTCACATCTCAATTATCACAGACAATCTGACCGAATCCCGGTGCATTAAGGGTCTTTGCAACTAAGGCTTGAACTCGGCTCGTCGTATCAGTTGACATTTTATTGAGATCCTCAGCGCGTTTTTTTTGGGTGATATTTAGGCCATTTTAGAATTTTTGCTGCAAATGAAACGCAAACACAACTAAGCGAGTAGACCATGTAGAATTTTTCGATGATCTTTTTTTGGTTTGTTTACAGCGAGGCACTCATGCATTTTGAGTGCAGTCCAAGTCGAGGAATCGTTAGATAGCCTCAGACTAGCCTAGCGCGGCGCTACAAAGAAAGGGAGCAGTCATGGTGACAATCCATCTTAATATGCAAATAAGCCGGAGAACTTGAATCTTCTTCGAATGCAAGAACAATTCCAAGATACTTTCTGGAGCAAGGACATTTGCTAGTCTGACTTTCAATTCGGCCTGAAATTGTTATGCTTGATACCATGTACGCAGGCAATTGAGTGCATATTTCCATCGAGTCTAAATGTTCTTGGAAAAAAAAGAAGTTATCTCCCCTATTGCCTGTCCATTATCGTTGGGTTTTCGTGGAATTATTGGTATCATTATCAACGTGGATGCATATCAGTGGACTTGGGTTACTTATTTTTTTTTTTTTGGTTGGTAAATTGAGTCGAAAAGCGGAGCAAGTAAAATTGAGTGGCATTTTGTCAAAATGTCACTCACTTTTCCTAGATATGATGTGATACTAGGGGTATATCTAAGAAAAGCGGATTTTCTGCAATGAGGAAATTAATTTACAGTGACAGATTGAAGTTAGTTTACTTTAACGTATGGACCGTTTGACGCTACAACCTTTGCCCACCTTTTAAACAAGATATTGATTCCATGTTTATCTATCATTGTTAAGAAGAGAGGGGGAGAAGGGATTCTACTAGTCAATCTTCAAATATACAACCAATCGAAAAGGCTTCTTTTTTGGTTACATTTTTTTTAACCGCATACCCAGCATGTATTTCGCAAGATCTCACATTGATAGAGTTAAAAAAACATGTAGGGCAGTTGAATCCGAGCATGTTAAACTTTGGAGGAGCAAAGGGGGGTAAATACTAAAACTATATTTGTATAGTTGGTATGCATTTCCAGGTTTTATTTTGGCAGAACCCAAGTAATTGGTGTTGACCAGTAAAAAATCCAAGGAACCATAGTTTATTATTAGTCTTTATGCTCTATCGCGCCAGACCTTACCTTTCCAAAGTTTTCGTCTCCATTCTTCTTGGTTGAGTGACTACATCCCCCAATTTTAGAAAACCAGCAGTGTGCAACTTGCGTCGTCCACTGAGGAATTGTTCTGAAGTCCATACTCATTATTGTCCTGACGTCCATACTTGCAATTGTCCGCCCACATACACTGGACCAAGGATTCGCCTGAGGAATGTACTTTGCAAGACCTCGCATTCAAAGAGTTACAAAAAATCACGTAGGGCGGTTGAATCCGAGCAGGTTAAAGTTTGGAGGAGCAAAGGGCGATAAATATTAAAACTATATTTGAAAGGGGGCATCCATTTAGCAGTTTTTGTGAAGTGAGTCATATAGGGCCGACGAGAAGAAAAGAGGGTGGTTTTTACGAACTTTAACGAAAGGGCCCTATTTACCCTTCATCATCATCAACGACGCAACAACCGGTATTCAGTCTAGGTCTGCCTTAATAACGAACTCCAGACATCCCGGTTTTGCGCCGAGGTCCACCAATTCGATATACCTAAAAGCTGTCTGGCGTCCTGACCTACGTCATCGTTCCATCTCAGGCAGGGTCTGGTCTGCCTCGTCTTCTTTTTCTACCATAGATATTGCCCTTATAGACTTTCCGGGCTGGATCATCCGGATTAAGTGACCCGCCCACCGTAACTTATTGAGCCGGATTTTATCCCCAACCTGACGGTCGTGGTATCGCCCCCGTCGTTATGTAGGCTACGGAATCGTCCATCCTCATATAGGGGGCCAAAAATTCTTTGGAGGATTCTTGTCTCGAACGCGGCCAAGAGTTCGCAATTTTTCTTGCTAAGAACCCAAGGACTTGCAAGATCATTGTCTTGTACGGTAAGAACTTTGACCCTGTGGTGAGACGTTTCAAGCGGAACAGTTTTTGTAAGCTGAAATAGGCTCTGTTGGCTGCCAACAACCGTGCGTGGATTTCATCATCATCGTGTTATCGGTTGTGATTTTCGACCCTAGATAGGAGAAATTGTCAACGGTCTCAAAGTTGTATTCTCCTATCCCAATTCTTCTTCCTGTTTGACCAGTGCGGTTTGATGTTGTTCGTTGGTTGGTTTTCGATCCTGACGTTTTTTTTTTTTGGGAGTAGGGTAGGTGAATGCGTTTACGCACAGAGTGTTGGACTCCCGCAACAGCACGCTGGCGGACTACCAATTAAACACCTCCCTGTCATCAGAGAACTAGCCTGGAATCGTTTGACACATTACTTCGGGCTAGCCCTCCCGCTCTCTCGGCTTTGGGAGCCTTCAAATCAGGGAATTCCTTTCACCAACGGGAGGGTAGGGGAGGAAGGGAGTTGTTGTTAGTTCAGGGAAACCCTTACCGTCCGATTCCTCCGTCGGTCGAGTTCAATCTTCTTCATAGTAAGAAGAGCCCGAACATAACGCGCAATACGATTCCAGCTGCCAGCGCTCTTCAGCATCTCTCTGACAATGTTGTCTGGAGAGAGCTCCCCTGCGTCTGCATAAAGCTGCTGGCGGAGGCGGTTCCACCTCTCGTAAGAGAAAAAGGTGTGTTCAGCGTCATCCGCCACTATATTGCAGAGCACACAATCAGGAGATCGCGCCTTCCCAATCCTGTGCAGGTAAGACTGAAAACCTCCATGCCCACTTAGAAGTTGGGTAAGGAAGTAATCAATCCACCGTGTTTTCTGTTCAACCATGGGTCTAATTTGTCGATGAGCCGCGCAGTCCACTTGCTCCTTGGCTCATTTTGCCAAGAAAGTTGCCACTCGCTAAGGGTGCGTTGACGTTCTTCACGGGCAACCACTTCTCTTAAGTTTTCGCCCCTACGGCGATAGATAGCTTTGCGCTCCTTGGCAAGGAGGGCAACGAGGATCACTCCCGCAATCACCATCACAGCCGGTTCGGAGACGGTGTGATTAGCAGACGCCACTCGCAAAGCTCCCCGCCTCTGCACTTGAGCGAGGCGTTTACGATGCACCTCCTTGTCAAGGGCATCAGCCCATACCTCCGCACTATAGAGAAGAACGGACTGCGATGCTGACGTTGCCACCATATATTTTGTCTTGCCTTCATTGATGTGCAGCCCAAGGATCTCCGCCTGCTCTGTCTGGATGAAGGTGGAATGTATATTTCGGGTTGTTCTTCTTATGATGTCGATACCGTCAGCGTAGGCCAGTATTTGGGTGGACTTGAAGAGGATGGTGCCTCTCGCATTTACTTCAGTATCACGGATCACTTTCTCCAGGACGCAGGATAGGGACAGACATGGGGATGTCTTAGACCGTTGTTGATGTCGAATGGTCTTGAGAGTGATCCTGCTGCTTTTATCTGGCCTCCCACATTGGTCAGGGTTAGCCTAGTCAGTCTTATCAATTTCGTTGGGATACTGAATTCTCTCATGGCCGTGTACAGTTTTACCGTGGCTATGCTATCATAGGCGGCTTGAAAGTCGATGAAAAGATGGTGCAACTGATGTCCACATTCCAACAGTTTTTCCACCGCTTGCAGCAAAGAGAAAATCTGATCTGTTGCTGATTTGCTTGGAGTGAAGCCTCTTTGGTATGGGCCAATGATGTTCTGGGCGTATGGGGCTATCCGGCCTAGCAAGATAGCGGAGAATATCTTATAGATGGTACTCAGCAACGTGATACCTCTATAATTGCTGCATTGTGTGATATCTTCCTTTTTATGTATGAGACAGATAATGTCTCGTTGCCAATCGTCAGGCATTGATTCGCTGTTCCATATCTTGAGCACATGTTGATGAACCACTTGGTGTAACTGGTCGCCTCCATATTTAATTAATTCGGCTGTAATTCCATCGGCTCCTGGCGACTTATGATTTTTTAGCCGATGAATTGCACGGACTGTTTCTCCTATACTTGGTGGTGGCAGTGTTTGTCCGTCGTCTTCAGTTGGCGGGACCTCGAACTCGCCGATGTTCTGGTTGTTCAGTAGTTCATCAAAGTACTCAACTCATCGCTCCAATATGCCCATTCTGTCTGGAATCAGATTTCCCTCTTTGTCTCGGCAGGATAAGCATCGTGGTGTATAAGGCTTCATCCTGCTGACTAAAACTTCCGCGCGTTTACAACATTAGGAAAATGACAACAATAAGGTCGCAAATTTCAAATACCCTACTTTTGAGATGCAATCTAACCTGAATGAGAGGCAAACTGGCAATCATTCATCCTTTCATTAGGACTCGTATTCTCTAATCATTTGGGCCTTTCCAAAATACTTGGAGGAAAGAATCTAGATCTGAATTGAAGAGAGGTAAGACCTATTGACAAGTTATGTTCTCCCTTTTCCCTTCCTCAGACATGGATAGTTAAAAAATTCATTTTCAAAGTAGAATGCTCAAAGTAGCGAAAATTGTTTAAGAGTCGTATCCGGTGGGGTCGTAAAGGGAAAATCCGGCTTCACGGTGAAAATTATGTGGGCCACTTTATTATCCCTTCTGCTGTAGCTATTTCGTTGGGTGTCTTTATTTCGACGCTCTGAGAATTTGAGAGAAATGGTCCTCCTCCTTTCCCTCCACATGTCAGGCTTGAATTAGCTACAAATATACGGCACACTTCATGCGTTCATTATTATTTTCGCCTAGGTCATACTGCCGCTAGGGGTTTTGTATCGAGTATACTGCAGGAGCTACCTAAAATTTAACAATGCGTCCGCGAATGAGTCCTTGTCTTGTCTTTAATGTCAGCTCAAATGTCTTCCTGTCTTTCTTTCTGAATTTTCGGCGTCCTGTGTGCATCGTTTCAATATTGAATAGCATTTTGGTCTGTAGAAAGCACCCTCTGTGCAGGTACCAGATTTAGCCACAACTATACAAGAGTTCGTAGGACTATCGCTTCTTGCTAGGCCAGTTTGACAGCTTTAATTTTTGTGTTGGTCTTGCAGATTCCTCTTTAGCTGGAATAAAATTTCCTAGTAGTCGCCTTATTAAAATGCTAAGGTATGTAATACACCAGCGCATTGCCAACATCAGTCCTTCAGCTGAACCAGACAACTCTGTTATGTTATGTGAACAGCATGCGGGACCCAAGCCCAGGTAAAGGCAGAAATTCTAAGACAACGTACTTAGTACAATCTTCAGTAAAACAAGTGATCGGAAAAATTGAGAAAGGAGTAGAAGTGAACGTCCAGCTTGGTTGGGATAGTTCCACCATACTGCATCCCACCTGATTACATCCCTTCGTTTGGGGGCTTTAAAGCAATTGACCTGGTTTTCTAGGTTGGGGGTTCAAAGCGATGAACTTACAACCTATCATCCACCAAAAAACCAAACAATATCTACAGAGAAAGGATGCACAACCCCAGGCAGGATCTATATCACGGAAACGACCATTCAAAAGAATGAATGGCTACGCTCTTGGATTCTGAATTGTTAGATCACTAAACAAATCTGGTGCTGTCAAAGACCTACTTGAAGGTTGGGAACGAGGAGACACATCTCCACGATATATCAAATGGCAACGGTCAACGCTTTAAGCACATTCACAAAAAGACACGGGCCTTCCCAGATGGCATTACCTTCAACAAGATACACCAAAAGATGGTCATCCAGCATGCACGGTGTGACATCATATCGAGGAGCAAACTGAGACTGCATAGTGAGCAACGTCTACAGGAACGCTGAATATACATTACAATATTCTCCGGGAGTAATAAAGCGTGAAAACCTCATCTATAAACCATTTTACCTCATCCCACACTACAAGAAATTAGCTTTATAACGGGCAAGTTTCTCGGTTTCAGAAGGTTAACTAAAATGCTGATCAATCCAGGGTCATCTTTTGGACTAATAGGTCCTAACAACAGAGGGAAAATAAAGCGTCAGAAAAGGACAATTTTATGGCCCCTGCAACTGTGCCTTCAGCAAATGGAGACCATAGTCAATGTGATTTTGAAATAGATATAGATATAGATAAATTCTATAGTTTAATCGGAACCTTTCCTTTTAATAGTTATCTTTTTTAGCAGTTTTTGTGATGTGAGTCATATAGTGCTGACGAGAAGAAAAATGGGTGGTTCTTACGAACTTTAACGAAGGGGCCCTATTTACCCTTGGTTTGACTATTTAAGGTGTAAAACAAAATCTTATTAAAATCGGTTTACTGTCTGTCTATCTTTTTTTTCATCGTTGGGAGGTGAACAGGTTTAAAACCTACTGCTGGCTCCTGTTATGTGAGACTCGCACTCACTAAAACCCCACGGGACTGCTATAAGCATTGCATCGCGGGGCTGGATCAGTTCTTAGCTGCAGCTCATTATTGTTCTCACCCTTTCTTGCTTTCTTCGCAGTTCTTCATGCCTTAGCTGTTGATGAATCATTTTCAGCTCAATTACAGCTTGATTCCAAGCCTTTGTTGACTCCAACATAAACTCCACTATATTTTCAGGTGTTAAGCGCCGGTCTGCGATTGCCTCCAGCCTAGTTCGGTGCGCTGTAAACCTTGGTCACTCAAATACAATCTGCTCCGCATTCTCAGCCACGTTACCACATCTTGGGCAGCATGATGACGATAACCTCCATGTCCTCTTAAAAACTGTGTTAGCTCGTAGCTTAGTTCATCGTGGTTCCTTTCAATCCATCTTCGAATGTGTGGAATGATACGGTAGGTCCAGCGGCCAGTTTGTGCCTCGTTCCATCTCTTCTGTCATTCTGTGATGAATTCCCGCCGTACTAGTTTCCGTCGAAGTACAATAGACTCCCCGATTGCATACATTTTGTCGTAGATACGCCGACCTTCATTCGCCAAGATGTCTATGGGGATTGTCCCTTCCAGTACATAAGCTGCTTCTCCTGATGTTGTTCGATAAGCATTGCATACCCGGAGTGCACTTAGTAGGTACGCCATTCCAAGTTTTCCGCAGTTTGATTTGTTTTCCAGAACAGTTGCCCAAACTGGAGTTGCGTAGAGTAGCACGGAACTAACTATCCTTGAAAAAAGACGACATCGACTGTGTCTTGATCCACCAATGTTCGGTAGTATCCTGGAGATCGTTACAGGGATGGAAGACGCTTTACTTGCAGCGCACTCAATGTGTTTTTTAAAGTTGAGCCTTTTGTCAATCATTACTCCCAAGTATTTAAGCGACTCTTGGGAGTTCATTGTTTGTTCACCAACTTTAATTTTCACGGTTGTGTCCTTCCTTCTTTTGCTGATTAGCACTAGTTTCGTTTTATGTGCAGCAAGTGATAAGCCCGACTTTTTCAAACAGGAATTTATCTCCCATATCGCTTCATTTCAATCTCGTCTAAGCGTTTTGAAACTACTGTTACCCCGATATCGTTCACAAAACCAATGGATGTCGCGCCGTGAGGAAAGCGTAGCTTGAACACTCCATCGTACATAAATAACCACACTAAGGGACCTAAGACAGACCCCAGACATATTGGTCGATATGAGTAGGGGTCACCCAATGGTCTACCTGGCTTCGGAATAAGTGTCAATTTCCATTGCTCGGGAAATTCTTCTTCTTTAAGGCATGCCGTAAAAGCTTGGGCAAACATACCTGGTGCTGTTCTGGCTGCCACTTTCAGGGTGATGTTCGGAATTCCATCTGGCCCTGGGGACTTATTTTCAGCGAATTTCCTTGCTGCATCTAGAATTTCCTCTTCTAGTAATATAGGAATTTCGTCAGGGTTTACATGGACTTTAGGCAGGTTTGTGTAGTTCATATCCTCTGAGAAGAGAGTGTCCACTATCTCTTGTAGTAATTTGGGACAGGTAATCGGTGGGGAACGTTTGCCTTTCAGTGATGACATTACCGACCTGTAGGCTATCTGTCTGTCTGTCGGTCACACGCATTTTTCTCGGAGACTGTTATAGTGATTGCGACCAAATTTAGTGGAAAAGTGAGAACTGTCAACGCTCACGGCATACAGTGAGTAACATCCTTTTACGTCAAGTTTAAGGGGAGATCTCCACACATGCAAAAGGGGGTGTACATTTTTTGTTCACCAAATATAGTCATGTGGGGGGTATCAAATGAAAGGTCTCAATTAGTACTTTTCGAAGCCGGTTCTAGTTTTGACATTTGCTGGAAAGGTGGGGAGTGCGGGGGGTCGAAAATGATCATTTTTTTAACGCACCCATTCTTAGAAACTACCCAACCGAAAAATCTGAAAAAAAGGAGGCTGCCCGATATTGGTTCAAATAAAGTTGATAATAGTATAATACTATAATTTTTCGTAATTGACTGCAAAATCCCCCTTAAGTTCATCTTAGAACCACGGCACAATTTTGCGGTGATGTAGGCTATAACATAGGGCATGATCCTACCGAGTCAGGTGAAAATCGCGCTATTACTAACAAAGTTACAATAGGTCAAAGTTGTCACTTCTGCGACTATGAATGTCAATATCACGTGAAAGTGGATAATCCCACATAATGGATGTATATAATACGTGGTACGTACTAATGGGACAAATGCACACTTAAATGTCTTTATATAAGAATTATACAAGACCTTTCGTACCTGAAGCGTCCAGCTTCCGGTTTTCCGACTTCTTTTCTCTACAATTCATGTGAAGCAGCTTTGTATCAACTAAAATGAACTGCTTACATATGTATGTATAGTTGGTATGCATTTCCAAGTCTTATTTTGCCAGACCCCAAGTAATTGCTATCGACCAGTAACAAATCCAAGGAACTATAGTTTAGTGTTAGTATTTAGGCTCTATGGCGCCAAATCCCCCTTTACGAAGTTTCCGTCTTTACTCTTCTTGGTTGAGTGACCGCGTCCTCCAATTTTAGAAAGCCAGCAGTGTGTAACTTGCGTCGTCCACTGAGGGATTGCTCTGACATCTATACGTTCTATACGGTCTATACAACTTAATATTGTCCGTCCACATTCACTGGACCTAGGATTCACCTGAGGACTCGAAAATTCGAAAGCATTGTGTTGATTTTTTGGTCTCCGCCCTGATTCATAGACGACGACACGCTGTCGTATCATAGGACTGGTTGAAGTAAATGGTAAATTGTTTTTCTTGTTTTTGAAAATTGGGGGGTCCTAAGTCCGCATCAATTTGATGCCGGACCGGAACAAATGGGGAGCAACTTACTCTCTCTTTTTTGGGGCAGAGGTGAGGCAGCGTCTAACGATTTGCCTCCGCACTGGTAAGAAACCGTAAAGCCATCAACGTCTAATATTTTCTAAAGTGTTCATCCGTCATCTGTCTGTTTATAGACGAACTATTTTGTTGTTGTCCTCCGTGAGAGTTGTACCTAAGAACACAGAACTGTCGACTTGTTTGAAGTTGTAATGGCTTGTTGTCGCGCTGTATCTGATTGACTCTGGCTTCTGGTTCACGCCACTTCTCTTCTCTTTGTTTATTTTTTGTGTCGAGATATTTATATTATCCGGATAGACATGGTTCATACAGTAGCGTACAATTTAGATCCACTGGCATTATTCCAGAGAACTGTTGAATATGTTGGAACCTTGCTCTGTTCTAAAACATCTTTTTAGTTGGTCTTGTACCTTTACTTGAGTGTTAGACTGACTCATTCTCATTCTATTGAGTCTGATCGGTATCCCTGGAACTTCAAACTCCGGAAATATTTTGTACAGCACCGATCGATTGATATTGTCGTATGTCTGTTTGAAGTCAGGTCAAGGAACTACAGGGGGCAGAACATTGCTATTCTCACCGACAGCCAAGCAGCGATCAAGGCACTTAGGTC
Source organism: Hermetia illucens (assembly GCF_905115235.1). NCBI lineage: Eukaryota > Metazoa > Arthropoda > Insecta > Diptera > Stratiomyidae > Hermetia > Hermetia illucens. Next base: position 214,126,219 of record NC_051849.1, read on the forward strand.
CAACCAGGTGAACTCTAAACTGGTATGGGAATATCTTGAGAGACTGAATGCAATCGGCTTGTCCAACAAGGTCTGGATACTTTGGGTTCCAGGCCATGCTGAGTTGGAAGGCAACGAGGCAGCGGACGAACTAGCCAAGAAGGGAGCAGGGACGCCTTTACACGAGTCAGAACCCTTCTGTGGAATCGAAAACGGTTTCATGGCTATGACTCTAAGAAATAAAGAGGAACGGTTGAGGGAACTATACTAGGCGGGCCTACCAGGGATAGAGCAGTCTAGGGTGCTTATTGGGGGATACGAACCCAAACGCACAAAGGATTGCTTAAACCTCACAAAAAAAAAACCTCCGAATCATAGTGGGTATTCTCACTGGTCACTGTCGGTTGACCTATCACCTAGGGATGCTAGGGATATCTACGAACACTGCCTTTGTTTTGTGAGGAGTGTGACGAAACTTCTATACACGTTCTGGGACAGTGTCCGGCGCTTTGCAAAGTAGGTCGAGGCATCTGGGAGAACACTTAATACCAGATGCAAAGTTGAAAGATCTCGAAGTAGGGAACATACTAAAGTTCCTGACGGTTATAGGCTTGCTTGAGATACTATGATCAATAGGTACACTATAACCAGTAAAAGGGGCACAATAGTTCTTCAAGGACCCGGTGCGACTTTCCCTTAACAGAATAATAATTGTAATAATTCCAGCACTTTTCCAGTATTAGCTTTACTGAGAATATCTGATCAATCGTTGATTTATCACGAACTTCAATCCTGAAACCCTCCCTGGTATTCGTCAAACCATTTTTTTTTGTAAAAATTCGAACCTTCTTTTAATAATTTTTGACAGCACTTTATAACATGCACACAACAATGATATTCCTCTATAGTTCTTACAGTCGAGTTTGTCACCATTTTTTATGGTACTTTTGTGCCAATCTTCTGGCATACATAGTTTCTTCAGACCTAATAATATTCGACCTTATAAAGCTGTGCTGCCATTCCCAGTTTGCTTTTTCGTGTATCTTTGACCTCTTCAAATGTAGGTGTTGGGCCAGGTGCCTGTATGGACCTTATTCCTTCGATGTGCGAAGATTGGGTTGTGGCATTGTGCAACTCCTCAAAATGTGGGGCACATCGATTTTTTAGCCAGAAGTCATATGGTGCAAAATCAGGCGAATATGGTGGTTCACGAAGAACGAGTGTTTTTTCCAAAGAAATTGAATTTTTTTTTTGGCATTAGCCAAAACTTTACACGTTTTAGGTTCAAAACATCTTTCAAAATGGTATGAACAGATCCTTTCGAAATACCAACAGTATCATCAACGCTTCTAAAGCCCATCATCCACGCACACCTGAAAGGTCGGCAGTTGACCGGCGGCCGTAATGTGAATAGGATGCAGTTAGACTATCAGTTTTGACTGTTCAGGTGACCAGTGACCGAATGAAAAAATATTCTGCCATTCGACTATTAACAAGCATAAAGTCCTCGGTTGGTGTTCGGAACGCGCTTCGTCTTCAACATATTCACGAGCTTATTTGGAGTGTTTTTTACCACTTCATTCTTTTCCGGCAAGGCATGCTCTCCGAAGCCCTTTTGCATCATCTGCACTCGAAACTTCATTCAGTAGGCAAAATTTAATGCACTTTTCGATACCATTTTTTGTTCTGGAGATTTTCAATATGATTGACGGCACTCTGCTGCTTAAGGTGACACAATATTGTGGTAGATCCCATAGAATACTGTCACGAGGGCAGTCATAGGCCACTCATTCCTGTGGATAACGTGCACTAACCTGCTAAAAATCATCCAAGGGTTACTGCTTTAGCAAAAGACTGATCGTGACTGCCATTAGCGACTTGGCAATAGTAGTATCTGCAGTAATCAGAGAAGAACTACTGGAAATTTGTGGTAGGACATGGGAAAACAGAGTTTCGTGTCCGAAAAGTAGACCTATGTAATAAGGTTTTCAAACTCACGATGCAGACAAGGCCCACAAGGTTTACTGAGTTGTTCTAAGCATTCGTTCTAGAAGAGATCCCGTCTGGATAATGCGAAAGATAGGAACTTCTGTCGGTGTTCATCATTTAGCCGTGCCAAATCTGTTATTCATTTCTCTATATTGTTGAGACGTTGGCAGGCAGGATCAAGTTCCATATTATAGCCTATATTGCTGCAATATTTCGTGGTGCTAGGATGAACTTAAGGGGGGTTTCGCAGCCAATTACTAAAAATTATAGTAATATACAAATTATTAATTTTATTTGAAGAGAAGTCGGTATGGACATTCTCTCGATTTTGTTCAGATTTTTCAGTTGAGCAGTTTCTGAGAATGACCTCGTTAAATAAATGGAACTCCCCGCCTTTCCAATAAATGTCAAAACTAAGACCAGCTTTGGAAAGTACTAATTGAGACCTTTCATTTGATACCCCACATGACTATGTTTTTTCACTAAACATTTACATCCCCCTTTTGCATGTATGGGGACCCCCCTTTAAATTCGAAACATCGAAACATTACCTAACACCACAACATTACTTAACATTACAATTTCGTATAATATCGCAAAATCACCGCATCTACACTCAGTAGAGAAATGGCGATAATATTTTTGTTCTGATAAGTAATGTTTTGTGATGTGATATCACACCGACACGGACATTACAAAACATTACTATAACAAGAGAAATATTTTCACTAGGTGATAATGAGGTAATATTGTGATGTTTGGATCGCACTCGGAGATGGTAGTGTAGTAGGAAGAAAGCGTTAATCTTCCTAGTCCAAATGGTTGTGACGGTTGTCCTCTTGCTGAAAATTGTCGGTTAACATGAAACTACTCTCATCCACTTAGATAATCCTACAGAATGGAGCAAGTCTAAATTTTATTGGAACGCAACTTAATAAACATCCCCATCAGAAGACCTATCTGTTGGATATTCTCCCCTCCTAAGCAAATCTGACAAATAATGACTGGTGCTTTCAAAACCAGCTTTTTAGACTGGGGGGCGAAATCACATGCACTAGACGCACTCGACATTCATACATTTCACCTTAAATATTGCCAACTATCGTTATTCTGACAGTAGAATACTCTGGGCGTTATCATGCTGCGTGTATTTTGGTTGAAAAACTACGCTTGGTAGTCAAACCGGTTTCAGTCAGTGGTCAGGGTGAATGACTACTTACTTGGTCTTGTTATTTAGCTATTTATACAATGGTAAACAGTCGCAGACATAGGAGGGGATTTGATGTGAAGTCCATTTTCGGTGTTTTTCAAGTAGAAGTGTTTTTTTTTATCGCAGGGAACTTATTTGTTTAATTTCTCCAAATAGAAAAAAGTTTGAGACTTGGACCATAACAGCAGCCTTGTGAGAAATAACGCTTTTTCCAAATGAGAAGCACCGCTTTTTGGCTTTTCAGAGGACTTATTGAATGTTCCTTGTATTCCTTCTATAAAGGATGTAGACCTATCTAACCTACCTAACTCAAACCAATTATTTAGCATCATTTTGAATTTTTCGTCCTTCGAATCCCCTTGGGGCCTGAATAAATATATTTTGATATATTTACATCCGTTTTCACAAGATAAATGCAACATTCATTTCCCATGAGCATCACAGGAAATATCAACTATAATTTATTGGAATTGATAAAATAAACTTTTTTATGATCCATTAATACTATAAATTGTTCGTGACCACCATTTCTAGTCCTAATATCACCACTTACAGTGATTTATCATCTGTCACCTAACAAAGATGCACACTTTATTAATTTATACAAAAAATTAGAGCACACAATGTAAAATAATAACTAGACGAACTGGATTGCCCCATTTGAACTCTTTATTTTCTTGTTGTTTCAAATGGTTTATGTAATTATGTAAATTGTCTTTTTTTTTAAACGAAAATGCCTCATCATCAAACATGAGGTGGATGTTTGATATAATTTCATTGCAAATAGAGAATTTTTGTTGGTGACTTTGACGTCAAAGAAATTTTTTTTTTGTTAGTTTTAGTGAAGAAATTCATCCATGAAGTATGTGAAAGCGAAGAATATATTCTGTTCATTCTGTGTGAAATTACTTTCATATTCAGTTGCTATTCATATTCAATTCAATTCAATTATAATAAATGAGTCTCATTCTTATAATTGATACGTTTTGTTATTTTGTAATATTAAACGTGGGTATGCCTATTGAGAGGGAGAGGAGGGGAGAGGAAGGGGGATTCCATCTGTCACGTGGTTTTTTCGAAAGGCCTGGAATAGATATTTTAGCGAAATTGGACTGATTTTTCGGTTTCAGAGCGGTCTTCATCATCTTTGACCCGGGGCCGGGGTTTTCTCACGTTCTTAATCTATGCTTACACTCAATTACACTCAAGTATTATTTTATATTTTATTTCACGGTGTTTAAAGAAATTTAGAGAAATAGCAAAGTCAGTGAAAAGCAGGAATACTAATGGTCTTGAGTAAGCAAACTGTATTCTGTTTGTATATTTTGAATTCTCTGAACGGTGTTAACTATTCATAATAGTGCGGCTCAATGGTGACCGACTGCATTCAGTAACTTTAGTAACCTTATCATCCGCTGAAAACCGATGCAGACCCCTTTTTACTTTTTTAAATTTAGTCTTCCTGTATAAGCATTATCGCATTATCGTCTGTCTAAGGAATCAGAATCGATTTGATTACGAGGAATACTACGGAAAAGCCTTCCACACAAGTATTGTGGTGCATCTGTAATTTTTTTGACATTAGCGCCAAGTTTCGCTGACCATCTTCTGACATTGTAATATTTGCAGTGAGGCGCCTCGCTTCGCTCTCCATCTTATGTCCTAGCGATAGTTGGTATTAATAATCTCGCCTTAGTATCCGCAATTCGGCCGGTGTACACTCAATATGTCTCAAATGCATGGAGCTTGTAAACTTTTCCTGTCCTTTTATCTGTCCTGGCTTTCCAGCACTATTTACATTTCTGAAACCCAGTTGGATGAATTCTGGCCTATTTGGAAACCTACTCTGTCCTTTATTATTTGTTAGTTTGAGGAAGAAAACTGGTGAAGGCATCCCGATCGATATTAAGTCTCCTCTGAACCTATTTTTTCCTGGTATCCTTCCACACGACTATATTACGCTACGTTTTTATCCGCTCAGTGCAAGTCCATTTGTTATTGTCTGTGTATATTTCACCTGTTTGAGCCTCTCTCACTCTTACCAGAGAATCTTGGACAGATTTTCAGAAATCCTTACTGTAGTTTTCCTTCTCTTCTTTTATGAATTTTCGAAAATGTTTCAGTCGCTTTTCGGGTCAACCTCAACAGAACCTTCCAAATCTGCCTGTCCAGCGTTTTCCCCAATGCATCCCTTTACATTGCTAATGCTGCTCATGATCCTGCTCTGAGATTAAATGCACAAATCGCTCGTATAAAATGCCAGGTTTTGCTAGTCTGTAGGCTCAAATTCTACAAGGCTATTTTTGATGGTTCTGAATTTAACTTTCGCAAATGTCATCTTGAATCTCATCCCCACTCACTTAACATGCAACCAAATCCTGGACTCCTTTACATCATTTTATCTAACTTGCTTTTTTGTTACATCTATTCCTCCCCCAGTTCTCCTCACACGGTCTCATCCATGCTGGTTCCCCATTAAAATCCATAAAGAGCATGGAAAAAATAGAAATTTTCTGGAAATCACATCGATTTCGTTCGATTTAAAATTTTAGAGGTGCCCTAGAGAAAACTAAAGCTCATTTCGGCGAAGCAAGAGTAATTGTGGTGGATGCGCTATGCCTTATTTATGAATAAAAAAGTCTATTAGCTCCTCTCCTAGCTTTTGTTTCGACAGGGAGCAGAGAACATCGAAATCCGTAATTAGTCCTTTGGAGCATTCGCCTACTGCATCACGGTCGACATCACAGCGTCTTCCGGTGCCACCACTATGGATGCTCTCGTCGGCCACTTTTTTCCCCGCCACCTCTGAGCACCACAATTCAGTGCAAGAAATATTGCTTGTGCCCACATGTTGCTCGGTGGTGGGCATGATATTAAGAGGTAATTTGAAAGGACCTTTCCTTGTTTTCCTCGTCGAGCTCGTGCGGCACCTGTATTCCCAATTTTTTAATAAATTTTTTCTAATGAAAATGGTTTCGCACTGCTACATGATCTCGGCTCATTTATCGGCCAATTCATTATCTGTTTGGCGACCGTCCTCCTCCAAAGGTGATTTGAGACGATCTTATTTTATAAAAATGATGGACCAAACAAACATTTCCCACAGTTCTGTGAAGTGGAAAAAAATTCTTCTAAGTGACTGTGAATATTTCGCAAAATTGCTATAAATATAAACAAATAAAAAAAAGATTATTTATTTGAATGTTTAAAAATTTTTTTAAAAAATTTCACAAACAACAAAATTGTGATTTTTGTCAACCTTGTTCAGCCCTTGTTCACTTTTATCAAGATTGCAGGTTCCTCTGCTGATTCACCTCAATCTTTACGATTATTTTTATTCCTTGTATATCTCTTCTTCCGACTGACGGCATTTTGCCTTGCATCTGCTACAATACCTCTCCTTACTCCTTCCTTATTCCAGAACCTCGTTAGTCCTGTACGCTGTCTATGTGGATTTTTCTAAGGCCTTTGTTATGATGAAAGCCAGACTGTGGCCCCACGTTGGACGTCAACTCTCTTATGAAGAGTGTCAGTCTCACATTGTCTACCAAATAGATATCCTCTTGTAATTCCACGATTGACGCTCAAAGCAGGATGGCCGTTGCATCACTTCATCCCTAGTCTGGGAGGAACTTGGGCTTATGATTCCGATCAGATTCCTCAAAAAACGTAGGGTTCCACCCTATGATGGTTAAAACGGCAGGGGGCGAACATTTAGAATAGATTGGGGTCGCCAGCCGCAGGGCCACCGTGTCATCTTCCTCCCATGAAGAAGAAAGGAAGACAGGGGCCACTCGGTGCGTAGGTGCCAGAATCGACCCAGGGTTAGTTCTACCCCGTTCATCCCGTGTGCTTTAGTTTTTTTTTGTGAAACAAATCTTAATCAAGTCGGTTCAGTGTCTGTCTGTCCGTCTGTTTTCTGTCACACCCGATTTACTTGGAGACTGCTAAATCGATTGTTACGAAATTTGAAAGATCTGGAAGTAGGGAACATACTAAAGTTCCTGACGGTTATAGGCCTGCTTGAGATACTCTGATCAATAGGTATACTATAACCAGTAAAAGGGGGCACACTAGTTCTTTAAGGACGCGGTGCGACTTTCCCTTAACAGAATAATAATACGAAATTTGTGTGTGACCTGCGTGCCCCTTTACACAGGTCTCGTTCTCAGTATCTACCCAACTGAAAAATCTGAAAGAAAATTGACACAACTATATGAATTTGAAGTAATAAAAACTTGTTTTTCCTGTTTGCTAGTGTTAATTTATTGGTCTTGAAAATATGGATATTTCGGGAGCCATTTGTTCCCTTCATCAGTGCTAAGAAGTCCTCCTTGTTAGACAGACCTAGACCGGATACTGGTTGTTGTGCCGTTGATGATGATGATTGTGGAGTAGTTGCTCCACAATCCGATCCTCTTCCTGCATCTGTGCTAGCCCTAGAAAAAGTTCAACTTGGTTTCACCCAATCCCCGTTCTTTAAAAATAGCTTGCCCCGTGTTGGACTATCCTATTTATCTCCGCCCTTTTGAGCACCTTTAAACATTCCACGATATATGTACTGCCGTCAAATTCTCTATCGTCCTGATAAACTGCTCCATCTCTACTGACATCATTTCCAACAGGGCTTCGTATAGCACGCGTAATGCAAAGAGAGTGCCCTTCGCAGAACTCCAACTTTAGGTTTATCCCCCGATCCGAAGGCTTCGGGGCGAGAAAGCACTTTCTGTTTGTCTATTAAATCTGGGACTTACATCTTTTAGTTCAGGAAAATCTCTAGTTGAATTTTATGATAAAAGATATATTTTCTGTCTCTGAAATTTACCGATTAAGCTTTGTTTCAGGAGAAGGATTTATTGTATTATCTTCATACGAGGTTAGACAATTAAGTAATGAGACTGATTCCATAGAAACCGTATATTTAAAAATTATTCTACAACTCTGCCATCTCCTTCAAAGTAGTCCCTTTGGGCAGCTATACAGCGATTCCAGAGCGTTTTCCACTCTTCGTAATATTTCTGGAACGCTTCGACTGTCATGACCGCTTGGATGTCCGTAATTGACTGAAAATGAGTCCCTTTGACCACCGATTTTATTCTATTGCCTTCGACGTCCATTCATCGATCCGCTCTTGGTCCGACTTCACCCCACTCAGAGGATTGAAAGATCGATCCTTTAAGTTAAGTGGAATCAGTCCATAGTCTGCCTTACAGACAGCTGCATGCAAGGGACTCGCCTGCTCTTTGCTGTAAAAATAAGCACGCAGCGAGTTGACTTGGCGATGATGTTGTGCCGCCACGTGAATCATGCCTCTACCTCCGATCTCACGAGGCAGGTTCATCCGCTCTACAGCAGACTTTGGACGATGCATTCGGTATTTGGACGCAGTAGTCCGTATTCACCGCGGGACGTTTTACAGATCGGTCTTCCCCCACGGCAATATTCCGAATGCATAAGCCAGTGAAATGATAGCAAATACATTCAATGCGCTTACTTTATTCTTCCCGAGAGATGCAATTTCAGTACCAGCTTTACACGTCGCAGGAATTCGGACAGCAGAGCATCCTTCAGATCACCAACTCAAGCATGGGTTCCTTGCAGAATTCCTAGGTACTTGTAGAAGTCTGTCTCGGTCATAGTTTCGATGTGGAAGTAACTGCTATGTCCGGCATGCGGGTCGTGATAACCTTTGTGGATGGCTAGGATTCGACACTTGTCTAATCCAAACTCCATTCGAATATCACGGCTAAACATGTATATTATTCGCAACAGACTTCTAAGATGGTCGTCAGTACCAACATACAGCTTGATGCCATCTAAGTACATCAAGTCTGTCAGTTCGCACTTAGCACATAGGCCATACTTTATTGTAATACCATGTCCTCTAGCATCATTCAATAACCATGTTCAGTGCCATACAAAACCAAAGGGGACTCAACGAATCCCCGTGGAGATGCTCCTTCGTATACGGATGGGCTCTGAGGTATTAGTACCCTCAGATGTACGCACTGATAAGGTGGTATGCCACCCTTCCACGACTGTCGCCAAAAACTTTATTAGTTTCGGATCAATGCGGTACAAATGTAGGACATCGATTAGCCAGGTATGCCGAACGCTATCGAAAGCCTTGACATAATCGATATAGCGACTAAAGAGGTTTCTTTGACCTCTAATTGCTTGTCCTACAACTACCGAGTCGATAATGAGTTGCTCTTTGCAACCCCTTGACCCAACTCGGCAGCACATCTGCTCCTCGGACAGAATGTTGTTGGTTTCGAGGTCCGCATTGACCTTTCCACTAACAATGGACGTTATGAATTTGTAGAGGGTTGGTAAGCAAGTAATCGGTCTTGTGTCTGCCGAGTCCTGCACCGTGTCCTTCTTAGGGATAAGGTAGGTAATCCCCGCAGTGAGGAAAGGTGGAAATTCCTCCGGCCGACTCATGACCTCATTGTACTGCATGCCAACCGACTGTGTATGTTGGTAAATTTCTTATACCAGAAATTCTGCACCCGATCCAGACCTGGGCCCTTCCAGTTCTTCGAGCTGTTTATGGCTCGTAACATCCGCAAAATTCATGCCAGATGTATTGGCATGGCGGGTGCCTTCGCCGGTGATCCACTCAACATGCTGGGCGGGTAACCCCCAAAGTCCACCCCAATACTCTTTCGCTTCCGTCACCGAAAACTGTACTATCTGGACGCTCTGTTGGGATTCGCTGAGAGATCCGAAAAAACTCCGCTGGTTCCTCGCATATGTTCCATTCTGGATACGTCTGGAATGACTTTCGCCATACCGTCGTAACCGACTGCATATGACAGAAAGTTTCTGCTTAGTGAGTCCAGAATTTCAACTACGGGTATTTCGCTGGGGATGGCATAGTTCCGGTAAACCCTCTGCACTTTATTTCTCAATCGTCTGCTGGTATTGCCAGTGCTGATCTGAATCAGTCTAGCAATGTCTTGCCTTAATGAGTCCCGCCGATGTTCCAGACGAATTTTCCATGGTGGATCTCTCGGTCACTCAAACCAATAACACGAAAGCGAAGCTTCTGACCGCGCAATTTGATAGCCGTAACTGCACTACAATACACAAGTGCACAACACACGTTTACTCAAGGAGATGGGAATTTAAAGGTTGCAGGTTTACTATAAAGCCTACAAATAAGTTCTGTCGGTTTTTTGTTTAAATTTGTAGCTTTGTGAAAAATTGGTTATACATTCATTGTTCAAAGTATTGCCCATCGCTAGCCACAACTTTCTTCCATCTTTCAGGCAACTCATAGATACCATCTCGCCAAAAATTGGCCTGTTTGGCCGCTATCCACTCATCGAGCCATTTTTTGAGTTCGTCGTAATTGGAGAAGTTCTGGTCAGCCGGGCCATGCTGCATCGACTGGAACAAATAGTAATCAGAAGGAGCAATGTCTGGAGAGTACGGAGGGTGGGGTAGGAGTTCCCATTTCAACGTTTCTAGATATGTTTTAACGGGCTGTGCAACATTTGGACGAGCATTGTCATGTTGCAAAATAACTTTATCATGCCTTTGCTGGTATTGCGGCCGTTTTTTCTTGAGTTCGCGGCTCAAACGCATCATTTGACGTCGGTAGAGTTTGCCCGTGACCGTTTCGTTCGGTTGTAGCAGCTCATAGTATACCACACCCAGCTGGTCCCACCATATACACAGCATGATCTTCTCACCATGAATATTCGCTTTGGTCGTCGATGATGCGGTATGGCCGGGGTATCCCCACGTTGCCCGACGCTTGGGATTATCGTAATGGATCCAATTTTCATCGTCAGTAACTATTCGATGCAGAAAACCCTTCCTTTCTTGTCGTTGAAGCAGTTGTTCGCACGTGAAAAAACGGCGTTCGACGTCTCTTGGCTTCAGTTCATACGGAACCCAATTTCCGACCTTTCGGATCATTCCCATTGCTTTTAAACGGTGGAAAATGGCTTGCTGAGTGACTCCAAGTGTTTTTCCAAGTTCTTATTGCGTTTGGGATGGATCTTGATCGAGCAATGCCTTTAATTCTTCATCTTCAAAAATGGTTGGCCGTCCGGCGCGCTCTTCGTCTTCCAAGTCAAAATTGCCACTTTTAAACCGTCCAAACCACCTCTGACACGTTCGTTCAGATAGAGCATGTTCACCATAAACTTCCACCAAAATGCGATGACTTTCGGTTGCTTTTTTTTTCATATTGAAATAATGAAGTAGAATTCCCCGCAAAAACACATTATTTGGTACAAAATTGGCCATTTTCTTTGATGAAAAAAGTATTGTTGTTTACACTTCAATTGAATAATTTATACTGACGTTTGTGCCTATTGACAGTAGCTTTCCGATGAATGTTTGGAAATGTGGATCAATGGAATAAAAAACAAGCTACGACATCTATTGTGAAAACCGACAGAAGTTATTTGTAGGCCTAATACAAGCAATAAAATCAGTCTCATTACTTAATTGTCTAACCTCGTATCATTGTTATGGAGTTCTCTATTCCTTTCTTAGCTCCCTGATCAGTTTGGCACCAACGATTTTCTCTTCAGATCCCTTTTGAATCATCCTTTCTTTGTACGTATCTTATCATGGTCATGGATTTGGTATCTTCAAATTGTCGTAGATTGCTAGTATATCGTGTGGTGTGAAAGATACCCAAAAAAAAACCTGAAAGTCACATGAGCGATGAAATGAGGTGTATATGACCTCACATATTACCGAAAGCGAAAAAAATGTCGCGAGAATTCAGAAAAGAAAATATTTATTGATTTTATGTCATCCTGCAAGGAAAGACTAAACTACAAAAAATGTCTAAAATTCTTGCTTCATGTATGGATCTTATCAATTTTCTTTTAATTACCCAAAGAAGAAAAACAAGAAATGAACACATAAAATTTCTCATGAGCCCAATTTAGATTCGAAAATGAGATTTACTTACTTAACTCAGATAGAGCAAGTCATTCGTATCTAAAGTTCAAGCATAATTTGAAAATCAGCGCGGACCAAGTAAACAATTGTTCCTGGCTCAGTGCTTTACAACTATCATCTCAGAGCACTCAAACCTATTTGACTAACAATCGCCATAAAGTAATCCGTGAATTAGAGCAATCACGCTTTGGTTTATTTATTTTATTTTAATCTGAATTTAAGATGTTTTTACGCCTACATAATCTGCCTTAATGACCATCAATATAATCAATAAAAATAATGACCGTAATGACCGGGACTATATATAATGCGACCAGTTCATAAATGGATTAAGACGAGTGATCTATAATTGTTATTAGCATTTGGCCTGCGATTGTGTTGCATAGTGGCTGACGATTGTAAATTTTGATTTAATAACAAAATAATGTTTATATACCTCCAGTAAAAATCAATAATGTTTATTTTCTTCAGCTCGATTATATATTATATTTAATAATATGACAAGCCTGATTCCAGTACTCGCGCTATGTGCTCTGCGCTGCTCTGGATGATTTATAGCTGCCTATAAAGCGCGGAATTACACATTGTAGACGCTGTAGTTGTAACGATTTGAAGAATGGAGAAAAAAATCGAGTAATTTGGGGAAAATGAAAAGAAAATGTCATTTCTGTATTTAAAATGTTTATCGCTTGTAAAACACTGAATTAGTGCGCAACCACTATCAATGACAAGCGTAATCCTCCTTTCAGCCCCGAATATTTACCTGAACGTGAGGTTGAGGAAACAAAAAAGGCAAATAGGGGAGAGTGGGGATGAAAGCAATCGGGGGAAATGGAAAATTAGTAGTGTACCGTAAAGTGAAAGTGATTTACAGGGAGACATTGATTTTACTACATCACAACCAGACTATCTTTTGTTACTTGGAAGATCTGATTTCGGTTCAATTTGAGGATCAAATTATGACTATTGAATTTTCTATCTTTTCAAAATCAATCTAATCTTAAAATGCTTTCATTGTATCATAAAGCCTTGTACGGTTCATTAATTTAAAGATATGAGTGCAGCTGTCTCAGGGCTAAACCGGGAGACGATCTTAATCATTCAAACTGGTTGCGAACAAAAGGTGTTGATTTTTCCAGAATTGTTAATATCTTGATGAACTTTGTTAGCTTTTTAGAGTTTTGTTGTGAATGAAAAATCTTATCAAAGTTATTTGAATTGAATATTTAATAGATTGTGAGATTGTCTCCAGTTATGTTAGGGGCATATGTATACGGTAGAAAGCAACAAAAGTCTTTGTATTGTTGAGATACTTAGTTAATTGGTAGTACAGACAAATAGATTGATTCATCCGATTGGTTACCACGGTTAAAATTCTTCAAAATAGTCTTCTCCTGCAGAAATGATTCTGCCGCACCTAGAAAACACCCTGAAACTCCTCGACTGGAATGCTTCTCAGGAACCTTGTAACTTGAATGTTCTTCACCGACTCCCAGTGCTTTCCCTTCATCCCGTTTTTCAGTCGAAGGAACAAATGGAGCCAACTCAGGGCTGTAAGTAGGCTAGAGCACCGCGGAGGTCTTGTTCTGGGTCAAGAAGTTGGTAACGACCAAGGTCGTGTGACTGGGAGCATTGTCATGAGGAGGTTGAAAACGTCTTTGTCAGGCGTGTCGTTTCAGTATCTTAAGCACCTCCAGGTAAAAGGTTGCGTTGACAGTTTGTCGAAAGCCTCGAGCAGGATACGGCCCCTGGTGTTCGTAGTGCGACTGCCCCAATCCACGGCCCACGCGTTGAAATCACCAGGTATGATCTTGGGGTTTTTTTTTATGGATGGAGGTGGAAATCTTAGAAAGACACTGCCGCGCCAGGTTACAGCAGCGTGTAGGATTCTCACCCACTGAAACCACCCCCACTTTCTCCTTTTTCCTTCCCCGCGGGACCGCCGCAAAGCATTACTTCGCGGGGTGGACTGCGCTTTACGCGACCACGCCTTCCGTTCTTCGCGTCCTCCTTGCGCGCTCCGCTCTTCCAAGTTCCTCTTGTATTCGTTTGATTGCGATGTTCGCCGCGCACCAGTTTCCCTCCGATTTCAACATTTCCCCGACGATGTTCTACGGGCTTAGGGTGGTTTTCAAGGAGTCTTCCAGACTTCTCCTGTCTGAGAGAAATCGTGGACAGTGGAACATAACATGCTCCGGGTCCTCAGGTGTGCAACCACATTTAGGACACAAGGGAGAATCATCCAGCCTGAATTGGTGCAGGTACTTCCTGTAACTGCCATGTCCTGACAGGAATTGCGTTAGATGGTAGTTAATCTCACCGTGTCGTCGCTGTATCCACTCTTCAATACGGGGAATAAAAGTGTGGGTCCAGCGACCCCTCTGCGAGTCATCCCACCGTTTCTGCCACTTCTCCAGCGACTCTCGCCTTGCCGCCTTTCGGCATTCTGCATCCTTTTCAAGAGGATTCATTTTCCTTGTCTCGTACAGGCAGCGTGTCTCACTTGCCAGAATGTCTATCGGGATCATTCCCGCAATAACACACGTTGCCTCGCCTGATATTGTTCTGAAGGCGCTGCACACCCTTAGCGCCACTAAGCGGTAAGTCATATTCACTCTCCTACGATTACTCTCACACGCTAATGCTTCCTCCCAAACTGGTGCCGCGTATAATAGTGTGGAGCGAACCACTCCGGCCACAAGTAATCTGCGACTGTATGTTGGGCCTCCAATGTTAGGCATCATCCGCGCTAATGATACGCTGGTATTTTCCGCTTTCTCACAGGCATAGTCCAGATATCCCTTGAAATTGATTTTAGCGTCAATCATCACCCCTAGGTATTTGATAACCGGCTTCGAAGTGATGACGTGACCACCAACGCGAATATTAACCGTATTCCTCTTCCTACGATTGGTAATCAAGACCGCCTCCGTCTTTTGTTCCGCAAGGTCAAGCTGAACCATCTCCAGCCACGCTTTTATGGCGCTAATGGTTTCGTTAGCATACATTTCAACGTCTTCAGGTTCTTTCGCGACGACGACCACAGCTAGGTCATCTGCGAAACCGATTATCGTGGCCTCCTTTGGCACGGGAAGAACAAGGACCCGATTGTACATGACGTTCCACAGAAGAGGACCCAACACTGAGCCCTGTGGTACTCCAGCGGTGACGGTGTACTGCTTGGATCCCTCATCCGTGTCGTACCACAGTGTCCTCTCCGAAAGGTAACTGTTGAGGAGCTTAGTCAAGTAACTAGGGACACCCGTTTTAGTCAGTGAGCTTTTTATCCACTTTCAGCTTGCGGAATTGAACGCATTTTTGATGTCCAATGTCACTACGGCACAGCATTTTTTAGACGACCTCGCGTCTCGAGCGAGCTTCAAAACAACGTCTATGGCGTCGATCGTTGAGTGGGCTTGACGAAATCCAAATTGTCGCTCCGATAGTCCATCCTTATATTCGATGATAGGGAGCAGTCTGTTGTAGATGACCCTTTCGAGCATCTTTCCTGCCGTGTCGATGAGACAAATCGGTCGGTATGATGATGGGTGTCCTGGGTGTTTATTCGGCTTCGGGAGCAAAACTAGTTTTTGCCTCTTCCACCGGTCGGGGAAAACTCCTTCTATCATGCATGTTTCAAACACGCTGATAAACCAGTCGGGTCTGGTCTTAACAGCGAGTTTAAGGGCTCTATTGGGAACAGCATCCAGACCGGGTGCTTTGTTATCACCAATTCTCCGACAAATTTGCGTAAGTTCCTCCTCAGTTACCGCAGGTATGGTGTAGACGTCCAGTGCTCGCTGGTGTTGTTTGCGCTCCCCTTTATCCGGGGGGAAGAGCGCCGTCAATATATCGAGCAGAAGATGCGGGCAGGTCAATTGTGGTGTTCGCCCTCTCATCTTCTTCATAACTATCCTGTACGCTGTTCCCCAGGGGCTTTGGTCTGCCTCTGTGCAAAGTTCCTTGAAGCATTCTCGCTTGCTGGTCCGTATAGCCTGCTTAAGCCTACCTCGAAGGTTCACATATGCTAGCCGTTTCTCGTCGAAGTCTGGTCTTGCTCTAGATCGTTGGCAGATCCTTTTAGCACGAAAACATGCAGCCCGTAACACCGCGATCTCTTCATTCCACCAATAGTTTGAGCGCCTTTTTGCGAGAACTCGTCGCCTCGGCATAGCAGCGTCGCATGCTCTTGTTATGCGTCCCATCATTTGCTCTACCTTTTCCGTAGCCGCACCACCGGGACTTTGGCCTCCCAATAGCATCTCTATGAATGCATCC
This sequence comes from Hermetia illucens, assembly GCF_905115235.1. Lineage (NCBI taxonomy): Eukaryota > Metazoa > Arthropoda > Insecta > Diptera > Stratiomyidae > Hermetia > Hermetia illucens. The sequence continues at coordinate 214,142,606 of NC_051849.1, forward strand.
TCCTCAAGCCCCTTCACGGCCCAGCCCCGGTTTCCAGCCTCACGGGAACACGCATCGACGCATGGCCCATATCCGATCTGGAGGAAAATCGCCTGGTGGTCGCTGTGAGTATAATGCTCACTGACAAACCATGTCATCCTCCTCGCCAATGTGGTACTCACATATGTCAGATCGACTATTGAGCCCGACCCTGTCCCACGAAAAGTGGAAACGTTTCCAGTGTTAGCTAGCACCAAATCTAGTTCCGCGAAAGCCTCGAGCAGGATACGGCCCCTGGTGTTCGTAGTGCGACTGCCCCAATCCACGGCCCACGCGTTGAAATCACCAGCTATGATCTTGGGGTTTCGACTTCTTGCATCCGAGACTAGCATACCGAGCATTCCTTCGAATTCTGTTATCGTCGCGCTTGGTGGAGCATAGCAACTATATATATAGATACCAACTATTTTTGCCCCGACGAATTCAACTTCTGGAAACTCCATCACTTCTTGAATGGCCTGATTTCCACACGCCCATATTGCCGCCTTGCCAGTTTTATCTGCAGTCCAGGCACCGCTCTTATTGTTGCGATAAGGCTCGCTGATTATGGCAGCTTCAATTCCCTTCTCATAGATGGTCTGCGAGAGAAGGTCTTGCGCTGCCTCGCAGTGGTTGAGGTTGATTTGTCTGTCTGTCTGTCTGTCCGTCACACGCCTTTTTCTCGGAGACGGTTATAGTGATTGACACCAAATTTGGTAGAAAGGTGGGAGCTGTGAACGCTCACGCATACAGTGAATTACATCCTTTTACGTCGAATTTAAGGGGGGTCCCCATACCTGCAAAAGGGGGATGTAAAATTTTTTTTCATCAAATATAGTCATGTGGGGTATCAAATTAAAGGTCTCGATTAGTACTTTTCAAATTCCATCTTAGTTTTGACATTCGTTGGAAGGGTGGGGAGCGCGGGTGGTTGAAAGTGATCATTTCTTTAAGGGGGCCATTCTCAGAAACTACCGATCTGAAAAATCTGAAAAAAGTCAGGAGGCTGTCACTATATGGTGCCTGGGCTCCGAAATACCTTCCATGCCGATATCTGTTTAAATAAAGTTAATAATAGTATATTACTATAATTTTTTATAATTGGTTAGAAACCCCCCTTAAGTTCATCCTAGTACCATGCAGTGATATAGGCTATAATATAGAGCATGATCTTACCAAGTTTGGTGGAAATCCCACTATTACTAACAAAGTCACAATACCTCAAATTTGTTGCTTCTTTGAAAATTGAAGACTATGAATGTCAATATCACCCGAAAGTGGATACTCTCACATAATATATGGATATATTACGTGCTACGTACTAAGAAATACACAAAACCTTTCGTACCTGAAGCGTCCAGCTTCCGGTTTCCCGATTTGTTTGGGTTTGGGAGAAGATTGTGTGTGTCACCCGAAGCTCTGCCATTTGGATTCTGGATCTTACTTGAACATCCAGGATTCGTCCCCGGTTAGAGTGGAGTTAAAAAAAAAACTCTTGATCATTTATAACCAATCGTAATAATTCTTTACTACGAAAAACTCGAACTTCTTTTTGCTCCTCCGTCAACACCTTCGGCACAAGCTTTGCACAAATCTTTCGCATTTGCAAATCCTCCGTCAATATCCCAGATACCGCAAAGGTCAGGAAGTTCAAGGTGTTAGCGATTACCTGGACACTTAACCGACGTTTTCATCAGTTCGGACTGTTGTTTTGGCGCCCAGAACGAGGCTCGTCAGTGACCTCCTCCCAGTCATCCTTGGAGGTCTTGTCCCACCTTTCGCATTGGGATCTCGAAATGCATCCAAAGCAAATCCTGTTGAAGCATTTGATAAGTTTCCGTTGCATTCTTCCCAAGCCGCACACAAAATTTGATCGCGTACCTCTGTTCCCGTGAGCGCTCCATTACGCAGTGACACAATCGAAAAACAGATCACTCCTACTGCTCAGAGCAAACTGAGACAAGGCAAAATTGAAAGAGCAGAACTCCCTCCACAATCTCCGACTGATCGCGCTGCGAAGTATTGTTGCGTAATAATAAAATAATTCGCATTACTTGCATAATGCACCCTGTATGTTCGGCAGTTCAGTCTAAACACAAAGCCAAACTAGGGTTTATAGCGCGCTAAAGCGGTTTTTGTCGAGTAAGTGCACTTTCTTTGCCACTTTCTCTTTCTTGTTATTTAGAACTGCTTTCTTAAAAGTTTTAGGATTGTATTATTCCTTAATGTGTGATCTATGCACTGCCACTTTCGTTTTCTCAGCTACACATCCACTGATACTTGGCCCGCAAGCCGACGTAGTTTTTCATTAGTTATGTTATCAGACTAAAATATCTCAAAACCCACGGGAACCTTGGGTTTATCGGTGTTTATCTTCCAAAGTGCCATAATTCGATGCGAGCTGTTACAATGAGAGTCCAGCGTTGCATCATTTTAGCACTGTCAACCTGTCAACCAAAAAAAACTCCCCTAACAGGATTGCCGGTCGTGAACACCGACTACTTTTTCTGAACTACGTATATTTGTTAACAGCAAACACCACTTTTTCCAGGGTACAAAGGGAGCACTCTCACTCAAGCTCTAGGATCTTCGATACTGTTGTCCAGGAGCATGCGGCCATTGCAGAAACCGATCATAAACTATTTTCGGCATTGAAGCCGTGAGGCCAGTCCCTATCTGATGCGGTATTAACGATTCACAGTATAGCCCTCATTCACAGGGCAAGCAGTTTTAAACTTTAAAAAATGCAATTTGGATTTTGGACAACATCGAGGGCGGATTCGCTTTGTAGGGTTTTGATTGAGGTCAAATTCGACCCAGATATACAAACGAAGCTCTCGATATTCCATTTATCAATAGAAATAGCTTAGTGGTTAGAGCACTAGGCTGTCATACGGAAGGTCGCGGTTCAAATCTCGCTGGTGGTCGACTCAGCTGTGAATGAGTACCTGAGTCAAATCAGGGTAATAATCTCGGGCGAGCGCAATGCTGACCACATTGCCTCCTAGTGTACTGTTACGGTCTTGAATGAAGTGCTCTAACACACTTCAAGGCCCTGATCCAATATGGATTGTTGCGCCAACGATTATTATTAATAGAAATAGAAAGAGTGGGATGACCCACCAGACTTAAATCCAACTTTGCTTGCTTCCTTTTCCAAATTCGAAGTCATTTTCCTAAGATGCATGACTGGGTGGAAGCACAAGAAGATGTTCATTGAACTGTTACCACAAAACACTCCTGTTGGACTGTACTTTAAATTGAAAATTTTTCCGTGATGTTACTTCCATGCAGCAACTGTCATATTTTTCCGTCATTATATCGTCCGGAATGCCCCTCCTGCGTTGAGCACTCCAGATACACTCTGTAAATGTTGTACAAACACTTCTCCAAATTGATGAGGGTAGGGCTCACAATGGTCCGTAGGATGTAAATGTGGTACAGGAAGATGCAGAGTAGAAACCGTGTTAGTAGTCGTTATCTTGGCACCAGGTAGGAACATGGAAACAACCCTTCAATTATTCCACTCCTTGGAAGAGATCTTAGATTTTCATGATTTTCAAATGAGTGGAAACAGACGGTAGCCCTGGAGAGATTTCGTAGGTTGCCAGGATCAATTCTGCAGGACTGAAACCGCGCAATTAGTGTCCTGTCAGATACCAGTTACTAGGATATGAGGGGACAATTTACTTTATCAGAGTGAAATTATGCGGTGTTTCCAACGATTAATTAATTGAAATAATAAAACTTGTTGTTTCTTTTTCGTTGGTGTGGGTATTTATTCTTGCAAATACCGATATTTCGGGAACCACTTGTTCCCTTCATCAGTGCAAACAAGTTTTTTTGTTGCACGGATGAAGGGAACAAGTGGTTCCCGAAATATCGGTATTTGCAAGAATAAATACCCACACCAACGAAAAAGAAACAACAAGTTTTATTATTTCAATTAATTTACTTTAATCTTGCACCATATTTACGATACCCCTAGGCGTATCAGAATACAACCATACAGTAAAGCCAAAATAAAAAAGTGTTTCCTCAATTTCACTTTACAAAAATTCCGGTCTCTATCTTTGGGATATTTGCTGAAGTTGGAGAAGGTGAGGCCTCGATACCACCGATACTGTATGCGTTGACGATAGCAAAGGGTCGTAGTCGATAAATCAGTTCATCTCCCCTGCGTAGTTTGGGTTTTTATAACGAAAAATTCGAGATTTTTAGGTTGTTGGCTCCATTCCTTTTGGTCATTTTTTACGACGACCAAGGAATACTTTTAGTGTATATATTTTCAAATAAAAATCGGAGCGAGCTTCATGAATACAACTCAGACAATTGTATTACATTGGCCAAGTTTCCACAGATAGTCGCAGGAAAAAACAACATTGTATCAAATTCACTTCCTGGGCATGGTCATTTGGTTTACAAACAAAGAAATAATTTAGGGTCGACGAATTCCACTCTGAACTTTGTATCTGCAATAGATCAATCAAAGATATCTGGCTGGAGGGGAGGTGTGATGGTTGAGAGGAAAATTACTGTCCAAAAGGAGGGCCGGCCCTGACACGTAAAACCCCGGAGAGGTCGTACAGGAGATCATTTTTTAGGTTCGATTTTCTGTATTTGGCCGTACATTTCCTGGGTATCGTCCTTTCGAAGAGGTGGTCATAGGTTAGGATTGGTCGAATAAGAGTTTTGTATAAAAAGATTTTGGTGGCAGGGGATGGGGCCCTAGATGAGAGGAAGTTTTTTAAGGTAGCTGAGGCCTTAGTCTTGGCAATAGCAGAGCTCACACGGGGGTTGGATTTAAGTTCGTTGTTGAGGGAGATTCCCAGGTATTTAATGTTTGGTTATCGCTTGAGGGTGTGGTTTGCAATGTGTAAATGAATGTTTTTACTTTCTGGCACTGTGCGCCAGTCGCACTTCCTGCTGGGGTTTCTAGAGCAAATAACCTCGGTCTTAAGAGAATTAACGGTGAGGGCCCACCGATTGAAATACGCAATGACCCTATTGGTTAGGAGTTTGAGAGAGAAAGAGAGGCTAGTGAGGGCTTGGGCCCGCTCGCATATAAGATGGTGTCGTCAGCGAAGAGGATCCCTCCGGATCCGGAGGACCATTGTCGTTAGGGAGAAAATGCGGATAAGGAGCCGAAGTTTACGAGAAGGAGGGGAATATCGTGGAGAAAGATGTTAAAAAATTTGGGGCCTAGAATAGATTCCTGTCCCTCAGGAATTCTGAGTTTACCGGGATGTCTGTGGAGCAAAGTCAATCGAAGCACACGTGGCAAGTTCTTTAGGAGATGAAGTCTCCAAGGATTCTGAAGAAGGAACGGGGGCAATTGGTCTGAATTAGTTTGTAGAGCAAGACCTCTTTTCAGACTGAATCAAATGCCTTTTCAAGGTCTAAGGCGCAGGCTACGGTGCAATGCCTATTTTCCAGGTGATTGAGGATGTTGCCTTGCAAGTACAGGATTGTCTACTTGGTGGATCTGTGATTTTTGAAGTCGAAATGATTAAGTGGAATGATAGGGGAGTAGTGCCTATTGAGGTTACTTAGTAGGATACGTTCGCAGATTTTTCCAATATTGGAAAGAAGAGAAATAAAGATCGCCCGAGCATCTCATCTTATGGATCGGTATTCGGAGGGAGGCGAACGGGCCGATTCTGACTCCAAATCTTTCAATTTGAATTCTGCACCCAAAACACGTTTCAAATTATCAGTTTCAACAGAATTATTAGAAAAAAATTAAAACATGTAAGGCCACAATAATATTAATTTCGCCCTTTGTTTTTATAAACAAACAAGGCTCATACTGACTATTTTTGAAATCTATTTTCTAACGTAAATCTCCGAGAACACGATCTTTTCGAATGTCGGAACAGTACGGGAAAGACACACACACACAAGAACCATATTAATCAGATTGTTTTCTAGAACGCTTGCTAGGCAATTCTGGCTCCTGCTCTGGGGTTGTTGTCATCTGGGCTTTTTGTACTAAGGCATCTGTAGATGGAGTTTCAGTTAATGCTTCATTCCCATCCTCATACACAGAAGAATGTGAATGGTAGTCTTCGGAGTCTAAAACATTCTGCGATGGTTCCCCCACTGAATCAGCATTCACCTCCTCCTGTATGCCAATTCCAGGTGTCTCTTCGTTAGGAATTCAAATAGCTGACTCCTGGCTTTTTTTTTGTACCTAATTCTTCTTCAATAAAGATAACATTTCTGCTAGTAACAAATGTCTTCTTGGCAAGTTTGTATAACTTGTAACCCTTAACATCTTCACCATAGTCAACTAATATCGGCTCCATAGATTTCTTATCCCTCTTTAAACGAAGTTACCTAGGGACATGTACCATGAAATCATCGACGAATAGTATAAAATATCGTGCACCTTTCAATGAACTATTTTTCATCGGTCCACAAAGGTCTGTATGGATTCTGTGCGTCCCTGGGCTTCTTTAATCCACATGGGAAAAGGGTAATCTTTCCTGCTTATCCTCGCAACAAGCTGCACATTAGAACTTGGTTATGGCGCAATTGTTTTCGTATGACAAACCATCCACCATATTTCTCATTTTATTTATGTCCTGGGTATCGATGTGCGCCGGCCTTCTGTGCCATAGTTTGCTATTTCCCGCAGTCAACATGCAACTCCTTGTGTGCAATAATAATAATAACAATGTCAACGTCTCCGGAACAGTTACGTCACCGTGTTTTACGTGGGCACCTGTCTCGTGGACTTCATCCCCCGGTACTCTTCGGACACTGATTGATTTTGTGACCATAATCAGAGCTCCGCTACAGCAAGCTACGACGGTACCAGTCTATCCCGAGTGCATGGCTCAGCATTCATACTGGTGGATGCAAGACTTACCTAAATCTCTACAGAACTAAGGAGTACGGCACCCGTATTGAAACGCAACACCACGCTGAGACCCGAAGGTCTTTGTTTCCTTGAACGCAACCACAACCCTCATGAAGCTCCTACTAGGGGGCCAACCGCAAACAACGGAACTGAACGCACATACAACAGGAGTTCACTTGAAGTATGTGAATTCAAGGGCTATCCCGGTTCTTATGATACCAGATATACCTCTGGTAAGGTTCCGTGACCTATTGCCACTTCAGATGAGTCCCCCTGCAGACTCGGGTCCTCCTCACGGCCACCTCTGAGCACCACGTCTCCGGAACAAACAACTGGCACTTTTGATTCGTTTGCTACCACAATTTCAGGTAAACACGATGTGAAGTTCATGTTTCTAGTCCAAGATTCGTTCGCCGTTATATACGCGCTTGCGCCGGAATCCACGTACCATTCTGGTTTGTTAAACTTTCCATTCAGGAAAACGACATTAAAAACGCATTTGCTATTATTTTTCTTCAATAATGGGCATTGATCTCGATAACGATCATCTTCTTCACATTTATAGCATGTTATTGTTTTCGTAGATGAATCTGTCATTGCTGTTACTGGCTTCTTGTTTGACGTTGAGGGACCGCCATAGTTCCTTAGCCTAGTGTTGCCAAAGTAAAATTTATTTCGCGCGGCAAATGCAGCTCCAGATCACGCGTTGTCATATTGTCATGTCAAGTAATTTGGACTTTATGACATCTGGAGTTATCGAAATACTCGAATGTTCAATTCCAATGATCATAGGAGTATAACGATCGGGCGAACCTGCTCAAAGAAAAGCTAAGGGCATGGCGGCCGGGTGGGCTGCCAAAGAGGAGCAGCTAGTGACACATGTTGAGAGATTGAACGAGATTATAAAGTCGTCTAGGGAGGAAGACCCTTCTGGGGACTACACCATAGAGGTCTTCAGCTATTCAAAGGGATTGTTAGATCAATCCTTGACTATGCCACCTCCTCAGTATTTGCTCCCAAATATCTTGAAAAGAAAATTGAATCTCTCGATGCTGCCTTTCTGGGACGCTATCTTGGCCTCATAAGGCCCTCTCCAACATATGTCTTCTTTGCGCTAGTTGACTAACCTCCACTAGTGTAGAATATAAACATTGAACTTTTTATTTTGACTTTTGTGGGTGGTTTAATATCAGAGATTTTCAGATTTTGTTCTATTTGCTGCATATGCTCTCGTTTTGTTCAATTCTTTTGTAACTGTTTGGTCAATTAGTTCATGGCAAATCACTTCGCACATAGAAAGCCAATAATGCTTTTGGTTTATTTATTTATTAGTGTTTCTATAAAAGATTGCCTTGGAAGATATTTTTCCTGTTTATTGGCTAAAAGTATCTAATTTATACAAATACGTATTTCGGGGACCAATTGTTCCCTTCTTCAGTGTTTTATCTTCTGAAAAATTTCCTTCAACATTTGCTGTTCCTGTCATTATAATATCTTGACATACGGCTTAAACCAGCAACTGATTACTTGGTACACTGACGGATCCCTCATAGCAGAGGGAGCGGGTGCCGGTGTCATTGGTCCAAGGAAAATGTACTTTGAGCCAATGGGCAGGTACACTAGCATATTCCAGGCCGAAATTTACGCCATAGACAAATGTGCCTCCTTTAATCTGCAAAGGAACTACAGGGGGCAGAACATAGCTATTCTCACCGATAGCCAAGCAGCGATCACGGCACTTAGGTCCAACCAGGTGAACTCTAAACTGGTATGGGAATGCCTTGAGAGACTGAATACACTCGGCTCGTCCAACAAGGTCTGGATACTTTGGGTTCCAGGCCATGCTGGGTTGGAAGGCAATGAGGCAGCGGATGAACTAGCCAAGAAGGGAGCAGTGATGCCTTTACATGGGCCAGAATCCTTCTGTGGAATGGGAAACGGTTTCATGGCTATGAATCTAAGAAACGAAGAGAAACGGTTTGAGGGAACTATATTGGGCTGGCCTATCAGGGATGGAGCAGTCCAGGGTGCTTATTGGGGGATACGAACCCATGCGTACAAGGATTGCTTAAACCTCACCAAAAAAAACCTCCGAATCATAGTGGGAATTCTCACTGGTAATTGTCGGCTGAACTATCACCTAGGGAAGCTAGGGATATCTACGGACACTGCCTGCAGATTCTGTGGGGAGGAGGACGACCTCTATGCACGTCCTGGGACAGTGTCCGGCACTTGTGCAAAGTAGGTCGATACATCTGGGAGAACACTTAATACCAGATGCAAAGCTGAAACTTCTGGAAGTGGGGAACATTCTAAAGTTCCTAACAGTTACAAGCCTGCTTGAGATACTATGATCAACAGGTACACTATAACCAGTAAAAGGGGCACAATAGTTCTTCAAGGACGCGGTGCGACTTTCCCTTAACAGAATAATAATAAGATTATAATATCTTAATTAGGCTTATATTCTTCTCCAAGTCCTTCCTAAAAGTTCCACCAAGAAGGAAAAATTGTGGTCCATATCCCTGATTAGCCTTTTTTCGGAACTTTTAAGATGTGGAGACCCTCCTAGGAATCTAGTCTCCTAACGTCATTCGCCTCCTTCAAGATAACGACAAATGGTGTCCCTGCTCTATTATAACTCTGGCAACCGGGACCTTAAAAACCCAAATGGTGAAGTGGAATTTTTCAGAAGATAAAACACTGAAGAAGGGGACAGTTGGTTTCCCGAAATACGTATTTGTATAAATTAGATACTTTTAGCCAATGAATAGGAAAAGTATCTTCCAAGGCAATCTTTTATTTTAAGACTTCGGCTAACAAAGTACCTCCTAATTCAAACCATAGCCTTTCTAGTTTGTAGTTAATTTCATCTATAAAGATATTTAGATGCAGAAGAAGAACTTATTCGAGGGTAGTTAAGCTACCAAAACTTTCTGCATTAAATAGCCTTGGTATATTGGGGGAGTCCCAGTTTCTCGTCCAAATTGAAAAATGAAATTTTAAACAAATTAATGGGAATGGGATTGGTGTTTATCCACGTCGGTCGGTGTCTATAAATCACAATCAAAAGAGAAATTCTACTTTTGATGCATTGACAAAATTTTTATTATGTTTGGCAATTGACTGCCTTGGCACGTACTTCCCAACACTCATCGAAGTAGGGATTTTATATGTTTGCATTGATAATACAATTATTATCAATTTACGACGTAGAAACGCTGGAACTCCACAAAGAGGAAACCTTTTTGATATTGATAGATGTCGATCGGCTTGATAAGCAAGATCAAATACGAATGTATCTTTAATAATCGGCATTTTTTGCTTTCAAATAGATCTACAATAATATTTGACTGAGTATTTATATTGCTCCATTTATGACGGTTCTTTTATGTGACAAACGAGCCGTAAACCTATGAGCCTCGCACGTTATATATTGTACAATATTTACGCGGACGCGGTGCGGTACTGTGTCGGCCGACCTGTGCGCACTCTTTCAGCAATAAAGTAATTAGAAGTCAATAAATTTTGCAGTCGCTAAGCATACAACGGCCTTAAATCTCGTTGGTCTGATGTTGACTCTGCTGATAAAAGGATTGTCCCGGAGTGGAGAGCGGTTGGAGCAGCCTGGTCGCCCTCCGCCTTTTGGTCACACCAGTTTTTCAGGTCTTATATGGAGCTCGCTTGCATACTATTATTTATAAAGTCGGAGACGTTGCTATTGAATATTTATAAGTGCCTTTGCCACATATTTCGTAATTTATAAACTTTTGAACGTTATCTTTTATTGTTTAGGTCAAACACAGGCCTGTTGTTCCGAGTCATCATTGAAAGGTTTCGCAGAGCTGGACGCAAGCGGTAGGCATACTATAATTACTTTAGGTTTTCACGTAGGAAGTAGGAACGATAGAGGGAAGCCTATTCCGGGACGGGGGTCGGAATCGTGCCGCCCTGTTTGCATATAATTACCGCTCGAACGCATGAGAACTATTTCATTAGGCTTGGTCTTCGTGTACATAGCATGCTTTGGCCGCCATTTTGAAATGTTATTAGAGTCGCTTTCTTATTTCCTTTCGTTTCATTTTGATTGGATTCCAAGCATGGCGTTTGCATTTTTGTTTTGGTTCGCTTCGTGAATAATTTCAGAGCCACGACTTCCTTGTGGGCTGGCGCGGTTCGGTCATTTATGACATTGCCTGAGCATAGTAAATTATCCTCGCAGATAGAATCTTTCTTTTACTTTGCCCGTTTGCCGTGGAAGTTTACATCACGCGATCTTGATGGTATCGTGACAGAGAATTAGCTCCATTTTCCCATTTGTGGTCGGCCGAGCGATGGTATCACGGTACCACGTACAAGGCTTGTACCTTAGAGAAGTAATTCCGATACGAGAATGCATTATAATTACCTTCGCGTTCCTTTTCCGGACGCCATGTTACAAAATGGCGGACAGAGACGCCTTGATTACGTAGGTACGTAGTTTTGCAGGAAATACATGTAACCTGGCAATCAAATTAAACTTTTATGAGGGGGAAAAAAATGAGAAATGATTTTGATGTCAGAGTAGGTATGTAAATCCGTTCGGGTCGCTCTACATTCACGTTTATATCGACATATCTACCTGAAACTGGGTAGTTACGATACGGTACGATACGGGCCCATCAAAGAGCGTCTCAATGCCAGAGAAATAACCCGAATTATTTGTTTCGAAACATCAAAAATTTGCCTGAATCGAATATCTGTTAATTCTGCTTAGTGGAAAAGAAACGGCCAAGTAATAAACTGCAACAATTAAGTTTATGACAGTCCGTATTCACTTTAAACTGCGTCGTCGGTACACTTGAAAGACACACAGGTAAGAAAATTAGTGGTGTTAAAACTTTTTTCCACTCTCCTTAAGCAGCCAAACTGCCATCCATAAACTGTAGGAATTTACCCACATTTGCGGCATACTGTCTCCATTCACAATTGACGATTTTCACTGTACCAGAGCAAAAAAAAAAAAACCGGAGGAGATGAAGGCAAATCGTTGCTGGAAATTGTCCCCGGGGTGCGATAACCAAAATTACGAGCCTTGATTTAGGGCTTGAACATAGGAAGAGATGGAGAGTGGCTGGTACTGCGACGACACACAACAAGTCCAAGTGTGCGAAATATGTCGTCACATTTACAGTCAAAGAGGGATTCCAACAACTGAAAATGTGCCAAAAATGAGGCCAATGACAAATGGCTCCCGAGACAATAGGCTATAGTCCGCTTTCTAATAGAGTTATCTGCTTGGTGGTGGAATCCTGGGCTACTTGCCGCCGCAATCGCCTCTTCGACCTATTGTTGCGTAACATTCGCATTTAGGCGTGAAAGGACAGCTATCATGCTGTGATGCGACTTCAACACGGTTCACTATGTGGTGAAAGGAAATTAAGTAGTGGCAGCGGAAACCGCATGCAAACCAATATTGTGATTAAAAATGATAAATGCTCCTTGAGTTCTCTGGAGATGAGCTACGGGGAATGGAGTGGTAGGAATTGATACGCACAGCATCTGGCAGGGGGGTTGGAACAAATGTCGAGATAACGCAATGAATATTTATTTGGTAATTTTTGAAATTAGAACATTTGACTAATAGGCGTGAATATGTTATATTTGGAAGGTCCTTGTTATGTGTGGTCCTTGACTGTGTGGTCCTTGACTGTGTAAGGATATGGTCAGAAATGGAAATCTTCTTAGTTTTTTTTACTATTTATGGTTTCTATTACTATTTATATTTCACCAGGATATTAATATGGAAATCCTTTATACAGAATTGAATTTATTTAATAACTAGCTGACCCGGCAGGCTTCGAAACTGCCTCAATCGATTTGTCAGCTCGAACGATAATATTATGGCTATCAGATGGCAATCCGATCCAATGCTATTTTGAACATGTTTACTAAATTGTTATTCTGATGCAGAAACATTTGTAATTCATGGACAATGGTTCTCTTCACTGTTGGATTATGAGCACAACGATTATCAACTTCCGCATCTGAATTGCCCCTAAAATAAATTTGTAAAAATTGATAATCTTCATCAGGTACTGGTAAGAGTGTCCCCAATAAGTGATAAATGTGTCCTTGTATCTGTATATGTTTAAAAATTTGTCTATTAATTAGTTCGGATACATACATTTTAGTACATATTGAATATATAAAAAATATCCAAAAAAAAGAGCACATTTACTGGAATGTCACTATCAAAAAGGATCGCCAAAGTAAAGAAAGTTCTCGCGCACTCATAGATATCGTAACACAATATCGTATACTTCTTCCGTGTTCTAAAGTGCGAGAGGATGGATTGACATATTAGTTGGTTGTCAAATCTAATGTCAAATATTATCATTACATTCAGAAATTCAATTTGTAACAAAGCTTAATATCTAGTCTAGGTCTAGGTAGTCTAGTTTGGTCCTTGAAATATTTATGGAAATTCAGAGAAGGTTTAAACGGTGAGAAACAAAAATACTAAAAACAGAAATTCTATTTTCCAATACAACATGTTCTGAGCTGTGAAACATTGATGTCTTTTGTCTTTTTAGAAATAAAAGATTGTCACTTGGTTGTAATATGAGGTCCGATGAACATAGTGAGTGATTGAACTTTATTGAATATCAATAAAGTTCAAATTGACTCTAAATTTTATTTAGAAAAAAAACGTTATATGGGAAGAAGAAAAGTGCTGTTTTTAGGGTTTTTTCCGGCAATTATTCGAATTTTTCTCACCTTTTAAACCTTCCCTAGACCTCCACGGACATTTCAAAACCAAGATCAGATAAATCCGTTCAGTCGTTCTCGAGTTTTAGCGAGACTAACGAACAGCAATTGTATTTTTATATATAAGATTATATAAAAATACAGGGACTCAAAAAAATGATCATGGTTCCGGTGTAAATGGAAAATGCGACTAAGAACTCAAAAACGTTTTGATATTTTCTTGAACTATTTATTTATAAGACAAAGACAAAGCAGACCCCTGCTTGAGATGGAAACGATGACCTAGGCTAGGACGTCAGACAGCTTTTAGGGATATAAAATTGGTGGACCTCCGCGCAAAAACCGGGATGTCTGGAGCTCCTTATTAGAGGAGGCCTAGACCGGGTACTCCCTACTCCTACTCGTACAGTATACTATAGTGTACGGCCACGATCTTGAATGAAGTGCTCTAACACACTTCAAGGCCCTGATCCAATATGGATTGTTCGCCAACGATTACTATTATTCGACCGGGTACTGCTTGTTGCGCCGTTGATGATGATTTCTATTATTCAAACTATAAATTAGAAAGGAAGAAAAGTCGGAAAGTAATTTAAATAAATTTCTTCAGTAGAACAAGGAAAAAAAACTAATAATTACGTAAGACTCCAACGTGATACATTTTGTGATTTCCACAAATTTCCTATAGTATTGAGTTCCTTGCGTTCTGTACATTCGGCCATGATTGGGTTAATGTCCCTGACTCCCATATGATCGACCATTTTAAAATTGTTTAGAGATGTGTTACGCACGCAACAGTTGTAGCCCCACGTTGGGCGTCAACTCTATTGCGATGAAAGTTTAGCGTTGCATCACCTTGGCACACAACATGGCCACCAAAGCTGTCGACGAATCAAACTCCCCTAACAGGTTTGTCAGTCGTGAATACCGACTTCGCGAGATAATATATAGATGCGGACGGCATGTGCTGGAGCTAACCCGAATACTAGCTGTTCAGCGGGATGTTGGCCGGAGTTCTTGGTTCTCATATGTTATCTCACTGTCAGGACACGTGCCTTGACTCAGGCGTCAACAAAACTAAATCCACCCGGGGTAAACTACTCTAATAGAGACGTGAAATCTCGAGGCAGTGTGATACCACCGAAGATTCCAATCTCAAAGGAGCTAAACTTCCAACCGGCCTTAATTAGGGGAGGGGACTAAATCGCAAAAACTTAACGCACGCGGGATGGACGGGGAAGGATCGGCTCTGAGTCGACTTTGATATTTACGCGACGAATGGCCCTCGTTTTCCTTTCCTCTTGAGGGGGGCTGCAGATGATTTTACCCTGCGGCGGCCCCACCCCAACCGAAACGTTTACCCCCTGTTGGTTCAACCTTAATGGGGGAAACCCTAACAAATGGGAGGACCAACGCTACTCCGAGAGAAGGCTAGAACAAAACAATTCAATTCATTTATTCCATGGAAGCAACAAACTTATACATACGAGTTATTGTTCATTACACGAGTTTTTCAATGTTGTATCTACGCAGCTATGGAATGCAAGGAAAAAGTTGCAAGTAAAAATCTAAAATTAAAATAACTCTGAATACCGGAAGCTCGCCGCTTCAGGTAAAAGGTTTTGTGTTCATCTTATGTGAGCAGCTCTCTATACACGATTTTCCATTCGTACATAGCTAAGAATACAAAATATCCCGCAATATTTTTCTAAACTCTAAGATACACATAGATAGATAGATAGATCTAACGTATCTTCATGCATTTCCATATGTATTCACCAAATTTCGTAACAATCGGTTCAGCCGTTTCCGAGTAAATCGGGTGTGACAGACAGACATTGAATTTTGTTGAATTTGTTTCACACAAAATCTTAAATTAACAGTATTTCATTTATATTGCGGTTTAAAGCGCTTACCCGGAACGCCGTAAATGCCATGAGTCCCAGAACATTATTTCCGAATCTTGTTAGGATGTACTTCTCATACACACCACTGACCATCAACCCTATGGACTCATATGTTTGGCGACCCCGCAACTGTATTCATAGTGTTCATCGTAATATTTGTTTGAGTAGTGAATATCCTTGGCAGTCATGTTGGCTCTGTGACTTCACCTTTACCAGGTGTTCTTCTGTTCGAATCAAAATCCCTTTTCGTGGCAGGACAACCAATTTCCCTCTTCTTCTTCTTTCCAGAAACCAATTCCGCCAGCCATGTAACGCGGCAGTCACAAGGATTAATTTCCCTAAGCCTGAAGATTCATATTTGAAATTTCAAATTGAAATATCCAAACTTCGAAAATGGCCAGAAAAATTATATCGACGTAACAGGTGTACGGCGGGATTAGGTCTGGATAGTGGAGAGGGCAGGTTTTTGCTGCGCACATTTGGTGGTCGATTTTTCTGTGCGTTCATTGTTCATTGTCATGTTGAAAGAAAACGTCTGAAGCATTAACTCATAAATCCCCTGGCCCACAAATGATCCTGTAGAATCTTAATACAAGTCGGGAAACCGGAAGCCTGACGCTTCAGGTATAAAAGGTTTTGTGTTTCCCTATGTGAGGAGCATAACGTAGTTCTCCATTGGCTTATAGCATTGACCCGAGATATTTAAATCGCTCAGTTCTGGGCAGGTTACCACCATTGCCAGAACTCAGCGATTTAAATATCTGGAGGGGCAGATTACTGCCATTGAAAGAACTGAGCGATTTAAATATCTCGAGTCAATCCTACCAGCCAATGGAGAACTGCGTAATGAAATGTTTCAAGCATTAACGCCACCTGGCTGAAGTGACATTCCGCAACTGGTGTTCTTTGTGATCGACGTATCAGCGCACGTCCCAAATCTAAAATCTACTGTAATGTCGTCCGTCTGTCGCTCTCTATAGTTTGAGTGTTGACTGTAAAGGACAATGAACGGCGTCTTGCGGTAATGGGGACAAAGATGTTGCATTGCACAGGTGGCGTGACACGTTTTGATTACGTCTGAAATGAGAATATCCGCGATCGATATGGGTTTGCACCGATCGTGGAAAAACTGCAAGAGAGGCGTTTTCGATGGTGTGGTCACGTAATTCACGCTAACGAGAATTCAACAACCAGTATTGGTCAGAACATCGAAGTCAATGGTAAGCAACCAAAAAACCGGCCAAAACAATGGTCGCATGATACACTGGATGCGGATTTGAAGGTCTCGCGATTACATCCTGATCAGGCATTTGATAAAATAAAATGACGAAACCGATCACGACGAGCCGAACCCGCTTGTGAACTGAAGGCTGAAGAAAAAGAAGAAGATGTGACAAGCGATGAGCCTGACAGTTCCGTGTCACATAGTTAAAAATTCTATTGGCCTCTATTTTTTTAGAAAGTAATTTAAATAAATCATTTGATGGGAAGCACTGTATTGAAATAGTCAACCTCATACGCTTCACACTCTGAGTTTAATATTATTAGCAAATGCCAACAATTTAACCAACATCAAATATAAAAAAGGGCTTGGGAGAATTAGATTCTTCTTGAATGGAATTTTAATATTTCACTCGAATTTCAATTATTCTCGTTAATTATGACGTCATCATCTTATTTGTATGGCTTAGCATGCTGTTAATTAGCACGAAATTGATAAGTTTGAACTTCTATAACTTTGACACTAATAGTTGGATTTTCATGGAACTTGGCATGTGTATGCACGAGACTGTCCTCTATGCCGGTGCAAACCTAGGATGAGCATAAGGGGAGTTTTATAGTCAATTTCTAAAAGTTGATAATATACTATTAGTAAGTTTATTTGAGCAGATACCGGGATGGAACATATTTTGTGGCCTAGATTTCATCTACGCGCACCACCCTGATTTTTTTTCGGATTTTTATGTTGGGTAGTTTCCGAAAATGAGTCCTGTCTCATTTCAAGTGCGTACATTTTGACTCCTTACTCACGCACTTTGCAATTTATGCCAAAACTAATACCAGTTTCGGAAAGTACCGATCGAGACCTTTCATTTGACACCCTAAACAACTATATTGAATCGGTTTTAATAAGGTTTTGTTTTACACAAAACCTTAAAAAACGTGTTCTGCACCTTCTGCAATATTTGAGCAATATGGCGAATCATCACGCTCAAATCTAAAAAAAAAATGGTCGTCTTTCTTTCGCCAGAATCTCAATAGGGATCATTCCTGCTATCACGTAAGCTGCCTTATTTGATATTGTTTTGTAAGCGCAACATGTTCGGAGTACACTTATTCGATATGCAGTTCCAATCTTTCTCTAATTTGATATATTAGGTTGTTGCACATGAAATGGCCGATTTGGTACTAAAATTTGAAACGACTGCAAAGCTTACAGAAATTTATTTAATTCATCAAAATAGGTGCCACTCGATTCAAAACACTTCTCCCAACGAGATACAAGAGCATGTATGCCAGTTTCGTAGAAGTCCAATTTTCGGATGTTGATAAACTCGTCGAAGGCAATTTTAATGGCCTCTTCATTCCTAAATTGTTTTTTCCGCCAAAAAATGATCCAAATGCTTAAAAAAATGGTAGTCGGTTGGCGAAAGGTCCGGTGTTGATTTATCCCGGCTGTTGAATACTCCATTTTTGGTGCATTTCCTCGAGTTGGGCACAATATTTCTGCGCATTTATCGTTTCTCCAGGTGCCAAAAAATCATCAGCATCTAGCCATTGTGCTGTTCGGCAACGATTGTCTTATAATATTCACTTTTCATCACATGTCACTCCCACGTACTCGAGGAGGGCGATCAGACCCGAGTCTGCAAGGGACTCATCTGAAGTGGCTTCGGCCACGAAGCCTCACCGGAGGTTCTCTGGTACCATGGGAACCGGAACGGCCCTCTGAGAGCATATGCTCCAGGAGAATTCCTGGAGGATGTGTTCTTGGCCCGGTTATTTGCGGTTGGCGCCCTAGTGGGGGTTTCATGGTGGTTGTGGTTATGCCTACATCGCGGGCAGAGCTCCTCGGAGCTTAAGCGTGGAGTTGCGCTGTACAACTCGGGCGCCGTACCCCTTAGTTGCTGTAGAGGTGTTAGATAGGCCTCGCATCCACTGGTATGAATGCTGAGCCTGCACTCAGTATAAACCAGGACCGCTGTGCTTGCAGGGCGGGGCTCTGATTGTGGTCCCAAAATCAATCCGTGTCCGAAGAGGACCGTGGGATTATGCCTACACGGCAGGTACTCACGTTAAACCCCCAGGACTTTCATCACATATCACCATTCTGTGCAAAAAGGGATCGCTTCTGTTGCGGGAGAGTAAAGAACTGCAAATTTCCATTCCAAGCGCCATGTTTTGCTCCGTAAGGGCATGCGAAACCCATTTGTCGAGTTTTTTCACCTTTCCAAATTGTTGCAAGTGCTGGGAAACTGTCGAATAGTGTACGCCCAGTTTCTCTGCAATGTCTCTCACAGACTGACGTGTATCGGATTCGACAAGCAAACGCAGCTAGTCGTTGTCAATCGATGGTCCTGGATATCCACGTGGCTCACTTTGAAGGTTTGCGTCGCCTGACCGAAATTTTTCGAACCACCGCCGTGTGGTTCGTTCGCTTACTGTATCAGCTTAAGATGCGCTGTTAATGTTCCTGGTCGCCTCCGCTGCTTTATGACTGAGTTTGAACTCATACAAAAAAAGTATACGTTTTTGGCTCTTTTTCATCCTTTTTATGGTTTTGTTTGCAAAACAAAACCTTATTAAAATCGGTTCAATGTCTGTCTGTCAGTCTGTCTGTCACACGCTTGACATAAAATTTGGAGAGAAGGTGGGAACTGTGAACGCCCAGACATGCAGTGACAGATATTCTTCTAGGTTGAGATTTTAGGGGGGGGGGGGGGAGGTCTCCATACATGCAAAAGGGGTTTTTTCACCGAATATAGTCATGTTGGGTATCAAATGAATCAGGTGATGATTTCTTTAACGGAACCATTCTCAGAAACTACCCAACCGAAAAAGTGCGTTGAAGATAATCTTAGTAGAAAGAGCGCCAACATTAACTGCACCACGTGAAACAAGCTGAAATTAGTGTTCTCCTGGATGAAAGAGTCATTAAATTTATGGGATTCAGGGGGAGAATCTGAAAATCATGTGAGTCATAACGGGCTCTCAATGCAAAAAGCAAGAATTATTTCTGGATAGATTCGATCCTGTCAATGTGAAGCTCGTAAGCTGGATTCCAAACAATGCAGGCGTATTCAAGCAGTGGGTGTACAAACGTCATATAGAAGGACTTAGTGACCCAAATGTTTTTGAACTCCTTCGCTCGTCATTTGATGAAACCAATTTGTTTATTTGCCGTGGTCAGGATTCTGACATATTGAAGATTAAAGCGCAATTTTCAGTCCAGAACTATACCAAGGTCGATGACATGATCGACTCTGTTCAGTTTCAGACAGAGTAGGGGTGAGTCGCAGTTAAGTTCTTGCGAGAGAAGCTTATCGTGTTGCATTTATTAGCATTCAGGTAGAGATAATTATGGTTACACCAACGTTCCAAAGATTGCAGTTTGAATTGAAGAAAGTCTGCATCAGATTGACTGCGGTCCATCTGCTGGGCCTTAAGTGAACAGGGTTTCCGCAGAGCCCCGATTTTTCGGGTTATCAGTTTGTTACCGAATCCCCAAGGGTCCCCATTCACCTCGTCGACCAGATCCTGCCAACAGCGAGCTTTGCTCTTATTTATTGCGCCGCGGGGTCTCCGTTTGGCTGATTTGTACTCCGTCATTACGGTATATGCCTTCTTCCGGTCCCTTAGACGTTCTGTTAAGCGGCAGAGCCTGTGACACTCCTTCCGAAGCTTTGCAATTTCCTCCGTCCACCAATACATGGAGGGTTTGCCACGTCTCGATGCCTCGATGCGCGGCCACACCTGTTCCAAGAGTTTCGACAAACCTTCCTGTGTTCATTTTCGCAACGTTCCATGCACAGAAAGAGCGTCACCACTTCGAAGGCAATGATGGTCGCTTGCCGAGAAATCTTCTAGAACTTGCAACTCGTCCACCAGCGACAGAACGTTTTGGTGGATCCAGTGTTTAAAACTTCCAGTCTTGTTCTCACCGCCATTTCCAGAATTCGTTTCCCTCTGGAGTCTGTATGAGGCACTCCCCATTCAAGTGTCCTGGCAATGAAGTTACCCCCGACCAGGATCCGCCGATCTGTGCCTAAGATAGCTTCCTCTAAAGCATCAAGCCTGCGTCGAAAATCCGGAATCCTCTCACTAGGCGTAAGACAAACACTGACAAACTTTAGGCTTACTGTAACTTCCTCGCTAAAAGATCTACCAAGCAAGTTCTGGTAGCTCAACGTCTTTCGTCCTGTGTCTTCCAACGTTCCAGGAGTAGTCCCTTCTGCGTTCTTCTGATCCGTGGGACATTTTCTCCCAGACGGCTTAGCGTCGGATCTCCCTTGATCTTCAGCAGAATCTCAGCGTTAGAAAGGTCACCTCCGCTTTCGATAACAATTGCATCCGGACGGACGTCCTTCTTTTTACCTGCTCCATTGGCTTCACGGTTGTCCAAACATTTCCTCTCATTTCCTGGGATTTGTGGAGCTAATTTGGGGTCCAATCATTGCGCTTTCTCCGTCACAGGAGTTTGTAGCTGTCCTTAATTCGGTGGATATTGGTTTGTTTAACCTAACTCACCTATGGCTTTTTCGCAACAACCACCATAATATAGCGATGAACATTATGTTTCGGCCGGACGAATTCGTATACCTTCAGGCAATTTCGCACCTTGAGTACTTTTGGTATTTTGTTCCCTTCATCCATATTTTTGTTCAGGTATTTACCCCAAATTCAGGCACAGGCTCGCGTTAATGGACTGCCAGCTTTTTGCCACCCGCGAGCCCTGTGCTCCATAGGGGTCTTGCGTTCTTTCTCCTCTTTGAACTGTCCACCTACCAAACTGTAGACAGCCGCCAAAAGTCCCGTAGTTTCCCTTGTGCATCTCCTGAGTTAGCAGGACTAACTCAGGTGTTTCCCCTAGTTTAGGGTGCACTACCTCTCTAAAACTGCGGTTCACCCGGCACCTCGGGATTGTAACAAAGTGGCGAGATGGATTCCGAAACCCGCAGGAAACGTTCACCTCAACCGTATATGAGATTAGTGGAGGTCGACCTACCTTTTGGAAATCCATGCTGTTGTTTGTTGAGAAGAGGGTCGATGACAGGAGTGAGTTTATTGTAGATCACTTTTTCGAATAGTTTAGGGATAGCTGACAAGATAGCAACACCTCGGTAATTTTCAACCGACTGTCTGACACCACTCTTAAAGATCGGCTTGAGATGAGAGGACTTCCATATGGATGGAAAAATGGCCATTGAGAGCGATTTGTTAAAGATCAAATGCATAGGAGTAGTCAATTGGGTGGATTAGATCGGGGCCGAGACCTTTGTTGATGTCGAGCTCCTGAGTAGCTTTGCGGATCTCATCATGGGTTGAAAAATATATCACCAATAAGCGATGCCGGAATCATATCAGCCAACGTAATAAAAGGTGGAGAGAAAGTACTTTGAAAGTGATCAGCAAGCAAGTCACATAATTCCTGCGAGTGGGAAGGGGGGTGGAAGTTATGCCCTCTCTAAACATGGAAGTAGGGAAACAGGTTTTTTTTTCGTAGAGGTTAATAAAACTTTAAGCTCCACTGCAAAGTGATCGGACATTCCTGGTAAGGTTCTGCACGTTAACATCTGCAGTGTGAGTGTAACTTCTGCGGGCATTAGAAAATAGTCAAGTATGGATTGCCTTGCTAGGTCTTGTGGGTGTATCGGGCAAGATCATCTCAAGCTGGTTTAATGGGCTTTGATTGTGGATCCATTTTTCGAGGGTAACCCCATTTCGGTTATTTGCCAAATCTCCCCAGAAAGTGTGCCTCGACTTGAAGTCGCCACCAAACACTAGATGCCTAGATTTTGACTGGAGATCGCTCAAGATTTGTAAGTCTTGACCCAGTTGGTCAGAGGGTGATTTACATTTGATGTAGACTGCAGCTATTAAGATGCGTCTACTGTCGTTGGTTTTAACTAAAGCCGCTGCAGCCGAACAGGTTTGCAGGTTTTTGCTGGCAGCACCCTCAAATCCATAGACTTCTCTGATTAAAAGAGCGGTAGGCCAACTTGTTGTCTTGAGGAACTTGAGGGGCTACAGTTCTAGGAATAGTATTCGTAGTTGTTTGGGTAAGAGATACGTTTTGCGAAGTTTGGGGGGTTGTAGCTCTAGAAAGAGTATTCCTGGCTGCTTTAGCGTAAGACACGCCCGGTTGAGCCAAGCTTTGTGACATCTGAGTCACCACTTGTTTGGCTCTCATGGCCTCAGTATGCTTTTTTCCCCTGCCAGCTTCACTTCTGGCAACGATGTCCTTGTATGCCGGGCATCCGCGGTATTTGGCGAGATTTCCGGCCGCAATTGCTGCAAGTTTGTGTGTCTATTGTGAGACTTGGGCATTCCTCTCGCACATGAGTTTTAGTGCACCTCACGCACCTGTGCACGATGGAGCAATTGAGGGTGATGTGCCTAAAGTTCTGGCAGTTGTAGCACTGCACTTCTTGGATAGGCTTGACTTTCTCAAGCGAAATTTTTTTTGTAGAGTATATACTTCACCTTAATTGCTTCATTGAGCTCTTGAAAGGGCTCGAAGGTAGCCATGAACAGCCCCTTTTCTTTGATGAGGTTGGAGATCGCCGCATATTCTTCAACGCTTTGTGTGAAAATGAGGGTTCTCGTATTCTTTAGGGTTGCTTTCAACCCTTTGTCTTTGAGAATCCTCAAGAATTGAGGTAGATTGATCTGGTACTCCGTGATAGGCGGAATTTTAGCCTTTTTGGGCGGGAAGTTGGAGAGCGGGTGCCTGAGGGTTTGCCGGAGGGGTATTTACTCTACTAACACTAACCTTATCTTTAGTTTTCTTCTTTCTCCGCTGGACGAAGTTGAATTCGTCGCCTTCCTCTTTTCGATGACCATTTCGAGGTACATCACTCTGCCATCTTGGTGATGTTGGTCTTGTTGTTGCTCCTGTTGTTGTTCCTTTTGTTGTTGCTCCTGTTATTGTTCCTTTTGTTGTTCACGATGCTGTTGTTAATGTTGTTGTTTCCGTTGATATTCCCATTGATGTTCCTGTTGCTGTTCCTCCCACGTTGCAAACGGCATTCTCCCTTCAAGTGATGCCAAGCGCTCCTCCAGCTGCTTTATTATGCTCTGCTGGCAGTCTAGTTGCTGGGCCATGGCGACCTTCTCCTGCTTTAACTCTTCTATCTTTTCGAGGAGGGTCGCATTTACTACTTGCACTTCTGAAGAGTTTCTTTCCTCTTCAGATGATAACTCCTCCGGGAGTATCATTTTGCATCTCTTGGCGGACATCCTGTCCCAAGCCCATACTTGCTATTGCACGCAGCAGTTCTGAAATTTAAAGAAATTTTTTTACTTTAAATGTTCTTTTTAAGGTTTTGTGTAAAACAAAACCTTATTAAAATCGATTCATTGTCTGTCTGTCTGTCTGTCACACGCACTTTTCTCCAAAACGGCTAAACCGATCCGAACGAAATTTAGTGGACAGATGGGAACTATGAAATCTCACGGATACAGCGAGTGGTATAAACTTAGATGTAGTTTAAAGGGGCGCTCCAAAGGGGGAATTCAAAATTTTTTTTTCACCGGATATAGTCGTGTAGGGTATCAAATGAAAAGTGTCGATTAGTACTTTCCGCAATGATATAAATTTAGTCGTGAAATGCAAAGTGTGCGAGTAAGGAGTCAAAATGTAAAGTGATACAAGAGTCATTTTCGGAAACTACTCAGCCAAAAATCCAAAAAAAATCAAGATGATGCGCTTAGATGAAATCTAGGCCTGAAAATATGTTCTATTCCGATATCTGCTCAAATAAACTTATTAATAGTATGTTACACACTTTTAAAAATTGATTGAAAAACCCCCTTTAAGTTCATCCTAGGAGTACTAAATTTTGCACCGACATAGAGGGCTGTCTCGTGCATACAAATGCCGCATCTTATGGAAATCTGACTATTAGTGTATAACTTTGACAGTTAAAACCTTGCGAATTTACAGCATCCTAAGCCATACAAATAAGATGTTGACGTCATAATTAACGAGAATAATTGACATTCGAATGAAATATTAAAATTCTATTCATGAAAAATCTACTTCTCCCCAGTCTTTTTTTGTATCTGTTGTAAAATTTTTCGCATTTGCTAATAATATTAAACTCAGAGTTTGAGGCGTATGAGGTTGACTGTTATCAATACAGGACTTTCCATAAAATGATTTACTTAAATCGCTTTCTAAAAACTAGAGGGCAATGGAATTTTTAACTATGTGACAGGGAGCTGTCATGCACTCGTCGCTCTTCACATCTTCTTCTTTTTCTTCAGTGTTTGTTCCGTTCACAAGTGACGTTCGCTGATACGTTGATCACAAAGAACACCAGATGTGAAATGCTACTTCATCCAGGTCGCATTAATGTGTGAAATAATTTCATTACGCAGTTCTCCATTGGCTGATAACATTGACTCGAGATATTTAATTCGCTCAGTTCTGGGCAGGTTACTGCAGCTGACAGCACTGAGCAATTCAAATATCTCCGGTCAATGATATCAGCGAATAGAGAACTGGGGCATGCTCCTCACAAAGGGAAACACAAAACCATTTATACCTGAAGCGTCAAGCGACTTGTTTATAAAAGCACTTTGTTGGACGTGTCCAATTATTATCGGCACCAATGTCCAGAACAGATACTTCCTTGTGAAGTTGTTTGGAAGTTCTCAATAAGATTTAGCTTCTGGTGTCTGTCCGCTCCGAGAACTCGGAGCGAACTGGGCGATTGCTTGGTGATGCTGCACTAATAAAGGCTAAAAAACAACTTTTTATGTTGAAGGAATTCAAAAACATCTAAAATCATATCTACAAGGAGAGGTCCACCAATTCGTGGCGGAGTCTATCCTAAGTACACTGTTTCGATGGAAAGAACACCTCCTTTATAGTATGCTGCCCTTTTCTGTTGATTTGGTATTCAAATCATCCAAATGGTTCGCCCCTATTGGTTTTTCCCAAATAATCACATTCATGTTATTTCTCGAACAATTGAAAAATTCTAGTCAATACGTTTCTGGCCGGACAGTTGGGTTTTGTGACGTTTCGAACAACTACTGTCCTTCTCTTCGACTCCTGGGAGTAAAAGATACATATTTCATCCATGGTTACGAATCTATTCAAAAAGGCTCATTAGTCTTCTGGAACACGACTGCTATTTTCTGTTCATGTTCAGATGGGTTTGGTCAAGTGAAGATGACCTAAAAAAGCAGTAGAAACCCAAAAAATAGCTGGATTAGTATTTCCCAGATTTTTGGTGTGGGAAATACACAGTAGCTCATATCTTAATTCCCAGTTCCTGTCTCCGCAGTCTCAAAACGAGAACGAACTATGATCAATATAAAGTGGTACTTATAGTCTATCCGTTGAATTCGTCCAATTATCGAATAAATAGATGATAATCGCAATAGGAAGGCAATCAGCCCGAAAATCACCTTGATAAGACCAGTCGTCAAAATGTGCTCATTGCCAAAATTCTCTTGAACTAACGTCACCCAACTCAAATAAGGCAGAAGATAAAATTTGATTCGTCGTTTTGAAACAAAAAGTTGATTTTATACCATTGAAATCGTAACAATTACTTCTGCATTATTTTCCAACTTGCAGAAGACAACTGATAAGGCCTCACCTACGTACAAGCATCCCAAATGAGATGTTGTTGAAATTGACGCGCTCATGGCGGACTCAAGCCTATGTTTTTTGGCTTTTATGGCGGTGAACCGTCAGATTAGATCTCGTTAAAGCATCTATCTAATCAGAAATAAAGATTCTCAAATACGCAATTTTCCATTAGGAAGAATTATTGCTGGAGTTAGTTTTCTGGTATTTAGACATGGAGTTGTACACCTACGTGTATAATTGAGAATGTAACAGTTGATAAAAATGTGTATTTAAGCAAAAATCGTGTGTTCTGCGCCTTATCTCGGAAACTCGTTCGAGTTGTTTACACTTTTAGATGTTATCGCGGCTATGCGTAGCCGCTTTAGAAAATTTCCTAGTCTCAATCTCAATCTGTATCTGTATGAACTGCAACAGGTTGCCTATGGGCCACCTATCCATCCAAATGTATCTAATCGTTGGTCCGAATCAAACTCCAGCATAAATCACTCAAATTTCAAACCACGACAGAGGGATAGAGATATGAGTGGGCCGATAGGGAATTTCAAAATTTTGTGTCACTAATTATTTCCACAAATTGGGGGAGATCGAAAAAGGGGAAGGTATGACTCCGGGCGAGCTGGAGGCAAAAGTGCAACTCCTGGGTCACCTGGGTCGACTCCGGGAAAACAACCTTTAGCAGACGTCATTGTCCTTGTGAAGATTGTCACAAAAGTGGAAATGAGTGCCGACAGAATATCTGTTTGCTGTAAATCCCCCAAAAAGAGAAGTTCAAACACGATTAGATGTGTTTTACAATATTTTAACACTGTGTAAACAGTTTACAGTGTACACACGCCTTTGAATGTTTTGTGATAAACCAGATAATTTTTTTACTTGACGATACCTTCGGTGTCATTCAACAAATAAAATTAAACAATTAGACTTATCTATTGTTCAAAAGCGGGCTAATAAAGTGCTGCATAGCTAAGATACTCGTACTTCATATTTTGCTGAAGTGAAGCCCGGGCACAGAGGGGGAGGGGGGAGATATAGATACATGCGTCAAACGAGATGTATACGCATCTATAGGGGTGAATCTCTCTCCTTATTTGCGTTTGCTTTCTTTGTGCGGCCTAGGTTCCAGTTCAGACGCACAAATGCAGAAAAAGATACAGTCATGGTATCCAGAAATTCTTGGGAAGGCCACAGCCGCAGGTAATGGCGGCAGCTAGACTACCTAGTGTGATCCAGGTGGGAGACTCAGAACGTTATTGAATTGGGGGCAGATGGATTCAAGTGGCCAAGCTAGGCTAGGCTAGGCCAGGGCCAGGCCAATGTGTACGCGGTGCAGTCGACCTAATCTAGCTGAGCGTGGACTGTTCAAACATCCTTGGGGCCCTCAAAATTCGACAACGACTATGGCAGCAGCCACAAGTTCAAAGCACCGCTACATATAATTGTTAATCCCATTCGGGTGATAACTAATCCAATATCGTGAGCGGATAGTGATAACAAAAATTCAACTTTCCATCGAGTGACGAATACATCGGTGGTTGATAGGAAAGAGTTTCGGTGCTAGATCGCACGCTGCAGACTTTAATAACCACAATTCATCGTTGTGAATAGCTTTTGAGGTATTTTTTCTGGGGCCTTTATCAGCGATGGGTTTTTTTTTTTCGATTTGGACTGCTTGTAAGGCCTAAATCAGGAGCTTTGGGTATGTGTGTGAAAATGTGCCAGACATGAGAAAAGCATGGTATTGCATGATCGGTAACAACAATTGAATTAGTAACGTGTTATCTCGATTCCTGCTATTTCTACAGAATAATCCCAATCTACTGATTAACCCACTCCAGATACTGTAGCGCATTAGAACGTTTTCGATATATATGAGGCAAATGTTGTAGGTGGAGAAGAAATTTCGTCCTCACATATGTACATATATTTGCCTGAAATATGTTTGTTTGCTTGCAGTTATGCGCACAATCAATTACATGCATTACATTCAGTTTATCGAGGGCTTAAATGCCGACAAAAAACAACTTTAAAGCTATCGCTCGATTAAGAATTTGTGTGGAGGATTTGCAAATACTTAATGTTGATTAACAACTAGATCCATCAATCATTCTGGATGTTGTCCTCTTCATATGATTGTTCCTAATGAGTTATGTTATTGCTTTCGATTGTGTGGTTTATATCCCTGTTTGGGGGGCAATCGATTGTGCGGTGGTTTTGATGCCCATCGATTTTTTACCTTCGCAAAAATGTTTATCCCATGTGAAAAGGTTTCCCTAGGCAGCGTTAGTTAATTCGTTCCAGGGAGCATAATTTTTTTTAATATGGTTACCATGTAAACCCTTATATGAGTCATAGAGAAATACAGGCACACGCCGTCGCTGTCGGTTTCTGATAATGTTCTTCGATTCCCTTCACGATTTTCTGAGCAGTTTGTGCTCCTACTTCACTATTCCAAGCCACATAACACATCGTTCAATAAGTCCCGGGACTAGCGTAGAAATGGCGCTAATAATGCCATTTATATACCAAGGTTCAGAAGTACCAACCTTCAGATATGATGTGTCAAAATTTGATGTAATTCGAAACATAACCAAGAAAGCTATGGTGGTTAAACTGACGCTACCTTTGCAATCGTGAAAAAATGGACCAAAACGAGTTTCGTGTGTTGATAAAACATTGTTTTCTAATGGGGAAAAACACTGTTCAAGCTCAGCAATGGCTTGAAAAACGTTATCCGGACTCTACTCCGTCGAAAACAATCATTTGTCGGTGGTTTTCGACGTGAAACGCGGTCGTGCTGATACAAATGATGCGGAACGTTCGGGTCGGCCAAATGAGGGAGTAATTCCCGAAAACACCAAGCAAGTATTGAAAATCGTGATGGATGACCGCAAAATGACAGTGCGCGAGATAGCTAAGATGGTGAACATATCAACTAGTAGTGCATTTACTATTTTGCACCAAAAATTGGCTATGAAAAAGGGTTTTTCCAAATGGCTGCCGCGTTTGCTCACAATGGAACAAAAGCAACAACGTATCAATGATTCGGAGAGCTGTTTGGCACTGTTTACTCGCAATAAACAGGATTTTTTTGCGTCGATATGTGACAGTGGACGAAACATGGATTCACCATTTCACTCCGGAGTCAAGTCGGCAGTCAGCTGAATGGCGTACGACCGGTAAAAGCCGTCCGAAGCGTCCAAAAAGACAACAGTCGGCCGGCAAAGTGATGGCGTCCGTATTCTGGGATGCGAATGGTATAATTTTCATTGACTACCTCGAAAAAGGAAAAACCATCAATAGCGACTACTACATGGTGTTATTGGATCGTTTGAAGGCCGAAATAGCGAAAAAACGTCCACACATGAAGAAGAAGAAAGTCATCTTTCATCAAGTCAATCAAAACGTTGACCAAATTCAACGAATTAGGCTTCCAACTGCTTCCTCATCCTCCGCATTCGCCGGATCTGGCCCCCAGCGACTACTGGCTTTTTGCGGATCTCAAAAAGTTGCTCCAGGGAAAAAGATTTGGCTCAAATGAGGAGGTGATCGCTGCTACTGAGGCTCATTTTGAGTCAAAAGACAAATTGTTCTACAAACATGGCATTGAAAAATTAGAGAAGCGGTGGAATGATTGTATAACCCTTGAAGGAGATTATCTTGATGAATTATAAAGAATTTTGCCGATAAAATGTTGTTTTCATAGTTAGTCCCGAGACTTATTGAACGATGTGTTAGTTCTAAGATGATCCACTCGCCAGCTATCCTGACTATGAAATCGCAAACTACCGAGTAAATTCAAAATAATAAAAACTCGTTTTTCCTATTCGCTAGTGTTGATTTATATATTGCAAATATCGATATTTCGGGAACCACTTGTTCCCTTCATCAGTGTTAACAAGTGGTTTCCGCAATATCGGTATCAGTTTTTGCGTCTCGGGTCGTTCTTCCCATGATGTCGTTATCGTAAGCATAGGCCAGTAGTTGGATGGACTTAAAAAGGATCGTACCCCTTGGATTTACCTCAGCATCACGAATCACTTTCTCCAGGGCCAGGTTAAAGAGGACGCATGATAGGGCATCCCCTTGTCGTACCCCGTTGTTGATGTCGAATGGTTTCCAGAGTGATCCTGCTGCTTTTATCTGGCCTCGCACATTGGTTAGGATACGCCTAGTCAGTCTTATCAATTTCGTCGCGATACCAAATTTCTCTCATGGCCGTGTACAGTTTTATCCTGGCTATGCTATAATAGGGTTCCAGACGTAACCTTCGCATCGGAATCACTGGTGTCGCTGGTGGACGGGTGGCGAGTTCTGGAAGACTTTTCGGCAAGTGACCACCAATACATTGCTTTCGAAGTGGTGGACACAAACTCTCGGTGTGCGCCACCCCAACGATCTTTCTGTGTATGGAACGTCGCGAAAGTGAACACCGGGAAGTTTGTCGAAACTCTGGGAACAGGTGGGGCCACGCTGAAGGGTACTCCTGGGGGCGGTGGCGCCGTTGCTGACACTGTCGTAAATTCAGTTATGAACCTGATAACGACGGTCTGCGGAGCCTCCATGCCCAGGAAAACATCGAGGCGCGGCAAACCTTCCATGTATTGGTGGACAGTGGAAATCGCAGAGCTCCGGAAGGAGTGTCACAGGCTCCGCCGCTTAACACAACGTCTAGGCGACCGGGAGGAGGCATGTACCATAATGATGGAGTACAAATCAGCCAAAAGGAGACTCCGCAGCGCAATAAACAAGAGCAAAGCTCGCTGCCTGTGTGTCCGGATAGTTGAGCGGTTAGAGCGCAAGGCTATCGTACGGAAGGTCGCGGTTCAAATCTCACTGGTGGCAGTGGAATTTGTATCGTGATTTGACGTCGGATACCAGTCGACTCAGCTGTGAATGAGTACCTGAGTCAAATCAGGGTAATAATCTCGGGCGAGCGCAATGCTGACCACATTGCCTCCTAGTGTACCGTTACGGTCTTGAATGAAGTGCTCTAACACACTTCAAGGCCCTGATCCAACATGGATTGTTGCGCCAGCGATTATTATTATTATTATTAAAGCTCGCTGCTGTCAAGATCTGATCGACGAGGTGAATGGGGATCCGTGGGGACTCGGTTACAAACTTGTAACCCGTAAAATTGGGGCTCTGCGGAAACCCTGTTCACTTAAGGGCGAGCAGAGGTGTACAAACTGGTATTCCAACACCGGCCAGACCTACTGCTCGGCGCATTCAACGCTTGCCTGAAAGAGGGCATTTTCCCTGCTCGTTGGAAAGTTGCGAGGCTTGCGCTGATCCCTAAAGGGAAAGGCGATCCCGAACTGCCGTCTTTATACCGCCCACTATGTATGCTTGATACTGCTGGGAAATTGCTCGAAAAGCTCTATTTCTAATGGACTCGCTGAAGCAATACGCGCTGCCGGAGATTTATCTCCGCGGCAGTTTGGTTTTAGGGCAGGGGGATCGACAATTGATGCTGTAATGCAGGTCGTGGACGCCGTTCAACGAGCAGAGGCACATAGCCGCCGAACTCGACGGGTGGTGCTCCTCGTAACGCTTGACGTCAGAAACGCCTTTAATTCCGTAAGGTGGAAAGACATTCTAGGCACACTAGACAATACCTTCAACGTGCCGAACTATCTCTTACGGATTTTGAGGGACTATCTGAGGAACCGCTCCCTGCTCTATGAAACACTAAAGGGTCAAAGGTGGGTGGAGGTCACGTCGGGGGTAGCACAGGGATCCGTCCTAGGGCCGGATCTCTGGAACGCTACCTATGACAGTCTGCTTAAACTCGACATGCCAGAAGAGTCGCGCCTGGTCGGCTACGCAGATGATGTCGCAGCGCTTGTTGCTGGACGCACGGTCGAACAGGCGCAAAGCAGACTCGGCATATTGATGCGACGGGTAAGCGGATGGATGACTACTCATGGTTTCAACCTTGCACTGGAAAAAACCGAAGTAGTCATCCTGACTAAGAAGATAATTCCGATCCTGCGTCCCATATCGTTCGGCGAGTCGATAATCGAGTCAAAATCAGCGGTAAAGTACCTCGGGTTGACTCTTGACTCAAAGATGAGGTTTTCTGAGCAAATCCAAGCAGCAGCAAACAAGGCTGCGGCTGGAGTTTCGGCGTTAAGTAGGCTAATGGCAAACATTGGGGTCCTACGTCTAGTAGGCGACGTCTCCTGATGAGCTCAACGCAGTCTGCCCTGCTCTACGGTGCAGAGGTATGGGCTGGCGCTCTTAACAAGGAGGTATATCGTAGGCGCCTCACGCAAGTACAGAGACGGGGAGCTTTACGGGTGGCGTCTGCGTACCGCACAGTCTCTGAACCGGCCGTGATGGTGATCGCGGGAGTTATTCCCGTTGCCCTTCTTGCTAGGGAACGTTAGGCCATATACAAGCGCAAGGGAGATTGTTGCTTGTGAAGAAGCGCAATGCACTCTAGACGAGTGGCAGCTCTCTTGGCAAAATGAAACTAGAGGCAGATGGACTGCGCGGCTCATCGGCAACTTAGGTGCGTGGCTGAATCGGAAGCATGGTGAGACTGACTATTTCCTTACCCAATTTTTAAGTGGGCATGGAAATTTTCAGTCTTACCTGCACAAGATTGGAAAGGCGCGTTCTCCGCATTGTGTGTTTTGCAATGGAGTTGTGGACGATGCTCACCACACTTTTTTTTCTTGTGGAAGGTGGGATGGGGTTCGTCAGCAGCTCTATTTAAACACAGGGGATCTCTCTCCAAACAACATTGTGGAAGAGATGCTGAGGACTGCTGACAGCTGGAACCGTGTTGCCCATTACGTTCGGGCCCTTCTTGTTGCTAAGAAGATAGAACTCGACCGGTGGAGGACCCGGATGGCAGGGGGTTCCTTGAACTGACAGTTCCCTTCCTCCTCTCCCCTCCCGTTGGTGAAAGGAATTCCCTGATTTGAAGGCTCCGCAAGGCGGGAGAGTTCGGGGGCTGGCTCGAAGTAATGTGACAAACGGTTCCAGGCTAGCTCTCTGACGATGGGGAGGTGTTTAGTTGGTAGTCCGACGACGTACCGAATCGGGAGTCCAACACTGTGTGCGTAAATGCATTCCAACCTACCCTACCCCCAAAAAAAAAAAAAATGCTATAATAGGCGGCTTTAAAGTCGATGAAAAGATAGTGCAACTGATGTCCATATTCCAACAGTTTTCCCGTCGCTTGCTGACGAGGGAAAATTTGCCTCTTTGGTATGCGCCAATGATGTTCTGGGGCTATCCGGCTTAAAACTATACTCCCGAAGAAATTCCAATAGTATTTTATGGTTTCCTTCACTGATAAATAGCCTTTGTCGCGCAACTCGGCCATTATACCTTTCACTTCTGATCACACGTCTTATCGTTTCGATACTGCAGTGTCACTTTTTGAATGATACGGTGCGCTTCTCGCTCAGTTACGATTTTAGGACTGCCACTTCGCTCTTTATTTTCGAGTCCTCTCACTTTCTTTTCTCTTTATTTAAACGCTGCACAACTTTTGCGACCGCATTTCTATTGACAGTAAGTAACCTCGCGATATTCGAATAGGACATACCTTTTTCAGCGTGGAAAACGATCAGTTGACGCTTGTCTAAGGATATTTCTTTCCTCATTGTGTGCGTTCACGGTGTTTTAATTTTTCGGACACATTCGCGACTAATTCGACAGTGCAAAATATTGCAAAACGCTATGGGAATGCAGTAAATCAATGATAACCATTGCATGGGTCATTGAATTTATTCCCAATTCGCGTGAGGCGCAGAGGCAAGCTCGAACATGGCCGTGGGTTTGATCGACGCCTTCGGTGTTCTGTCTATTAATACAAATAGGGAGAGTGCGACCATTCAGGCGACTTTTCAGCTCTTCCTTCGAATCCAGATCTTGGCCCCCCTAGTGGGAGTTTCATGGTGGTTGTGGTTGTGCTCAAGCGAGAAGAGACCTTCGGGCCTCGACGTGGTGTTGCATTTCAACACGGGTGCCGTACTCCTTAGTTCGGTACAGATTTAGGTAGGTCTTGCATCCACCAGTATGAATGCTAAGCCATGCACTTGGTATAGACTGGTACCGTTGTTGCTTGTCTCAGCGGGGCTCTGATTGTGGTCACAAAATCAATCCGTGTCTGAAGAGGACCGTAGGATTAAGTCTCACGACAGGTGCCTACGTAAAACACTATGGGCTTCACTTCGAATCCAGATCCATATGAGTAAGGTCCTTGACTTGGTGAGAATGTAAGCAGGTGTCATCAGCGTAGCGTGTTTGAGGAAAGATCACGTCAGTCAGGCAAGGCAACATGAAAAATGCCCTTGAGAATGAGAGGAAAAAGTACCGATGATAGAATGCAATCCTGGCAGACTGCGCTTTAGACTTCAAATTGTTCTGATACTTTACCTCGATGCAGCACCTAACATTTTGTACCACCACATTCGTCGGTCTGATAATAGCTTTTAGTTTCTCTGGATTGCCTTGCATTCCCTCTCTTAGGTAGAACATTTCAGACACACTCCCTGTTGATACTCTTGAAGACTTTCTCGTGAAATCACTGAAGGACTGGTGAAACACTGATCTCAAACTCTGCACACTGCGCCTCAATGATCCAAAGTTTGGTAATGTGGCCAGCCAATTCTCAATTGATCAAACTTTTAAGGTGTTTCTCCCACATTACTTAATTAGAGATGGTGGAGACACTAATGTTGCCTTCCAGAAGCTTCAATTGCCATGTCGTGTTTCAATCTGTTCTCTTCTAGTTCCCTTAAGATCGCCAAACTCTCTTGTGCGTCCAACTTCCTCCTGTTCCCGCATTCTTTCTCCCTGCCGTTTCTGCTTCTCTCTCGTGCTCTCCCTAGCATACCGAAACTTTTCTTTTAGTTTGTCTTATTTAGCACTTCTCACAATTTGGACAGGTCACTTTATAGAATCCACTGGATTCATGTTTTACTTTGCGGTCTTTGGGGGATCTCAGCCTGTTTTTGAGCTGGTGAAACCTACTCGATGGCACCATGTCGATGTTTACCCCTTTCATCGTTTCTACCAGTTTCGACGAAGCCGCAGAATATGTGACCCCTATTCTTCTTTTCCCTTCCAATTTATTAACAAAGGATGTCATTGTCCTTATTTCTTGCCGTTTCGTCTTTTTCCACATGAGTCTTTCAATAATCGAATGTTGGAAGCCGCTCTTCGCTCCAGTTTCGATTATATACTCCTTTTCTTTCACAAATGTTTCAGTACTGAGGGGTATATGTCAAAAGAGATTCCCTTCTCTTCTCTGATGGTCCTTAAATCAAGAAATGGGAGTTCTTCATTAACCGCTACCTCCATTGTAAATCTACGGCTCCGATGTATCTTATTCAGGACCTCCAGCATCTCCTCTACTTTGTCTTCATGGACAATGGTGAAAAAGCAAGTGAAGAAATTTCTAGCATGTTGAAAAACATTGCAATTGGCCATTTCGATGATCGTCGCTGATTTGTGTACTTCCGGACCTTTGGTCCATTGTACCATCACCCACTGATGCATTTGAATGCATTGTAGATAACAGAATGGCAGCTTGTTTTAGGAACATAAAAACCATGGTAACCTTTTCGTGAAATCCAAAAACTGTCTCGAATACTGCTCCCGTGTCTTATTTGCTCCCATAACACTAGGGATGTAAGGTTTATTTTTTTAACGGTGCCAACAATGGTAATATTCCACGATAGCAAATGTTGAGCAATGGGTAGAGTAGTAAGGAAGTAATCCATGCAGATGTTCCTAGCACTACCTCGGTACGGAGCCGCCAATTCTTTCAATACTCTTTCACCCTAATTTTTTCCATCTGTTTTACCAGTGTACATTATCCCTTGCAAAGGATATGCGTTTTCCGCATACCAAATCCACCAGATCTTTATACATCGGAAAATATTTATTTATTTTTTATAATGTAGGTACATGTCTAAAGTTTTTATTTACATTGTTTTCGAGATCAAATCTGTTAGGTGACCTCCCCCATTCTCCATACATTGCGTAAACCGATTTCTGGCGTTTGTCATGACTCCTGTTAGCATAGCAGGTGTTATGTTGGCAATTTCTTCTTGGATGTTGGTCTTCAAATCTTGTAGGGTTCTTGGACGGTTCACATAAACACGGGATTCCAAAAACCCCATAGAAAAAAATCACAAGGAGACAGATCGGAAGAGCGTGCCGGCCATTCCAAATCGCCTCTAATTGAGATAAGGCGCTCTGGAAAGTGTTCCCTCAAAACAGTCATTGATGCTCTTGAAGTGTGTGCTGTTGCACCGTCTTGTTGGAACCAAGTGTCCCCCAAATCCAAATTTTCTAGCCGTGGGAAAAAAAAATTCTGTAGCATGTTTACATACCGATCCCAATTCACTGTCACTGTAACCTCATTTTCTTCAAAAAACCAGGGATCAATAATTCTAGCTGAGGAAATTGCACACCACCCTGTTTGTCTGAATGTAGTGACCCATGTAACAATTGATTTGCGGTCTGGGACGGGAGCCAACGGGGCTAAATTAAAGCGATTCCGAAATGCACGCTGTGTTGCAATAACCGAACATCCGCTTGAAAAGTAAACCTCAACGGGAAAGGCACGCTCCTCACTATTCCAACGCATGATGGCGACTGAACCGTGTCGGGACAAAACTTTACAGTATCCCCTCTTGAACGAGACCACTAGCGCTCCGCTATGCCATCAACTAACTGAGTGGTGCGCATTTTAAAAAAGGAAGTTATGCTGCCGCACCCTGTACATCCATTCTTTGAGAAAATTAATTGGGATACAATTCGAATAGAGAAACCACCACGAATCAATCCGTATTTGAAGGTGTTCATGAAGAGGAGGAGTTAAGGAGTAACTATTTTGTGCCACACAATTTAGAGCCTGGTTTGGATGACCGACAGCTAAGCAGATTGTTGGGGCTGGAATTGGGCACAGTCGTTACGCCTAGTATTGAAAAAAGTAAACCAAATTCTATTCATAAATCAACACATTTCATAAAAACTTTTTAAAATTCAAATAGTAAGCGGAGTGGGGATGTCGATTGCTTTTTGAGGTAGTTCATCAGTAGAAGGTAGAAGTCAATGACTATTTTTTTTTTTATATGACATTCTGCCGTCCACTCATGACACTCTGCTCTCCATTCCTGTGGCGAGGTCTAAACTGAGTGGAGAGCGCCGGTGGCGTCATCTGTCCTCTCGCATTCGCAACATTTGAAATAAATTTTGAATGCCGCGAATCCTGCCGCGCCACAATAGTTTCGCTTATTGATAACATTTCCGTACTGCGACGGGGCCTACTTCGCTGACGTGGAACATTATGAGCTCCGGTCTGATGATGAGTGAGTGGAGTTCTGCTCCACATTGCTTTAACTTTCCAGAGCAATCTGTGGATCTTCTGATATAAAGGTTTCACTTTCACGATTGTTTGGAGACAAGGAACGTTTTAGGCTATTTAATTATTTGGATGGGTTGCATTTCCGTATGGTTTTATTACTCAATAATCTTGGTGATCACACTACATAGTTCAGCCTTTCTGGAATTACTTCAAAAGTATCTTTCGGCCATTTTTTGTATAATTGAATTCATATCATAATATATCCTCACATAATTTCAAACTAATTTCTTGATGGTGCTGAAGTATCTAATGAACTAGGAAAACATATTCGGGCACAGGTGGAACTCCTTATTTCAACTCGTCTAAGCTGATTTTCTTGTCCTTCACAGTTGTTGACTGGTGCCTTCTCTTGTCCTTTCCTAGGCCATAAAAGTATTGAATTAATTTTTGCGGCTTCCGGTTTTGTATGTAATGAATTCTACTTATAAAACTATGAAAAAATTACAAAAGTCTAACCAATATTTTCCTTTCCTTTCAGGTAAAACGAGAACAAAAGACAAATATCGAGTAGTTTACACAGACTTCCAGCGCTTGGAACTAGAAAAGGAATACCACACATCCCGCTACATAACGATCCGTCGTAAAACCGAATTGGCCCAGGCCCTGCAACTTTCCGAGCGTCAGGTCAAAATATGGTTTCAAAATAGACGAGCTAAAGAGCGCAAACAGAATAAAAAACGAGATGACCCACTCACCGTAGGAATTCCTCAGCACTCCTCATCCGGAATAGGCAGCATAATGGATTCC
This sequence comes from Hermetia illucens, assembly GCF_905115235.1. Classification (NCBI taxonomy): domain Eukaryota; kingdom Metazoa; phylum Arthropoda; class Insecta; order Diptera; family Stratiomyidae; genus Hermetia; species Hermetia illucens. Next base: position 214,181,119 of record NC_051849.1, read on the forward strand.
AAACCAAAACTGGAACCAGGTCTGCACCTACCCCACTCCCTGCACCAAATGAGTTCTATGGCCATGGGTATGTCACATATGGGATTGCATCCGTCCGTTCTGCATCACAGTCATTTGAGTGTACCACCACCCCCACCACCGTCACATAATCTACATCAGAGCCATCAACAAAGTACAGCATCAATCGGTGCTCTCACAATGTGACCGCATAATAGTAATTTAAATGTTAATTATAGCAATCACTTTCAGGATGAGGAAGCTAAAAATTAGTTTCGAATCCTTTTCACATTGTACGATTTCCAAATTGATCGCGAATTCGTGACCGAATTCGCGCATTCGGATGAACGACTAACTTAATGCCGCGTGTATAATTAAAATGCAACCGTCCCAAGAAAGAATTTAAAAAATATTATCAATATTTTGTGCAATGCAGAAGATTCTAGATGTAGCACGAACGAGTACTTATTAACTATAATAGTGTTATTCTATCTTTAAATTGATTAGTTTCGCTTACGAATTTTTGTAACATACTTAGCAAGTTATCAAGTCTTACAGGTTAAATCCTTACATAAGAGCAAAAGCAAAGGTAATGGAATTATATGTAATGCGTAGGATTGATAAGTGTATCTGTAAATACTTTCGTTAAAATAAATATCGGTATTTTCATAATTTTATTCACTTAACGAGAATATTCACCTCCTTTTAGATAATAAAATTGTCACAAAGTATCAAATCGTCTGTTATTTCATGTTTAGGGTTGATTATTTCTTATTTATTGCAAAGCTGCTGTGAATTTACACAAAAATTGTATTTTTTTGAAGATTCCGTGAATAAAACTTAAATAACTAAAACATGGTTTATATGTTTTCTTTAGAAAATAAACACATTTTTTTCCAGAATCCGAGAATCCTTGCTTCGTTCCAAATCGACAAGAGAGCAACTGGGCACCATTTACGAGAAAGTCCTCATCAGATAAAAGTGTACTTCAATCACTGCAATATCCTCACTTGGTCCTTCCCCCCATCTAGCATCCTGACGAAAGTTGTTTTTAACACTGGCGCTATACCCGAGTCGCCTTTTGCAGCCAATCCTCCACCTTTGCCTATTCTACACTGTTAACATGCGACCCTCAATCTCAAGACCGCTCAAACCTAAGCTTTACCCAATAACTATACTTTATCGGCGGGATCCAACTTTTATCCTTCCAGCAACGTCAAACCATGGATCATTCTGTTGACGTTGCGCCAGTTTTTGAGGTCCTCTTCGCTGTGAAAATTTGGTTCAACAAGGAGCAAAAAAATGGAAATCTCCTAGCGCAAAATCTGCCTTGCGAAGCCTTCAAATCAGGGAATTTCTTTCATCAATGGGAGGGGAGAGGAGGAAGGGAACTTTCAGGAACCCGTCGAAATCTATCTTCTTTGCAACGAGAAGAACCTGAAAGTAATGCGCAACATGGCTCTATCTGTAAGCGCTCCTCAGCATCTCCTCAATGTCTCCTCAGAGAGCGATTAATAATAATAATAATAATAATCGTCCATATTGGATCAGGGCCTTGAAGTGTGTTAGAGCACTTCATTCAAGACCGTAACGGTACACTACAGAACACTATAGGAGGCAATGTGGTCAGCATTACGCTCGCCCGAGATTATTACCCTGATTTGACTCAGGTACTCATTCACAACTGAGTCGATTGGTATCCGACGTCAAATCACAATACAAATCCCACTGCCGCCAGCGAGATTTGAACCGTGACTTTCCGTACGACAGCCTTGTGCTCTAACCACTAAGCTATCCGGAGAGGGCGATTTCCTTTCACCTTTCACAAGAATTTTTTTCCTTTCCTTTTTGGTGTGATAGGCGTCGTCCATAACTCAATTGGAAAACACAATCAGGAGTTCGCTCTTTTCCAATCGCGTGCAGGTAAGCCCGAAAACTTCGACGCCCACTTAGGAGCTTGGTAAGGAACTAGTCAAAGTCACCATGCTTCCAATTCAGCCAGGCACCTAAGTTGCCAATGTGCCGCGTAGTCCATATGCCTCTAGTCTTATTTTATCAAGATAACTACTCATCTAGTGTACGTTGCCTGTCTTCACGAGCAACCACCTTCCTTGGCTCTTCTTCTTTGCACTTGCATACGACTTTACCTTTCTTAACAAGAAGGGCAGCGAGATCACTCCCACGATCACCATCACGGTCGGTTCCGAGACAGTGCGCAGGCACCACCCGCAAAGTTCCTCGTTTCTGTACTTGCGCAAGGCGCATATGATATACTCCCTTGCCGTAGACCAGAACAGACTACGTTGAACTCATCAATGTTTGACATTTTAACTTTGCTGATTTAAGACCGAAACCCCAGCTGCAGCCTTGTCCATTGTTGCTTTGATTTGCTCGAAAAACTCAGCTTTGAATCAGGAGTCAGTCCAAAGTACTTAACCATTGGTTTTGACTTGATTATCGCCTACTGATATGGGACGCAAGATGGGAATTCAGGATGACTGTTGTTTTTTTCCAGCGCAAGGGTGAAACCATGAGTAGTTATCCATCCGCTTACTCGTCACATCAATATGACAAGTCTGCTTTGCGCCTATTCGACAATGCGTCCAGTAACAAGCGCCGAGACATCATCTGCTCAACCAACAAGGCGCAACTTCTAATAAGCTTTTTGAGCACTTTTTCGGCAGTGTCAGGCATGCAAAGTGGCCGATATGAGCACGGCAAACAATTTAGGGATGCCTTTCTCTTTACTGATCAACGCAATCCTCGCCACCTTCCAACGAGAATGGAAATTACTTTTTTTGGGCAAGCATTGAATGCGCCGATCAGTAAGCTTGGCTATTATTGGATCATATACCTACCGGGATACTATCGGGTCCTGACGCCTTTTTGCTTTTCATAAAGAGGACTGTCTCTTCCAATTTTTTTATAGAGAAGAGTGGATAGTCCTCGGTGCCCTTCGCGTTGCTGTCATCCTCCCGTACCGGATGCCCAGAGAATAGTGCCCGTATAATGCAGTTCATCTGCTTGGCCTTAAGTGAACAAGTTTTTCCATAGTGCGTCGATTTTTCGAATTACCAGTTTTTAACCGATTCCCCACGGGTCCCCATTCACCTCGTTGAGCAAATCCTGCCAGTAGGGAGCTTGGCTCTTGTTTATTGCGTTTCGGAGTCTCCATTTAGCTGACCTGTGCCTTGCCATTGTGCTACATGTCTCTTCCCGGTCGTTTAGACGTTGTATCGGCGGAATTTGTGACACTCATTCCGGAATTCTGCAATTTCCGGCGTTCGCCAATACATAGAAAGCTTGCCAAATCTCGATGTTCTCCTTGGCATAGAAGCCGTCGTTATCATAATTGAAATTGCGACAGTGTCAGCTGCAGCGCCACCACCCGCAGGATTACTCTCCAGCGCAGCGCCATCTGCTTCAAGAGTTTTGATAAATCTCCCGGTGTTCACCTTCATGACGTTCCATGCACAGAAAGAGCACTGGGGTAACGCACACCGAGAGGTTGTGTCAGCCACTCTGAAGGCAATGTATTGATGGTCGCTTGTCGAGAAGTCTTCATGAACTCGCCACTAGTCCGCTAGTCCGTCCGTCCGCTGCAGTGATTTTGACATGAAAGTTACGTCGGGGAAGCTTCCTTCGCAGCCTGAGCGTTGGGGTGAATCCGATGTTTAAAACTATGAGTCCTGTTCTCACCGCCTTTTCGAGAATTCATTCGTCGTCTGAATGAAACATACCCCATTCAAGTGCCCTGGCATTGAAGTCACCCCCGACCAGGACCCGCCCATCTGTGCTCTGGCTGGGCAATGTAGAGCTCCTTGTTAACCTTACTGATTTTTCAATCATCTTCCAATGCACTATACCCTATAAGCCCCACCAAACGTAAATCATAGTCTTCTTCGGATGGAGTTTCTCTTTAACTCTCGGCTTTGGCGTTTCTCATGGAGCATATTCGTTTCTTTGCCTTCTGTTGCGAATCGCTACAAGAAAAGTTACTTATGTCCACGTGTCACTCAATGGCGAACAAGATGTTAAGAGGCAATTTGAAGGCGCGTTTCTTTGCTTTCTTCGTTAAACTTGTGGCGCATCCTCCTATAGGAGAAATACAACCATATTTGTTCTGACGATGTTCTCGTGAACATAAGTAGTAAAACCATCAACCTATATGCCCTGATTTTACAATGCAACATCACCTGGCTGGATGATATTTTCAATTCTGATTTTCTCGAAGTATACTCTTTCGACGTAAAAGAAATTAGGTTAATAATAATAATCGTTTGCGCAACAATCAATATTGGATCAGGGCAGGAGGATCAAGACCGTGGATTTACGCACACAGTACTGGATTTCCGGTTCGGTACGTTGTCGGACTACCAACTAAACACCTCCCCATCGTCAGAAAGCTAGCCTGGAACCATTTGTGACATTACTTCGGGCTAGTCCCCGAACTCTCCCGCCTTGCGGAGCCATCAAATCAGGGAATTCCTTTCACCAACGGGAGGGGAGAGGAGGAAGGGAACTGGCAGTTCAAGGAACCCTCTACCATCCGGGTCCTCCACCGGAAGAGCTCTATCTTCTTACCAACGAGAAGAATCTGAACGTAATGGGCAACACGGTTCCACCTGCCAGCACTCCTCAGCATCTCTTCGACAATGTTGTCTGGAGAGAGATCCCCTGTGTTTAAATAGAGCTGCTGATGAACCCCATCCCACCTTCCACAAGAAAAAAAAGTGTGATAGGCGTCGTCACAACTCCATTGCAAAACACACAATCCGGAGAACGCGCCTTTCCAATCTTGTGCAGCTAACAATGAAAACCTCCATGTCCACTTAAAAATTAGATAAGGAAATAGTCAGTCTCACCATGCTTCCGGTTCAACCACGCACCTAAGTTGCAATGAGCCGCGCCGCCCATCTGCCTCTAGTTTCATTTTGCCAAGAGAGTTGCCATTCGTCTAGAGTGCGTTGCCGTTCTTCACAAACAACCACCTCCCTTGCGCTTGTATATGGCTTGACGCTCCTCAGCAAGAAGGGCAACGGGGATCAATCCCCCGATCACCATCACGCCGGTTCAGAGACAGTGGGGTACGCAGACGCCACCCGCAAAACTCTGCACTTGCACGAGAAGTTTATGATATTCCTCCTTGCCAAGAGCGTCAGCCCAGACGTCTGCGCCGTAGAGCAGGACAAACTGCAACCCTAAGGAGGATGTCGTCCCGAACCCAGATGGCAGCGGTACCTGATATGTCAAGGTGCCATGAAACTAGGTCCTTGTTTTGGTACTGCTCACTGATGAGTATTAAACCAGCTTTGGCCTCCGCAGCGAACTGCGCTAGCAACTCGTGAGCCATTGCACTCCGGTCGCGTCCTAGCTTTTTCCAATTCTGCTCTGAAGACTGGACACCGCCCCGAGCCCACAGTGTGCGCAGCGTTCTCATCAGTTGCGCCACGGTCCCTGCATAGGACGAAGCTTTCCTTTTCATTGCAAGTGTTCGCTTTATGGTCTGCCTCACCGCATTTACGACACGTTGCCTTTCTGCCAGGTCTGCCAGGTTGCAGATGTGTGCCCATAATCCAAATATCTGTAACATTTGGTTGGGGCGGCCACACACACTCCACACTACCCAACTAATCCTTATTTTCCCGCTGTTTAGAAGCTTCCTCGCGTATTGCTCCGCAACTTCCACCACAGCGAGTTTTTGGCCTCGAGAGTTCGCACAGAGGTGATACCAATCCGGGCATAGGTTACCTCCGGTCATCCGCGTTTGATGGCCTCTTCTACCTCGTTCTTTTCTGTGTGGCAGTCAAGGTTTAGGATTTCCAGAGAACACATGGGTTCCAGGCTGGAAACCAAAGCTTTTTCTCCCAGCCCGTTGACTGTTTCACAGAACGTAACTTTATTTATTGTCTTCGAGCCTAATTTGACTAGGAATCCACCAAGCATTGTTTTACGAATAGAAGACACTTCTGCTCTGTTATCTTCGGGTTTAATCTAGTAACGGATTTCACTGAGAACTTCCGCAAAAGTCTTGCCTTCCGTCGGCTTAATAAGCAGAGCTGGCGGAGTAATCCTCCTTCGTCTTTTGGTACTCCGTCCTTCGTGTCCGCCTTAATTTTAGGCAGAGGGTTTTTTGATGGCGCGACGTGTTGTTGTCTCTTGTTCTGCTTCGCCTTCACTCCATGTCCGCCTATAATATGAAATTCTGTCCAGGAGCTCCTCCAGTTCCATTAGCCTGTTTTTCACCCCTTTGCTGAGGGAAAATGTTCTTGGAGCCAATGGGTAGGTACACTAGCATATTCCTGTCGAAAATATATGCCATAGACAGATGTGCCTCCTATAATCTCCAAAGGAACTGCAGGGGGCAGAACATTGCTATTCTCACCGATAGCCAAGCGCCGATCAAGGCACTTAGGTCCAACCAGGTAAACTCTAAACTGGTATGTGAATGCCTTACAAGACTGAATACGCTCGGCTCGTCCAACAAGGTCCGGATACTTTGGGTTCCAGGCCATGCTGGATTGATACGTACCGCAGTCCTGGAGGCGCGCATGAGTGGTTTTCATATCGAAAGCGGGCAGGTACGGTCATGCGTCCGCGAAGGACTTTCGACTAATCAGCCTGACCTCTTTCGTGCTGAAGACTCTAGAACGCGTCCTGGACATTCACTCATCATCATCAACGGCACAACAACCGATATCCGCGCCTTAATAAGGAACTACAGACATCCCGGTTTTGCGCCGAGGTCCACCAATTCGATATCCCTAAAAGCTGTCTGGCGTCATGGCCTACGCCATCGCTCCATCTTAGGCAGGGTCTGCCTCGTCTTCTTTTTTTACCATAGATATTGCCCTTATAGACTTTCCGGGTGGGATCATCCTCATCCATACGGATTAAGTGACCCGCCCACCGTAACCTATTGAGCCGGATTTTATTCACAACCGGACGGTCATGGTATCGCTCATAGATTTCGTCATTGTGTATGCTACGGAATTGTCCATCCTCATTCACTCAAGGACAATTATGGAGAGAACACCTTTCTCTAAGTCCCAGCATGCCTACCTCAAAGGAAAATCCACAGAAACCGCCCTCCACGAGGTAATTGGCACAGTTGAGCGGTCGCTGCAGTACAAGCAGTATACCCTTGCTACCTTCTTGGATATAGAGGGAGCTTTTAACAACATCAGTACCAATGCCATTAAGGAAGCCTTGACCGGTATTGGATTGGAGGGGTATCTCACGCATTGGATTAGATCCATGCTGAGTACCAGGATAATCCAGTCGGATCTGGGAGGCAACCACTTGACCAGAGCTGTGTGTGCGCTCAGGGTGGCGCCTTCTCACCGGTGCTCTGGTTAATAGTAATGGACAAAATTTTACGTACATTGGACAGCAGTGGGATGAAGGTGGTGGCGTATGCCGACTGCTTGGTAATATTAGTATCAGGGATGTTTCTGTCCATTATGAGTGACATCATGGAAGGAGCATTGTGAAAGGTATGTCTGTGGGCTGCATAAACCCAACCAAAACGCAACTGATCCTATTCACCACCAAGACAAGGATACCTGAATTCCATCTACCACGGCTAAATGAATGTAATGTAATGTAAAGTATCTGGGTGTAATCCTGGATCCTAAGCTAAATTGGAGGTTGAACATAGGACTGAGGGTTAAGAAGGCCTGTATAGCCTTCTGTGCCTGCAAGAGAACCTTTGCAAAGAAATGGGGTCTCCGGCCGAGGATGGTTCTCTGGATGTACACCGCTGTAGTGCGTCCGATCCTAACGTACGACTCTATTGTATGGTGGCAGGCTTTGAAGAAAAAATACAATAGAACGAAGCTTAACAGGATTCAAAGAACCGCGTGTGCAGGTGCTACTGGGGCTCTGCAGTCCTCCCCAGCAGATGCTCTCAATGTGCAGTGCCGTCAGACTACGTGAGTCCGAATGCTGGACAGCGAAGTCCTACGGCCACAGCAACATCCTAGATGAAATACCTCGGAAAATCTGGGCATACCCCACGGACTATGTCACACGCAAACTGAACTTCACGAGAAACTTTGCTGTGAACCTTCCAACCAGGGCAATGTGGAAGACCGGCGGCGTGTTGCAAGACTATGACAGAGTATTCTTTACGGACGGATCAAAGATGGCCTATGGAGTCGGCGCAGGGGTTTTCTCGAATACACACGGTGTATCCAAGTCGTATGGTCTCCCAGGTTTCATCAGTGTATTCCAGGCGGAAGTACTGGTGATATTGGAAGATTGTCGATGGCTGGAGTGTGATTCGAGCCCCAAGCGTAACATAGCCATTCTGACCGACAGCCAAGCGGCCATCAAGGCCTTGTACTAAACGACGACATCTTCCCGGCTGGCGGGGCAGTGCAGAAACACGCTGAACCGTCTGGGCGGCACGCTCAAGGTCACTCTCCTCTGGGTTCCCGGGCATAGGAACATAGAGGGGAATGAGCGGGCTGACGGATTGCCCAGGCAAGGCTCTGCTCTTGGGAGTCCCTCGGGGAATACAGTCGGTGTTCTGCTGGCGGCTGTCGGGGGCCGAGTTTGCCCATAGGGGACCATGCCGCTAGGCTCGGCATACCCTACAACTTGCATTGCCGAAGCTGCGGAGAAGGAAGGGAAACCCTCATACACTTTCTCTGCGATTGCCCAGCTCTGGCTAGAGTCAGGCTGCGGACACTGGGTAAACCATTCTTTGGGGACTTCAGAGAGATTTCTAGCTGCAGGGTCGGAGAGCTGCTTTCCTTCGTGAATGCTACGGGCTGGCTCTGAAGATCCGAGTCGGCTGGACTCCGCCTCCCTGCTCCCATAACAACAGTCACGGTCTTAGGAGTTTGTGGCATCAAAACGGCGCACCAAAGCGCTAATTGGGCTCCTCGGAGCGGCCACTGTATCGGTGGCTACCTACCTACCTACCTCACCAAAAAGAACCTCCGAATCAAAGTGAGAATTCTCACTGGTCACTGTCGATTAAACTATCACCTAGGGAAGCTAGGGATATCTACGGACACTGCCTGCAGGTTTTGTGTGGAGGATGATGAAACCTCTATACACGTCCTGGAACTTGCGCAAAGTAGGACGAGGCATCTGGGAGAACACTTAATACCAGATGCAAAGTTGACAGATCTGGAAGTAGAGAATGTACTAAAGTTCCTGAGGCTTGCTTGAGATACTATGATTAATAGGTAAACTTTTTTTTGTGGGTACACGGAGGTGGAAAAGAAAGACACGTCCGCCGCAGCTCCGCCGCCCGAACGGCGGAACTACAGCGGGCGCGTGTGGGATTCACACCCACTAAAAACCACTCCCGGTCTCTCCAGCCCCAGCCCCGCGGGACCACCATTGAGGTATTACTTCGCGGGGTAGGTTTGCTCTTAGGCACTCATCCTTCTCCTATTTGCAGCTTTCCTCCTTCTTTGTTCCTTCAGCAACTCCTCCTGCATTTGGATGATTGCGGAACCAACCGCAAGCCACTTCTCCTCGGACACCAGCATCTCAGTAACTAAGCTCTCCGGGGTCCCACTCCTGCCCAGCACCTGGTTTAAGCTCCTTCTCTCTATCGCAAATCGTGGGTAGTGAAACATCACATGCTCTGGATCCTCCGGTATGCCATCGCATCTGGGACAGTTCGGAAAATCATCCAACCCAAAGCGGTGCAGATACTGCTTGTAGCAACCACCGTGTCCCGTGGGGAACTGGGTAATGTGGTAGTTGGTCTCCCCATGTTTTCGCTCAAGCCACACCCTAACGTTGGGAATGAGCCTGTGCGTCCACCGACCTTTCGCAGACTTGTCCCATCTGCGTTGCCAGAGATCAAGCGACTCTGACCTTGCCGCATTTCTACGCTGTGCATGCCCCTCCATATGTCTTGTGCAGGACATTGTACACGACACTCACTTCTTTGGCCAGAATGTCAACCGGGATCATGCCAGCCACCACCAATACTGCCTCATCTGATGTGGTTCTAAAAGCACTGCAAACCCTCAAAACCATCCGCCGGTAAACCGAATTCACCTGCTTCCGTCTCTGAGAGCTTGCAAGCGCCTCTGCCTACACAGGCGACGAGTAGAGCAGGATGGAGCGCACCACTCCGGCTAGCACCAACCTCCGGCAATGTTTCGGCCCACCAATGCAAGTACCGTGGTGGCACTAGCTGCCTTTTGGCATGCATACTCTAGGTGTTCCCTAAAACTCAATTTGGTGTCAATTATTACCCCCAGGTATTTGATAGCCGGCTTTGATACGACCGTATGTCCACCGACCTCCACACTTTTACAGTGTTATTTTTCCTGCGTTTCGTTATTAAGACCGCTTCCGTTTTCGCGTCCGCCAAGGTCAGTCCGGCCTTTTCTAGCCAGGACTTTACCGCTCTCACTGTTTCTGTTGCGTAAACCTCCACATCTTCTGGGTGTTTTGCTGCAACAACCACAGCTAGGTCATCAGCAAAGCCGACAATCGTAGTCCCCTCTGGGACGGGAAGAGCAAGCACCCCATTATACATGATATCCCACAACAGGGGACCAAGTACCGATCCCTGTGGTACCCCGGCTGTGACAATGTATTCTTTGGGGCCCTCATCCGTCCCGTACCAGAGAGTCCTCTCTGAAAGGTAGTTTTCCACCAAATTCGCTAAGTATCCGGGGACACCTATGTCAGCCAACGCCCGTTTAATTCTATTCCAGTTGGCCGAGTTGAATGCGTTTTTGACATCCAACGCCACCACGACACAGCAGCCGCCAGAAATCAGTGCACCTTTTCCCAGGTTTACCACCATGCCAATTGCGTCCACCATAGAGTGGGCGCGTTGGAAACCAAACTGGCGTTCCGACAAACCATTGCTGGCTTCGAAGATGGGCAGGAGTCTGTTGTAGATGACTCTCTCCATCATCTTCCCCATTGTATCCAACAGACAGATAGGACGATACGACGCTGGGTTTCCAGGTGGCTTGCCAGGCTTCGGAAGCAACACCAACTTTTGCTTTTTCCACTGGGCAGGGAATATTCCTTCTTTTAGGCACGCCTTGAAGGTGTTGGCGAAAAGGTCGGGCCTAGTCTTCACTGCCAGTTTCAAAGCTCGGTTGGGGATGCCATCCAAACCTGGGGCCTTGTTGTCACCGAACCTACCACATATTTCCCGGAGCTCCTCCACAGTTACAGACGGTATTATGCCGTTATTTAGCTGGACAAAAATTTGCCTTCCCTTATTTTCGTGGTGAGGGAACAGAGTGGTAACAATCTGTTTCAGGAGGCGCGGACAGGTCACCTGGGGTGATTTCTGCAGCCCTTTCATCACCACTCTGTAAGCCTCGCCCCAAGGGTTTATGTCGGCATGACCGCACAGCTGTTTGAAGCAATTCTTTTTGCTCCTCCGAATGGCTTCCTTTAGGCGGCTACGCAATTGCTTGTGTGCCTCCTCTCGACCGTCACCACCGGGTTTTCCCCTGAGCCTCTGACAAAGTCTCCTTGCCCGAAAACATGCGGCTCGCAAACTTGCGATTTCGTTGTTCCACCAATAGTTGGGTTGCCTACTGGGGAGCAATCGCCTTCTGGGCATAGTAGCATCGCATGCTTCCGTCACCCATCGAGTGATCTGGGTGGCTTTCTCTCCAGCCGTACCATTCAGGGATATGTCGGATTTGAGCATCGCGGAAAACGTGTCCCCCTCGAAAGCTTTCACTGTCCAGCCAAGCATACCACCCGGCATTCTGCGAAAACTCTTTTTCGAGCTCGATCCGCCCTTGATCTCTATGCAGATTGCCTGGTGGTCGCTGTGAGTATAGTCCTCACTGACATGCCAAGCGATTCTACTGGCTAAAGTGGCACTCACGTATGTCAGGTCCACTATAGACCCCAGGCCCCTTCCCCGGAAAGTGTACGAAGACCCAACATTCGCCAGTACCACGTCCAGCTCCGCGAATGCTTCGAGGAGAACACGTCCCCTGACATTATTTATCCGGCTGCCCCATTCAAGAGCCCACGCATTGAAATCGCCTCCTATTATGATCGGCCAACGTCCTCTTGCATCCAAAACAAGAGCAACAAGCATCCGCTCATACTCGACGAGTGTAGCGCTGGGTGGAACATAACCGCTGTAGATGTGGATGCCCTTCACCTTCGCTCTGATGAAGGCCTCCTCCGGGTGCTCCATTATTTCCTGGAAGGCTTGTTCTCCACAAGTCCATAGCACTGCTTGGCCCGTTTGGTCTTTGACCCAAACGCTACCACCGCGGTTTCGGTATGGTTCACTTAGTATGGCCACATCGATGTTTTTCTCGCGGATGGTTTGCGCGAGTAGATCCTGCGCCGCCTCGCAGTGGTTGAGGTTGATTTGTATCAACCTCATCTGCGATTTGTGCCAAGGGCTCTTCTGTATTCCGGGCACCTGCTGCTGCCCGCAATGTACCGATGGTCCACACCCTGCATTCCTTTGCACAGTAGACAATTTGGGTCAGCTCCGCAGTCCTTGCTGATGTGGCCTTCCACTCCGCATCTCCTGCATTGCTTTGACCTGTCATTTGGGTTAGTGCATGACTTCGCAATGTGACCAAAGCCAAGGCATCTAAAGAACCGTTTTAACGCCACCTGTTCCCTAAGGCGACACATAACCCAGCCTATTCTCACTCTCCCTGCTGCTAACAGTTTGAGTGCGTTCTCCACTGGTAGGCTGATGATGGCGGTTTGTGTTCCCCCATAGGCTTTCCTTAGCGTTTTCACCGCTGACTCTTGTAGTCCGGCAAGATCGAACTGTTTCTCCAACGTTTCGCGAACCTCCTCCTTCGTCGTGATTTCATCTATATCTTTGCAGATTATAGTGATCTCCGGCCTGCTAGCTCTTATGTCGGCTTCCTGCCCTAAAGTCTTCCCGATTTGGCTTAAGAATTTGTCCGCGGTCACATCCTTGGATTTCTTAAGTTCCAACATAAGATCTCCCTTCTGCGACCATCTAATACGGCTGACGTTGTCTCCCAAATTGGTGAGTTCGGGGTCTGCCTTCACTTTCCTGAGAATGTCGGCGTATGACCCTTCGCCTCGTTTGGAAATGAAAATCACCTCCGGTCTAATCTTCCTCCGATAATTTCTTTTCCGCGGTTCTACCTTCCTCCAAGCTTCCGCATCCGCCTTTGAAGGTTCGATCCCTTTTCTCGAGATAGCCACTGCAGTATTTTCCCTGGTAGCTTCAGACGTACTTTTCATGAACTCCGCCTTTTTGGGAGTTGAGTCCTTTTTTCTTTTCGGGGTTTGCTGGCCTGTTGAGTCATTCAGCTTCTCGCGCAGCCTCTTCCCCGGTTTCTCCCCTTTTGTGTTTTGAACCGGCGTTACTTCAGTTGCCTGGTTCACTTTTCCAATCGGCGACTGCCCCACTCGTTCATCCTGGGCCTTGCCGTACGTCAAACGGATGCCTTTTATCATGGCCCTTATATTTTGGTGAATGTTCCTGCGCTCCTTTATAAACTCACACAGCTCCATGATCTTTTTACCAAGGGCAGTAAAGGCAGCTCCAGACTGATCATTGCCCAAAACATCGTTCGGGTGAATCGGCGTCAGTGATTCTTCCTCATCGAAGACTCCCGCTATACGCTTCCCACTGGGGGTAGCGATCGCGGGGGCTTGTGCCCGTGTGGGAGGGGATCTGCGAAAAATCGAGCTCCTTCTGGACGGATCCATCACTGGAGCCAGTTCAAGTTCCTCCCGTATGCTTGTAACATTAGATGCCAGAGTAGCCAAGGTTCCCACTACTGAGGCACTGCGGTCGTTGGATATCGACGGCCGGGAGCCCGCTTGCTCACTCCCAAAAACCGCCGGCAATGGGTTTCCGAAGCCCTGCACCGTAACTTCATTCTTCTTCTGCTCCTCCATGTTTGGTTTTATTTCTGGGTATCCTTCCCATAGCCAATTTTTATCCACGGGTGGGCGTTTACTTCCCACCTACCCGGCCTGCGCATAAGCATGCCCATACACGCACATCTCCGGATGCGTGCATGTGCATGCCCATGACACATTCGCCGAGCAAGGGACGCGCCTGATGGGAGATTTGACAACCCCACACAGGATTAATAGGTAAACTATAACCAGCAAAATGGACACAATATTTCTTTAAGGACGCGGTGCGACCTTTCCTTAACAAGGATGAAAATCAGCTTTTGCTATTTCTTGAGCCAATTGTTTTCCTCCCTAGTTTTTCTGAATAACCGTTGAACTGTACATAAGAAAAAATTACTAATCCCTATTTATTATTGGTCAGATATAATTAGAACAGCTGAATTCCCAAATTGTAAAAAATGCACCGTCCTTCATCTAATTGGATCATCACTGAACCATGGGAAGTATGCTGGGTATCGGAATTTGATCTTCTAGTAGGACTGATCAAATTCGTCCATTCTTTTGATGTTTGTAGTTATTAATGATGGAAGCCGTCTCCCAGAGTCCCTCACCATGCGGCCATTAAAAAAATACTTCATCTTTCACATAATCCCATCTAATGCCGGTGCCATTAATTGGTTGGTTCTAAACAAGAACCGAATTTATAATTATTTTAATTCTCCATACCTGAGCACATTCCCATCGTATATATTTCTGTCAAAATAGCCTAAGATCTTGGCTTCACATCGTATCTTCCAGTTTTTTTTACAATTTATTGTTTTATTGCCGCAAGATGTACATAACTGGCCGAAGATGGTAGATATTTATTACGGCCATCATAAAATCTTCGAATGGTTTGTTATCGTCCGACCAGAGCATTTCAATCAACTAGGCCCGCTGTTTTTTAGCCCCGTCGAGTTTCTGGATCCATGTTTGGAACTCGGAGCTGGAACCCGGCCTGCTGTATCTTTTGTACAATAGAAATAGAATCCGAGGTCTTAATTGCCGAACAATTGTGGCACATCACATTATACGTGCATATATCTATGAGTGTCTACCTGTGATCCGCCTTATGTTCCTCAAGCGAACCGCCTAATTGGTCAATTGTGTTATTAACTCCTTAACCGTTTCGGATGGAACTAGAGGTGATATTTCGAATTTAGACATGTCTTCCCTTCGTTCCTGTCCCGAAAACCAAGATTCTAGCAACTGAGTTTAGCTTGGGTACACAAAGTGATACCGAAACGTCTACAAGTTAATTCAGAGAACCAGTTGAAGCCATTGTAAGAATTTTAACATGTCCATGTGAAAAGTGAAACGACTCTTTAAATTTGAAAGATTTCGGAAGGCAGCAAAAAACGGGCTGTTATGGGAACAAACGCGAAAATGGAAATTCGCCTCCCTTTGACTGACAGCGGCACATGAAAGTAGGATTGGTGGTGGCACAAATTTTTCGCGGAAGAAAGAATGTCCTTTTTGCTTAGTTCTCAACCTTCATTGGTTCGGATGTTATTTGAGCACGTTCTTTATAGGGAAATCCGTGATGGAATGAAATTTCCTTTCTACAAGGAGCTTGAACAGATCCTTACAAATCCAGAGTTTTTGCCGTCGAAAACTCATCCTATTTAGATGCATCTTATGGTGCATTCGTGTAAACTTTGCTTGGCTTCATTATACAGGGTGCGGCAGCATAACTTCCTTTTTTCAAAACTCAATAAAAACTATTGTATGCATCGGAAAATATTTATTTATTTTTTATAATGTAGGTACATGTGTAAAGTTTTTATTTACATTGTTTTGAAGAACAAATCTGTTAGGTGACGTCCCCCATTCTCCATACATTGCGTAAACCGATTTCTGGCGTTTGTCATGACTCTTGTTAGCATAGCAGGTGTTATGTTGGCAATTTCTTCTTGGATGTTGGTCTTCAAATCTTGTAGGATTCTTGGACGGTTCACATAAACACGGGATTTAAAAAAACCCCATAGAAAAAAATCACAAGGGGACAGATCGGGAGAGCGTGCCGGCCATTCCAAATCGCCTCTAATTGAGATAAGGCGCTCTGGAAAGTGTTCCCTCAAAACAGCCATCGATGCTCTTGAAGTGTGTGCTGTTGCACCGTTTTGTTGGAACCAAGTGTCCCCCAAATCCAAATTTTCTAGCCGTGGGAAAAAAATTCTGTAGCATGTTTACATATCGGTCCGAATTCACTGTCACTGTAACCTCATTTTCCTCAAAAAACCAGGGACCAATAATTCCGGCTGAGGAAATTGCACATCACACTGTGACTTTGGGTTTGGGTTTGGCAGTTTGTCTGAATGTAGTGACCCATGCAACAATTGATTTGCGGTCTGGGACGGGAGCCAACGGGGCTAAATTAAAGCGATTCCGAAATGCACGCTGTGTTGCAATAACCGAACATCCGCTTGAAAAGTAAACCTCAACGGCAAAGACACGCTCCTCACTGTTCCAACGCATGATGGCGACTGAACCGTATCGGGACAAAACTTTACAATATCCCCTCTTGAACGAGACCACTAGCGCTCCGCTATGACATCAACTAACTGAGTGGCGCGCATTTTAAGAAAGGAAGTTATGCTGCCGCACCCTGTATAATCAACTTTATTGGAACAGATATCGGTATGGAACATATTTCGAAGTCCCCACCATATAGTGGCAGCCTCCTTTTTTTTCAGATTTTTCGGTTGGGTAGTTTCTAAGAAAGATCATTTTCGACCCCCCGGACTCCCCACCTTTCCAGCTAATGTCAAAACTAGAACCGGCTTCGAAAAGTACTAATCGAGACCTTTCACTTGATACCCCACATGACTATATTTGGTGAACAAAAAATGTACACCCCCGTTTTGCGTGTATGGGGATCTGCCCTTAAACTTGACATAAAAAGATTACCTGTCCTAAGTTACTACAAAACACAGTGGACACTCTCTTCCCAGAGGATGTCAACTACACAAATCTGCCTAAAGTCCATGTAAAACCAACGAAATTCCTATAGTGGTAGAAGAGGAATTCGCTGAAAATAAGTCCCCAGGACCAGATGGAATCCCGAATATCACCATGAAAGTTGCAGCCAAGACAGCACCAGTTATGTTTGCCCAAGTTCTTACGGCATGCCTTAAAGCAGGAGAATTCCCCGAGCAATGGAAGTTGCAAAAGCTGACACTTATTCTGAAGCCAGATAAACCATTGGGTTGGCAACTAGCATGGCGGGAATCCATCGCAGAATGGCAAAAGGGATGAAACGAGGCACAAACTGGCCGCTGGACCTACCGTATCATTCTACACATTCGAAGATGGATTGAAAGGAACCACGGGGAATTAAGCTACGAACTAACACAGTTTTTAAGAGGACGTGGAGGTTATCATCATCATGCTGCCCAAGATGTGGTAACGTGACTGAGAATGCGGAGCAGATTGTATTTGAGTGACCAATGTTTACAGCGCACCGAACTAGGCTGGAGGCGATCGCAGACAGGCGCTTAACACCTGAACATATAGTGGAGTTTATGTTGGAGTCAACAAAGGCTTGGAATCAAGTTGTAATTGAGCTGAAAATGATTCATCAACAGCTAAGGCATGAAGAACTGCGAAGAAAACAAGAAAGGGAGAGAACAATAATGAGCCGCAGCTAAGAACTGATCCAGCCCCGCGAGGGAATGCTTATAGCAGGAGCAAGGAGCTTGAACAGAGTTTTTGCCGTCGAAAACTCATCCTATTTAGATGCATCTTAGGGTGCATACTTGCAAACTTTGCTTGAATGGAGCACTCAATGGAAAATATACCTTATTCTACTATTTGGCTTCATTATATATTGTTAAAGCAGTTCATCCCATTTGAATTTACCAAGATCAGATATTAGGCTATCCTGATGATACCCGACGCTGTTGAGTAATGGAAAAAAAAATACTTTTTATTATGACAAAATTTCACTAAAGGGGGAATATCTATTGTAGAGAAATCATAAGTGGCAGATCCTGCTGCAATGGAGTAAGCCAGGACGCCTGATAGTTGCTATGAATATCAAATTGGCGGACCTTCACTCAAAATCGCAAAAATTATGCAACAAAGCATCCTTAAAAATATGACCCCACATTCACCATAATTTTATAAGGAATCATGCCTCCAAATTTCATAATGATCGGTTCATTACTCTTTGAGTTAGAATTCCTGCAAATGTTAAAATCTATTTTGGGAAAAACGCGTTTGAAAAAAAATTGCTTGAAAAGTCTCCTTTCGTGTATGAAGACATTTTTCATTCTTAATTACAAATTATGTAAGATTATGCAAGGACATAGAGCAACCATTTTCTGGACGTTCAGGCCTAAGCCTACACCCAATAATTGATCGGTTCTACGCTCATAAGGTCTAAAGGAACATTAATTTTTGCACTGTATTCTGTGATAGCTAAGTTAACGATTTCTGCGATAAAAGAAACCTATCTTTAATGGATTCTACTCATGAGGCTCAAAGGTAGACAATAAATTTAAAAAATTCCATTTTTTATATTTTTATACTTTCATATAACATTTTTCTTAAAAAATCCGACAAATCACCTTTTTTGGGGCACTACTGGTCGGCCCAAGTTCATTATTGCGAACACAGCTGCGCAGGATAGAATATATCGGATGTTGGTTACTGGGCCCTCAAAAGACAGCAGAAGACATCATCCGCATTCTCGGTGAACAGAACCCGGGCATGGACTTGGGACATTGGAGGGTAAAGTTCATGAATGCCAGAAAGCTATATTTATACTAGTCTAAATCTATAATACTATTCTAATTATGGCTAAATTAGAAGAAATTCTTCTTTTTCAGGATTTAGATATAAGTCTTTAAAAACTAATTTAGCCATAATTAGAATAGTATTATAGATTTAGACTAGTATAAATATAGCTAATAAACCCACTGATGCGCGAACTTGTTAGCACTGATCAAGGGAACAAGTGATTCCCGAAATATCAGAGAATGTCTGAATGAAATTATGCGGTGTTTCCATTGATTAATTATTTGAAATAATAAAAGTTTGTTGTTTCTTTTTCGTTAGTGTGAACGCAGACACAAGACCGATTACTTGCTTACCAACCCTTTACAAGTGTCTGGATAGCTGAGTGGTTAGAGCACAAGGCTGTCGTACGGAAGGTCGCGGTTCAAATCTCACTGGCAGTGGGATTTGTATCGTGATTTGACGTCGTATACCACAGTTAGATACTAGCCAGCTACCTCACTCCCCCTTGCCCCTCAAGGGGGGAAATCAGTGCGAGTACACACGATTTCAAATTGTTTTGCCCTTGAGCATGAGCGAGATGTACCGAAAACACGATCAGCTGTGTTTTACATACCGCCCGGACTTGCCAATTTATTGGTGAGATTGGCAAGTTTTTGCTTATGTATAAGTGAATACGTGAAACAACTTTTTGCTATATGGGTGAGCACGCCGTAGTACCACAATAGCAAAACCTCACCGATCTCTCTCTTACCAATACGATTTGACGAAGATTATGCCTTTTCCTTGTTTAGCGTCTCTGATGTGTACAGATAAGCTTCTGCAAGCACATTTGCAAGTGGGGTCATTTTTGTAAGGGTACTGCCTATAGTAGATCTACTGTGTCGTATACCAGTTGACTCAGCTGTGAATGAGTACCTGATTCAAATCAGGGTAATAATTTCGGGCGAGCGCAATGCTGACCACATTGTCTCCTACAGTCTACTGTAGTGTACCGTTACGGTTTTGAATGAAGTGCTCTAACACACTTCAAGGTCCTGATCCAATATGGATTGTTGCGGCAACGATTATTATTATTATATTAATCCTTTACAAATTCATAACGTCCATTATTAGCGGAAAGGTCAATGCGCACGTTGAGACAAACAGCATTCCGTTGAAGGAGCAGAAGGGCTGCTGATTCGGTTCAAGAGGTTACAAAAAGCAACTCATTATCGAGTCGGTAGTTGTAGGACAAGCAATAAAAGGCTGAAGAAACCTCTTTAGTTGCTATATCGATTATGCCAAGGCTTTCGACAGCGTCCCGCATATCTGGCTAATCGATATCTTACATCTGTATCGCATTGATCCGAAACTAATAAAGTTTTTGGCGCCCCTCCGTATACGGAGGGGCATTTTCCAGGGAGATTCGTTGAGTCCCCTTTGGTTTTGTATGTCACTGAACCCCCTTTCATGGCTACTGAATGATGCTAGAGGGCATGATGTTGCAATAAAATATGGCCTACGTGCTAAGTGCGAACTGACACACTTGATGTACTTAGATGACATCAAGTTGTATGCTGGTATTGACAACCATCTTAGAAGTCTGTTGCGAATAGTAGACATGTTCAGCCGTGATATTCGGATGGAGTTTGGATTAGACAAGTGTCGAATCCAAGCTATCCGCAAAGGTCATCACGAGCCGCATGCCGGACATAGCATTGGTGACCTCCACATCGAAGCTATGACCGAGATAGACTTCTACAAGTACCTAGGAATTCTGCAAGGAACCCATGCTCGAGTTGGTGATCTGAAGGATGCTCTGCTGTCCGAATTCCTGCGACGTGTAAAGCTGGTGCTGAAATCGCATCTCTCGGGGAAGAATAAAATAAGCGCGTTGAATGTATTCGCTATCCCTTCGCTGGCTTATGCATTCGGAATATTGTTGTGGATGAAGACCGATCTGGAAAACGTCCAGCGGCGGATACGGACAACTATGTCCAAATTCCGAATGCATCATCCAAAGTCTGCCGTGGAGCGGATGAACCTGCCTCGTGACATCGGAGGTAGAGGCATGGTTGATGCGGCGGCACAACATCATCGCCAAGTCGACTCGCTGCGTGCTTATTTTTACAGCAAAGAGTAGAGTAGAGTAGAGTCCCTTGCATGCAGCTGTTTGTAAGGCAGACTGTGGACTGATTCCACTTAACTTAAAGGATCGATCTTTCAATCCTCTGAGTGGGGTGACCTAGAGCGGATCGATGAATGAAAGTCGAAGGCAATGCACAGTAAACACGTGAATTGTCTTTGGCAGCCATTTGTCGATTTGCATTTGTCGAACAGATGTCTGTGTGCTGGGGATTTCTTTGCTGAGACGGAGGGGTTCATGTGTGCCATTCAGGACGGCGTGGTCGCCACCCGAGCTTATAAAAAGCTCATCATGAAAGACCGGGTGGAGAACGACCAGTGCAGAATGTGTGGTTCGGCGTTAGAGACGTTGGACCATCTCATTTCTGGCTGTACTGTTATTGCACCGGTGCAATACATCACCAGACATAATGCTGTATGTAAGGTTATCCATCAAAACCTTGCATACAAGCTTGGGCTGATCACGGGAACATGTCCGGTTTACCGATATGAGCCGCAAACAGTACTTGATAGTTCTGCTTACACTATGTATTGGGGCCGGCAAGTTCTGACTGATCGCTCTACTCCACACAACCAGCCTGACGTACTGTTAGTTGACAAGACGGGTCGCTCCGCGTATATTATTGATGTTGCTATCCCCCATAATGCAACATTGAACGGAAATACGTGAAGAAGAAGGTGAACTATGAGCCATTGGCTCGGGAAATCAAAGAAATTTGGCGTCTTGAGTTCCCATAATATTGTCAGCTACAGGTATTGTACCTAAATCCCTCACGGCTTCCCTTGATGTCCTGGGACTTTCACAGTCTGGTTCAAACCATGCAGAAGTACACCATTCTGCATACGTGTTTGATGTTGCGGGGAGTACTCGAGGGATTCTCCCATTAACCTATCACCGGCCACCACCACCAGCGCCAGCGTCCGAGCTTAAATGCTTGACACTTAGTGCTAGTATTAGGTAAAATCCGGCATCTGCCGAGATTGTGATATCTCGGAAACAAAAGAAAATAGAAGCGATATTAGTGTTCGATATTTCCCACAAACAAATCGGTAAGAAACATGAATATACACTCCCTGTTTTTTGCTTACATCCATCATTTTATTTGGAAACCATATACCCTGAGCTTAATTTATTTTTTATGTATTCAATTTTTTTAATGATCTGCGAAAATATTGTATCCCATTCATATATTTGTACCCAGTTTTAAATAGACTTTTATTAGTCGTACTGCTTTGTGCCAATGTAAGTTTCAATTTTTTAGGTGTGTTAGTATAAAGTTTTTGCGAATATCATTTTTAAGTAGATCTACTACGTCCCGACATTTTGTTGGTGAATCATTCACTTCTTTTATGATGTTACTTAATTTCTACCAAGTTTTTGAACACATACTCCATATTGTCTTCATTACTCTTTTTGTTTAAATTGCTGATGTAGAACTGTTGTTTCGAAATATATTTCGTTGTAAGAATATATGTTCATGGCGAATTTTACCTATATATATTAATGTTTCTTTAGCACACATTTTAGTATAAAATATCCGTGGTATTCAAATATTGCTCGCATTTAATCGACTGTATACTTCCAACAAAAACGTTACATTTTTGCTATAATATTATAGTAACGATTTTTTGAATTATTTTCTAATCTGGCAATGCTCTCGCCTTCTCTGTTACAAACTTCATTCAGGTTATAAACAGTTTGTGACAAGTCATTGTAGGAAAGTTGACAGTTTCGTTGGTTATTGTTGGGTTTTTCGCTTGCAGTTAAAAGAAGATGGTAAATAGTTGGAAATAGTGCTCGGCAATTGTAGTGACTTTAACCTTTTTCCACAATTTATTTATAGGATACCTCAATCAAAGTAAGACCGGCAACTAAGGAGAATTTCTCAATCCAGAAGGGCTCTGCCGCCGGTCCATCAGATGCAAGTTGTGCAGTTCAAATTGCGGCGGTCCACCCATTGAAGCAATCCGAAGGCAACTATGAGAAGCATCAACAAAACCTGCACTTTCAAATGTTAAGAAATCGTGAAGGATTGCATGCACCGCTGAAACTTGCAATGGAATTGCGGGCGGCGAACAAAGTGGGTCGTTTGCCATTTTTGCCGTCCAGGTAAGGGCCCACATGTTCCTGTTGGAAAGGTTCAGTTTATTTAGTTTTATTTTTTTCTTTCTAAAGTAATTTCCAGAGAGATGTTCTCCTTGGTAGAGATGAACTGGTGGAGTTCTCTGATTTCCTGGCCACTGAGGATATGCATGAGGTGATGAGGCAACCGCACGCAGTCGTTGAACGCAGTTTGGGAATTTATTAGAATTCATAAATTTAATAAATTTGGGTGATAGTTTGTATGCAGTTGTTTTATTTATATAAAGGGACGCCTGGCTAGTCAAATCGGAAAAGCTTTGCCACGGGTTCCCACATTCAGATAACGTGAGGCCGGGCTGGAGACCGCAGAAAATGTTAAAATATGTGTAGTCAAGGTCTTGTTCCTCTTGGGCAGTATTGTGTGATTCGTTCATAGACACTCAGTTTCCCTGAGCAACATTACAATTCTAGCACGTTTCAGATCATTCAAAAAGTGGAACGTAACAAAGCCGAGAATTAGAGAAAAAAATTTAAACCTTTAGATGCTGGTACAACAATTAAGTCGCACACGAACAAAAATTCATTCTCATTGGGGTTTGAAGTTTGGACCAACGTGGAGCAAATGCAATTCCTAAATGTCTATATAAATTTCATTCCACAACAGCAAAATGATCAACGATTGAAGCAGTTTCTATTTAAGACTGTTTGCATATCTGACAGTATAAATTTAGATATTTTCGAAGGCATAAATATGACGAAATGCTCTGGTGCCGTTACTAACTATGAAGAGGATATCATAAGTAATTTTTGCACTGCGCATGGTAAGAGTTACATTTTTTTGAATAAGTGTAAATATTGATAACGCTATCTTCTTCAGGCATTTCCACTGTCCCGTGCTTTGCAACAGTGATACAGGAGTGTCTTCAATTAGCCTTTAAAATGCCGCATGTTGAATGCGTTTGTGAAGAAGTGCAGAAGTACCTGAAAGCAAATGAGCCTACAACGTGTCAAGTAAGTGGAAGCAGCTTTTATGTTTGTTGTTATTAATTTGCACATATGTAAATGATTACTTTTGGAGAGGATAGATGGATGGATGTCTTGTGCAAGATTGGGTTTTGTGCCCCCATTCTGTAGCCTTGTGATTTATTGTATGATGCATTGTAAGTTTCAGGGCAAGGGTGGGTGTACTCTTCGGAATAACAAAGGAAAAGGCGAGGAAACAAAGAAGGGAATCTGCACATTAAACCGTCCTCACTGAATTGAATCAAAGAACAACCGGCAAGGGTACGTTCCGTAAGGTGGTCAAATCTATTAGGGGAGGAGGCTCTGGTCTAGTGGCGATTCTGGAAATCTAAGATTTTAACTGTTTCCTAGAAAAGGCGTATGCGGAAGTGGAAGTTACCGAACAATACCCAAGAAAACTTCCTAACAATGGAAACATTAGAATTGGTTGGGTAGTATGTAGGCTACTAATATGGGTAGCTCCTATCAAGGGCTGTATGTGTTTAGATTATAGGCAAACGATTCCAACCTACCGGCGACCTGATAGGAGAATAGCATGAAACAAATGCGAGCAGGTAGAGTTGCCTTCCCTACAAGGATCGTAAATTTGGTTTCGCCATCTGGAGTTAGATTTAAGGATAATTACCAGGGGTGGCTTTTCCATCACAGAAGGTGTAGTTAATTGTAGTTTGAACTCATCCACCAACTTCAGTAGCACCATAGCTATAAGAAGCTTCAACTGAAGAGTAACGGCCCACCGCGTCTCCAATCCAGTCTCGCTCCATCGCGCCTTCAACGGGACGATATCTGTAGTCTTCTCAGCAAGTCACCAATCGGAACACAGCCGCCCCACCTTTTAACGTCGTTCACGTTGCCAACGAAGTTCCGCTTCCCGTCGCTGCTCTATATTCTGGCACTTCACTCATCCGTGCCAGTGGCCCCGGGTTGAAGGTGGCCTCCCCACCTAAACAGCGGTTTATCTCCAGGCTAGCGTTAATAACTTCTACGGGCTATACACTGGAGTACATAAAGAGCAAAGTTAGTATACTTTCTTCTCTGTTCTATGTCAAACAAACAATAGCAACAGCAACCGAGTGATAGCGTCTTTCAAGGTCACTTATCCTGATGAATTTGATGTCAGCAATCCTTTTTTCTAGCTTGAAGGTGTATTCATCAAGCCATATAAACGCACCAATTCGTAGGTAAACTCCAAGACAACCCGCCTGCCTAGCCGAGCAATATAACTGGATCCGTATTTACTGTCCCTCTGTTTTATCAAAATGTTAGGGGTTTAACAACTAAGCTGGGGCTTTCAATTTATCCGTGCTGATTCAGCGACGCCATGCCATCTGCATCTCTGAAAGCTGGCTCGACGATGCCATATTAAACTCCGAACTCCCCGAAGGATACTCCACTTTCTGCTGTGGCAAGGACCGGGATGCATCTCGTAAGTCCATAGGTGGTGGAGTCCTAATTGCAATAAAAAATACACTTCGCGCAGAACTCATCTTCTACTCCTCTAGCTATCCTTTTGACTGTGTTGCTCTTCGTGTCTCCCCAGCACCGTTCACAATATCCTGTAGGATCTCCTCTCCTGTTATGTCCCTTCTTCCCCTGCTTGCCTGCGTTCGTACCCAACTGGGTTCACAACGAAGATCCTTATAAAATCTACCCGAAACATGCACTACGGAAGAAGTTTCGAGCTTCTAAGAATGATTAGACCTTGCTCCCTTTAAGATTATATGCGCTCCACTGCGAAGTACATGATTAAAAAAGCGCATAAAAGGTACTTGTTGAGTGTCGAAGTCGCCCTTGCCCGCGGTAACTTAAAACCGTTTTGATCACACACTTGCTATTCACGTGATCGTACCCAATCTTTCCCTTCTTCCATCAAGTTTACTGATTCCACTGCCAGCGCCAACAACAAACAAAATGGAGGTTTAGAGGAAAGTAAGGCTTTGTCCACTGGACGATGCATTGGATAGCGGCCGACTTCGGGTTCGGGCCCGTGTGTGTTTACGGATAACGTTTTTCAGTGTCTATTTAATACCGGATGAGACGATGCCGGACATTTTTTTTCGCGCGAGGTTTGCGCTGATTAGCAAAGGTAAATTAAATCCTGAATTACCTTCTGCATACCGACTACTCTGTATACTTGATGCAGCCGGGAAAATACTCAAAAGGCTCATCAGAACTAAATTCGCTGAAGTAATACTTCCTTTTGTGATCTTATCCTCAATGTAGTTCGATTTTAGAGTCCAAGGATTCACAGTGAATGCTGTCATGGAGGCGATTTATCGAACTGAGGCATGGATCTGGCCGGATACTGGTCCTCGTATCACTTGACGTCAGAAATGCCTAAAAGATGGGCAGATATACTAGGCGTATTCGAAAATTCTTTCTATGCGCCGGGTTATCTTTAGCGGATATTGAGGGATTATTTGAGAGGCAGCTTTCCTCTGTATGAGACACTGGAGGGCCACATCCCTGGAACGCTTTCTTTGATAGTTCGCCAAGACCTGACATGCCAGAAGAGTGACGCCTGATCGGTTATGTATATTGTGGCAAGTGTAACCAGACGTACTGTTGAACAGGCGCAAAGCAGACTTGCGTATTGATGCGTGGCGATTGGCAAGACGATGTTTGGTTATATTTCTCCCATTCATCTGTCCTTTTTGCTCTCAATTAAATACTGAACGTGTTCTTCTGCCGTAGATTAACAACGCAGTTATTCCAAAAACTACATCTTGTTTCCTGATGCCTCCTTCTCAGCATACTTCTATTTTCATAAGAGATGGCGGTCGCCATTTATCTCTCTCCGCCGCTTAGTAGCAAAGTTTGGATCAGTACCTCCACCCCGTCTTTTGTTCTCCACGTGATAGTGGGTGGATAAGTTTCGGGTTAGTAGTAAATTAGCAAGTTTTTCATCTCTGTTGTTGGTGATGCAGCGTTTAAGGAAAATGAGCATTGAATTTTTCATCGCTATAGAAGATAAATTTTACCAATTATGTTTTACAAAGTGCGTTTAAAATATGTTCATTGAAATATTTTAATGATTTCGACCGACGGTAAACAATTTCCCTGAACAGTTGATTATCCTGGTGTACTTTATTCCCTAACGTTCCTCTGATATGGTGGCAATGAAATCCATCAGGCAAATTTTCCTGATGCGTTCTGTGACAAGCTATAATCGGTTACCCGAAAAACCATAGGAAATTCTATTTTCCTTTAATTCCAAAATTTTCTTCATTTTATTGACGACTTAACAAGGCAGAACTGATCATGAGACTAGTCAAGAAAGTACATGTGTTGTCGACTCAGCTCTGAATGAGTACCTTAATTCAGAGTATTGCCTCCTACAGTATACTATAGTGTACCGTTACGGTCTTAAAAAACGTGTACTAACACATTTCAAGGTCCTAATCTAGTTGGATTGTGGTGCCAACGATTGTTATTATTATGCCTGGTTGCACACACTCAAAACAGCAACGAATTCCGCAAAAGCTGTATTAGAATTTTAGCTCCAAAATATTTGCAATCGGGCAAAAGGCAGGTTGAAATTGCCACCCACTTAGCAGTAATGATCTTCAACGAGGGTTTTCTGTCCATTTTGCAAGTCATGGACGTGTTGGGAATTACTTTGGAAGACGAGAAACGCATCGACCGCTCCGAGCGGAGCTGCAAAAAGGGCCCGGATTCAACAGGGAGAAGAAAATGCGGCCATTTGAGAACATTTTCTTAATGAGAGGGCGTTCCCCCTCCCCTCTCTCTCTCTCTCTCTTATGTTACCATACTTTATCTTTAAACGCGTTTTTCCGAAAGTTTGCTTTTTTAAACATTGTGGCCCTTCTTCTCCTATTTATTGATGTCTATCAAGTTTCTTTTAGTGGTGCAGTGAGCATTTCACTATGACTTCCCGTGGTAGTTTTTGAAAATTTTGATTTGTTCTATTTTTACAGCCTCTAAAGTTTAACCCCTTTGCAGAAAATTACCGAAAAGGTATAAAAGAAAACCGTTGATGAGGTCGAACAAATAAACTCTATCCTCGTAGGCATAATTGAAATCCGGAATCCGAGGATAGTGGAGAGGTTTTGAGTAGCTTCTGACAATTGAACACTACCCCATGAATGTTTTCATGCTTTATGTTTCGAGTCACTGTTTTGGTATATTTTAAATGTTTGACAGATATCCAATTTCTCTGAGCATATATGTACATATTCGCATCAATATTCCGCTCCACGAATACATCATTACACACGTCCTTCGCCCGTAACAGTCATCATAGCACTTCCTTTGCCACGCAATTCATGTATCGCACGGAATAAAACTTATGTTAATAAAGTCAATGAAATAAAACGATTTGAGTCTTTTCTTCTTTTTCTTCAGCCTTTGTCCCGTTCACAAGCGGGGTCGGCTCGTCGTGATCGGTTTCGCCATTTGGCTCTATCGAATGCCTGATCTGGGTGCAATCTCGAGGCTTTCAAATCCCCATCCAACGTATCAAGCCACCGTTGCTTAGGTCTGCCTTTTGGTCGTTTACCATCGACTTCGATGTTCAGACCAATCTTGGCAAGTGAATTCTCGTTTGCACGAATTGCGTGACCATACCATCGAAGACGCCTCTCTCGCAACTTTTCCACGATCGGTGCAACCCCATAACGATCGCGGATATCCTCATTTTGGATGTGATCTATACGTGTGACGCCACTAGTCCAACGTAGCATCTTCGTCTCCATTACCGCAAGACGCCGTTCATTGTATTTTATGGTCGGCCAACACTCAGAACCATAGAGAGCGACTGGACGGACGACATTGCGGTAAATTTTAGATTTGAGACGTTCTTTAATACGTCGATCACAAAGGACACCAGTTGTGGAACGCCACTTCATCCAGGTTGCGTTAATGCGTGAAGCAATTTCATAACGCAGCTCTCCATTGGCTGATAGCGTTGACCCGAGGTATTTAAATCGCTCAGTTCTGGGCAGATCACTGCCGCTGACAGTGATTGTGCCTGTTTCATGGGGATCGGTCGTCAAAAATTCAGTTTTGTTTAAATTCAATCTGAGACCGTGTTGCATGAGGCGATCATTCCATTGAACAAGTTGCTCGAGATCATTTTTGCTATCAGATGCTAGGAAAACATCATCTGCATAAAGCAGTGTGTAGGGCGCTGAACGTTGGATATCCCGTGTGACGGTGTCCATAACAAGGACAAAGAGGAGTGGTGAGAGGGCACTTCCTTGATGAACACCAACAGAGACACGAAGCGGTTTTGATACACCCGCCATACTTCGAACTTTACTTTTCGGATCGTGGTAGAGCAATTGAACCCAGCGCACGAGTTCTTCTGGCACGAAGTGTTGTCGTAAAGTATACCAGATGAGTTCGTGTGGTACACGGTCAAACGCTTTCTCTAGATCCAGAAAGGCAATGTAAAGAGGGTGATGCTTCTCACGGTGTTTCTCCATGAGAAACCGCGCAGCGTGTATTGCGTCAGTAGTTCCGCAGTTCTTGACAAATCCGGCTTGATTCACGGTTATTTCAACGATTTCGCGAATACGGTTGTCAAGAATGCGTTCAAAAATCTTCATGTTATGGGAAAGTAACCGGATCGGACGGTAATTTGAAGATTCTGCTGGGCTACCTTTCTTTTTCCATATTGGAACAGTGATACTTTCTTGCCAGTCAGATGGTGTTCTTCCTTCCTGAATAACCCGGTTAAAGAATTCACTGAGCCACAGTGTTGGGTCCCAGCTCTTCGCTTTCCAGAGCTCAGATGCGATGTCGTCAGGTCCTGTTGCTTTCCCCGATTTCATTTGTTTTATTGCCTCCTCGACTTCAGTTGCGCTGACTGGTGGAACTGCTCCAAATGTCGGCAATGATTGTGGAAGTGGAGGATGAACAAATTCTTCAGTTGAAATCTGCTCGAAGTATTCTCGCCATCTATCCGTTGCGGCTCGACGGTTGGTAAGCAAAGTACCGTGCTTGTCATTAACACAACAGAAGTGTTCGATATCCTGTGTGCGTTCATCACGGCTTTTAGCAAGTCGATACAGATCTCTCTCGCCATCCCGAGTGTCCAGTTTATCGCAAAGATTTTTGAAATGGTTCGCTCGGGTGACAGCGACCGCTTTCTTTGCTTCCCGGTTGGCATTCTTATAAATTTGCCAATTAGTAGGCGTTTTATCGTCGAGAAATTTGTGGTAGAGGCGTTTCTTTTCACGGACCTTCATTTCAACATCATCATTCCAAAGCCAAGTATCTCGGTTGATGTACCGCTTACCCGGCTTGGTGACCCCGAGGGTTGCAGAGGCCGCCTTGTGGATCGTGTCTTTCATTTGGTTCCACGATTCTTCCACATTGGTAATGGTTGGCAATCGTATGAGTGAGACCGTTTCTTCTTTCTTCTCACCAAATCGCCACCATTTAATGCGCGGCGGGCCAGTGCATTCCTCACGCCGTTTTATCGGTGGCTTAATTCGCAGGACGGCAATCAACGGCCGATGTTGAGGTACGATGGTCTCATAGGGAACGACTTTGCAATCACTGACAGTGGTAAAATGTTGGCGTCTTATGAGAATATGGTCGATTTGCGTTTTATTGTTCCCACTATAAAATGTGGGAAGATGAGACAATCGTTTGATGACCCATGTATTCATAAGTACAAGGTCATGGGTGTCCGCAAAATCGATTATACGCTCGCCACCTTCATTGCGCGCTCCGAACCCCTTTCCCCCATGGCACCTGTTACCGTCTGCCTTTTCACCCGCATGACCATTAAGGTCGCCGGCAATGATTATGTAATCGTCAGCAGGCACGTGACAAGTTTTTTCATCGAGAAGTTGCCAGAAGGCATCTTTCTCGGCATCAGGTCGGCCTGTCTGTGGTGCATACGCGGTGAAGAAGTGAATAGTGCGATCAGCTGATATAATGGTGAGCTTCATCAGCCGATCATCAAATCGTTCGACTTCTTTAATGGCATCACGGAAACCCTCTGAGATGGCAATGCCAACACCATATTGAGTGTGTGGGTTACCAAAATAGAGAAGTTTGTAGCCATTTTTACTGCGTTCGCGTTCAATGTGACAGCTTTTGGCACCAGACCATCGGGTTTCTTGCAGAGCGCAGATATCAATGCGTCTTTTCCGAAGGGGTCTTGCGAGTTCCTCGGTCTTTCCAGTTAGGGTACCAACATTTAGCGTGCAGACACGTATTTGTTTTGTTCGTTGTGTGCGGACTAACTTGCTTACGTCCTGACGCCGTCCATGCGTCAAGTATTTCGTACTAGGATCTCCGGATTTCAATTTTTCCCACTGTATATGTATATACCAGTCCCTATTTCCAAGATTAAAGGTCCAAAACTCGTTTGAGAAAGGAGGTCAAGTGAAGCACTATAGTCAAAGTGATCGCGTAACCACCAGGCCTCTCAGGAAGCAAGTGGGGTGTTAGTAGTATCCATTAACAACTAATGCGTCTTATATTCTACTGAAATAGCACCTCTCCTTGCGGTTGGGGAATAAAAGCTTCCTAGTAGTGTTCCCCGCTTGTCAAAAAATGCGACGAAAGGAATATAAGTTTGAACGTCCTCTCTTCCTAACGAAACATCTCTGC
This sequence comes from Hermetia illucens, assembly GCF_905115235.1. NCBI lineage: Eukaryota > Metazoa > Arthropoda > Insecta > Diptera > Stratiomyidae > Hermetia > Hermetia illucens. The sequence goes on from NC_051849.1 coordinate 214,212,554, forward strand.
CTGGGATATGAACAGACTTATCATTTGCGACCTTCGGCTATTGTATACGTGAACCAATTAGTTTGTGGAATGAGTTAACGTTCCTTGACAACGGTATCCAGGGCTTTCATAATATTGGTTTTCGCCAATTTGAGCAGGATTTCTAATGCTACAAATTCTCGAGAGTACTCATTTCTATGGCTACGTTTTTACCAAGAGATGGCTCCGACAGAAACTATGCAGCCTACATCATTTTGTTCATCCCACAGTCAGCTAAAAACATGGGCAAATTGAATTCGGTAAAAATTTGCGTTTGTGTTTTATCGTTCAGTGATCATGTTCAGTTTTGTGCCAGAAAAAAAGCGTTTACGGCATGTGTTACTTTTCTTATTGCATCAAAATCAAAAACTCATCATTTGCTGGTAGAAACGTACCGTGAATACGCTCCTTCCTTCCGTAGCCTACATAACGACGAAATCTATGAGCGATACTATGACCGTCAGGTTATGGATAAAATCCGGCCCAATAGGTTACGGTGGGCGGGTCACTTAAGGGGGTCATCCCGTGTGTCGGGTTGGAGAAATCGATTTTTTTTTGCATGAATTGTATCTATATATAGTGGAGAATATGTGGGCAAAGGGATTTTCCGATATTCCGAGTCGTTCAGAAATTATAGTGTTAAACAGGTAAGGAGTTTGCAGCCGCGGCTAGAGTACTCGATGAGAAAGAGCATCGAATCTGTTAGTTTTTTACCTGAGCCTTATAAATTCGAACACAGGTATAAATATAAAAAGATGTAAAACCAATCAATTGTCTAAACTTATTTGCTGTTTGGAATAAAAAGGATAATCCAGTCTAGAGTGAGCACCGAAAGGCTTTCAAGCTATACTCAGTTATATTTTGTCGTAAGTATTGTGCTGTTTGTGTGTTCAGTGATTTTTTTAAATGGATCGTACGAAGGGAGATGGCTTTAACGTTCAACGTCATGCTCGCACTAAAAAACGAGTATTTCATGGGAATCGATAGTTATCAGAGAAGAAAAAGGACTTCGCATCAACATCAGCAAAGAAACTTTTAGCAAGCATGAACATGGATGTTCCAATTGCGACAAGTTTTGTATATTGTATAATATATTGGATTTTGCTGGAGTTTTCTCCGGTATTTCTGTATACGTAGTAGTAAAAAAGGAATACGAAGGACATGTCGAGAAAATAATGGGAACGCGGCTTAGAAATGCAAAGAAGAACCACAAAGGCATTGGTGGAAAAGGGGTTGGAAAAGTTACTGATAAGGACCTCACTACATTTTCTGGGCTGGCTATTCGTCGACACGCAAATTCGATAGAAGGAATGAAGCAAGATATTTGGGCAACTTTCTTCCATAAATGTTCTGCAGACGAAAATCCTCAGCATCAAAATTGTCCAGCAGGTGAGGACAGTTGGTGCAAATGGCGCAAAGCGGAAGTTAAAGGAGAACTGGATAGTTTCCACCACGAGAAGGCACCTTTGACTGAAGAAATTCAAACAGTCATCAAACCAATCTACGAAGATTTGTCACGGAATGATCTCTTGAACAGATGTTTAGGAGCAAAGACCCAGAATAACAATGAGTCGTTAAATGCATTGATCTGGACTTTCGCTCTTAAACACTTTCATTCTGGGGCCAAGGTTGTAGAAATAGCCACTTTTCTGGCTGTAATTATTTTCAATGAAGGCATTCTCAAAATCCTAGTGACAATGGGATGTCAAGCTGGTCACATATGTCAGGTTTATGCCGACCGCCGTAATGAAGCGCGAATTTGGCGGTCCGAACGACGATCGACTGACCTCGCTAAAAGAGCCAGAATTGAAACCAGAGAGCAACAATCGGCCTTACAAGACATTTGAAGAAATGGAGGGTGCTCTCTATGGACCAGGTATAGCAGATTAACGGTGAGTTAAAATTTTACTGTTGATAATTACATTTAAATTTTCAAATGCCTTTTTCTCGAAACTGCATCTTGAAAATCGGCTGCCACCATAGCTCAAAATCTATCCAACCAAATTCTTTGAAATTTTCACGACTTCTTTAATACATATTTCTACGGTCCGTAAACTAGGATAATTGCACTCGGACGTGGTGTAAAAAACACCAAAATCCAAAAAATTAAGTTTAAAAGCCCACCAAAAATTTACCTTTTAATATTTTCTAATCATCCTAGTTTGCGGACCGTAAAATATTGTCCACATTAAAAGCCGTTTAGTTTTTTTCCCTTAGATGAACACAGCGCCCTCCAGCGTGGCAGCAGAAAAACACCTTTTTTTAGAGATGGGTGTATAAATTGACACGTATTCCGAAAACTAGCCACGATATCAAGCTGAAAAATTTATCACATATACTAGAGATATCAATAAATATATGGTGAAAAAATCACGTTTCTATCTTTATCCAGTCCTCCAAAATAATTTTTCAAAAAAAGGCAAAAAAAACGGCCACGGGCATGACCCCCTTAATCCGTATGGATGAGGATGATCCAACCCGGAAAGTCTATAAGGGCAATATCTATGGTAGAAAAAGAAGACGAGGCAGACCCTGCCTGAGCTGGAGTGATGGCGTAGGTCAGGACGCCAGACAGTTTAAAGGGATATCGAATTGGTGGACCTCGGCGCAAAACCGGGATGTCTGGAGTTCCTTATTTAGGCCGGCCTAGACCGGATACCGGTTGTTGCGCCGTTGATGGTGATGATGATTTTAATGTGAAAATTAATATAGCGCATATTAGACCACAAAAGTATGATGACGACCAATTGTAGGAGTTCTTGGATGAAGACTCAACTCAAAGTCAACAGCAATTGAGTTTGAGTTACGTAACATGAAATGTGACGACGGACGGAAGTAAGTGTGAATCCAGTGTCGGACTAACACTAACTATGAAATTCCGGTCCAATAATGGAGACTTCCGATGAGGAGGCGAATGAGAATTTTTATGAACAGCTAAATGCAGTCTAGGAGACACATGCTCCAGGTGACGTTGCGATTATCTTGTGTTCATTTGAATGCCAAGATGGGCTTTAATAACACCTGGGGAAACAGGGTCTAGGTGACCGTAATTATAATGATAAGACCGCAGCTTCAAAAAGGAACGACAGAGAAGGAGGCAATTCCCCCTTAGGCTCCGGATTTCTCACTGTATCCCGTGATCGAAAAACTATAAAAAGTTATGTATATAAATAATGCGATTTGAGCGAGACACGTTAGTTGCCTTGCATAAGTGAGTGCCAAATCGTAGAAGTAGATCGTAACGTAATAAATGTAACGAACTGAAGACTTTATTGAGCGTTGTGAGTGGCAGTAAGATGAGCTTGAGCTCCAATACCGTGAAGAATCTCTGAGAGTGGAGTGGAGGGCACCACGACAAAAAATCTATCATTGTTTGGTTAGGGAAATAGAAGCTGCCACTAATAATAACTATTTCAGAACCATACACCGTATCACGTAACAACTTGCAGACGGTGGCAAATATTTATATGGTCAAACACTTTAATGGTGGGTTCTTCATGCCCTCGGGGAACCCTGAAAATTCGAGATCTTTCCCAATGAGTTGACCATTCCGTAGAAACTAATACCTGTTACCAGAGCGATATATGCTAACCTAAAATGTGTCGTTCTTCATCGTGCAAAAATCTGATCAGCATTTGTAGCCCAAAGCGGATTCTAAAAGGTTTTCATCCTGGCAGCGATAATAATTTTTTTGTTATCGGTGACATTCTTTTTGCTACTCTCGACCATGGCCAATGGCATGCAGAGCAGATTTGGAAAAGATAAGCAAAGTTGGACTGCCGACTAAAATCGAGATTCTCAGTCTGACGGGTCATCGCACTCTTCCTATTTCCATTGATGGCTTTGATCAATTTGAATATCAAGAAAGCGTTTTTTTTTTGCCGACGGTGGTGTTCAACTTGTTCGACGCATTAACAGCGTTGCATCTAATCGTCAACCGTTCACTCTTCTGTCCCCGCTTCTTCCGCTGCAACAGTCTAGCGCCTTAACCACCGGACATCAGTGCCTTAATAGTCCAAACCAAATTCCAACCCACAAATCTCAACTAAAAAGCTGCTTATCATTCTCATTGAACTTTTATTATTTTTTTTCCGCATGCTAATGTTAAAATTGTATCAATTAAATTTTCTCTTCATTACTACTTTGTGTTCATGGTTCTACTCGTACATATATACTTTAGGCAGTTTTTAGGCAATTAGCTAGACTTTTTAGAAAAAATGAGCAAAAAACTTATGAAAGTGCAAATTTTAATTTTGTCCTTCGTCATTTCACTAGTAAATCCAATTAACTGGAACCCATTGATGCTCGTGACTGAGTTGATCCAAAGCTTCAATAACTTTTCTAAAGGTTTCATCAAAATCTTCGTTAACTATAACCATATCGAAGTATTTTTCGTATTTTCGTTGTAAAATTGAGCTCTCTTCAACAGTTGATATAAGATCTTCATCCTTGAAGGTGAAAAAGATAAAATTAGTTAATATTAAATTTCGTTTGAGAAAGATCCTAGCTTACTTCATATAACGACGCTAATGACTCTAGTGTACGTGCTCGTCGAGAACTGTATCGAATCGAGCTTTGTCTATCGAACTGAAATAGAAAAAAAAACGAGTTAAGTCTTGATTCAAATAATCGAATGTTCGTGGATTCTCACCGTCAAATTGCGACTTGAACCTCCCGTGGCCCTTTTTTCTGCATAAATTTGTTTCAGTTGCTCCATTCCGGGAGCAGCGACGAACACAACAAATGGCATAAGTTCCGTACTGTTATGTAAAATCTTAAGGGCACTTGGGGCGCAGTCTAGAATGCACATTTTCCCTGCAATCAAATGATTTTATGATAGCAACTGCTCCTATGCGTGATCTTTATTTAGAAAATTATTATTTTTTGAATTATTTTACCACTTTTGATGACATCACGTATCGAGTCCAAATGTGTGCCGTACAAATTTCCATTATATTCTCCATATTCAAGGAACTTGTTTTCCTTGATCTCCTCTTCCATTTCTTCACGATCTACGAACCAATATCCTTTTCCGCTCTCTTCAAGAGCTCGCGGTGGACGGGATGTATCTGAATGATGGAGAATGATATTGTGATTTTTATGTAATCCCACATTTTCTTAGAAATATATTTATGTGAAATCGTCCTAAAGCTTGTCTACCGGATATGTTAGAATTTGGTAGGAGTGTCGTTACCAATTATTGCATTTTCAGAAAAAGAACACGAATTCAGACACAGGGCTTTTTTCCTTCGTGTTTGATAAAAGTTATTGATTGCTGATTTCCGAAATAAATCCATCTAAAATCTTGTTAAGGTTGTGGTTTGTCGAAGGCTAAGTGAATCTGGTTTTAAGAAATGTTCCACCACAAGCCTTGACCATCTACAGAAGGAAGAATGAACCTTGAGGCAGTCCTGAAATTACAGCTACGCTCGAAAAGTGCCCATCGTACTAGCTGTTGAGAAGTTCAACTTAGGCCTGCCGATCGGAGAGTACCACATCCTGGCTTAATAAGGAGCTCCCCAGTCGGGGCTTTATCTTTTCGCGAAGAATTGCCTAACTCAACATTGTATCGACATTCTTTGGCTACTTTCTCGACCAAGTTTGGAAAATATCAGAGCCGATGAAGGTGGATAAAAATGGCTACTCTGGGTTCACAATCGATCATGTTTATCCTCTTTTCGGATGTGATCAAAGCGTGTCACGCCATTAGTCCAACGCAACACTTTCGTCACCATTACCGCAAGACGCCGTTCATTATCTTTTATAGTCGGCCAATATTCAGAACCATAGAGGGCGACAGGACGGACGACATTGCGGCAAATGTTAGATTTTAAAGGTAACTTGATACGTCGATCACAAAGGATACCAGTTGTGGACCACCACTTCATCCAGGTTGCGCTAATAAGTGTAATACGTGTCTAGAAGATAAACACACATGACAAAGGTAACAATCTTATTATTATCCATAATAATAAGAAGAAGGAAAAGACTCTGCAATTAGGGAGAAACTATCAAATGGGAACTTCTTCAAGTTACGAACCTTATCGGATTCAATCAAATGGGTTGAGGAAGCCTTGAAAGAAGTGGAATGCCGAACCAATCCTTCCCATGGATCAGATGCCATAAGGAGAGTAATGATAGAGTAGGAGAGATCATCACCGATTCGGAATTGTCCACATACTGCATCGCAAATTGGTTGGTCAGAGAATGATTATCCATTCAGCCAATATGCTGTAAAGAACTCCTTTGAACTCATCGAAAAACTAACAGAGGTAGGACTCATACAAAACAACAAAATTATTCGATCTCAAGGTATTTTTTTGAAACACATCTACAAGATAAGCCATATACAAACTAGGGCTATGGTTCAACAAAGTGGACAACATCCTACAATGCAAGGAAAAGTAGATGTTTACACTAATCTAGCCTTAGTTTTTATGAATGCAACCTACTTTACCTTTCGAAAAAGAGTCGTAATGGCTACCCAACTACCACAGCCTTCTGAACAGGCGCGAAACGAAGCTGCTATTACCGACGGTATGGTTCAGGTTGAAGGGAAGGGAAATCTGATTTCCGACAGAATGGGCATATTAGAACGATGGGTTGAGTACTTTGATGAGCTACTGAACAACCAGAACATCGGCGAGTTGGAGGTCCCGCCAACTGACGACGACGGACAAATACTGCCACCACCAAGTTTAGGAGAAACAGTCCGTGCAATTCATCGGCTAAAAAATCATAAGTCGCCAGGAGCCGATGGAATTACAGCCGAATTGGTTAAATATGGAGGCGACCAGTTACACCAAGTGGTCCATCAACTTGTGCTCAAGGTATGGGATAGCGAATCAATGCCTGACGATTGGCAACGAGGCATAATCTGTCTCATACATAAAAAGGGAGATATCACACAGTGCAGCAATTATAGAGGTATCACGTTGCTGAGTACCATTTATAAGATATTCTCCACTATCTTGCTAGGCCGGATAGCCCCATACGCCCAGAATATCATTGGCCCATACCAAAGAGGTTTCACTCCAGGCAAATCAGCAACAGATCAGATTTTCTCTCTGCGGCAGGCGATGGAAAAACTGTTGGAATATGGACAACAGTTGCACCATCTGTTCATCGACTTTAAAGCCGCATATGATAGCATAGCCAGGGTAAAACTGTACACGGCCATGAGAGAATTCGGTATCCCAACGAAACTAATAAGACTGACTAGGCTGACCCTGACCAATGTGCGAGGCCAGATAAAAGCAGCAGGATCACTCTCAAAACCATTCGACATCAACAACGGTCTACGACAAGGGGATGCCCTATCATGCGTCCTCTTTAACCTGGTCCTCTTTAACCTGATGCTGAGGTGAATGCAAGAGGTACGATCCTCTTCAAGTCCACCCAACTACTGGCCTATGCTGACGATATCGACATCATGGGAAGAACCACCCGAGACGTACAAACTGCCTTCATCCAGATCGAGCAGGCGGCGATTAGCGCCCCCTACATGAGGATGGACGATTTCGTAGCCTACACAATGACGAAATATATGAGCGATACCATGACCGTCCGGTTGTGGATAAAATCCGGCTCAATAGGTTACGGTGGGCGGGTCACTTAATCCGTATGGATGAGGATGATCCCACCCGGAAAGTCTATAAGGGCAATATCTATGGAAGAAAACGAAGACGAAGCAGACCCTGCCTAAGATGGAGCGATGGCGTGGGCCAGGACGCCAGACAGCCTTTAGGGATATTGGAATTGGTGGACCTCGGCGCAAAACCGGGATGTCTGGAGTTCCTTATTAAGGCAGGCCTAGACCGGATACCGGTTGTTGCGCCGTTGATGATGATGGTTCAGGTTGAAAAATGATAGATTTGCGAGAGAGGAACAAGGAAAAATTGATGAAATTTTAGCCACCATCAACAATGTTCACCCTAACATAACATTCACCGCCGAAACAGAATCTAACGGAGGCATTTCGTTTCTAGATCTCCTAATATCAAATGTAGACGAACTCAAATAGGAAACCAACCGTTACACAGAGAACAATTCCAGCAACTTCGAATCACACATATTCACAAAAATTGTCTGATCCATAGATTGATCAAGTATCCGTAGCTAAAGGATTCCAAACCGAAATATCCTAATTGAAATAGCTGTCAAAATCGGATACACAATTGAAGAAATCTAATGATTGAAGAAAAGGAAGCTCTATCTGGTCAACACAAATGAACACTGCAAATTGTTCGATAAAACCAACAATAGGAATTTGAAACGGATAAGTTTACTAATATCCGATAGTTTCTACCGACTTAAGGGGGGAAAACACATTAGAAGGTTTTCAGAATCGATTTTTTTTTTGTTGTTCAGATCGGTAACTTAGCTATCCCAGAATACGCTTCAAAAATTTCGAAGTGAAATTCCTGTTCTTTTAGATTTTATGATCGGAGAACCAAACGCTCATTGGGAGCAAGCTCAGACTTGAATGCCCAGGAGGTAGTCGCTTTATGCCCTCGCGTAATACTTTATGTCCGCGTATACGGATGTATGTAAATAGATTATTATAGAACTTCGGGAAATTTCACAAGAAACTCCTGCATTCGAGTCACATCACGAATTTGGTCCCTTATTTCTTCCAGAAAAACTGTTGTGCTGTAAATGTGAAACCCAATCGTTACTTCCCTTTGCTAATACAACAGGAGCTCTTCCAGCCTGCGCTTGACATAACGCGATTCTAGAATATCTGAATTCAACAAGATTGTGCTACCGCACTTGTGAGGAAGGCAATCATGAACAAGTGCCAGGTATACTATTTAAAATTTTTTAGTTTGAAACATCCAGCGTTATATTGTTTGAGAAAAATGACGTATTGTAAAAAAAAACAGCATTCCACCCTGTAGACATGGCACTTAATTTCATATATCTCCAGTGTAATTAGTTAATAAACATTCTTCGTCTCAGCGTATACATGCGAGAAATTCGCTGATATGTAGGGACATCCAATCCATTTTGGTTTAACTAGAAAAGCATTATGTAATACGGTATGTAAATTTTGTGAATGGTATGTGAGCGACTAAAGTGCCCTCCTATGCTATGCGTGTCGACGGGACACATCAGTTGAACTGTCCCGATCTCCTTGACCATTCCATCTTTAAGCAGCCATTACAGGGTGATTCCCCCTGGGTCTGGAATAGAAATTTCAATGAAGGAAAGGAATATTAAAGAGGTCCGCACAATTTTCACCCGGTCTCAAATTTTCTCTCTACGGCCCTACACATAGTATCTGCAAAATTCATAATGCTGCCTCAGTAGATATTGGAAATGGAAACCTTACTCAATCCAAAGTACACTAGAACTTCGGAAGATTTTCTGGAGTTGGCTGCTGTCAACTATGAGAGCAGGGTAAAAAAACGGCCATGCTAATCACTAGAATATAATGACGATTCCACTAGTTCCCGCTCGTATATTGTGGTGGAGTTTTTATTAAAATCCAAATCCCCTCACGTTACTTAACCAAAGATGAAACCGAAAATTTGATGTGCCATCATGCTTTGGGTTCAAAGCAATTTGCGTGGTCTCGATTTTTATTTCAAAATTGTTGAATTTCGTCAAGGCACGTGATAAAATCTCTGGTCCTGTCAGGGAGGTAATATTTGAGAACCAAGAACTTCGCCTCTCATCTCGTCCAACTGCTAGCATTCGGCTCCAGCACGTGCCAGCCGATTCCTCATATTATCACGCGCTGTCGGTGTTCACAACTGGCAAACCTGCTAGGGCAGTTTGATTGGTTGACAGCTTTGGTGACCATGTTGGTGCTAAGGTGATGCAACGCTGGACTCTCATCGTAACACATTGTTGTGCAAAGGAAGTAAATCCGAAACAAAAATATATTATAAGGAACCGAGCAAGGTCCTCTCCCCTCACCGCAATGCACACTTTCCCCCGTACTGCAGAAATGGGTCTTCTCTCTATATCTTCTCAATAAATTGGTTTTCAACGTATAAATGAATATAATTCCATCACCTATTATGATTACTTTTATTAAAAATCTCTACTTACGTGGAATAACTGCTCCAAATTTATCTGGATCACTGTTAACTAGACGATTTTTTAGTGTACGTCGTCCAACTCCTCGTACACCAACTAAGGCCAAAGTCTTTCGTTTGAACGGAGGCATTCTCGTCACTTCTTCATATAACATCAGATCGGCTTTATCAAAATCGCAATTTGCCATTGATTTGTACATGGTTTTCTTCTTCCTTTTTGATATCTAAAGGGGAATAATTTTTTTAATTTTAACTTATTTAGGATCAAGACCGTCAATTTGTTACCCTTGTTCCACATATTCCGATTTTATGCACGTAATCTGCTTCGGGAGGAACATACGCTTTTCGGCGTTCCTCAAGTTCTTGTGACGGAATGAGACCAATTTCACTTTCTGGATTCGATAGGTTCTTCGCTTGCCACCAATTAGGATCTTTGACGTTGATGATCTAATGAAAATATATAAAGCATTTTTTACTTGTTTTTTTTTTTTGTAATTTTATTTAAGCTTGCGTTCGAGCGAACATAGCTGTTTTTTAATATTATTAGGTCCCAACTAGTAGCAAAAAGGACAATAAATTTTAATAGTAAAAAATGATAGAACCCAATATATTATACAATTTAAGTCTCAAAATATATTCAATAAGCATTACCTGCAAAATATCGCCATGCTTGAAGGCTACTCCAATATCTTGGCATGGCAAAAGTGTATCTTCCTCGGGATTGTAGTCGAACAGGGCTCGCATATAACACTTTGAAAAAGAAAGAAAAAAATATTACATGACTTGCAGTAGTGGAATATTCTTTTCATTGTTACTACCAGTTAGGCGAATAATTAACTAATGCAAACTAAATACAATGGAAGACATTGAATGCGAGAATTATCTATTATTTTAGCAGTAAAAAAAGAACATGGTTAAATATTCAAAAATTAGCTGAATATGTATTTGATAGCATTCCATTTAAAAATTTGATGCATAATTAGGAATAGCAATTTATTTAACTTGCGAAAATATTAAATTGAATTCGAATTTGGCAAGCAGTAACAAGATAACTGCATACGAAAAGAAAGTCTCTAAAGCATAATTTGAGATTTATATACAAAAAAATATAATAAATTTGGGTGGTGGGTAAATCGATTGTAATTAAAATCGCAATTAAGATCGTATTATAAGTGGAAAATGAAAGGTCAAAATGTAGGAACAATTCTCAGTAAAATTCGGTTAGTTTCTGTGAACCATTTGATCGAAATAGGGCTTCCGGGTGATATGCCCCAACGTAATCTCTGTAAACTTCCATCTAAATATATACAATTTTTTCCTTGAGCCCTAGCGTTGTCGAGAAGAAGGAAGAAGGCTCATTTTACCGATTTTGTCTTCCTTTTTCTTCAATATGCCATTTTCGCAATAGTGTTTCGCGATGTGAAAAGCGCCTTGGCCTTCACTGGTGAACCCTCGCTGCTCTTCCCACCCTGATTTAACAATCGTGCTCCTCGAAGGCGCTACAATCCGATATTGGTCCTTAGTCTCTTCAAGTGCCGGTCCCTACACTTCTCGGTCGAGTGACCGCGCCTTACAATATTTGAAACCGAGCAGCTTATAATTTGAGTTCTCCCATCTGTTTCGGGTTTTCCCAGGTAGTCGTTTACCTTTCCCTTTGCTTGGAATTCTTCTGTCGTCGATACGCTCCATATGACGTGCCCACTGGAGCTTTCGAATCTTAATATGGATGTTCCGTGTGGAGTCATTCGCTGATTTTCCTCGACGTTGGCGTCGATCACACTTGCCCTTGAAAGGTAATCGTGGCTCTCATTCTCTACATTCTCTTTACTGTGGTCGCAAATAGGGCAAAATTTCGGTCGGATTCACCTCCTTTGTCAAAAATTTTATAATCATTCTTTGTTCTGCGTCTGTTGTTTGGTTATAGTTTCCATCGGTATTGAAAAGACCTAAGAGGTTTAGGGGCGGGTTTATTCTTTTACTGAGAGTGCTCACTTGCCCCTTTTGTAATTTTTGAGAAAATATCGGCCGTCCTACTCATTCCCCTCTACATTTCTATGACAAGGAACCCAGATGAAACTGCTTTTGCTTCCCAGCCTGCTTAGCGCATTATTGCACTGTGGATCAGAATGACTATGTTACGATTGGGATTCAGAGTATACTCAGCCATTGGGAGACTTTCAGTATCGCCTCCATTTGAAGTGCAACGGCGAATCTCGGAAGACTTGCACCGACTGAACAGACCATCTTTGATCTGTCGATGAAGATTATTGTGTGCCTTACCTTGCAACAAGTCGCCGGATTTCCACTCTGCCCTGGTTGAGAAGCCCACAGTTAAACTCCTCTTGAAGCTCGAATTGTCTTTGGTGTATTTTTTGGAAATGCCCAGATTTCCCGAGGTACTTCGTCTAGGATGTTCCTATGGCCGTAGAGCGTTGCTGTCCAACATCAGCGCGCCCATAGTTTGACGACACGGCACGCTGCAGTGTATTTAATGTGGAGGTCCAGAAGGAAGAGGTGCAGGAGAACATTGAGAGCATCTGCCTGGCAAGACTGCAGAGTCCCAGCAATACCTGCATACGCGGTTCTTAGAATCCTATTAAGATTGGTTCTACCGTATTTCTTGCTGAGCACCAGCCATCACACAATAAAACCGTACATTAGGAAAAAGGTCCTCTTGCAAGAGTAGGAAGCTATACAGGCGTTCTTGACTTCAGATATTTTACATTGGGGTAATGCCAATCTCAGTCTGTTTAGCCGTGGAAAGTGGAATTCAAGTACCCTTTTCTTAGTGGTAAATAGCATCAGCACCGCTTTGATTGAATTTATGACGAGTCCGCATCTTGCAGACCACATGCCCAACTTTTCCAACGCGCACCCATTGATTTCCTCACAACGAAGGGAATCTTTGATACTAATATCACGAAACCGTCCGCATACGCCCCTTTCTTTGGCCGGCCCGTGTCTAATATCCGTAGAATTTCATCCATCACTATTAATCAGATTTTATTTAAAAGAAATAACGAAGTATTACATTTGTACATATGTAAGCTATTTTTCAACATAGTCGCCATTAATTTCGATGGAGGTAGTGAGGCGGGGGACTAATTTCTTGATGTCACATCGAAAACGTTTGCCATTAGCTTCTTCGCCCACTTCTCTACATCCCCCTGCACTTCTTCGCGCGTAACAAACTTTTTTCAATCATGTGCACCTTCAGAGAAGTGAACAGATAGGATTTTGCAGGCACCAAGTCAAGGGAATGCGGAGGTTGTTCAAAACCTCCTATTCACCACGCGTTCAGAAGTTATGCGCGTATTTCCAGCAGTACGGTATGTATTTAAAGAAAATACAGCTCCAGTAAGGTCTACAAGCCACAGCACAACTCTTTCTTGCTGTTTCTTGAGCATGATACCGTCTGGGATTTATTTGCAGAGTTTATAGCTCGACTTATTTTATCCGTGGTAATTACCGATTAGATATTCTCACACAACAGCATAATCTCCAAGGAAGGTGTTGACTCACAGTATTTCTCGCTGACGGAGAAATTCGTATGGAGCTCTAGCACCTGTAGAAGATTCCGTACAGAAGCCTGACTTTTCTAGAAAAGATGGATTTCTGTGCTCGATGCCCAGAATCTTATTGAGTCGCGCAAACTCACTGGTGCTTTCAATGTTCTGACAATAGCCAAACCAGCTCCTGACAGTCTTGTACCTCTTAAGGTAGTCCTTGTATGGCTGCCAATGTTAGTGCCTATAGCAGATGTTGAAACATCATAACCCCTTGGGAAATCTACTAAATTGCAACTTTACAAAACATTGGAGAGATCAGCATTAAGTTATAGGTTATAGTTGGAAGTCTGGCGTTGACGACACCAGAAGAAAACAACATTGTTGTATTTGGGGAAAAAGATACAACATAAAATGTTTAAACCAACACGAAATGAAGACGTGAAGGCCCAACAGATACTGTGACCTGGTTACGTGGCAAGTATGAATAAAGAAAAAAACGCAACTAAGAGCATTCAAGGTTACTAGGTGAAGACGGTTGAAGACGTGCTGAAAAAAATAAGATTAGTGAACTGGATAATCATATCCCATTAACGGTTTGAATGGCGAAGCGTGGTCGACAAGACAAAATCCCGGCAATGGCTGCGATGCCAGGTAGAACATTATTTTGCTATCACAGAAGATGTTTAGCTCCCTGAGGAAAGCATGATTTCACTTCAATGAATTAATCACCGAAGATTGCAAAACGATCCGTATGTTTTCTATTGAAATTGGATAACTAAAGGACACTAAACCGTTGCATTAATTGTTGCAATTTATTTTAACTTTTAACGCCAGAGAGGCATTTCTTATGGCCGACGAAAGAGCCAAACCAAAAGTGAGCAGGCCGAATTCAAAAATAGCCCATACCTGACTATGAAATAAAAAATGCTAATTTTCTCTACAGTCGAACTTGTAAAAATACATTCCAGTGAACAAAGCTTAATTTTCGGCTAATAATATGGTCATCTTATCAGTTACGGACATATATTTTCATGCAAGACCTTACCGACTGATTAGGGCAAAAATAGTACAGTACATTTTCATCTTAGGAAATCTATATATAATAGTACGAGGAGCATTTAATCTATATATAATGCTATGAGGAGCACCCATCGGTGATTTTTTACATCTTAATATTGCAAGTAGTTTTATGAAATTCCAATTGAATATATGGGAACGAGCTTCAATGACACAATCTAAGAATACTTTTCATAAAACTAAGGTTATAATTAAATGCTAAGAAAATTAAAAAAAAGCGCAAAGCAAATACTCACTGTTAATTTTTTGCCTGGTTCTAAATTTTTGGCATTTTTTACCTGGCCTCCAGACATGGTCAGTCTAGCCGATTTGATTTCTTCATCTACATTCGGACCGATCTTCAATGTTAGAGATTCTTTTGATTTCGATACTTCCGCCTGAAGTTCTTCGGGTGTATTCACCGGTACACCGTTCACCTCGAGAATAACATCGCCAGGATGTAACATTCCTTGCTTATCAATTATTCCGCCGGCTAATATTCGCGCTACCATAAGTTGATTATGATCGTCAACTTCAACTGTTAAACCTAAAGGTTCGTTGGGCTTGCGCCGCAACCCAACCATTTTAATCGTTTCGGCAGGCATGTCGCTGTTTAAATATTCAATTGGAAACAAATGGCCTTCTTTACTTTCTGAATCGATAATTTCGCCTATTTCATCATGGGAGCTGAGTAAGGCCTGGTGGGTATAGCGATTTAATTTAGGAAATGTAGAAATGAAGGATATAAATACATTTAGGTGTTACCTTAATATGTGGCGACTTGAGTAAATTAGATAATTCACCAGCTTCCGTACTAGAAGAGCCGTTGCAAGCTCGTATAGTGTCGTCTAGTAGAGCTTTGCTATTTGTTTCTATTGGATGGTAATCAGGTTGATGATGGTTCCAAAGATCTTCTACCTAAAAGATAAATACAATCTGCATTATTAACCAGAAATGCCTATAATTCTGATTCAATGCGGCTCGGATTGATGGTGATATTGTATGATTGTTGGGCGATGAACTGTTCAATACTATAAAAATGATGAATTGGAATTTATCCTATGGCAAGCATGTAGGACGTGCCGAGGAACCGCATTCTGTAAATTAGAAAGCGTCACCAGACCACAATGTAGACAGCTATTACCACCGGAAATTAAAGCGTTTAGATTATCTATGGAACTGTTTAAGCGGATGGTAGTTCACCAATTTATTTGCATGACATGATCCCAAGCCTAGGTAAAGGAGGAGGGTTTGATGCAATGTGTTTAATAATGTCCTCAGCTAAACTAGAATTGCTAAGCTCAGGGAAAGGAACAAAAGTATAGGTGGGGTTACTCCTCTATACTAGATCCTCCTACTCCTCCTTCCCCGACCAGTTGACCAGGATAACGCACCGAATGTCCTTAACAAAAAAATGCCACCGAATAATAAGAGTGTTGTCCCTAAAAAAAAATTAGAGCATTTACTTCAGTCGATGAAGCAGACCAGGGGCAGCAGGTGTCTGCAAGCTTAACATTGGCACTTTCACCGGTAAAATGAGGAATTTGTGGAAGCCCTTAGGAAGAGATGCATCGATGACAAGGGCCACGATATAGAATGTGAATTCGGCAAACTTTGGTAGCCAACGCACTTAATATGGTATCAGCATTGCCATCGCTGAGATTTTCGGGGACACTGTTAAAGAAATCAAGCAGAACCATCGTTGCAGTTGACTGCACGATTCATTTCTTTACCGCCCAAATACTACAGATCGACCTGATACCGATAAAAACACTTTCTGGCGACTATTCGATTTGTGATGTTTCTGCTGACGATTAAATTATTATTGTGGATGACCTTTATGATTAAATAGGTGAAAAGACAGACGGCAACCTATGTTATTATAGTAAAATGCAGATCAAGTATTCTCATAAGGTGGCCCTCTATTTTCATTTTCGCTGACAGCAAACCGATGAGCCGCGACGGAGAGATGATGAGAATACATTGAGTAAATATTAACGCAAGAATTTGTTCATATACCAATTCCGTAAGCAAGGTCTGTATTCGAAAGAATCACTATTAAATAAGCTAAAGAGGCAATCAATCGAACGAGACCATAGGAAGCAACAGGAGCTGATGGCATTGCTGCTGAGCTTTGAAAAGCGAAGGCTCGGACTCAACACTTTGGGTCATTAAAACGTCCAAATATTGAAAAGAAATCAGTCTGGCGGAATGTTGAAATTGCACTCTGTTTCGGTTGCTATTCTATACTGTGGAAATATGGGAGCTCATTCTTAACAAATCCATTCACGGCGTCCTCGAAATTATTGTGAACTAAGCTGGAATTACTAAGAACCAAGCTCTGGTTGTCCAGAATTGTAACAGTACTGACGTACCGCGTCGATTTTAAAGAGGAGTTTGACAGTATTCCACACAAATTCATTTAGTATCAACTGCGACAATATCTACTGCATTGGCAACCGGAAAAGCAGATTTCAAAGTGTGACAGATGCATCAATACTATTCGCTAATTTGTCGATGTTCGCCGCTTCCTTCAGATCATGGTTACTTAGCATCACGTAACAATGCTGATTTCAAAAAAATCGTCAGGCCGTGGAATGGTCTTCCGATTACTATCAGTG
Organism: Hermetia illucens; assembly: GCF_905115235.1. Taxonomy (NCBI): domain Eukaryota; kingdom Metazoa; phylum Arthropoda; class Insecta; order Diptera; family Stratiomyidae; genus Hermetia; species Hermetia illucens. The sequence continues at coordinate 214,229,804 of NC_051849.1, forward strand.
ACAGCGGCCTAATTAGAGTTGAGGGCTTTAAGTATCTTGGATTGATAGTCTCGAGAATGGTGAACTGTACCATGAAATTACTTCACCTATTAATATTACCTGGGTGGATTGGCCCTCCAAACCGGATGCCCGTTTCTTATCGATACACCAATGAATGCCTTAAATCCAAAATCTACTACAGCATCGTTTGCTTTGTACAGTTCCGAGTACTAGGCAACCACAAAAGACAACGAACGCCACTCAAAGTAATGGAAACGAAGATGTTGTTGAATCAGTGAGCCCGGGCTCAGTCGCCTCCATGCTGACAGAGAGTCAGGACGTGGTTGGCCATAACTCCGTTTCGAGGATTCGTAAAACGGCGTGATGAATCGTTCTATAGGGTAACTTTGCACTATCAAATTTTGTGGTAAACTTGGAAGTCAGCCATCAAAATGTTTTCAGTGATTTAGCCCAACATATGAATCGTCTGGATAGCTCAGGGGTTAGAGCATTAGGTTGTCGTAATGAATTGTCTCCTACAGGGTACTGTAATCCAGTAGTGTACCGTTACGGTCTTGAATGAAGTGCTCTAACACACTTCAAGTCCCCGATCCCAATGGATTGTTACGTCAACGATTATTACTATTATGTTGAGGCTAATCAAAAATAGTGCCCGAAACACTACTAAAAGCTGTTAAGACAGCTATTGTTCACAGTAATACACCTACAACTGAAAACTCCAGAGGCATTAAGCGGCAATACCTAAGTTATTAAATCTGCACCTCAAAGCTAAGCAACTAGTATAACTTTTGAATAATCTTTTTTTAAGTTAGTTATCATTAGTTTTTTTAAATTTAGATATCATCGACGACACAACATAACAATTGGTATCCAGTCTAGGTTTGCCTTAATAAGAAACTCCAAGCATCCCAGTTAAGCGCCAAGGTCCAATTAGGTATCCCTAGCAGCTGCCTGGTGTTTCAGCCTGCGCTACCTTTCTTCTGAGGCATGATCCGCTGCCTTTTTTTATATCACAGATACAAACAAACTTTTCGGGTGAGCTCTTCCCCAGGTATAGGGATCAGCAGAAAGCGGAAAATATCTCATATATGATCCTCAGCAATGTAATACTTCTATTTGGGGCAGCTAATGCGCTGCCTATCAGCAGATATTACTCCGCAGCTTCAAACCTTGAGTGGACGTTGATGAACGTGTTGGTATAGTTGGTCGCCTCTATATTTAACCAATCGGTTATTATCCCATGGGCTCTTAGCGATTTATGATTCTTAAGCCAATGAATTACATGGACCGTTTGTCCCATGCTTTGTGATGGCAGTATGTGCTTCGTTTTCCATCAATTCGTCGATATTTTGGATATTGAGCAATCCATCAAACTATTCAAACCATCGCTTCAATATCTCGATATCGTCGGAAATCTGATTTTTCGCTTTACTGATCGGCGGAATTCGTGGTACGTGTCTACGTTTTTTGAGATTGCTACATTTCGCGGGATGTGGCATTCTCCCGTTGTGTTGCTGCTCATTCAAGCCAGTAGTTCCGATTTTTTTTTTGTCGTCTGGGTGGAAATATGTTTGTGCCGTATCAATGATAATCATCCCAGCTCTTCGCTTTCCAGAACTCAGATGCGATATCGTCAGGTTCTGTTGCTTTCCCCGATTTCATTCGTTTTATTCTTCAGTTGCGCTGATATGAAGGTCCCGCGGGTTTAACGGACATGGATTGATTTGAAGAACACAATCAGAGCCCCGCCATAGTTGGAACAGCGGTACTGGTTTAAACTGAGTGCCGGATCAGCATTCATACCAGTGGATGCAAGGCCTATCTAACACCTCTGCTGCAACGGGGGTACGGCACCTGAGTTATACAGCGCAACTCCACACTTGAGCCACAAAGAAACTCCGCCCGCGATATAGGCATAAACAAAACCACCACGAACTCCCACAAGGAGGCCAACCGCAAATAACCGGGCCGAGAGCACATTCTCCAGGAGCATATGCTCTCAGAGGTCCATCCCGGTTCCCATGGTACCAGATAACTTCCGGTATAGCTTCGTGGCAAGAGCCATTTCAGATCAGTACCTTGCAGACTCGGGTCTTATCGCCCTTCTTGAGTTCGTGGGGACGGGACTCCCCAACGGGTTGGCTGGAAGTTGCGCTGACAGGTGGAACTGCTCCAAATGTCGACAATGATTGTTTAAGTGGAGTATGAACAAATTCTTCAGTTAAAATCTGCTCGAAATATTCTGGTCATCTATCCGTCGCGGCTGGACGGTTGGCAAGGAAAGTACCCTTCTTGTCATTAACGCAAAAGAAGTGTTCGGTATCCTGTGTGCGTTCGTTTCAGCTTACAGATCTCGCTTGCCATTCCGAGTGTCCAGTTTATTGTAAAGATTTTTGTAATGAGCCGTTCGGGTGACAGCGATCGCTTTCTTTGCTTCCCGGTTGGCATTCTTATAAATTTTCCAATTGACCAGGGTTTTATCGTCGAGAAACTTGTGGTAGAGGCGTTACTTTTCACGGAGCTTCATTTCAAAATCATCATTCCAAAGCCAAGTTGATGCTTACCTGGCTTGGTGATCCCGATGGTTGCAGAGGCCGCTTTGTGGATCGTGCCTTTAAATTGGTTCCACGATTCCTCCACATTCGTAATGGTTGGTAATCGCGTGACACCATTTCTTCTTTCTTCTCACGACATCGCCACCATTTAATGCGCGGCGGGCCAGTGTGCTCTTTACGCTGTTTTATCGGTGGCTTAATTGGCAGGATTCGCAGATGCGATAGTCTCATAGGGAACGACTTTGGAATCAGTGATAAAATGTCGGCGTCTTATGAAAATAATAGTCGATTTGCGTTTTACTATTCCCACTATAAAATGTAGGAAGATTAGACAATTGTTTGATGAACCATATAAGTACAAGGTCTTGGGTGTCCGCAAAATCAATTATACGCTCCCCACCCTCATTGCGCGCTCCGAACCCCATGGCACCTGTTACCGTCTGCCTTTTCACCCACATGCCCATTAAGGTTTCCGGCAATGATTATACAGTCGTCAGCTGGCACGTGACAAGTCTCTTCATCGAAAAGTTGCCAGAATGCATTTTTCTCGGCATCAGGTCGACCTGTCTGTGGTGCCTACGTGGTGAAGAAGTGAATAGTGTGATCAGCTGATATAATAGTGAGCTTCATCAGCCGGTTGTCAAATCGTTAATGGCATCACGGAAACCCTCTGAGATGGCAATGCCAATACCGTATTGAGTTTGTGGGCTACCAAAATAGAGAACTTTATAGCCATTTTTACCGCGTTCGTGTTGGCTTTTGGCACCAAACCATCGGGTTTCTTGCAGAGCGTAGATATTAACGCGCCTTTTTCGAAGGGCTCTTGCGAGTTCCTCAGTCTTTCCAGTTAGGTTGCCAAGATTTAGCGTGCGGGCACGTATTTGTTTTGCTTGGACTAACTTACTTACGTCTTGACGCCGTCCATGTGTCGAGAACCTTTGCCCATTTCTCGACAGGACCGGCGCCTGTCCTGCTGCGTTGACTGAGGTGGACGGCCTAGTATTTTTTCGAAACGATCATGTTGTTTCTAACGACATTGGATGCATTTTCTTGGTAGGTCTATTGCGGGGCCTGTCACCAAGAGAGATCAGGTAGGATTAAGCATAGTGGAATAACTCAAACTATACTTTATTTATCAGTTTCCCTGATCTCAACATTTTATCTTTGTTTTACTGAGTATAGTACAAAGTACGTTGCTTCAAAGCCTCCTTCTTTACCTGGGATTGGGACCAGCCTGCTATGTTAATAGCTTAGTATTTTTCGTTTATTGTTAATCAAATAAATAAACAAATTCAGATTAAAGCCATCCCATCTCATTGTTTTCCTTGACAACAGAGTTCGTATTTAAAGGTTCCCTAGTTCCTAAGCCTTCCTATTGTACGATCCCGACCTGGCTCATCAGAGTTTCCTTTTGTTTCCTCGGTTAAAAGGAGGAGCTATACAAGGTAAATACTAGGATACGAATGAAAACATCCAGGCTCATGTTTCGTGGACAATCAACTCATACCGCCCCCAGTATCCTGATATTTCGAAGATCTTTGATAATTGTACAAACAAGTCGGGAAACCGGAAGCTGGACGCTTCAGGTATGAAAGATTTTGTGTATTTCTTTTATAAAAACGTTTGAGTGGATGTTTGTCTCGTTAGAACCTAGTGGGTAATATATGTGTATATTATGTGAGAATATCCACTTTCGCGTGATATTTGAATCCAAGTCTTGAATTTGCACAGAAGTGACAATTTTGACATATTATAACTTTGTTAGTTATAGTGCGGTTTCCACCAAACTTGGTAGGATTATGCTCTATATTATAGCCTATATTATTTCACTGGTTCTAGCATGAATTTAAGGGAGGTTTTACAGTCAATTACTAAAAATTATAGCAATATACTATTATTAACTTTATTTGAATAGATATCGATATGGAGGATATATAGCAAAAACCCCTGATTTTTTTCAGATTTGTCAGTTGGGTAATTTTTGAGCATGGGTCCGTAAAAGAAATAATCACTTTCGCACTCCCCACCTTTCCAACAAATGTCAAAACAGAAAGTACTAACCGATACCTTTTATTTGATACCTTACATGACTATATTTGGTAAAAAAAAATGTATATCGCCTTTTACATTACATACCCCCCCCCTTTGACGTAGAATGTTTTAACTCACTGTATATGGGAGCGTTCACAGTTCCCAACTTTGCCAAATGTGATGTCAATGGCTATATCCGTTTCCGAGAAAAATGCGTGTGATGGACAGACATGCAGCCAGCCTAAGGCTGATAAATCTCTAGGTGAGCCAACCTTCTGCAGACCTATTTGTCTTTTGGACACTGTGGGGAAAATGCTAGAGCGACTAATCTACAATAGAGTACTCCCGGTTGTTGAGAGCCACGGAGGCCTTTCAGATCGACAATATAGGTTCCGTAAAGCCAGATCAACCATTGATGCCATCAAGATAGTTACTGGCTTGGCCGAAGATGCAATCCACGGAAAGGGTAATACCAGCAAATATTGTGTGGTGATGACCCTGGATGTAAGAAATGCATTCAACTTAGTCAATTAGAACCTAATATGAGAATCTTTGGCGAAGATTGGTATTTACGCTTATTTTGCAGCTATTGCCAACAGCTATTTACAAGAACGGAGACTTTGGTATGATATTGATGATGGACTCCAGGAGTACGTTGTCACCGCGGGTATCCCACACGGTTCCGCACTGGGCCCACTGCTGTGGAACATCATGTATAATGATGTACTTAATCTTCCCACGGTGGTGGGTGACGCCGACAATATAGCGCTGGTTGTAGCCGCAAAGGATCTCGAAGATGCTGAATTATACTCGTGTGAAGCTATCAGTGCTGTCAAGGGTTGACTAGAGAGTTCTGGTCTGACACTTGCGGAGGAAAAAAAACGTAAGCGGTCCTCATCACCAGGCACCATAAAAGAAATTATGTCCGTATTCAAATTGGGAATCATATCATCACTTCTAAGCCTGCCATCAAATACTTGGGAGTGATGGTAAACGGGAAGCTCAGCTGTAAGCAACACGTGCAGTATGCTTATGACAAAGCATCCACCGCAAGTGTGACTCTGGTAAAAATGATGCCGAACATGGGAGGATCACGGCATGCTTCCAGGTTGTTTATAACTAGGGTAGTGAGTTCGATCCTGCATTATGCAGCTCCAGTTTGGGGAAAGGCATTGTAGGTCACACTAACAAACTGAGTGCAGTCTACAGAAGAACAGCCCTAAGAGTGTGCTCGGCATTCAGGATTGTCTCAGATGATACAACATGCGTCATCTCGGGAATGATCCTCATTGACATCGTGGCAGATGAGATGATGAATATATACAATGCGAAGTCTATCTCTCCTTTATCGCAAACGAAGAAAGCCGAAAGGGAGAGATATCTAAATAGATGGCAAGAGTGTTGGGATCGCTCGAGAAAAGGACGGTGGACAAGCAGGTTCATCCTTTCCATCAAGGAGTGGTTGGAGGATGGCACAGTGAGATTAATTATAATCTTACCTAGTGTCCCACGGGGCATCGAGGATATGGCCAATACCTGTTCAAGTTCAAACTAGATACTTCACCCGATTGTCCGGACTGCAATGGAGTCCCAGAAGACCCAGACCACACACTTCCACACTTGATCGCAGAAGAAGCAAACCGAAAGGAAGAGATCTCTAAATAGATAGCAAGAGCGTTGAGAACGCTCGGTGGACACACAGGCTCATCCCTGCCATCAATGAGTGGTAGGAGAGACGGCACGGTGAGATTATTTATAATCTTACCCAGTTTCTCATGGGCATGGAGGATTTCGCCAGTACCTGTTCAGATTTAAACTATTATAGATATCTCACCCGATTGTCCAAAATGCAATGGAGTCCCAGAGGAGCCAGAGCACGTATTCTTCCAGTATCCAAGATTTGTGGAAGAAAGAAGAACCTAGAGGAGACTCTAGAAGAGGTGCTCGTACCAGAAAATGTGGTACGAAGAATGCTATTATGTCAGGAAGACTGGGATGCGATCAAGTTCACGGTCGCGTCTATCCAGAGGAAACTGCGAAAGGCGGTGAATGATGACCCGTGGGGACTTGGCTATAAGCTTGTCACTCAAATCGGGGCTCTGCGGAAGCCCTGCATACTGAGCACCGACCAGATGGACCGCATTGTGCGGGCATTGTTCCCCAGACACCCTGTACGGGTTGATGTAAATAGCGCGGAAAGCGTCGTGGATTGCCCCTTTTTCACAATGGGAGAACTCGAAGAAGCGGTTCTCACTATGAAAAACAGGAAGGCGCCAGGTCCTGATGGCATCCCGGCGGAAGTTTACAAACTGGTGTTCCGCCAACGGCCAGAATTGCTGCTCGAAGCGTTCAACGCGTTCAACGCGTGAAGGAGGGCATTTTTCCTTGTCGTTGGAAAGTGGCCAGACTCGCGTTGATCAGTAAGGGTAAAGGAGACCCGGAGCTCCCGTCTGCATACCGACCGCTGTGTATGCTTGACACGGCCGGAAAAGTGCTCGAGAAGCTCATCAGGGGTAGACTCGCTGGAGCGATCTGTGCTGCCGGGGACTTATCCCCAAGGCAGTTCGGGTTTAGAACAGGGAAATCTACAGTGGATGCTGTTATGGAGGTCGTAGATGCGTTTAATCGAGTCGGGGCACACAGCCGCCGATCTCGACGGATAGTGCTCCTCATAACGCTTGATGTCAGAAATGCCTTCAAATTCGTAAGATGGACAGATATGCTAGGCACACTAGAGAACTCCTTTCACGTGCCAAGCTATCTCTTGCGGATATTGAGGGATTATCTGAAAGACCGCTCCCTGTTCTATGAGACGCTAGAGGACCAGAGGAGGAAGGAAATCACGTCGGGAGTAGCGCAGGGATCCATCCTAGGGCCGGACCTCTGGAACGCTTCCTACGATAGTCTGCTGAGACTCGATATGCCCGAAGAGTCGCGCTGGAAAAAACCGAAGTAGTCATCCTGACCAGAAGGAGAATCCCGACCTTGCATCCCATATCGATCGGCGAGTTGACTATAGAGTCAAAACCAGCGATTAAACACCTTGGTTTAATGCTCGACTCGAAGATGAGCTTCCTCGAGCAAATCAAAGCAGCCGCGAAGAGGGCTGCAGCAGGAGTCGCGGCCTTGAGTCGGCTAATGGCAAATGTCGGCGGCCCTATATCAACTAGGAGACGTCTCCTCATGAGAGCAACGCAGTCCGTCCTTCTCTATGGTGCGGAAGTATGGGCTGATGCCCTTGACAAGGAGGTGCATCGTAAACGCCTCGCTCAAGTGCAGAGGCGGGGAGCTTTGCGAGTGGCGTCTGCTTACCGCACCGTCTCCGAACCGGCTGTGATGGTGATTGCGGGAGTGATCCCCGTTGCCCTCCTTGCCAAGGAGCGCAAAGCTATCTATCGCCGTAAGGGCGAAAACTTAAGAGAAGTGGTTGTCCGTGAAGAACGTCAACGCACCCTTAACGAGTGGCAACTTTCTTGGCAAAATGAGCCAAGGGGCAAGTGGACTGCGCGGCTCATCGACAATTTAAACCCATGGTTGAACAGAAAGCACGGTGAGATTGATTACTTCCTTACCCAACTTCTAAGTGGGCATGGAGGTTTTCAGTCTTACCTCCTGATTGTGTGTTCTGCAATAGAGTGGCGGATGACGCTGAACACACCTTTTTCTCTTGCGAGAGGTGGGACGGCCTCCGCCAGCAGCTTTATGCAGACACAGGGGAGCTCTCTCCAGACAACATTGTCAGAGAGATGCTGAAGAGCGCTGACAGCTGGAATCGTATTGCGCATTATGTTCGGGCCCTTCTTACTACGAAGAAGATTGAACTCGACCGGCAGAGGGGTCGGACGGTAAGGGGTTCCCTGAACTAACAACTCCCTTCCTCCCCTCCCCTCCCGTTGGTGAAAGGAATTCCCTGACTTGAAGGCTCCCAAAGCCGGGAGAGCGGGATGGCTAGCCCGAAGTAATGTGTCAACGGTTCCAGGCTAGTTCTCTGATGACAGGGAGGTGTTTAGTTGGTAGTCCGCCAGCGTGCTGTTGCGGGAGTCCAACACTCTGTGCGTAAACGCATTCACCTACCCTACTCCCAAAAAAAAAACAAAAAAACTGCGAAAGGCCGAGGAGACTAGAAAAGCGTGGTTGCGTACACCGCATATGGACGAAAGGTGACTAAGCTAAAGAGAGTTATAGAATGAACCCTGTACGACCTGAGAACTTTTAATTTATTGAAAAAAATAAATTGAAAACTCATTAAGTGTCACGAGTTGCACGACTGCAATAGGCCATTAGATGACTCTTACGAGACTTATATAAATTACAGAACGCGGTATGGTTCCGTATGATATAAATGAGATAAAATTTTCAATTCCAAAAAGGATTTTTTTTTATAAATTTAGCAATTTTTTGTTCTAATCTCGAAAACCTCAAAACCAATCCAATCCAAAGGAATCATGATACTCTTCACTTCCGTATTGTAGGGATATAATCCTGGTGGAGAGAATAATGGTTAGATTTGAGAATTTAGTGGGATAATCCCTATGAAAGTGGTTCTAACCAAAATCACATACTAATGTGTAGTTTTCAATGGGATATATTGAAAGGGCGTGGGTCTCTAATTGTTAGGTCCCAAAGGTCATTGTCTTAATTAGGTAGTCATTATAATTCCCTTGGCTTGAAGCTTCAAACTTTGATATTGCAGGTTTCATAACAGGGTGCATGGAGGTGAACAACTCCACTTACACTGGACGAGCCTCTCACTTCTCCAATATTCACTTCACCCAAGAAAGTGGAGACAACATCAATTAAGACGAGTGTGCTTAGTTGAAAAACAATGAAAAAAGCTTAAGAACATGGGAAGCAAGACCACTTCGTGCACAACGTGCCGCGAAAAATGCTAACTATAATCTTGCGATGGAATACGCTGGCAGCAGCAACACTCGTCAACAAGCCAATTGTGTCAACACCCTAAATCGTTAAACGATGACGTAGCGCAGTTTTGTTGCTTCAGGTAACCACTATTGTTACAGCACATCAGCTTTCTCTTGGAAGATACGAATATGCTTTTATGCAAGTATCCATCTTGGAGGGCATTTCGCGTTAATATCTTTTGTAGATTTTAAGATAGAAGTAATGGAAGTACATACCGAATGCAGTGATGCAACTATCAATTATAAAAAGGATTTCACTTGGCGTCAGTGGACAAATATCGATCCTTTTGGAGAACTGGGCTTTAGTTCTGGTTTTTGTTCCTAGCGAGGCTAAAGGATATCACGTGAGTCTGAACTAGAACCGCCGTCTATGCTGGAATTTGTGGGCAGGGGCTGGGTAAGACCGGGGTTGATGGTCGAAAAAGAGGAATGCAAAATGCTCTGCACGGAATCAGTATTCAGAACACGAACTTCATTCTGCACGCTTCACTAAGTCACTTGAAAAACTATCCAAAAATTTCCATCATGACCACAAACACTTTACATACACCGCGGATGATTAAGTAGCCACTCCCTCTTTTATTTTTCAAAGAATCTCCGTCTAACCTTACCGAAGCACAGATTCTACACAATTTCTTTTTCCACCGTCAGATACTGGTCGCAGAGGGTATTGAAATTCGGACGGAAATAATATTTTTATTTAAAAATTGCGACAATTTAGAGAGAAAAAAATATACAGAGCGCACTAACCCAAGTCAACGACGTAGTCCGTAACTTCTTATTGTTTAGTGTTTACCACTAATTATCGTGGAACGTTTCCAATTCCAATTCCATTATGGGCGCACCATGGAAACTAATACAAAGCAAATACAAACAGGTTTCTCCACCGCCGCCGTGTTTCACGTATGAATTGTAGCCGAGTCAGTCGGACAGTCAGCGACTATCCAGTCAACATTCAACGGCTCGTGGTCATGTATTCCAAATGATATTCAAGTGAATGACGATATCGCGGCATCGCGAGTCCACAAACTGGCCCCAAGCCTCTACGTTCTCCGTGTGTTTGGTCAATGTTTCGTTCTCGATTGATTCAAGACGAAGGCACGCGGGTTCAGTTCTTAATAACATAGTTAAGTATTGCAGGTATGGAGCCATCGATTCTCAGTAGAAATATCGATACATCAACCGTTGGGGAGAAGCCCGTAACTGATATTTTGGAACATTTCATATTCAACTGTTGACAAGTGAAGGGCTCTCAGACCAGTAGTATGGTTTCCGTAAAACCAGATCAACCATTGACGCCATAGAAGTGCTTATGGATTGCCAAATTCAGTCAGTAATTCATGAAAGAGGGAACACTAGCAAATGTTGCATTATATCATAGTTTTCTTAAATGTTAGAAATGAATCCAATAAGCTAATCGTAACTCAATGGGTGCGCGGGGCTTTCGAATTTTATTATCAAAATGACAGGGGCCGAGAGAGTCCGAATCAAATGTAAGCAAATAGCGGATTACAAGAAAACAAGGGAGGTCCTCGAGCGAGTGAAGGCTCCTTACTTCACCTACACACCAAAGGAAGAGAAGGTGCAAATTTTTCTTCTAAAAGGCTTGGATGCGGAGTAAAAGCCCGATGAGATGTTCAAAATGCTCCGGGAGACGGGAACTGAGGTCAAGTTCCTCTGAATGTCGCGTTTTAGTTTCCTCGTGCAGATAAGCTCGGAGAGCCGGGGAAGCTATCTGATCGGCATCAGGTCGTTTAATCACCAGGCAATTCGTTTTGAGCGCAAAATAGTCCAGTGCCGAAGATGATAGCGCTATTGTCACTCGGCAGCGAACTGCCAAATGATCTTGCGATGTGTCAAGTGCAGGAAAGGCCATGCCGCAGCCGAATGTTCGCTGAATGAGGGGGCAAGGAAAAAACCTTCCATGTCAACTGCGGAAGCGGAGGGTATCCGGCCTTGTGCCGTGGATGTCCTGCATACCGCAATGTTAAGGTCACAAGGTATTAAGCACTGAAATCGGCCCAAAGGAAGAAGATGTCAGCGGTGTTGGATGGTACCGTCCCTTCGCCATCAATTGCCCCGGGGATCTCGTTTGCAGAAATAGTTCGACAAGGGGGCGCTAAGAAGCCCCAACAAGATGCAAGTGGCGGGATGAACGCCATCCTCAAAAAAATATTAAGTATGTGTGAAAACATGCAGCGTACGCTACACGTACACAACACAAAAATAAATAATATAGCAGAATATTTACACAAACAACATGCCCCCCCACTAGGCCTGTAGTCACAACGGTACAGCTGGATGGTCTGTGTGTGTGGTGGGAGAGAAGCTACAGTTTCTGAGCACTCAGGCCGTGTTAGCCCATTGTACTCGCCACCCCCATCTAACGGAATATTCCGGATTCATTAACGTATCGCAGGATTTCCCTTAGTGGATGTGATGCTACGCGTCGCAACTGGAGAACATGGGCACCAAAGAGCTAATGTCTGATGCGTCCATAGGCGGAACATTCACATGGGAAATGCTCCGCGGATTCCGTTTCATAATTCCTATTCTGAACATATGCCCAGCTAGTGAATTATGGCCTGTCAAAATGCCCACAATACTCCTGCAAGTCATCCGGCTTTTCGGCAGGATGATCTCTGCGGTACGCATGTTCGGTTCTGGCAGGAAAAGTTTGGTGTGTCAAGCAGCATTTAGGCTCTGCCGACTGTCATTATGGGAAGCTTGTTCTCAGTTTTTGAAGACAGACTTAACCAATGCTGCTGATACTCTAATTGCTGGTTCCGGTTCCAGTCCCGGCATAGGGAAGATTGACCCCTCTTTCGTTAAAGCATCCGAGATTTCATTTCCCTCTACGCCACAGTGACCAGGTACCCAGAATAGTTCCATCGTATTGAATTTAGAGACAGAGTTCAAACGGTTTTTGCATTCCTGAACGATTTTCGAAGTGATCAAAGGACTACTCAACGCTCTCAATGCAGTTTGGCTATCACTGCAGATTGCGATGCGTCTACCCTGCAACCGCTCGTCAATCACCCAGTTTGCCGCCCTTATGATCGCGCTTGAAAAACCGTTGCATATTGTCCCAAAGGAAAAACCCACTTCTCGTTTTTATTCGAGAGGTAGACTCCGGCTCCCGAATCCTGTTGTTTTTTAGCCATCGGTGCAGAAGACTTCCGTATATCTCGCCGCGCTTCCTCTGGGACTTTCCAGTTCTCTCTACGCTTTAGGGTAACTTTATATCTTCTACTAAACAGATGTAGGAGGACACGAGAATCGGAAGGGATTGTAAGAACTGGATTCTGAACTCTGTGCCCTCCACATCCGTTGTTTCCCCGTAGATCTAATCGAATTGGTCTATGACCTGCTCTTATTACAGTGCTTTGAATAAATATACCCAGGGGCAGCAAATTGAATAATTCATTTAGAGTTGCGCCAGATGTCCTGCTCATGGCACCAATGATACCCAGATACACAGTTTTCTGCAGTGCGGCTAGTTTACGGTGAAAACCTTTTTGTCTCACCTTAACCCACCACACTACGGATGCATAAACGAACAACGACCTAATGATAGCAACGTATATCCACATTCCCACATGAGGCCTGCGTCCCCATGGCGTTTCATTTTTACCCTACATATTTGCTCTAAAGATGTGTCTTATCTAGAGTGACTCCCAGATATTTAATTTCTTCGGAGCGTTAAAGGGTAGTACCCCTCATCTCAAGGAGGCAAAGTCCATCCATCCTCAGCGCACAGCAATCTTTGCGTTAGTATAGCATAGGTCCACCTAATTAAAGCATCATCAACACCATGCGCTCTGACGGCATCACACAGTTTTTGAAAAGGCGCATAATCAAAAGCTCCTTCAATGTGCTGGATGGTCTACGGATCATCGCGATTAGTGAGAATTCCATCGTAGGAATTCACCGAAGAGCGGAGTTCCTTGAATTCACTGCCAGACAACAGCCTGACATTGTCTTGATTTCAGAAAGCTACCTTGGTCCGAGGCATTCGATAGTATTGAAGGGTTTTGATTTCGTGAGCAACGATACAGGAAATTGTGATGGGGGAGGTAGTACCGGAATACTTGTGAGTCGCCATTATCCTTTCAGGCATATTAATAGACCTGAATTTGAAACCTTTGAATGTATGGAAGTCTCTTGTATTCTGTTTTCACTGCTTAGAGGCGATACTCGAAGTGAACGGGCTGCATAATTATTATATTATAGCCGGCGATTTGAATGCTAAGCATACCTCGTGGCTAAACGCCACAAACAATCCTAGAGGGATATTCCCCAAATGCTGTATAGAGCAATACCAGATAGAGTATAAATGCAAATTATACAGGTCAGAGAGTCCAAACTGGCCCATGATAAATTCCTATCTGGATTTGTGTATTGCTGCTTAACAGAAACTACAGACTCTTCCTTACGATAGCGACTATAACGCTATTCTCATTGAGGTTCCCCCCCTCTGTCGACGTCGATGGGGTGATGTGAACATAGCTCTGCCAAGGTGGTAGTTGTGACGTGTATCAGGAGCCAGCCCCTTCGGTACCCTGGTCGGGTAGTGTGCATTGAACCGGTGTTAGTAGATCGCGTTGCCCCGAGCGAGCGCTGATTCGCTCGTGAATTCCGGGATCAGCTAAGCGTAGGTCAGGTCTCAGGGAACTGGGGTAGGGGTTGTGTCCTCGAAGGTACACCCGTTCCGGACTATTTAGGCCCGCTCCTTTGCACAGTATGCGCTGGTGAGTTTTCCATGGAGAACTCAGATAAATTAATAAAAAAAATCGACGAAATAACAGGGAAGGAGGACGAGTTCAGTGCGTTTGGGCGCAGCACAAAAATGCATCATTCACCGCAATAACCAGCGAAAGAGGCAGCTGCGACACCGGGGCGCCCAAATAAAGAGGAAGCCTTATCAAGTGGCGCGACTGACCGTGCGGAGATGGCAACTCCAATACCTTGTGGTGCCCCTGTTCCGAAAGAAAGCCCTGTCAGAATCGCTAGTCTTGAGCAGATGGATTGGGACACAAACCGAGTGCAAGTGCATTCGACCGTCCTAGCTAGAGCCGAAGAGGAAAGGTTCATCAGGAAATGCGCAGCAGTGGTGAAGCGTATGCGGATGGTAACGTTCCGCCAGAGGAAGGCATCAAAAGCGGGCTGATGGAACTGGAGGAACAATTGGACCGCATTTCCTTCTATAGGCGAACGTGGAGAGCAGCGGAAGACGATTGGAGAGCACAAACAGCCGCAATCCCCGCTGAGAACGCTGCTTTTCGTCAAACGGACCACAGATAGCCAATTGCAAAGCGAACTGGGGAAAAAGCGGAAAGAGGACGACGTGTCTGAAGGAGACTTTACCGAAGCAGTTTCCAGGACCCAAAAAAAGAAGGCGAGGAAGGAAAAAAGGAAACAACTGACTAGGCCGCCAGACAAGGCAAGACAAGGAGGCTGCAAACCAAAAGCCAGGAGCAGAAAAGACGAGGAAACAAAGAAGGACTAGACCGTCGGCTTTGCTCATTAAGCCGACGGAGGGAAAGATATTTGCAGAAGTCCTTAAAGAAATCCGTTAGAGGAGATGCGGTCAAGTAGGTCATGAAGCGAAGACCTGCAATGAAAGCGAGAGTTGCGTTCTCTGCAGGGATCGTGGCGCGTTTGGTGAAAGCGTCGCACAAACTGCGGGCTCGGGACGGTGTCCAATCTTCAGGGTGGATTCGGAAAGGACTAGGGTGCGAATGGCATGGTCCGCATTTTACAAATTGACATGTACCGGAGTGCAACCACTCACCAGTTGCTAGCACAGTTCGTTGCGGAAGTAAATGCTAAATGATCTAGTGCTAATTAGCGAACAATACCGAAAAAAGCACCCGGCCTCATGGCATCTCGACTTACCGGGCACTGCTGCCATCTGGGTTCTGGACGACGTTTGAGTTCGTGTTCTTGTCGAAGCTCTTGGAGCAGGCAGAGCCAGACTAGAGGGTGCTCCTGCGGGTGATACCGTCGTAAATTTAGTGATAAACGTGATAACGACGGCGTGTGATGCCCCGGAGGGAACTCAGCCGCGACAAGCCTTCGATGTACTGGTGGACGGCAGAAATTACCGACCTACGGAGGGGGTGTCATAAGCTCCGCCGTTTGGGACAACGTTTGCACGCCAACGAGGAGGCATGCGCCATAAAGGCACAGTATAGATCAGCAAAAAGAAGACTCTGGGTCGCTATAAATAAAAGCAAAGCTCGTGGCTGGCAGAACCTTGTCAACAAAGTGAATGAGGACCCGTGGGGATTTGGCTATAAGCTTGTCATCCGGAAAATCGGGGCTCTGCGGAGGCCCTGCATATTAAGTACCGACCGACCAATGAGAGATCTCGAAGAAGCTGTTTTCACTATGAAAAACAAGAAGGCGCCAGGTCCTGATGGCGGCGGTCCCGACGGAAGTTTACAAACTGGTGTTCCGCCAACGGTCAAAATTGCTGCTTGAGGAGTTCAACGCTTGTTTGAAGGAGGGCATTTTTTCTTGTCGCTAGAAAGTGGCCAGACTCGCGCTGATCAGCAAGGGTAAAGGAGACCTGGAGCTCCCGTCTGCATACCAACCGCTGTGTATGCTTGACACGGCCGGCAAATTGCTCGAGAAGCTCATCAGGAGTAGACACGCTGAAGCGATCTGCGTAGCGGGTTCAGAACAGGGAGATCCACAGGGGATGCTATTATGGAGGTCGTAGATGCGGTTCATCGAGCCGAGGCACACAGTCGCCGATCTCGACGGATAGTGCTCCCCCGCTTGATGTCAGAAATGTCTTTATTTCCGTAAGATGGATAGATATGCTAGACACATTAGAAAACTCATTCCACGTTCCAAGCTAACTCTTGCGGATATTGAAGGATTATCTGAAAGACCGCTCCCTGCTCTATGAGACGCTAGAGGGCCAGAGGAGGATCGAAATCACGTCAGGAGTAGCACGCTTCCTATGATTATCTGCTGGGACTCGATATGCCCGAAGAATCGCAACTGGTCGATTATGCAGACGACGTTGCGACACTTGTTGCCGCACGCACTGTTGAACAGGCGCAAAGCAGGCTTGGTATATTGATGCGACGGGTAAGCGGATGGATGACTGTTCACGGTTTCAGCATTGCGCTGGAAAAAATCGAAGTAATCATCTTCACCAGAAGGAGAATCTCGACCCTGCGTCCCATATCGATCGGCGAGTTGACTATAGAGTCAAAACCAGCGGTTAAATAACTTGGTTTAATGCTCGACTCGATGATGAGCTTCAAAGCAGCAGCGGACAGGGCTGCAACTGAAGTCGTCGCCTTGAGTCGGCTAATGGCGAATGTTGGGGCCCTATATCTACTAGGAGACGTCTCCTTATGGGAGCAATGCAGTCGGTTCTGCTCTATGGCGCGGAGATATGGGATGATACCCTTGACAAGGAGGTACATCGTAAGCATCTTGCTCAAGTGTAGAGGCGGGGAGCTTTGCGAGTAGCGTCTGCTTATCGCACTGTCTCCGAACCGGCGGTGATGGTGATCGCGGTAGTAATCCCCCTTGCCCTCCTTGCCAAGATGCTCAAAGCTATCTATCGCCGTAAGGGCGAGAACTTAAGAAAGGTGGTTGCTCGTGAAGAATGTCAACGCACCATTACCGAGTGGTAACTCTCTTTGAAAAATGAGCCAAGGGGCAGATGGACTGCACGGCTCATCGACAATTTAGACCCGTGGCTGAGCCGAACGCACGGTAAGATTGATTATTTCCTTACCCAACTTCTAAGCGGGTATGGAGGTCTTCAGTCTTACCTGCACAGGATTGGGAAGGCGCGATCCCCTGATTGTGTGTTGTACAATGGAGTGACGGACGACGCTGAACAAATCTTTTTCTCTTGCGAATGTTGGGGTGGCTTTCGTCAGCAGCTTTATGCAGACACAGGGAAACTCTCTCCAGTCAACATAGCCAGAGAGATGCTGAAGAGCGCTAGCAGCTGGAGTCGTGTTGCGCATTATGTTCGGGCTCTTCTTATTGCGAAGAAGATTGAACTCGACCGGCCAAGGGACTGGATGGTAAGGGGTTCCCTGGACTAAGAACTCCCTTCCCGTTGATGAAAGGGATTCTTCGACTTGAAGTCTCCCAAAGCCAGGAGAGCGGAAGGGCTAGCGCCAAGTAATGTGTCAAACGGTTCCAGGCTAGTTCTCTGACGACGGGGAGGTCTTTAGTTGGTAGACAGCGTACTGTTGCGGGAGTCCAACACTCTGTGCGTAAACCCATTCATCTACCCTACTCCTAAAAAAAAAAAAAAAATAGCAGATCTGACGTGAGGGTTGGCTTTAAGTTTATTGTTGAGAGAGATTCCCAGGTATTTAATGTTGGGGTTCGGCTTGAGTGTGTGGTTGGCGATGGGTAAATGTAGGTTATTACTTTCTGGTACTGGGGTTTCTGAAGTAAATAGTTCCTGAGTCAAGGAACATGATTAAATCTTTGTATCCCTGTGCTAGCATTCAGGTTAACTCCAGCACGTGAGGTCCGGTTTCGTATATTATCTCGCACAGTCGGTGTTCACAATTGGCAAATCTGTTAGGGGAGTTGGGGGTTGGTTGACAGTCTTGATGACCCTGTTGGCTCCAAAGCTCTCATCGTAACAACCTATTGCTCCTTAAACTATCAGCTGAAGAATGTTTAGGTTTCGGTTCGGCCATCTTCACATACAGCTCACCGGCCTGCGCAGATTAACAACGAAGGTACTTCGGAAGATTCTTCTTAGATGGAAAATCTGCAACTTCTCCGTCTTTAGGGGACATCTCTAGATTCGCAAAAGCCTAGAAGGGGCCATATAGGAAACTGTGGGTCTAATATGACCTGCCTACTTGGAACTCCTCATTCCTTCGACCTGCTCGGACCGAAATATGAGCCAAATAAAACTAAATGTTTATTCTAGGGCAGAGAAGATTCTTTAGACGCTGCCTTACCTCTGCTCTGAGAGCAGCGTGATTGAAAGCTGTTTCCAGATGTTATTCGCTTATATATATCCATAAACACAACATGCGTGCAAATCTTATTCAGGATGTGAATTGTTTTGTTCAGGCTTAATCCCAAGCAATTTTTCTTTAGGATTGAAAGAGTCCTGAGCCACGTTCACTTGATGGCTGACCGGATCAATGGGGAAGAAACACATCATCATCAACGGCACAATAACCGGTAACCGGTCTAGGCCTGCCTTAATAAGGAACTCCAGACATCCCGATTTTGCGCCGAGGTCCACCAATTCGACATCTCTAAAAGTTATCTGGCGTCCTGACCTACGCCATCGTTCCATCTCAGGCAGGGTCTGCCTCGTCTTCTTTTTCCACCATAGATATTGCCCTTATAGACTTTCCGGGCTGGACCATCCTCATCCATACGGGCTAAGTGACACACCTTGGGAAGAAACTGTCCCCCCTTTTTTGTGGTCCACTGACCTCTCGTTTCGGTCAAAGTACTCAATTCTTAAAAATGGAGAACTAAGGATTTTACGCAGGGCAGAGATGAGATAGCGTCTGATAAGTGACTGCAAATATCGCGTAGCAAATTTTCGATAATTGGTCCTTATCCCATATGAAGGACTTCATCAGTTTTATCACATTTACAAGTTCCTACGTCCATGATTTTTTTTCTTTTCATTTCTGTCGCGAATACCGATAACAATCGAATAGTGAAATTCTTCGAGACATTCCCAGCCATTCAATTCTCCACTATCCACTTTATGCCCGCTTTCATGATGCATTGCACAATGTCGCTGGAGCCACTTTCCATTCCCGCCTTTTATAAATAAATGACGTGAATGAAGCTATTACGCAAAGTAATCGAGTGAAAACACTGCAGCCGCACTGCAATGCAGTGATACGAGTATTTCCACTTCCGAGTGCATTTTCTCACGCAAATCACTTGTTTCGCGCTCGATACACTATCACCGGAGGGTTTTCCCCGAATTCGCAGGCTAAGGTCCCGAAATCTGGCCCGTGTTCTGCCGCGCTAAATAACCTTAAACTGACTCACCCGAATGTCCTGCGTTACGGCCGGGTTGTGCAGGAGGCCCTGCATGAAGATGAGCTCATCGCCGTTGGGATCGTGGGAGTGCTCCTGCAAGTGATGGAATGCATCTGAGAAAACGAAAGCGTTTAGAATCGAAGCCAAACACAAAAGAAAAACTCATAAAGGCATTCGGCAAACTCAGAAAACACAAAAGCCCCAAAAACGGTGGCCAAACCTGTTTGCGCTATTTTTACCGAAAATTATGTGTGAGGAACTCACCATTCTCGGATGCCCCCGATTTCTGGTTGTTCAAGCGGTTCAGGCTGGCCAGCAACTCAACTTTGTCCTGTTTCTCCTTTCTGCTGAGACGAACCATGACGAGCACTGCCGACTCCGTGGGTAACCAGCATCACCCAGAGATTCTTCACTGACTACCACCGAATATTACAACAAAAAAACAATGGGTCGCAGATAACAACAAAGCTATGACAAGACTTTCCAGGGAGTGGTTCTTAATGAATTGGAATTTATCTGGTTTGTTGTTGTTGGCAGAAGATAAATTTGATAGTGGAGTTTTGGATATAGTTCGAGCGAGGAATGGAACCGATTTTTGGTGTAGACAAGAACCGGTGATATGGCTTCGGTTTAAGCTGGTTTTGAGTAAGGCTTAGTGGAGTCGTTGTGCTGAATAGAAGGTCCGAAATCTCGTCCTGGCTGAACTCAGTTATTGGATTTGGTTTCAATAACTGTAAAGTGCTGAAAATTATTGAAGATCTCGCTCTGATTTCACAATTACTCCATTTTTAATCTTCCTAAGAAATCAACAGAAGTTATTTAATCAAATCCGAATCCTACCCACTGATAATAACTCTGCTTTCCAATCATACACCATCTGCACAATTTCCGTATGGCACTGCCCCCGTTCCAGCAATTCCAATAGTCCATACACTTTGAAAGTGTTCGACACGAATTCGCCCCCACTAAACGTCCCATTCGTGCCTAGCGAAGGAAATGTGTACGCGATCTGTCGTCGGCGCGTCGTTTTGTTTAGTTAATTGAAAGATTGTTGTTTTTGTGCTCAATTTCATGCCAGCCAAGTGTGTTTGGAAAGCTGAGCGGAAGTCCTGAATCACACAGCGTCACGCACGAAAACATTGTTGTCCGAGAACCGGTAGTGAGAGTGCCTTATTGTTGGAAGAAAGTTGGCTCGCTTGGATGAACCACTGACTGGCGTTTTGACGGGACCGCGGAAAGAACACAGAATTCTGTGGAAATTTCTAAGGCGCCAGTGCACTGACCAGTGTGCGGTGTGGACTTTGACAAACAATTTGACGGTGAGTACACGGGAAAAGGAATTAGCTTGGGAGCTGGGGAGGATGCCCAAGTGCGGGTGGAGTGCGAGTGATTGGTGCGTGGAGTGCGGGTTGAGTGTTTTGTTCGGGTCACGTCTCAGTCTAGTTGCCTCGGATTGCAGCTTGTGTACTTGGCCGGTCCCTTGCTCTGCCCTTGAAGCAGTGCCCCAGGCAGTGGCCGGATCTCGGTCAAACATTGTCAACTGAGTCACTCATGGCACGTTGGCTGAGTCAGCAGCTTTCGCAAATTGTCCTTCAGACGCATGCAATCATGTGGAAGGAATGGTGAATTTCGTGAGGATATGCCTCGTGTAAGGTTTCCTCGTCTGTTGATATTTGCGTGTCTTTCCAATCACTCCCATCTACGGATTTGCGGATGAGTCCAGGTATACGGGGTGGAGACATTCTGGAAGATTTTTTGTGAACTTTAAGTCAATGCAAGCAATTTTCCGGACTTCGCAACAAAATTGATGAACATGCGTTTCTTATATGCAGCGATATCTATTTTTCACCTGACCTTAGGATTATAAGCGCAAATTGTCAATTCTGCAGTCAGAAAAGCTTTTTGTGCAACGTGCGCTAAGCAAACCCCCGGTACCGGGATGATCAAAGTTCCTGGACTGAGGTGACTACTTTGGAAAGTGTTCCTCATAGAGTGTCTGCGGGGGGCAGCTCTGTTGCAATTTCCAAGTTAACCTTTTTTCTGGGTGGAGGAGGAAATCTTAAAAAGATTCTGCGCCAGGTTGCAGAAGTGCTTGGGATTCTCAACTACTAAAACCACCGCGCTTCCTTCAAAGTATTATTTCGCGAGGAGGGCTCTGGTTTACACCAGCACAACTAAGTGACGCGTCCGTCTGCGCTGAGGGCATCGTTTAACCTCCATTAACCTCGCGAATATCAGACAATGTAACATAACATGCCTCGGGTCCTTGGGTGTTGCGGCGCATTCGAGGCAGTCGGGGGACAGTTTGGGACTGATCCAATCCGAAGCGATGCAAGTACTTTCTGTATCCACCGTGTCCCGTGCAGTTCGCAAGGGCATTGGATTTAGTTATTAGAAAACCAGATAAAAACGTAAAATTCCAAACCTCGAACTTGCCTGCCAACAGGCTTAAAGCCCGCTTAACAATCCTCTCACGCACAAGAGACGTTGGCATTTCCGCCACTTTCCTCGACAATCTTGCAAAGTTTGCTTCGATTGTCTCCTACCGCTGTAACAGGTGTAGCGGCACTACGTTCTCTTATGCAACCCAGATTCTGCATCAGCACACAGTGGCGTCAGCGGCGATCCAGCAAGCAGTTGGGAAGAGCAACTCCAATCTGCAGCCACTGCTTACTTCTGCTTTCGGCCATTGGATCATTCCCGCTACGACCTTCGGCTAGCATGCCTGCAAATGTTGCGCAAAATACGCATACCTAAGTCCCCCTGTACACGTAACCCACCTAATCCAACCACTTCGCACGGTTTTGATGCGGCTCCGATAGCTTTGACCTTCCCGGCGAACCCTCCAGCACAAACTTCGCCCGTCGAACGTGATTAGTTAGGAGAGGCTACTATTCACCCGTCGATAGGAGTACTTGGAAGCTCTTTAGCTCTTCCAGTATCAGCTAACCCATCTTCAGTGCACCATCTTTCGACCGGATTATAAATGCCCTTCACCGAAGCGCACCAGACACCAGCCGCCTTTGTTTTGAGCTCCTCTCCTACGCACTCGTTGGAGCCCTCTGACCAGGTCGCCCGCCTACCCTATCTGGAACTCGGTAGTCGCCACTGCTGTCAAGGATAAAAGGTTGAGTTGGGAAGGGTTTTACTTTTGCCCCTTTTCACACAGCCGCCCGGCTAACATAGTCAGAACCGGTCCGTTCGCCTCCTTCTTTATCTCCCAAGAAGAAGATGAACTTTCAATCATCCGGTCCAACAATAACAAATCATCGGGTCCTGACGGTAGCTCTAACTTCATCTTGCGAAGTGTGCGCCCGCTATCAGTGAACGTCTCGTCATCTTTTTCAACAATTGCCTGAATAGCGGCACTTCCCTGTATCCTAGAAGTTAGCTGTTCCTAATCATCATCATCAACGGCGCAACAACCGGTATCCGGTGTAGACCTGCCTTAATAAGGAACCCCAGACACTCCGGTTTTGCGCCGGGGTCCACCAATTCGATATCCTTAAAAGCTGTCTGGCGTCCTGACCTACGCCATCGCTCCATCTCAGGCAGGGTCTGCCTCGTCTTCTTTTTCTATCGTTGATATTGCCCTTATAAACTTTCCGAGCTGGATCATCTTCATCCATACGGATTAAGTGGCCCGCCCACCATAACCTATTGAGCCGGATTTTATCCACAACCGGACGGTCATGGTATCGCTCATAGATTTCGTCATTGTGTAGGCTACGGAATCGTCCATCCTCATGTAGGGGGCCAAAAATTCTTCGGAGGATTCTTCTCTCGAACGCAGCCAAGAGTTCGCAATTTTTCTTGCTAAGAACCCAAGTTTCCGAGGAATACATGAGGACTGGCAAGATCATGGTCTTGTACAGTAAGAGCTTTGACCCTATGATGAGACGTTTCGAGCGGAACAGTCTTTGTAAGCTGCAATAGGCTCTGTTGGCTGACAACAACCGTGCACGGATTTCCTCATCGTAACTGTTATCGGTTGTGATTTTCAACCCTAGATAGGAGAAATTATCAACGGTCTTAAAGTTGTATTTTCCTATCCTCATTCTTCCTGTTTGACCAGTGCGATTTGATGCTCTTGGCTGGTTCTTTTTCGGTGCTGACGTTGCCACCATATATTTTGTCTTGCCTTCATTGATGTGCAGCCCAAGATCTCGCGCCAATTGCCGCCTGCTCAATCTGGATGAAGGCAGTTTGTACGTCTCGGTTCGTTCTTCCCATGATGTCGATATCGTCAGCATAGGCCAGTAGTTGGGTGGACTTAAAGAGGATCGTACCTCTTACATTTACCTCGGCATCACGGATCACTTTCTCGAGGGCCAGGTTAAAGAGGACGCATGATAGGGCATCCTCTTGTCGTAGACCGTTGTTGATGTCGAATGAGAGTGATCCTGCTGCTTTTATCTGGTCTCGCACGTTGGTCAGGGCCAGTCTAGTCAGTCTTATCAATTTCGTCGGGATACCGAATTCTCTCATGGCCGTGTACAGTTTTACCCTGGCTATGCTATTGTAGGCGGCTTTAAAGTCGATGAATAGATGGTGCAACTGTTGTCCATATTTCAGCAGTTTTTCCATGGCTTGCCGCAGAGGCATTACTCGGTATGCGGCATTCTTCCGGTCCGTTGCTAGCTTACATTCATCGTCAAACCAGCCGTTCCGACTTTTTTTGCGGCTGGAGTTAAGTATCTTTGTGGCCGTATCAATGATAACGTTCTTCAGGTGGCTGTGAAGATCGTTTGTTGATGTTTCATCTCCAGAATCTCCGTTGACTGTGGTTATTGCGGCATCCATTTCCCTCTTATAGATGTTGCGGAGTGCTGTGTTGTGGATGGCTTCAGTATTCACTCTCACCTGATTGTCAGAGGGGATTGTAGGTGGTGTTGTAATTCGTGCTCGGAGCACCATGCCAACGAGATAGTTATCCGAGTCTATATCATACTTGGGACAGGCTTCGAGGGTCCGCTCAACTGCCTCGTAGAAGGTATCCTTCTCCGACTCTACAGTCTCCTCTGTAGGAGCATGAACGTTTATGAGGCTTATATTTTTAAACTTGCCTCGCAAATGCAGAGTGCATAGCCTTTCGCTTATATTTTCAAAGCCGATATCAGCAGGTTTCATTTTTTGGCTGACTAAGAAACCTACTCCGAGCACATGGTTTACTGGATGGCTACTATAATATATGGTGTAGCGGCTCTTCTCCAGGAAACCGGTCCCTGTACATCGCATCTCTTGTAACGCTGTTATATCAGCCCTCTGTTGGAACAGGGTATCGGCTAGCTGCTCAGTAGCATTCGGTCTGTACAGGGAGCGCACGTTCCATGAGATCCATGGGATGGTTTGAACGCAAATTTACTGAGTTAAGTCTACGAAGGATGTAGTATGAAGAATCTCCATCCAGTATCCATATCGCGGTGCATGATAGTACTGTCCTAATTTCAGCCTGGATTTATCCAAAACAACCACGTTTCACGTGCAGCCCAAGA
The DNA here is from genome assembly GCF_905115235.1 of Hermetia illucens. Classification (NCBI taxonomy): domain Eukaryota; kingdom Metazoa; phylum Arthropoda; class Insecta; order Diptera; family Stratiomyidae; genus Hermetia; species Hermetia illucens. Next base: position 214,254,830 of record NC_051849.1, read on the forward strand.
TCTCGCGCCAATTGCCGCCTGCTCAATCTGGATGAAGGCAGTTTGTACGTCTCGGTTCGTTCTTCCCATGATGTCGATATCGTCAGCATAGGCCAGTAGTTGGGTGGACTTAAAGAGGATCGTACCTCTTACATTTACCTCGGCATCACGGATCACTTTCTCGAGGGCCAGGTTAAAGAGGACGCATGATAGGGCATCCTCTTGTCGTAGACCGTTGTTGATGTCGAATGAGAGTGATCCTGCTGCTTTTATCTGGTCTCGCACGTTGGTCAGGGCCAGTCTAGTCAGTCTTATCAATTTCGTCGGGATACCGAATTCTCTCATGGCCGTGTACAGTTTTACCCTGGCTATGCTATTGTAGGCGGCTTTAAAGTCGATGAATAGATGGTGCAACTGTTGTCCATATTTCAGCAGTTTTTCCATGGCTTGCCGCAGAGGCATTACTCGGTATGCGGCATTCTTCCGGTCCGTTGCTAGCTTACATTCATCGTCAAACCAGCCGTTCCGACTTTTTTTGCGGCTGGAGTTAAGTATCTTTGTGGCCGTATCAATGATAACGTTCTTCAGGTGGCTGTGAAGATCGTTTGTTGATGTTTCATCTCCAGAATCTCCGTTGACTGTGGTTATTGCGGCATCCATTTCCCTCTTATAGATGTTGCGGAGTGCTGTGTTGTGGATGGCTTCAGTATTCACTCTCACCTGATTGTCAGAGGGGATTGTAGGTGGTGTTGTAATTCGTGCTCGGAGCACCATGCCAACGAGATAGTTATCCGAGTCTATATCATACTTGGGACAGGCTTCGAGGGTCCGCTCAACTGCCTCGTAGAAGGTATCCTTCTCCGACTCTACAGTCTCCTCTGTAGGAGCATGAACGTTTATGAGGCTTATATTTTTAAACTTGCCTCGCAAATGCAGAGTGCATAGCCTTTCGCTTATATTTTCAAAGCCGATATCAGCAGGTTTCATTTTTTGGCTGACTAAGAAACCTACTCCGAGCACATGGTTTACTGGATGGCTACTATAATATATGGTGTAGCGGCTCTTCTCCAGGAAACCGGTCCCTGTACATCGCATCTCTTGTAACGCTGTTATATCAGCCCTCTGTTGGAACAGGGTATCGGCTAGCTGCTCAGTAGCATTCGGTCTGTACAGGGAGCGCACGTTCCATGAGATCCATGGGATGGTTTGAACGCAAATTTACTGAGTTAAGTCTACGAAGGATGTAGTATGAAGAATCTCCATCCAGTATCCATATCGCGGTGCATGATAGTACTGTCCTAATTTCAGCCTGGATTTATCCAAAACAACCACGTTTCTAACCAAAATAGCCAAGCCCTATGAAGAGTATAGATATGAACCTGCTAATCTAGCTAGTTACGACACAGTGTAGGTTCGCTGTTTTACCCACGGTAGAAGGGTTATGTATCAATTCATATCCTGGAGGCAATCGAGTCGAGAACGTGGGAATTGTCATTCACAAAGGCATGCTTAGAGACCGAAACCGGACAAGTACCGAATCAGACATCGGTCAAACTTACGAGAGCTGTTGTGACTTGGACTTTCAATTGACTACGCTAGGAATTCTCATGCCGGTTTGACACGGTTTGACAAATATTCACAAACGCTTGGCTTTTTTGTGCAGACGAAACATCGTCATTTACATCTTCACAAGCTCCTTGAGGAAACTGACCCCAATCTCGCTCTCCTAAACGAAACCAGCCTTGGGGAAGCCCCTAACGTTTAACTACATTTCCTCGGTTACATAACTTTCCGCAATGATCCAGGCAGAGGCGCAGTTATCCTATTCAGGGCGGGACCAAGAGTAAATACCATCCCATCGGATACACTTGCCTGTTAGCGGTGGCCAGATTACCTGTGAGGGGCGGCAGCATCCTCCGAGTTCTAATCGGTTCTCTCTAATTCCCGGGCGGTACGGGCCGCCTCCCCACTCCCATTCTGTCCGAACTTTGGGAAATCGTGACCAGTTTCAACGCTTTCCTGGTCGGCGGTGAACTCAACGCCAGGCATGTAACTTGGTGCGAATCTGTTAATAACGAAAACGACAAAGTTTTCTTCGATTGGTTCCTGTCAGAGATAGACTTCTACAAGTACCTAGGAATTCTGCAAGGGATCTATGCTCGAGTTGGTGATCTGAAGGATGCTTTGCTGTCCGAATTCCTACAACATGTAAAGTTGGCACTGAGATCGCATCTCTCGGGGAATAATAAAATAAGCGCGTTGAATGTATTCATTAACCCTTCACTCGCTTATGCATTCGGAATATTGGCATGGACGAAGACCGACCTGTAAAACGTCCAGCGGTGGATACGGACAATTATGTCCAAATTCCGAATGCATCATCCAAAGTCTGCCGTGGAGCGGATGAATCTGCCTCGTGACATCGGAGGTAGGGGCGTGGTTGACGTGGCGGCATAACATCATCGCCAAGCCGACTCGCTGGGCGCTTATTTTTACACCAAAGTGCAGGCGATTCCCTTGCATGCGGCTGTCTGTAAGGCAGACAGTGGACCGACTCCAGTTAACTTGAAGGATCGATCTTTCAATCCTCTGAGTGGGGTGAAGTCAGGCCAAGAGCGGATCGATTAATGGAAGTTGAAAGCAATGCACGGTAAACACGTGAATTGTCATTGGCAGCAATTTGTCGATTTGCATTTGTCGAACAGATGGCTGTGCTGGGGAGCTTTTTGTTGAGACAGAGTGGTTCATGTGTGCCATTTAGGACGGCGTGGTCACCACCCGAGCTTATAAAAAGTTCATTATGAAAGAACAGGTGGAGAATGACCAGTGCAGAATGTGTGGTTCGGCGTTTACCGATATGAGCCGCAAGCAATACTTGATAGTTCTGCTTACAGTATGTATTGGGATCGGCATTTTCTGACTGATCACCATACTCTACATAACCAGCCTGACGTACTGTTAGTTGACAAAACGGGTCGCTCCGCGTATATAATTAATGTTGTTATCCCCCATAATAGCAACATCGAACGGAAATATGTGGAAAAGAAGGTGAACTATGAGCCATTGGCTCGGGAAATCAAAGAAATTTTTCGTCAGCGGGTGGTTGCAGTTCCCATAATATTGTACTAAATCCCTCACGCGTTCCCTTGATGTCCTGGGACTTTGGCACAGTCTGGTTCAAACCATGCAGAAGTACACCATTCTGCATACGTGCTCGATGTTACGGGGAGTTCTCGACAGATTCCCCCATTGACCTACCACCGGCCACCACCATCATCACCACCAGCGCCCGTTTATCTTTTAAGTAGGTAGGATTGTCCGGGCCTAAATGCTTGGCACTTATTGCTAGTATTAGATAAATTCCGGCATCTGGCGAGATTGTGACAGCTTGGAATATGAAATAAAATTAAAAGACAATGTTGCCTGATGTCGCTCGTTGCTCCAGTTGTCTCGAGGACTCCAGAAAATTTGTGCTAGCCATAGAGCTAGCAGATATTCGTCTGTGTGGTGAATTGGGGTTAATGTTTAGAGTTTTTCCTGAAGACTCCTTGTGTTGCTGCAGCCAAATTTAATGTTTGTTGTTATGATTACAAAGGATCCGTACAGATTTGATCTGTACCAGCGGCAATTGTCTGATAAGGGTGAAATGACGAGCGAGTTTGGTTAGCTGCAGTTACCATTTAACGGAAAATATGCTGCCCTCCGATCATTTTCTCAAGGATGCTAATCGACAGTATATCAGGATCAGTACATATACCGTGGGACGTGAAGTATTACTTTGCTAGGAGTGCTTTGATTTACACCAGTACGACTAAGTCCTCGCCTTTTCCACGCTTGATCCAGTTCTTGCAGATTTTCCTGTATCGCAGTTACTGTTGTGTTTATCGCACTCCAATTTCCTTCCGACCTCAGCATCTTCTCCACGAAATCATGGGATCCGATAACTGCACTGAGGGTATCGTTTAACCTCCATCTTTCAATCTGCTCCGGGTCCTTGGGTGCAGCTGCGCATTCGAGACAGTCTGGAGACAGTTTGGAACTCATTCAATCATCACTTCGATTGGGCCATATGCCGAACTTATCCTTCCCTAGTTCTCTGTGTTATCCAGTGCGTAATGTTTCGCAACAACTACCACCGCTAGATCGTCTGCAAAATTAATCAATGTTGCCTCCTTTGGCACGCGATAGCTGAGACTCCGTTATACATTATGTTCCACAGAAAAGACCCAGTACCGATCCTTGTCACAACATTCAGTCAGTTCGAGAGGTAATTCTCGATTATCCGAGCAAATTAACCACGGAGATCCAGTTTAGGTAGAGTGCCTTTAGTTCAACCTCAGTTGGCCGCATTAAAGGCATTCTTGACGTCTAGCTTCACCACCGTGCAGCACTTACCAGTACCCGATGCCTCCCGAGCCAAGTTCACGATCGTTGCTGTTGCATCGAATGTGAACCGTACTCTGCGAAATCCATACTGTCGCTCCGATAGACCACCAACTAGCTCGACGAAAGGAAGCAGCTGTTGTATACCACCTTCATTAACATATTCCCCATACTGTCTAAAAGACAGATAGGGTGATATAAAAAGGGTCCACCAGGTGGTTTTTGGCGATTCGGTGGCACAACCTCTGCCTTTTCACCTGGGTGGGAAATACTCTACCATGCACGATTCAAATGTGCTTATAAGCCATGCGAGCTTGATTTTAGCTGTCAACTTCAGGGTTTTGTACGGAATTCGATCCAATCCCGGGGCCTTATTATCTCCAAATCGTCCACCAATTCCTTTTAATTCCTCCGCGGCCAGCCCGTGGATATGACGACGTCCTGCTGAACCGTTGGCTGAGGTCCACTGCAATTTTTTTGAACAAGACTTGCGGACACGTCACTGGGATTGGTTTTTGCTCACGAATCTTGTTCGTTTCAATCTTGTACGCAACACCTCACGGGTTCGTATTTGTTTCAAGGCATAACTGCTTGTAGCAATTCTGCTTACTTTCCAGTATAGCCTTCTTAAGGCTACTTCGAAGATCGCGGTACTCTTTCTCCGACTGCCGATGTTTTGGCTTCTCTCTCCGTTGGCAAATCCTCCGCGTATGCTCGATGCTCACAACAGCGCAATTTCTGGGTTCCACTAGTAGTTGCGTCTCTTACTGTGGTGGAACTTCCGTCGCGGCATTGTATAGTCGCATGCTTCATTTATCCGCTGACATAGCTGGTTCACTTATTCCAGCGCCATTCCCTTCGGGTCTTGAACTCCTCCTAAAACCGGCAGGGAATATTTTTCATCGAAAGCTTCAGTGGACCACCCAGCTATCCTGGTTTTTCCACTTCTGTTGCGGATTCTGAGATGGCAATGTCAACACTGCATTGAGTGTGGGGACTACCAAAATAGAGAATTTTATAGACTTTTTACCGCGTTCGCGTTCAATGTCGCAGCTTTGGCACCAGACCATCGGGTTTCTTGCAGAGGGTAGATATCAATGCGCTTTTTCCGAAGGGCTCTTGCGAGTTCCTCTGTCTTTTCGGTTAGGGTGCCAACATTAACATGCAGACACGTATTTGTTCTGTTCGGACTAACTTCTTTAAGTCCTGAGGCCGTCCATGCGTCAAGAACCCTTGCCTATTTCTCAACAGGACCGGGGCCCGTCCTGCCGCGTCGACTGAGGTGGACCCCCTAGCATTTTTCCGAGGCTCGTGACTTAATCGGATCATCTTGTTTCTAACGACATTGTATACATTTACTGAGGATAGTACAGAGTACGTTGCCTCAAACCCTCCTCCTTTATCTGGGCTTGGGACCAGCATACTATGTTGATAGTATGGTGGAGTTAGCTAATCCCGATAAGGGAATCTTCACATAGATTTTCTACTATTCCAATACGACTACTCAGCTTTTCATCTGACAATAAATTTCTTCTGTAACAATGAAACTAAGCTCATCGAAGTAGTTTTTCAACAATTTGAGATTCTCATTTCTTTCTGTCTTTGGATTCCCTATCAAATGACAGAGATATAGTCCCCACAATTGTAGCAACACCAAACGTGATATCAAAAAGGCCAATCTATTACAAGGATATAGCCATATACAAACACTAGCTATATTATGACGATTTCATGAGTTTCACGAGTTTTTTCTGCTTTCTTGAAAACACTAATTGATGAATAGTCATCCAGCATATTAGGAAATTGAGCTCGTTAGATGAACTTGCATCATTGTGGAGTGTTCTTAATTGAGTAGCTCTGTACAAACGAATGATGCGTAGATTGCCTTAGTTTGGGGCTGAATTGAATGTTGTCAACAAGTACAAGTGAATGATACACAATTGTGCGCTATATTGTCATTTTTGCAAATCATTCCAATCGTACGTGATGCAGAGAGAATGTTGAAGCATTGAAGCTTGTACAAGTGTTTTACATAATCGAATAAATTGGTTAATGTGAAGTAAAATCATGAATTTCTATTTTCAGACATATAAACAAATGGCGCTAAGTGAATGTGAAATGCCACAGACAAAATGACGGGTGATTCAACGAATCCTTCGACTCAAACGGCTACATCGAAACTTTCAAAGCAAACGAAATTGTCGTCACATTTACCTTGCCTTAAGGCGACAACAAAAACAAATGCTGAAGATAAACGAAGTATCAATGAGATGACGACATCGACAAACACAAAGTCGGCAACGTCCAAGTTGCCTTCTACCAAAAAATCATGTAAATCATCAGACACAGCAAAGATAGATCCTCGTTATGGGGGACCCTCACCTTTCCGACAGCTACTGCCGATTGCTTTGTGCGTGCTGTCTTTTGCAACAGTAATTAGTATTCTTATTGTTTACATGGACACTACAGGTAAGCGCACTCTATAACGCTCTTTCTTTGTGTTGTTTTTGAACGGTTGTCATAAATAATAGCGGCGTTTATGATGTATCTCTATCGAAAGACAGTTGCATAATGACTAATTGAATGTGTTACTTGTAAGAATGATAATTGATTCCATCATTTCAGAGATTCGTCACCAACAATTCAAGTTAAACATGTCTCGAGACTATGAATTAGTTGGCGTGGCTCAGGATGACCCGACGCTTGTAGCGTTTATCCGTGACTTCCACATGAAAAAATATCCAATGAACTTTTTAAAGAATGCTCCAATAGAACATTTGAATTTCACGGAGCATCATGAGCTAACACCAGAAATGGCGCACTACATAGCGAATTTAGTTGGAGACAAAACCAATGGTGTATTCATACAATCCCTGACAGGGGCAACGAGCGAAAGTATGACTGCACCATGGCTAGCGGAGACTTTGAATTGGGGCGGCCTTATAATCGAGCCGGAACCAAGACGGTATTTCACATATCGTAAACAGAATGTTCATCGGCCTAAAGTACAAGTGGTGCATGCATGCGTATCAACAAGTGGTTACCCCAAGGAGGTAAAGAATGGAAATTAATTTCAACTGTTTTGGCAGAGCCCGTTTCAATACAAACAAATGCTTGCAGGTAACGCTTCATAATGACGAAGATGCTGAAGTTCGAATTAATAGTTTACTCGATGAAGAAAGTTCCTGGTTTAATTCACGGGTGAAATGTTTTCCATTGTATTCACTGATGTTGGCCGTGAATCGAACAAATTTTGATTTGTTGAGCCTAGGATGCGGTGGTCATGAATTGCAGGTAAATATTTAGATATTTAAAAAAAAAATTAAAATTATGGAGATAATACGATTTATTTCCTGAATATTGTGTTACTAGCTATGTTATGGCTTTTCATTAATAATTGGGTTGCGCCTCAATCTGGTTTAGAACAGTTGAAGAAAGAGCGCATAGGGAGAACCGACACCTCAGCGCCCGTGTCGACCAGAAAGCAACGTCTGCTTAGGGGGTCGAAGATTGTAAGGCGAAGTGGTACTGCGCTTCGGGTAGCCGTCGCAGATGTACCCAGCGAACCCAGAGCGTTGGTCGTCGCGAATCTCTTTCCCTCCCCCTTTGAAGACCTTTAACCACCTCGAAACTTGTAAGTAGGACAGAAGAGATTCTCCGTATCCCTCACGAATGATTCTGTTAGCTTCTTAAAGAAAGTTGATAGTAACACATCGTTCAATAAGTCCCGGGACTAACTATGAAAACAACATTTTATCGGCAAAATTCTTTATTATTCATCAACATAATCTCCTTCAAGTGTAATATAATCATTCCAACGCTTCTCTAACTTTTCAATGCTATGTTTGTAGAACGATTTGTCTTTTGACTCAAAATGAGCCTCAGTAGCTGCGATCACCTCCTCATTTGAGCCAAATCTTTTTCCCTGGAGCATCTTTTTGAGATCCGCAAAGAGCCAGTAGTCGCTGGGGGCCAGATCCGGCGAGTATGGGGATGAGGAAGCAGTTGAAAGCCTAATTCGTTGAATTTGGTCATCGTTTTGATTGACTTGTGGCACGGTGCGTTGTCTTGATGAAAGATGACTTTCTTCTTCTTCATGTGTGGGCGTTTTTTGGCTATTTCGGCCTTCAAACGATCCAATAAGACCATGGAGTAGTCGCTATTGATGGTTTTTCCTTTTTCGAGGTAGTCGATGAAAATTATACCATTCGCATCCCAGAATACGAACGCCATCACTTTGCCGGCCGACTGTTGTGTTTTTGGACGCTTCGGGCGGCTTTCACCGGTCGTACGCCATTCAGCTGACTGCCGACTTGACTCCGGAGTGAAATGGTGAATCCATGTTTCGTTCACTGTCACATATCGACGCAAAAAATCCTGTTTATTGCGAGTAAACAGTGCCAAACAGCTCTCCGAATCATTGATACGCTGTTGCTTTTGTTCCATTGTGAGCAAACGCGGCACCCATTTGGAAAAAATCTTTTTCATAGCCAATTTTTAGTGCAAAATAGTAAATGCACTACCAGTTGATATGTTCACCATCTTAGCTATCTCGCGCACTTTCATTTTGTGGTCAGCCATCACGATTTTCAATATTTGCTTGGTGTTTTCGGGAGTTACTGCTCATTTGGCCGACCCGAACGTTCCGCATCATTTGTATCAGCACGACCACATTTCAAGTCAGCATACCACCGACAAGTGGTTGTTTTCGACGGAGTAGAGTCCGGATAACGTTTTTCAACCCATTGCTGAGCTTGAACAGTGTTTTTTCCCCATTAGAAAACAATGTTTTATCAACACACGAAACTCGTTTTGGTACATTTTTTTCACGATTGCAAAGGTAGCGACACTTTAACCACTATAGCTTTCTTGGTTATGTTTCGAATTACATCAAATTTTGACACATCTTATTTGAAGGTTGGTACTTCTGAACCTTGGTATATAAATGGCATTATTAGCGCCATCTCTACGCTAGTCCCGGGACTTATTGAACGATGTGTTATATCGCATTTTTTTCGTGACACGACTGACGTCCAGCCGCTTTCACAGATTAGAACAGCTAGCGATTTAGAATTGTTCACTATTTCGAGTGATCGTTATTTCGAGCGTCTACTGTATAACGTATTCTGGGCCAAAATCATTAATAATTCCAAAAATGCTTATTTTTTTTAAGAAACTTTCCGGGGTGAATGCTAGTGAATTGATAAGATTATTGGAATGATAACTTTCAAAAGTTTCCACTTTGTTCCAATGCAATGCGAGATTAAGTATATATTTTTCGTTCGTTCGTTTTGACTGTTCAGCGACCGGTGATCGAATGAAAAATGATTTGACTAACCGGCCAGACATGTTTGTTTAGGCTGTGAGCAAGAATTTTATAGGCATCTTTACCACTAAACCCATTTTTGATAAATGCTCACGCACAAAATTATCTTAAATTTGCATCTCAACGCCTTCCACGACCAGAGTTGAACTAATGATGTTGCGCTTTCCGGTTAGTGGATGGTGCTGGTGGTTTAATTGATGGGCGGGGCATTGCGGGCTCTTCCGGCGTAATTGACAGGTCGAACTGTACGTGGATGGCGGGCTTAAGCGAACGTATTGCGCTGCTACAGTTAGATGAGCCAGGATGATGCAGAAAGCTTTCGGAGATTATGCTATGTCAGAAAGGAGTGTTTACAAGTGGAATAACTAGTTCAAAGAAGGTTATGAAAGTATCGAAAAAGGTTTCGGACGACCATCAACCAACAAGTCAAGAAAATTGAAGAACTTGTGCTTGTCAATCGTCGAATTATTGATGCTGTCAGTATTTCGTAAGGATTTGTAAATATCATTTTGTGAGATTTTTTGGGTCTGAAACGTATAAGGCCTCAGCTAGTGCCAAAACAATTCAATTTGGTAGAAAAAGAGCACGCTTGCTTCGTGATTTTATCGACAAAATTTAATGCATACCATCCCACAATGAGTACCTGAGTCAAATCAGGGTAATAATCTCGGGCGAGCGCAATGCTGACCACATTGCCTCCTAGTGTACCGTTACGGTCTTGAATGAAGTGCTCTAACACACTTCAAGGCCCTGATCCAACATGGATTGTTGTGCCAACGATTATTATTATTATTATTATCCCACAACCACCATATTTGTCTGATTCAGCATCATTTTTCTTCCGGATATTCCCGCAAATCAAAAGACCACTGCAGGGAAATCGTTTAGACACAATAGAAGAGATACAACGTTAAAATATTAACTTGAAATGTTGACTGCTTAACTTAATGAATGATGAAATCACACGACTGAACTGTGATAAATAAAAAGCGAGGATTCAGAGGCTGCTTACGGGACCCAGAGATATCCCAACTTGGTGCTCGCTTCCAAAAAGAAATATTCGTGCACGGAATCGTCTGCACTCGCCACAAAGTAGCTGTCATAAGCCTCCTCTAGCCAATTCGTAAGTCCCAGGCTATGTTGATTGCGTATAATGAATGTAGAGAAGTCAAAAGAAAACAAATTTTTCTTTACTTAAAAATTGCGTCTGCACGCGCCGGCGCTCCAATCGCGAAGAGCGGAAGCCTACGCGCCGGTCTCATGCCATACGACAATACTGTTCTGGTTCATACCTCCAATGTGCCGTCACACGATGATCCAACTTTGGAAAGCAATCAACAAAAGAATCGCCCAGCTTATTGCTAATACAAGCAAAGAAATGATAAGAAATTTTTATATTAAGAGATTGTAACCGTGTAATATCAGTTTCGAGATTTCAGAACGATACCATAGTTAAATTTATAAAACTGGAATTTTTTAATGCATAAAAATGGATCTACTTTTGAAACTGTCGTGTCGACTGCATAGTCATAACGTCTTTACTTCAAAGTTTCAATAATTAAAACATTCACATTGCTTAACATTTTGGACAGTCGAGCTGAAAAATATATAATACGATCGTAATTTAATCAAACGGTTCGACGGTCTACAATATCTATAGTTTTCATCGTGTTGGGTATGTAAATACAATTTCAGCAAATTGGCTGAAATTTGAAAATTTGAAAACCGGAAAGTGTTTCTATTGAAAATAATGTCCATAGCAGACTACACATCTTCTTTTTCTTCAGCCTTTGTCCCGTTCACAAGCGGGGTCGGCTCGTCGTGATCGGCTTCGCCATTTGGCTCTATCGAATGCCTGATCTGGGTGCAATCTCGAGGCTTTCAAATCCCCATCCAGCGTTGCTTAGGTCTGCCTTTTGTTCGTTTACCATCGACTTCGATATGTTCAGACTAATCTTGGCAAGTGAATTCTCGTTTGCACGAATTGCGTGACCATACCATCGAAGACGCCTCTCTCGCAACTTTTCCACGATCGGTGCAACCCCATAACGATCGCGGATATCCTCATTTCGGATGTGATCTAAATGTGTGACGCCACTAGTCCAACGTAGCATCTTCGTCTCCATTACCGCAAGACGCCGTTCATTGTCTTTTATGGTCGGCCAACACTCAGAACCATAGAGAGCGACTGGACGGACAACATTGCGATAAATTTTAGATTTGAGACGTTCGTTGATACGTCGATCACAAAGGACACCAGTTGTGGAACGCCACTTCATCCAGGTTGCGTTAATGCGTGAAGCAATTTCATAACGCAGCTCTCGATTGGCTGATAGCGTTGACTCGAGGTATTTATATCGCTCAGTTCTGGGCAGATCACTGCCGCTGACAGTGATTGTGCCTGTTTCATGGGGATCGGTCGTCAAAAATTCAGTTTTGTTTAAATTCAATCTGAGACCTTGTTACATGAGGCGATCGTTCCATTTTTGAACAAGTTGCTCAGATCATTTTTGCTATCGTGTTAACTATTAATTAACATGGCGTCATGATAGCTGTTAACGAGGGCATTTAAATACGCCTTAAAGGACTACTGTTTCTAGTACATCGGAAATGATCGCCATGGTTCTTTACACAAAACTTCAGACGCTTGGGCCACTCATCGATTATTGCACGAACTGTTTTCAGCGGTATTTCACGCACGGCTTTCACTATATTGGTTTCAAAGTTACCAAATTGCAGTGCCGACGACGACAGGCGACTTCTTCAAGCTTATTCCACAGAGAATAATCCAATGGATCCAATTTGGGCTTTCAGAAGCGCAGTCAGTCGACGCTATGAAATCTAGCACGTTTATCGATAACCAATTTCAAACTTTCATGGCCTTGTGGGCTGGCACAGAATCCTGCTGAAAGCACCAATCATTACCCCCGAACAAGCTTTCATTCACAGGCTCAACTACGATCTCTAACATTTGTTCATAAACCGCTGAGTTGGTCCCGATATCGGTTTCAAAAAAATGAATGTTCGTCACGCCGTGGTAGGAAACTCCCCACCACACCATCGTTGAAGTACTGTTGCTCGAACCTTAGCCTCATGACATGACCTTCCATACACCCGATCATTTTGGCGATTAAATTTTTCGTCGATAGAAAAGATTTTTTCATCCTTAAAAAAGATGATGCTCATTTTTTGCGAATTGTTTTATCAGTTTTTTGCATCGCTGAACACGGATTTCCTTTAATTTAGGCGTAAGTAAATGGCCTTCACAGCATCTGTAGGTACCTTAGTGGAACTCATCACGTAAAATACGACTCATGGTACGCATGGAGACGTTCAGTTCACTTGCTAAACGGTTTTGTTTGCGAAGCGAATTCCGATAAACATTTGCACGAGCAGCCTGCACAACATTAGACTGTCGTACACATCTCGGACGCCCCTCTTTCGGCTGATCTTCGTTGTCATCTGTTTCTCTGTACCGTAGTAACTTCTGGTATACGAATCGTTCACTTATGGATAGCGGTTCAAGCGTTTTACGAATCTCTTTGGCCATCTGTTCACACTCGAATTAGGCAACAATATCCACACGTTTCTCGTACTTGCCGAACTTCATCGTTACTTGAAATAATAAAAACTTGCTGACTTCGGGAAACACTTGTTCCCTTCATCAGTGCCAACAAGTGGTTTCCGAAATATTGGTATTTGCAAGACCAATAAATTAACACTAGCGAAGAGAAAACGTAAGTTTTTATTATTTCAAGTAATTTAATCGCTAGAAAAACCGCGTAATTACACTCAGACTCATCGTTACGCTGCTCACGAACAAATATCTGATGCTCCAATTTGCTTAATTCGTCTGAAAAATAAGTTTTCTTGAGGTCTGCAAAATAACACCTTCGTGTCGGCGATGGCCTTCCCATTCGACTCAAATTTCTGCCGGAGAGTGCTTTTAAAGGTTTGAAAACAAAAAGAAATCGCACGGGGCTAAATCTGGAAAACACGGTGGATGGGGTAGCGTAGGTGCGTTGTCATGGTGGAATAGCACTTTTTTCTTCGCCACATGGGGTTTTTGTTTGCAATTTGGCGTCGAATTGGCCCAATAATTCGGCTTAGCAGAAATCTGTGACTCTTTAGATGTTCTACAGGTTGTCGATTTGGATTACACGTTGTGAATCCCAGAAAACGGTCGATAGGGCAATCTTTGCCTTCTTCGGAGCACATTCGCCGGATGAAGTCCACTGTTTCCACGACGCCTTGGTCTCTGGTGTACCAGGGGACCCAGGGGGTCATGAAACGACGCAGAAACTGATTCGGATTGCGCTTAAACAGCGTCAAAGTGGTTTCACGGTTGCGCTTGTTGTCCGGAGTGAACAAATGCGACATCCATCGCGCCGGAAGATTTCTCATGCACAAAATTTCATGCAGGATATGATTCAACTGTCTTTGGAGATGCCTATTGTCTCAGCTATCTCGCGCCCTTTCAATCGGCGGTCTGTCAATACGTGATTTTTGTCACGTTATCCTCCGTGGTAGCCGTTTGCGGGACACCTGGGCGTGGCTCATCAAAAACCGAGGAGCGACCACGTTGCAACTTGTTAAATCAATTTTTTTACGGTCGACATCGCAGGAAAAGAGTCACCGTACACAGAATCCAATCGCTTTTTGATTTCGCTAGGCGATTTCGTTTCCAAAACCATGAACCGAATAACCGACCGATATTGCTCTTTTTCAATTTTTCTAAAATCCGCGGAAACACCCGCTTTTATACGCGGTCAAAATAAAACTACGAGTCCGAGTCCGTCGGAATTTTGACAGTGGACACGATATCCATAAAAGGGTCTGTCTCGTCATCTTTTTCTACTAGATATTGCCCTTACAGACTTTCCGGGCGGGATCATCCTTATCCATACGGATTAAGTGACCCGCCCACCGTAACCTAGTGAGCCGGATTTTATTCACAACCTAACGATCATCGATTTCGTGGTTATGTAGGCTATCATCATGTAGGGGGCCAAAAATTCTTGCTAAGAACTCAAGTCTCCGAGGAATACGTACCGACTGGCAAGACAATAGTCTTGTACAGTAAGAGCTTTGACCCTATGGTGAGACGTTTTGAGCGGAACAGTTTGTGTTGGCTGAAATAGGCTCTGTTGGCTTCCAACAATCGTGCGCGGATTTCATCATCGTAGCTGTTATCGGTTGTGATTTTGGACCCTAGATAGGAGAAATTATCAACGGTCTCCAAGTTTAGTCTACTATCTTTATACTTCCCCTTTGACCACTGCGATTTGAGGTTGTTAGTTGCTTGGTTTTGGCGCTGACGTTGTCACTATGTACTTCGTCTTGCCTTCATTAATGTGCTTCTTTGGTATGGGCCAATGATGCTCTTGGCGTATGGGGCTATCCGGCCTAGCAAGACAGTGGAGAATAGCTTATAGATGGTACTCAGCGACATTATATCTCTATAATTGCTGCACTGCGTGTTATCCCCCTTTTTATGTATGAGACAGATAATGCTTCGTTGCCAGTCACACTTTGAGCATTAGTTGGTGAACCACTTGGCGTAGTTGATCGCCTCCATATTTAACCAATTCGGCTGTAATTCCATCAGCTCCTGGCGACTTATGGTTTTTAAGCCGGTCGATTGCACGGACTTTCTTCTATGCTTGGTGGTGGCAGCATTTGTCCGTCGTCTTTAGTTATCGTCAGTACCCAACCGATCGTTCCAATATGCCCATTCTGTCGGAAATCAGATTTCCCTCTTTGTCTCGGCAGGATGAACATCGAGGTGTGTAAGATTTCATCCTGCTGACTTGTTGGTAAAACATGCGCGCTTGGGGCAGTTGGTCCCTGTACTTTTCGAGTTCATGGCCATGCAGCGATCGGTATGAAGTGCTGGCCTTCAAACTCTCAAAATCGGTGTAAGTTAGCCCAAAGGCTGTAGTCCAGAGGATTTAAATCTTTGCTGCCTGAGCCATTCATCCGAGGTTATGAAGTCAGGAACATGCGCCGCTAACCACTGCTGAATTATCTTGACTTTGTGGGCGGGGGCCGAGTCCTGCTGGAAGCACCACGGCTTTCCAGCGAATAGAGATTCACTCAATGGCTCTACTACATCCTCTAACATCTTTTCGTACACGCTCGCAGTGGTTTTGACGCCGGTCTCGCAGAAATGAATAACAATTACTCCGTGATATGAGAGGCCCCACCATACCATGACAGAAGTCGGATGGTGACGACGTTGGACTCGCGGATCATTTTCTTTGGCTTCATAACTATTGTGAGTATATCCTCGATCATTTTATCGGTTGAATTTTTCCCCGATGGAAAATATAATTTAGCAATATTTTTTTTTTACCGGGAAATCGTTGCAGAAGGGCAGAAGGGTTTTCGCGTTAACATATCGCTGTCGCACTGCCGGTACGCACCGAGACTGAGATGTTCTCGTAAAATACGACTCACATTTCGAGTTGAAACTCCCATTTCCCCCGACATTCGTTTCTGCTTGCGAAGAGGATTGCGACGAACACGTTCATGCACCGCATGCACGACAGTCGGGTGACGCACAGAGCGCGGGCACCCCTCCCGCGGTCTGTCAACCACATCAGCAATTTCGCGGTATCGAGCTAATGTCCTAAAAACGAATCAATCGTTTACCGGTAGCTTTTTTAACAAGCTATGAATCTTTTTCGGCGTATTCCCACATTTGTGCAACGCAATAATCCCGATTCTTTTTTTGTAATTACCGAACTTCATCGTGTTGTCGTTCATGCCTTACTGACCTTCGGAACCTGAAAATTTGACGGAAGTGGGGTATGGTTAGGTACTTTCCGTGCGCAGTGTCACCAGTTTTGGCAGCCTAACATTTCTCGCTATACGCATCGACTGACAGAACTTGTGGCTATGTATACTATTTATTCTTGGTGCAAGTAAAAGGACAACGTAGATTTTGTCCGTTCAATATTCGCTTGCTATTATAATATTCGTAAAATCCTATTATGTACAAACAAAATTCATTAAAATGAAAATGGATTTTTGGTTTAGGGGGAAGCTACTAATTGTCCGGATAGCTCTAGTGGTTAGAGCGCTGGGCTATCGTAGCGGAAGGTCTCAGTTCAAGTCTCATTGGTAGCAGAAGGATTTATTATCGTGACTGGATGTCGGATACCGGTCGACTCAGTTGCAAATGAGTATCTGAGTCAAATCATCTCGGGCGAACGCAATGCACCAGCATGCATGGTCTCCTACAGTGTACGGTAGTGTACCGTTACGGTCTTGAATGAAGTGCTCTAACACACTTGAAGGCCCCGATCCAATATGGATTGTTGCGCCAACGATTATTATAATGATTACCAATTGTTAGGAATAATCGTTGACGCGATAATCCAATTGAATCAGGTCCTTAAAGCGTGCGGAATATCGCATAGTATTAAATGGTATCAAATGGACGCGACAAAGGACATGCTACATATGTTTTCTGTTGACTTCGATGCAGGGCCAATCTTAGTTCTCATCAGCACGAATTATATCGTCATATTATCGAAGGCCCTTCTCGCAGTATTTTCCCCGAAGGATGCATATCGATTGCTAGTGACCTCATTTCGGATGTGATCATAGCGTGTTACGCCACTGATCCAGCACAGTCTTCATCTCCATTATCACGAGGTGTCATTCATCGTCTTTGTTAGTCGAACAACACTCAAGATCATAGGGGGTAACATGGCGAACGACACTATGATATATTTTGGATTTGAGACATTCGTGTATGTCATCATCATCAACGGCGCAACAACCGGTATCCGGTCTAGGCCTGCCTTAATAAGGAACTCTAGACATCCCGGTTTTGCGCCGAGGTCCACCAATTCGATATCCCTAAAAGCTGTCTGGCGTCCTGGCCTACGCCATTGCTCCATCTTAGGCAGGGTCTGCCTCGTCTTCTTTTTCTACCATAGATATTGCCCTTATAGACTTTCTGGGCTGGATCATCCTCATCCATACGGATTAAGTGACCCGCCCACCGTAACCTATTGAGCCGGATTTTATCCACAACCGGACGGTCATGGTATCGCTCATAGATTTCGTCATTGTGTAGGCTACGGAATCGTCCGTCCTCATGTAGGGGGCCAAAAATTCTTCGGAGGATTCTTCTCTCGAACGCGGCCAAGAGTTCGCAATTTTTTTGCTAAGAACCCAAGTTTCCGAGGAATACATGAGGACTGGCAAGATCATAGTCTTGTACAGTAAGAGCTTTGACCCTATGGTGAGACGTTTTGAGCGGAACAGTCTTTGTAAGCTGAAATAGGCTCTGTTGGCTGACAACAACCGTGCGCGGATTTCATCATCGTAGCTGTTATCGGTTGTGATTTTCGACCCTAGATAGGAGAAATTGTCAACGGTCTCAAAGTTGTATTCTCCTATCCTTATTCTTCTTCGTGTTTGTGTTTGACCAGTGCGGTTTGATGTTGTTGGTTGATTCGTCTTCGGTGCTGACGTTGCCACCATATATTTTGTCTCGCCTTCATTGATGTGCAGCCCAAGATCTCGCGCCAATCGCCGCCTGCTCGATCTGGATGAAGGCAGTTTGTACGTCTCGGGTGGTTCTTCCCATGATGTCGATATGGTCAGCATAGGCTAGTAGTTGGGTGGACTTGAAGAGGATCGTACCTCTTGCATTCACCTCAGCATCACGGATCACTTTCTCGAGGGCCAGGTTAAAGAGGACGCATGATAGCGCATCCCCTTGTCGTAGACCGTTGTTGATGTCGAATGGTCTTGAGGGTGATCCTGCTGCTTTTATCTGGCCTCGCACATTGGTCAGGGTCAGCCTAGTCAGTCTTATTAATTTCGTCGGGATATCGAATTCTCTCATGGCCGTGCACAGTTTTACCCTGGCTATGCTATCAAAGGCGGCTTTAAAGTCGATGAACAGATGGTGCAACTCTTGTCCATATTCCAACAGTTTTTCCATCGCCTGCCGCAGAGAGAAAATCTGATCTGTTGCTGATTTGCCTGGAGTGAAGCCTCTTTGGTATGGGCCAATGATGTTCTGGGCGTATGGGGCTATCCGGCCTAGCAAGATAGTGGAGAATATCTTATAGATGGTACTCAGCAACGTGATACCTCTATAATTGCTGCACTGTGTGATATCTCCCTTTTTATGTATGAGACAGATAATGCCTCGTTGCCAATCGTCAGGCATTGATTCGCTGTCCCATACCTTGAGCACAAGTTGATGAACCTAACTGGTCGCCTCCATATTTAACCAATTCGGCTGTAATTCCATCGTCTCCTGGCGACTTATGATTTTTTAACCGATGAATTGCACGGACTGTTTCTCCTAAACTTGGTGTTGGCAGTATTTGTCCGTCGTCTTCAGTTGGCGGGACCTCCAACTCGCCGATGTTCTGGTTGTTCAGTAGCTCATCAAAGTACTCAACCCATCGCTTTAATATGCCCATTCTGCCGGAAATCAGATTTTCCTCTTTGTCTCGGCAGGATGAGCATCGAGGTGTATAAGGTTTCATCCTGCTGACTTGTTGGTAAAACTTGCGTGCCTGATGCGGTTGCTCCCTGTACTTTTCTAGTTCACAGACTTGTTGGTTCTCCCAGGCTTCCTTCTTTCGTCTGTGAAGTCGCTTCTCCGCTCGACGGAGTTCGTGATAAGTCTCTGCGCGTGCCCGCGTTCTTTGAGAATGCAACATTACTCGGTATGCGGCATTCTTCCGTTCCGTTGCTAGCTTACATTCATCGTCAAATCAGCCGTTCCGACTCCTTTTGCGGCTGGGGCCAAGTATGTTTGTGGCCGTATCCATGATAACGTTCTTCAGGTGATTGTGAAGATCATTTGTTGATGCTTCATCTCCAGGTCCTCTGTTGACTGCGGTTATTGTGGCATCAATTTCGCTCTTATAGGTGTCGCGGAGGGTTGTGTTGTGGATGGCTTCAGTGTTCACTCTCACCTGATTGTCAGAGGGGATTCTAGGTGGTATTGTTATTCGAGCTCGGAGCACCATGCCAACGAGATAGTGATCCGAGTCTATATTGGCCCCCCTATATGTTCTGATATTCATCAAGGCTGAGAGGTGGCGGCGTTCGATCAACACGTGGTCAATTTGGTTGAAAGTGGTCCCGTCTGTAGAGGCCCACGTATGTTTGTGGACCGCTTTCCTCGCAAACCAGGTACTTCCAACAACCATTTCGTGTAACCCTGCTAATTGAATAGTCCGCAGTCCGTTATCATTTGTTTTTTGTGTAAGCTATGGGAGCCAACGTATCGCCTGAATACGGGCTCCTTCCCTACTTGGCTGTTAAAATCGCCAAGTATGATTTTGATATCATATCTGGGACAGGCTTCGAGGGTTCGTTCTACTGCCTCGTAGAAGGTATCCTTCTCCGACTCTGCAGTCTCCTCTGTAGGGTCGTGAACATTTATGAGGCTTATATTTCTAAACTTGCCTCGCAAGCGCAGAGTGCATAGCCGTTCGCTTATGTTTTCAAAGCCGATAACAGCAGGTTTCATTTTTTGGCTGACTAAGGAACCTACTCCGAGCACATGGTTTACTGGATGACCGCTATAATATATGGTGCATCTCTTGCAACGCTGTTATATCAGCCCTATATTGGGGCAGGGTATCGGCTAGCTGCTGGTCAGCTTCATCTCTGTACAGGGAGCGCACGTTCCATGAGAAAATGCGCAAATCTTTATTCCGTGTTCGTTGCCGGGTCCGTCGTTTTAAAATCCGTCCTGTCCGAGGCTCCTGTTGTGGCTTCGTAACAAGTTGTTTTCCGTGTAGGGTTGTCAGCCCTACCCAACCATCAACCTGGAGGACCAGTTGGTACAATTTGTCCCGTTTTTAGGCGCGGGAGACTCGCCTTCATCCTTCTCCGTCTGCAGCTTTTCGTTAAGAAAGAGCTCCCAGCGGTCACCACGTGGAGGTGGAGATAGGGTTTGGTAGTAGAGCTGTTGGTGTTGGTTCAGCAGGCATTTCCCAGGTTTTATGCTCCATCGTGGGTACCAATCCGCGTTTCACCCTGGGACCTATATTACCCTTTGACCACACAGCTTGATGCCTTGCGATAATGCGGTCCTAGCAGTTAGGAGCAGTTTTCTTCTAAGTTGTTTGCACTGCTCAGTGTTGTAACCGGATGGATTAGTCTCGGTATACAACATCCAGTACCAGCTTAGATAGCCTTGGCTGCAAATGAAGTCTTATTCGTTGTCGCTGACCTTTGGCCTGAGGAATTGGGATCGATAGAGGAGCGCCGTCGCTGCAGATAATTCATCCCTTTTAACATTGTCGCAGGGCGTTCAGGGGTTATGGAGGCAGTTTGCTGCTCGAAGTTGGTTTTGCTCGAGGAGTTTTGCCCGAATGCGGTTTAGCCGGAGACATTGTTTTGTCAGAAGGTGGTTTGCCCGAAGGCTGTTTTCTGCTCGTAGACGCGTAGGTAAGACTTTAACTTTATCAGCTGGCGTCGCAATTAAATAAGTGGTGAATCTGAATCTAGACTAAGGTTCCCCATCGATGAACTCAGTGTTTCCCCCGTTACAGTATAGTAAATTGTGAGTAATATGATTTTAGAGAGAGTTGGAGTCATGTTATTTTCCTTTCTTACATTCGTAAATGCATTCTACAACAATTTGATAAAGAGGATCCCACTCAATGTTTTAAGTAATTTACCTTTATTCCAAAATTCGTTTTTTTAATTATGATTATCCATTAATATCGTGTTCTGACGCTTTAATTTCAGATCCTGCAAACATTACCATTCGACGCGGTCAACATTGAAGTGATATCTATACATCTAACTGAAAGTCAGGAAAATACTAAGACATATTTACAAAGCATTACTAAGTTATTGTTTGGTAAATTCTACAAATATCAAAGAAAATTTGGAACAAATTATATTTTCCGCAAAGTTCATAGAGAAAGTCTGAACTGAATTAATGAAAAAAAAAGACAATTTACAATTTAGGTAGTCGTTCTCTAGTTTCTTCTTTGAATTTCTGATTGAGATTTGCAGAATGCTCTTAGGATTATATAATAGACTTAATTGCCATTAAAACAGAACAGCGTATTTGCTGGATGATGCACCATTTTTATGTTAGCTTTTAGATTTACATTGTAGTTTTAACGGCATTGTGAGATAGACGGTAGTCGATGAGTTACGGCAAACTGATACACCTCAGGGTGAAAATGATAGTTCGGAAAAATCCCGGACAGTCTGCTGATTCGTTAAAACGTGGCTCTTATGAAGATGTACACTTTTAAGCATGCTGTTCTGCAATGTAAATCTGAAAGACTGACAACCGCTTAACACATACATCATTAAACCTTATAAACTCCATGTTCTTTTAATATACATAATTTTTAAGCGGGTTTAATTTCCATATCATAATCGCGTTGCACGCAGGCCTTATGAATCCAATATAACTCCACCATTGCTTTTATTACTATCGAATATCCGAGTGCTCTCAAATCTCATTCTCGTATACCATTTACTACGTTTACTAAGTTGTAGAAAAAAGAATAATCTCCGAACGATGGAAATAATTTTAAAGCGGATAATATCGATTTAGAAAATTGCCCGTGGAACAAATTCTGAGTGATCTCCACTATGTCTCTCTCCTTGAAAATATATATTGTATTTTAAACAGTATTCGTTGAAATTTTTAGGGACTTTTAGTTGATAAGTATGTTAAGCGGCATCTTTGTATGATGTAACGAGTTCTTAACAAAACATAAAAATGTCCTGAGGGATGTGTTCAAATATTTTTATTTGGTTTTTTTCTTTTATACAAATCCAGCAGCAGGTGTTCGTTTTATGTTTTAATATCAATTTCTGTAATCACTAAGCATTGATGACATTCTAAGCTGAAAGGGAATTTCAACTCTGAAATGTTTTGTAAGTTATTTATTGATACACATAAGTGTCATGATCGATTTTTTATATGACATGTATGTTTTTACATGTGAGAAAGTATTTAAAAGAGATTTCAGGGAATGTTTTCTCTCGAATTTTATTTTAATTGTAAAATCAGCTAATCCTTTCGTACTCAGGTCGTATCGATGGATTGTTGTTGAAGGTAGAATGTCATCAATGTTTGTATTAACTGCGCGTTGTATTAAGCAGATATAATACTTGGATGAAAATAAAACTCGAATTTGAAATGAGTATACAGTGCCTATGAAAACAGTGCCGGTTGGCATCAAATTGAATGCATACGTTATATTATATAATAAAGGATATTTCTTTAAATTATACTTGACCTTCTTTTTTTAAGGTTTACTGTCTGTCTGCCTTTTTTTTTTCATCGTTGGAAGGTTCAAAACCTACTGCTGGCTCCTGCCAAACAGTTATGTGATACTTCTACTCACTAAAACCACCTCCTTCTTCTTCCACTCTCCCCACAGGACTGCTATAAGCATTGCGTCGTGGGGCTGGATCAGTTCTTAACTGCGGCGCATTATTGTTCGCTCCCTTTCTTGCTTTCTTCGCAGTTCTTCATGCCTTAGCTGTTCATGAATCATTTTCAGCTCAATTACCACTTGATTCCAAGCCTCCGTTGATTCCAACATAAACTCCACTATATTTCCTGGTGTTAAGCGCCTGTCTGCGATCGCCTCCAGCCTAGTACGGTGTGCTGTAAACCTTGGGCACTCAAACACAACATGCTCCGCATTCTCAGCCACGTTACCACATCTTGGGCACCATGGTGACTCGTCGTGTCCAAATCGATAAAGATAAGCCCGATAACCTCCATGTCCACTTAAAAACTGTGTTAGCTCGTAGCTTAGTTCCCCGTGATTCCTTTCCATCCATCTTCGAATGTGTGGAATGATACGGTAGGTCCAACGGCCAGTTTGTGCCTCGTTCCATCTCTTTTACCATTTTGCGATGGATTCTCGCCGTGCTAGTTGCCGTCGAAGTACAATAGACTCACCGATTGCATACATATTGTCGTAGAGACGCCGACCTTCATCCGCCAAGATGTCTATGGGGATTGTCCTTGCCAGTACCTATGCTGCTTCTCCTGATGTCGTTCGATAAGCATTGCATACCCGGAGTGCACTTAGTAGGTACGCCATTCCAAGTTTTCCGCAGTTTGATTTGTTTTCCAGAACGGTTGCCCAAACTGGAGCTGCGTAGAGTAGCACGGAACTAACTACCCTTGAAATAAGACGACGTCGACTTTGTCTTGGTCCACCAATGTTCGGTAGTATCCTCGAGATCGTTACAGCGATGGAAGATGCTTTAGTTGCAGCGCACTCAATGTATTTTTTAAAGTTGAGCCCTTTGTCAATCATTACTCCCAAGTATTTAAGCGGCTCTTGGGAGTAAATTGTTTTTCCACCAACTTTAATTTTCACGGTCGTGTCTTTCCTTCTTTTGCTTATTAGCACTAGTTCCGTTTTATGTTCAGCAAGTGATAGACCGGACTTTTTCAACCAGGAATTGATCTCCCATATCGCTTCATTTGCATAGATTTCGATCTCGTCTAAGCGTTTTGCCACTATTGTTACCCCGATATCGTCCGCAAAGCCAATAGTTGTCACGCCATTAGGAAGGCGTAGCGTCAGCACTCCGTTGTACATAATTAACCACAGTAAGGGACCTAAGACAGACCCCTGTGGTACGCCGCACGTCATTGGGAATAATTTCTCTCCATCGTCCGAGTCGCAATATAATCTTCTTCCAAGAAGAAATGCAACAACGATGCGTACAATGTACTTTGGAACCTTTAGTTTGGTTAGAGTCTCTACGATTTTCGTCCACTTTGCAGTGTTGAAAGCATTTTTTACATCGAGGGTCACCACTGCGCAGCATTTGTCATCTTGTATTGCAGCGCGAGCCAGGCCAGTCACCATGTTGATTGCATCGATGGTTGATCTCCCCTTACGAAACCCGAATTGCTTGTCGGATAGGCCTCCTTCCTTTTCCGCAACAGCGAGCAGCCTGTTGTATAATACTCGTTCAAATAGTTTACCAATGGTATTGACCAAACATATCGGTCGATATGAGGAGCGGTCTCCCAATGGTTTACCTGGCTTCGGAATAAGTATCAACTTTTGCAGCTTCCATTGCTCGGGGAATTCTCCTTCTCTAAGGCATGCCGTAAAAACTTTGGCAAACACACCTAGTGCTGACCTGGCTGCCACTTTCAGGGCGATATTCGGGATTCCATCTGGCCCTGGGGTCTTATTTTCAAAAATTTCCTCTTCTACCACTTCAGGGATTTCGTCGGGGTTTACATGCACTTTAGGCAGATTTGTGTAGTTCACAGCTTCTGGGAAGAGAGTGTCCACTATGTTTTCTAGTAATTTTGAGCAGGTAATCGGTGGGGAGCGCTTGCCTTTCCTGTAGGCGCCACCCCATGGATCAGAATCAGCTTCGGTACACATCCGCTTGAAATGTTCGAATTTGCTCTTCGTGATAGCTACTTGCAATTTTTTCCTCGCGTTCTTGTATTGCATGTGCAGCTCAACGAAGGTTGATTTCTTCTGCGCTGGGAGCATCTCCTAGCTCTGAGGCACTTTTTCCGACATTCCTCAATTTCTGAATTCTCCTATTTTGGCACGTGTAAATCCGTTCTCTGGATGTTTTTTTACATCTTCTATAGCACGACTTCCGCAGCTCCATACCGCGGCTTTGCTGTTTTTGTCAGCTACCCATACTCCGCTATGAAGATTTTCATATTGTTCGCATACAATAGCTACGTCGACACTATTTTCAAACACGCTCTGGGAGAGTAGGTCTTGGGCCGCTCGACAGTGGTTCAGATTTAGTTGCATAAACTTCATTTATGCTTATTTATGAACGCCTTTCTGAATACTGGGCAATTACTGCTTGCTGCAATGTGGGCGCTGTCGCTATTTTTCATTTCGACACAGAACACGCATTTGGGTTTTCCGTTGCAATCCTTCGCAAAATGGCTTTGCTCTCCGCACTTGCGACACAGACTAGATCTGTCTTGTGAGCTGGTACAGGCTTTCGCAATGTGGCCGAACTGCCAGCACTTAAAACATTTATGCACCTGACTTTGCTCTCGTATCCGGCAAACCATCCATCCAATACGAACTTTACCTGCTGCTATCGCCTTTTTTTGCTGCTTCGATAGGAAGACTTATCGACGCTATCTGTGTATCCCCGTACGCCTTCCTAAGTCGTAGCACGTTGGCCTCGCTCACTGACTGTAGTCCTAATTGAGATTGCAAGGCTTCACAGATCTCCGACTTCGTGGCGATTTTATCCAAGTCCTTACATTCTATCACCACTGAATCTCTGCTCATTTTGATTGCTGCAGCCTCACCTAGCACCACTTCGATTTTTTTTCGTAGGTTTTCGCCTGCATCTTCACCCGCTGTCTGTCCGTCTGTCTGTCTGTCTGTCTGTCTGTCTGTCTGTCTGTCTGTCCGTCACACGCATTTTTCTCGAAGACGGTTGTAGCGATTGGCACCAAATTTGGTAGAAAGGTGGGAACTGTGAACGCTCACGCATATAGGGAGTTACATCCTTTTACGACGAATTTAAGGGGGGGTCCCCATACATGCAAAGGGAGGGTGTAAATTTTTTTTTCATCAAATATAGTATAATCATGTGGGGTATCAAATTAAAGGTCTCGATTAGTACTTTTCGAAGCCAGTCTTAGTTTTGAGATTTGTTGAAAAGGTGGGGGGTGCGGCGGGTTGAAAGTGGTCATTTCTTTAACGAACCCATTCTCAGAAACTACCAAACCGAAAAATCTGAAAAAAATCAGGGGGGCTGTCACTATATGGTGCCTAGGCTCCGAAATACCGATACCTGTTCAAATAAAGTTAATAATAGTACATTACTATAATTTTTAGTAATTGACAGGAAAACCCCCCTTAAGTTCACCCTAGAATCACAAAATTTTGCAACAACATAGGCTACAGCATAGAGCATGATCCTGTCAAATTTGGTGAAAATCGCACTATTACTAACAAAGTAATACTAGGTCAAAGCTGTCGCTTCTCTGCAAATTCCAGACTATGAATGTCAATATCACTTGAAAGTGGCTATTTTCACATAATATATGCATATTTTACGTGCTACATGCTAATGGGACAAATGCACACCCAAATCTCTTTATAAAAGAAATACACAAAACCTTTCATACCTGAAGCGTCTAGCTTCCGGTTTCCCGATTTGTTTGATATCTGTAGCAGATAAAGGTGAAATGCCCGTGGTGTGCAAACACTGAATATCCTTTGCAATTTTTACAGATTCTTTTAAATATCGAGATAGTATGGGCTAGATGAAATCTTCTCATCTTTCTCTATTTTTTTGACTTGATTTAATTACAGAATTCTTTGCAGAGAATTTTTGTTTAAGGATTGAGGAGTCTTAAGTCCGCATATACTTGATGTCGGACCGGACCAAATGGAAAGCAACACTCTTTATGGTCCTCGGACTTCTCTGTTTGGGTTTAACACCCAAAGTTCCAAAATCGAAAGAGGAGCGAAGACGGCTATGGTTTGGTACCAATAACCTCGTAATGACAGTCTGCGAGGCTTTCATGCCCAGGAGAATAGCCAGCGTTGACAAACGGTGGACAGCGGAAATTGTCGAGCTGCAGAAGGAGTGTCATAAACCTTGCGTTTGCCACAACATTTAAATGCCTGGAAGGGGGCATAATACATCCCAATGATAGGATACAGATTAGCTAAAGGGAGGCTTCGTAGCGTGATAGACAATCGCATTAGGAGATGTATATGTATGGGGATGTTCATGCACAGGCCCGGTACCCGAGAGCGGACACTATACTATGCCAACCTTATGAGGTAGAGGGTTAGGCTGCCTTATTGTTCTGACTTACTCCAATACCTAGTTGGCGAGAGAGATGCTCTGGCGGCTGAGTGAACACTACATTCCTGGTGACCATCAGATCATCTTTCTTGACATTGGAAACTGGTTGACAGTCAAAGACGTAACAGAAGTGGAAAAAATTAGCAATAGGGTTTTCGAAGAGGAGAAATTCCAAGTAGCCTTAGAAGGCTGTTATGAGTCAAACGGAAAGGTGTTGGAAAAGGTGAGCCAGTTATGTCGGCGGATAACAGAGGCTTGCAGTTTTACAACGCTGCGACGACGTTTTCACCACCACAAAGAAATCTTGTTGAGAACAACTTGCTTGAAAGCGAGGAGACTTTGCCAGAAAATCGGGAGCAGGAGAAAGAGAAGCCCTTAAGGTCATATAGGAAAGTAAATGGAATTACTAGTGGAAACTGTGCCTAATACAAACCCGGGGGCCGCTCCCTGCAAGATAGGGTAATATACAATAGGCTGTTTCCGTTCGTCGATCTAGTCGGTGGTTTATCGGAGTTCTACGGTCGTTGCGATAGCAACTGTCGTGGGGTTGGCGTCGGCCGTAAGTAAGTACTGCGCGATGGTAACGCTTGATGTCAGGAATACTTCAAATTCGCCCAATTGGGGGTTTTTTTGACGACACCCTTGGCTAAATCGGGTATATCTTGGTAAGCTCGTCTAATTGAGGGTTTCCACTCGAAAGGACTTCTTTGGTACGAGGCCGATGGCGGCCGGAAGAATACGTTGTGCTATTGTGCGGTCCGTGCTGTGGAACGTAATGCATGACGGAGTGCTTGTCCTTCGCATGTCAGACGCAACGTTGTTGCGTTGTGATTGACTAAATTGGATCTGACGGAGGTAATCTCTATTACAAATCGTTGGAAAAACAATAGTGTCAAAATCCGGGTTGGTAATTACAAGGTTCGATAACCGATCCATGGTCAATAGACTAAGCAATACTTCTTACAAAAGAGAGGTTTAGTAAAGAAGAAACATATATTGTGAACAATGTCATTAAAAATAGATTTCAGCCAGCTTTTATCTATAGTTAAACAAGGAAGAAGTAGGAAACGAAGATATGAAATCGCTTGACTTCTTCTTTTTCTTCAGCCTTTGTCCCGTTCACAAGCGGGGTTGGCTCGTCGTGATCGGTTTCGCCATTTGGCTCTATCGAATACCTGATCTGGGTGCAATCTCGAGGCTTTTAAATCCCCATTCAGCGTATCAAGCCACTGTTGTTTAGGTCTGCCTTTTAGTCGTTTACCATTTACTTCGATGTTCAGACCAATCTTGGCAAGTGAATTCTCGTTAGCGCGAATTGCGTGACCATACCATCGAAAACGCCTATCTCGCCACTTTTCCACGATCGGTGCAACCCCATAACGATCGCGGATATTCTCATTTTGGATGTGATCAAAACATGTCACGCCACTAGTCCAACGTAACATCATCGTTTCCATTATCGCAACACTCCAACACTCAGAACCATAGAGAGCGACAGGACGGACAACATTGGGGTAAATTTTAGATTTGAGACGTTCGTTGATACGTTGATCACAAAGAACACCAGCTGTGGAACGTCACTTCATCCAGGTTGCGTTAATGCGTGAAGCAATTTCATAACGCAGTTCTCCATTGGCTGATAGCGTTGACCCGAGGTATTTAAATCGCTCAGTTCTGGACAGATCACTGCCGCTGACAGTGATTGTGCCTGTTTCATGGGGATCGGCCGTCAAAAATTCAGTTTTGTTTAAATTCAATCTGAGACCGTGTTGCATGAGGCGGTCATTCCATTTTTGAAGAAGTTGCTCGAGATCATTTTTGCTATCAGATGCTAGGAAAACATTATCTGCATAAAGCAGTGTGTAGGGCGCTGGACGTTGGATATCCCGTGTGACAGTGTCCATAACAAGGACAAAGAGGAGTGGTGAGAGGGCACTTCCTTGATGAGCACCAACAGAGACAAGAAGCGGTTTTGATACACCCGCCATACTTCGAACTTTACTTTTCGGATCGTGGTAGAGCAATTGAACCCAGCGCACGAGTTCTTCTGGCACGAAGTGTTGTCGTAAAGCATACCAGATGAGTTCGTGTGGTACACGGTCAAACGCTTTCTCTAGATCCAGAAAGGCAATGTAAAGAGGGCGATGCTTCTCACGGTGTTTCTCCATGAGTAACCGCGCAGCGTGTATTGCATATGAAATCGCTGTTTAAACAAGATTTAATGAAGTAGGGTACAATACGAGCCAACATAATATACTCGATGGAAATGTTCCCCCCCTTGTGACGGATTATGGACAAAGAAGATTTTGAGACGGCAGAATCAAGGAAGAATGATAGTTTCGAAGGGTTGTTGAACACCGAAAAAGACCCTAAAAGTAGGATCTATAGGATCTCTTGCGAGGAATGCCATGCGCTCAGTTCCTTACGGGACACAATGGTTACAGAAAATAGTAGTGCATCGGTTTGGATTAGACAAGTCCCCCGACGGGATGACGCAGCGTCTGATGAGTTGCCTCTGCCCTGGTACGAAACCGTAGCCGTCTTCAGTTCAGTGGAAATTCGACATTTTGGCGAATTTGCCAAAAATTTTACTTTTTGATTGAATCCTTTTTTATTCACGGTTTGAATGCAACTAATTACACTTCGATCGCCGGAAAAGATCTCTAGGCAAATTCACTTAAATTTTATTGTTTTTGGAGTATGCAATTGGATCGAGGATTGTATGTGGGTAGAATTGATAAATGTTACTCTGGGAATTGAGGAATGCGCTGGTCTTAATTACAGGTAAGTGCTGATTTGAGGAGTGCTTTGTTAAGGATGCTGGGAGTCCTAAGTCCGCACCCACTTGATGACGGACCGGGCTACTTGGCAAGCAACTTACTTCCTCTTTTGTAGTCCACGGACTCCTCTTTTTTGGGTTAAACACCCAATTTTTAAAAAAAGAACGAAAAAGTTGACTGACAGTTTCGTCCAGGGCAGAGGCAACTCATCAGACGCTGCCTCACCTCTGCCCTGGGGGCAGCGTGAGCGAAAGTAACGACAGATGGTAATTGCTCCATTTAAATCTAATCCCCAATAGGTGATGGGTACGAATTATATTCAAGTGAAATCCGTCTTAAGTTCAGACGTACACTGCACAGTCTATGTGCTGTGAGAGCTCGTTTCAACAAAAAGCATACTCCACAGAAATGGCGACAGCACACCTTGAGGGCAACCTTTCGTTGCTTCTGTTGTTAGGTATCGATCGACACCCACTTCAGCATACAGCAACTTCTGTGTTAGCATAGCATGGATCCACTTAATTAAAGCATCATCAACAAAATCCGCTTTGGCGGTATCAAAAAGTTTTTGAAAAGGCGCACACTCAAATGCCCCTTTAATGTCGATAAACACCCCCCATCGCGTACTCACCCTTCAGAGTTGCATACTCTATCTTTGAAACCAAAGAATGAAGAACAGACTCACAGGTTACAAAGATTCATAGGGTAAATGAGCGGAGGCAACTATGATGTTTTTCCTCTCGCCACTAATCTGGCGTTGCACGATGACTGTACTAAGTCTTTGGAACAGAAGTGTCTCAGCATGGTTGCCTCTAACTATCTTTACATTAGAACACAAGCTCTCGGTCTTATGGACATTTCATCGTAGAAGATCCTAGTCTCCTTTACTGTTCCAAGGCCAGAGATTCTATTAATTCGAACTCATGGCTCTTGCACAAAAAAAAATGTAGGGGAAATCCTTCAACTTTGTCAGCCTTTTCGACCTAAACTGTTAGAAGCGTATGCCGCGGTCGGTGTGTGACGGGGTTTCCCCCACACAGTACCGCCAGAGACTTGATCGATGATTTCTCTGAGAAAAGCCGCATTTGGAGGTAAATCAGTTCCCATGTGCTCATCCATGGAAGGTCTCATCTCATCCCGCAGAGCATTCGTCTGTTTTTCATTTAACATTTTGACTGGTTTGCGGTGTCCGGTTTGCATAGATTCGATCACTCAAGCTGGCATCAAGTCAGTTCAGTTACGTCTCTGGTTTCCCTTTTTTCCGCCTCTTCCGTAGAAGGTGTAGGAGAAGTTACTAGCAATAGGATTCACTCTGTAATCCCTTCACCGGTGTGAACCTCCATACGGGGGTTCCGCCACTGTATGCACTATCCTCCGCACCGAAGATGTTGTAATTTGTTCTATACTGTGTGAATCGACGACCATCATTGTTGTGCTCTCCTGAGCAAACTCAGACTCTTTCGGTCCAGTTCGAATACCAAGCTGAAACCCTCCACCCTTGTAGATTTTTCCTTCCTGCCATTCACGAACTTTGCCCTCCAGTGTCCAAAGCCTATGCCCGGGTTCTGTTCACCCAGCATGCGGATGATGTCCTCTGCCTGCTTTCGAGGGCCCGGTAACCAACATCCGACATGTTCTGTCTTGTGCAGCTCAGTGTTCACAATAGTGAACTTGGCCCGACTGCCAGGACTCAAAGTCGGGATTACCTACTGGAGCCACTTTAAGGCAGTCCCATCAGTGCATTCCAAATGGAAAAGCTCATCGCGAAAACCTTGATTGTTAAATTTTGGCTACTTTTCTGGCCCCAGCATTTTTTCTACAGGCATTCCCGGAGGATGGTAAATTGTCCCTTTGACAAATGACATGGAAAAATTTCTATCCTTGGAGGAAACTCCTACGGCAGCAGTCAGAAATGAGGCTGCAGCTTGCGCATACGTCCTTTTCTTTTTCGCCTCTGTGTCCGTATTCCTATGAGAGGGACCAGCTTCGTTGAGATCTCTCTCGCTAATTTGATCACCTGCCGGCGCATCGGGCCTAATCCCCGCGGAATACATGGATGTGGTACCTGGTGCGGAGAACAATAAAGCGCATTACCGCTGACAGAAGAGTCTGGTGCGTCCAATGTGGGTCTTACCGTGGTTACTAATTTATATCCACCTTCCGTCCAAGATTCTGCTTTCTTGTGTCCGGTTTCTCTGGCCATTACCGCAGCTAGTGGTACAGCCACGTCCATGTCCTCATTCCCAAAGTGCTTCATCTTCCTTCACAGTGCCTTCTTGGGCCTTTCCAAGTTTCACTGTGTCCAGGCCGCTTGGATCCATTTTCACATACCGGCGTTAAACCAGTAGCGTCCACATCACAAGCTTCTCTTTCTTCCGCTCCTCCTGGTAAGGGTGAAGGAGAAGGTTCTGACAGGCAGGATTCAGCCTGTAGTTCTCCCTCCCTAGTAGCCGAAGTTCCCTTCTGCCGAACCTTCCCCTTCTTTTGTGGGTAGATTTGGGCTGTAGTACTGCGGACGGGCCGACCGTAGTCGGATTTCCAGTTTCTCCCAAGTTGAGAGTTACCGTACTTTCCTTTTTGGCTTCGGTAGGCACTAAATGCAAGCTTTCCACTGGGTCGGAAAACATGCCTTCTACAGATTTACCTATAGAGGGGTATGAATGTGGTGATGCCTCCAAAATCCACGCCTCGGTCGCGACATGATTGTTCATGGTCGCGGGTGGATTCGAAGTCTGCGACTTCTTACCACTTGGTGAGTTTAAATCCTTTGTTTCTATATTCATATTTTGGACATCCTTAGTGTAGTAGTAAACTACTACAGGCTCCCCCACCACGAGAAGGTGGTGTCGAAGGGGGGAGTCTCCCTAGATTTTCAATCGAAGTCCCTCCTGCATATCTTTTGAGGAAGTTTGAACTAATTGTCTGCCTGCTTGCCTGACCTGTTAGTAATAGTTACCTAGCTGTTTCCCTTAGGTTAGGGCGCTAAACCACGGTTTGTTCGTTTCGGGAATGTGACAAAGTGGCACGTTGGATTCAGGGTCTCGTAGGAAGCATTCACCCTTGCTGTCCAGCTACAATTTGACCCGGGTCGTCGTGTCGTCCGTGCGGAGAAAAACATAAACATCCCACTGAAACGTATGACCGAGACCATGGCAATTTTTAGTCGGTAACTAATGTGCGCCAATTCAGGACCAACGAATACCAAAGGTTAATGTTGAGTATAATCAGTTTTTGAGTACAATAATTACTAAATCATTACCCATTGTTCTCAGCATGAAAGGTGGAATTTGGCGTACGTTCCAGTAACGAAGAATCAAACACATATGGGGGTGAATCCTACATCCTCCCAGATTCCAAGGGCATGAGTGGAATTACGCATTTGAAAGGATTAAAGCTCAGACAACAATACAACAAATTGTCATAAACAGTTCTTATCTAATATTGGATCGCTCAATCTGGACAGTGAGATCCAGCGTACACAGTATAATTCGGCTTTTCTCCAGCATTAAGGGTAGCTTTAAGCTTATTTACCTGCCGTTTCCACTTCTGCGCATGTCCTTGCTGGGAAAACAACGCTGCTAGCAAGCCGACGAAGTAACTACCCCCAGAGCGTTCGTGGAGCTTGGTGGCTCAAGAAAGCTTACAACTGTGCGTTTACCGAAAGAAAAGTCGGAAAAAATCAATAGAGTTTTTTCGGTGACTATATTCGTGGTTCCCTACTCGCGTTCAGCTTGAGGGAATTCGCCCACTTCTCGTCCCGCAACCAGCGTATCGCACCCACGCTGCTTGTGCTCTATCAGGCTGGGAAGCTCTCAGTTCCAGGAAAATTTTCAATGAAAAGCATCCACACTCAGATTTCGCCTACAATCACATCGATAGCAGTTGGTCGGATGGTTCCATCGCGATAACATTATTTAGTTTAGATATCTGAACTTGAGTTGTCCTTAATCAGCATTTGTGGGGGAGGAAATCCTAGTTGAATTTTAAAAGGAGAGCCAAGTGTTGTTCTGGACGAGATCGAATGGTATTCAACAGACAATTTCAGTGTTTCTTGTTTCGATACTGAGTTTCCAAAGTTTTTCCTTACATGCATTCCGTGGAAATTTTCAGAACCGGATAGTCGTCGTCGCGTCTTAGTAAGGAAAATTTTCAATTGCCTTAAGTACCATCGAGTGAATCTCCCTTCAGCCGCCAGCATGGACTAAAAAGGAATATTGCAACATACGCAATTAGAGGTAAGTTCAGGATAGATTGGGAGCGTGAGAAAAGATAAATAGCGCTAGGGGCTGCAGATATGTCCTCCATTGAAGCAAGTGGAATAGATAAAACGAGTGGGTGTTCGGTTCCATATTGAGCCATTTATTTGCACCCTGTTTAATGGCGACGTAAGCTCCTGGACGGCCAGGACACTATGTCCTGCATGTTTCCGCTTTTCATTACTAACCAACTGATGGGTGTTTTCTCAATTATTCTCTGAAATTCTGTTTTCCATTCAACGTTGCATATTTTCCGTGGAGTTGGGGTGTTTAATGTGGGCATTGCGATGGTAATGGCGATAATCTGTTTTGATTATCGACGAAAAACCTGTTGACTTTATGTAATGCCAACTTGTGCGGTTACTCCGAACAATATATACTCAGTGGAGCTTTTATTTAACCATTCCAACCCTTATATCTGTGTAGGTGCGATTAGACAGATATTGGGAGGTTTTTTTTTCCACTTCACGCAGCGAGATTAATGGAGATTTACATTTCGCTTGTAATAACTTTGCAACGGACATGCTTCCCCCGGAATGGGGCTTATCTTTGTGCTCTGCAAAATATGGGTTACAGTTGCTACGTGTACACTTTTCCTTTCCGTTTTAAAATTGACTTGTTGAATGCTCCCCAGGCATATTTGCCTTTCATATTTGCTATTGATATTTGGCTGGAACAATAAATGCGGTCTGCGAATGGCCATAATATGCCTAAGGAGCGGGGTCTTATGGAAATCCTTCGAGAAGTTTTTGCAAGAAATTGAAAGTGGGCGTGGAGGATTCAGTCGTCATCTGCATACAATGACAATGATACGCTTCCATTATAGTGCGAATTTCCAGGAATTTCTTCTTCTCTGCTTACGTCAAGAGCAAGGAATTTGTTTTCTTGAACAACTCACTTGGGTCTGCAGGATACACAACATTATTCATCCCTTCTATGGGTTTGTCAACCCCATGGGGATCTTTCCTATTGATATTGAGAATTCTATTGTTTGATATGCACATATGCAACAGGTAGATTGTAGGACTTTTTCAACTTCGTCCTTTTGGTGAAAGTGGCCATTGACTGGAGTCCTCAAGGAGTCCCATCAGGAGGTTGGGGTTAGATACTGGGGATCCATTATCTCCTTCTTTGAAAAGAGGAGACCTATCATAATATTTTCATCTAGTCCGAATAATTACTCCTTCGGCCGATATAACCTTGATAAAGACTTTCACATGTCCTTTATTTCTTTCTGTTCCTTTCACCTTTTCATATCTTTACGTTATCGAAAGATATATTTTTTGGGTGGCCTCGTTTCATTATGTTTTTGTCTCTGATGGATTTGGATTAGATTGTGTTTCCGATTTTACCTGGAAGTTTTCCTTGTTTCAGTTACCTAGTTTCATCTTTTCCTAACTATGCTCCTTATTTATTTAGATATTAGTGAATGTACGTTGTGCTTACCCTTTTGTTTTTTGTCCATTGTGTCTCTTATATCGAATAATGCTCACAATCTAGGTCTTGGCAGGATCTTAGGTGTTTCTGCGGTATATTCTTTTCAAGGTCGTAGCTATTATAGTCGATACTTGGAAATATGCAGTTCTATTATTCAATGGGAGTCGAGAATTAACACGCGAGCCTCCCAAATGAGAACATTTATTATCATCAACGGCGCAATAACCGGTATCCGGTCTAGGTCTGACTTAATAAGGAACTCCAGACGTCCTGGTTTTGCGCCGAGGTCCACCAATTCGATATCCCTAAAAGCTGCCTGGCGTCCTGATCTACGCCATCGCTCCATCTTAGGCAGGGTTTGCCTCGTCTTCTCTTTCTACCATAGACATCCGGGCTGGATCATCCTCATCCATACAGATTAAGTCACCCGCCCATCATATTGAGCCGGATTTTATCCACAACCGGACGGTCATGGTATTTCGTCATTGTGTAGGCTACGGAATCGTCCATCCTCATGTAAGGGGCCAATTCTTCTCTCGAACGCGGCCAAGAGTTTTTCTTGCTAAGAACCCAAGTCTTCGAGGAATACATGAGGACTCGCAAGATCATTGTCTTGTACAGTAAGATCTTTGACCTTATGGTGAGACGTTCGAGTGGAACAGGAGAACAGGAGAGTTGAAATAGGCTCTGTTGGCTGACAGCAACCGTGCGCGGATTTCATCATCGTAGCTGTTATCGGTTGTGATTTTCGACGCTAGATAGGAGAAATTATCAACGGTCTCAAAGTTGTATTCTCCTATCCTTATTCTTCCTGTTTGACCAGTGTGGTTTGATGTTGTCGGTTGATTCATCTTCGGTGCTGACGTTGCCACCATATATTTTGTCTTGCCTTCATTGATGTGCAGCCCAAGATCTCGCGGCGCCTGCTCGATCTGGATGAAGGCAGTTTGTACATCTCGGGTCGTTCTTCCCATGATTTCGATATCGTCAGCATAGGCCAGTAGTTGGGTGGACTTGAAGAGGATCGTACCTCTTGCATTTACCTCAGCATCACGGATTACTTTCTCGAGGGCCAGGTTAAAGAGGACGTATGATAGGGCATCCCCTTGTCGTAGACCGTTCTTGATGTCGAATGGTCTAGAGAATGATCCTGCTGCTTTTATCTGGCCTTGCACATTGGTCAGGGATAGCCTATTCAGTCTTATCAATTTCGTAGGGATACCGAATTCTCTCATGGCCGTGTACAGTTTTACCCTGGCTATGATATCATAGGCGGCTTTAAAGTCGATGAACAGATGGTGGAACTGTTGTCCATATTCCAACACTTTTTCCATCGCTTGCTGCAGAGAGAAAATCTGATCTGTTGCTGATTTGCCTGGAGTGAAGTCTCTTTGGTATGGGCCAATGATGTTCTGGGCGTATGGGGCTATCCGGCCTAGCAAGATAGTGGAGAATATCTTATAGATGGTACTCAGCAACGTGATATCTCTATAGCTGCTGCACTGTGTGATATCTCCCTTTTTATGT
This sequence comes from Hermetia illucens, assembly GCF_905115235.1. Lineage (NCBI taxonomy): Eukaryota > Metazoa > Arthropoda > Insecta > Diptera > Stratiomyidae > Hermetia > Hermetia illucens. The sequence continues at coordinate 214,292,341 of NC_051849.1, forward strand.
ATGAGACAGATAATGCCTCGTTGCCAATCGTCAGGCATTGATTCGCTGTCCCATACCTTGAGCACAAGTTGATGAACCACTTTGTGTAACTGGTCGCCTCCATATTTAACCAATTCGGCTGTAATTCCATCGGCTCCTGGCGACTTATGATTTTTTAGCCGATGAATTGCACGGACTGTTTCTCCTAAACTTGGTGGTGGCAGTATTTGTCCGTCGTCTTCAGTTGGCGGGACCTCCAACTCGCCGATGTTCTGGTTGTTCAGTAGCTCATCAAAATACTCAACCCATCGCTCTAATATGCCCATTCTGTCGGAAATCAGATTTGCCTCTTTGTCTCGCCGGGATGAGCATCGAGGTGTATAAGGCTTCATCCTGCTGACTTGTTGGTAAAACTTGCGCGCCTGGTGCGGTTGCTCCCTGCACTTTTCTAGTTCACAGACTTGTTGGTTCTCCCAGACTTACTTTTTCCGTCGTTTCTCCGCTGACCGGAGTTTGTAATAAGTCTCCGCGCGTGCCTGCGTCCTTTGAGTATGCAACATTACTCGGTATGCAACATTCTTCCGTTCCATTGCTAGCTTACATTTATCGTCGAACCAGCCGTTTCGACTCGTTTTCAGGCTGGGGCACATTTATTTGTTGATGCGTTGCGGACGGCTGGTTGGCAATTTGGTTGAAAGTGGTCCCGTCTGGAGAGGCCCACGTATGTTTGTGGACCGCTTTCCGCGCAAACCAGGTACTTCCAACAACCATTTCGGGTGACCCTGCTAATTGAATAATCGGCAGTCCGTTATCATTTATATTTTTCTGTAAGCTATGGAAGCCAACGGATCGCATGAATACGGGCTCCGTCCCTACTTGGCTGTTAAAATTCCCAAGTATGATTTTAATATCACACCTGGGACAGGCTTTGAGGGTTCATTCTACTGCCTCGTAGAAGGTATCCTTCTCCAACTCTGTAGTCTCCTCTGTAGGGACGTAGACGTTAATGAGACTTATATTTATAAATTAGCCTCGCAAGCTCAGAGTGCATAGCCGTTCGCTTATGTTTTCTAAGCCGATAACAGCAGTTTTCATTTTTTGGCTGACTTAAGAAACCCACTCCCACACCCAACGCTGTTACATGAGCCCTATATTGGGATAGGGTATCGACTAGCTGCTTGGCAGCTCTATCTCTGTATAGGGAGCGCGCGTACTCCTTATAGGTGTTTTCAGGTATTTTCAGTTCATGCTCTAATTTCTGCTTCGACAACATCTTGACCCTCCTTAAAGGCTTTTTATCACTCAAATTCATGAGGTTTTCATACTATTAGTGTTAAACCTTCTCCAGTATTTTCAATGTATTTTTTTGTTGGGGTGGGGTAGGTGAGCAAATTTATGCACAGAGTGTTGGACTCCCGCAACGATAGGCGGCGTAGCTCTCACGCCTTGGGGAGCCGCCGAATCAGGGCATTCCTTTCACCAAAGGGAAGGGAGAGAAGGAAGGGAACTGTTAGTTCAAGCAACCCCCTTCCATCCACCTGTCCACCAGTCGAGCTCTATCTTCTTTGCATCGAACGTAACATGGCTCCATCTTTTAGCGCTCCTCAATATCTCCTCGACAATGTTATCTTGAGAGAAATCCCTTGTGTTTAAATCGAGTTGTTGAAGAATTCCATCTCATCCTCCACAAGAAAAAAATCACACCTTTTTTTCCACAATCCAATTGTAAACCACACAATCAGGAGATCGTGCCTTTCCAATCTTGTGTAGGTAAAACTGAAAACCACCATGCCCACTTAAGAGCTGGGTAACGAAATAGTCAGTCTCACCAGCTTGCGATTCAGCCACGCATCTAAGTTGCCAACGAGCAGCGCATTCCATCTGCCTCTCGTCACATTTTGCCAAGAGGGCAACCACTTCCCTTGGCTCTTCTCCCTGGCACATGCATATGGCTTTACGTTCTTTAGAAAGAAGGGTAACGGGGATCACCATCACAGCTGGTTCAGAGACAGTCCGGTACGCAGACACCACCCGCAAAGCTCCTCGTCTCTGTACTTCCGCAAAACGCTTACAATATACTTCGTTGCCAAGAGCGTCAGGACATACCTCTGCGCCGTAGAACAGAACAGACTGTATTGAACTCATCAGGAGACGTCGTCTGCTAGACTTATGACTTAAGACGGAAACTCTACCTGGTGTCTTGTTCACTGCTGCTTTAGTTTGCTCCGTAAAGTTCATCTTTGAGTCAAGAGGCAGTACAAGGTACTTAACCGCTGGTTTTGACTCGATTATTCATTCATCATTGCAAATCTTTTAATCAGGATGACTATTTGGGTTTTTCCCAGTGCAAGGTTGAAATTAAACACAGTCATCTATGCGTTTAGTCGTCACATCAATATGCAAAATTTGCTTTGCGCCTTTTCAACAGTGCGTTCAGCAACAAATCGCAACATTATTTCCATAGCCGACCAGGCGCGACGCTTGATGTCATGGCATGTCGAGTCTAAGCAGACTATTGTAGGAAGCGTTTCAGAGGTCCGGTCCTAGGATGGATCTGTGCGGTACTCCCGGTGTGACCTCCATCCGACATTTAAGACAGCGTCAGCTGCAGCGCCACCACACTCAGGAGAACCCTACAATACAGCCTCACCTGCTCCAAGAGTTTCGATAAACCTTCCGTTATTTACCTTCGTGACGTTTCAGGCACAGAAAGAGCGTCGGGATCGCTCACATCGAGAGGTTTTGTCAACCACTTCGAAGGCAAGGTATTGATGGTCGCTTGCCGAGAAGTCTGTCAGACCTTGCCACCCGTCCACCAGTAACACCAGTGATTCCGACGTAAGGTTACGTCGGGAATGCTTCCCTCGCAGCCTGGGCGCCGAAACGTTGGAGTGAATCCGCTGTTTGAAATTATGAGTCCTTTTTTCGCCGCCGTTTTGAGAATTCGTTTGCCTCTGTAATCTGGGTGAGGCATGTCCCATTCAAGTGCCCTGGCATTGAAACGCCCTCGGTCAAGATCCGTTCCTCTGTACCAAAGATAGTGTCCTCCAGAGTATCAAGCCTGCGTCGAAAGTCCGACATTCGTCTCACTGCTAGATAGACACCGGAAAACACCGAACCCAGATAAAGTTATTCCCGCAGGCATGGACAAAAACCCGAAGGTGGGTGCTGTCCTGAACCCAGATGGCAGCGGTATCTGATATTTTCGAGTGCCACGAAGCCGGGTCCTTGTTTAGGTACTGTTCACTGATGAGAACTAGATCAGCTGTGGATATCCGTAACGAACTACACCAGCAACTCGTGAGCGATTGCACTCCAGTGCATGTTTATCTGTAGGACGCGGATTATGTTAGCCTAGCTCTTTCCAGTTCTGCTCTCAAGGCTGGACACCGCCCCGAGCCCGCAGTATGCGCAACGCTCTTATTAGACGCGCCACGATCCTTGCATAAAACGCAGCTCCCCTTTTCGTTGCAGGTATTAGTTTTATGGGCATTCTGCGCATTCTGTCAAGTCTCCGGCAGGTTGCAGATGTGTGCCCATAATCTGAATATCTATAACATTTGGTTGTGGCGGCCCGCTGTTAAGAAGCTTACCCGTGTTTTGCTCGGTAACTTCCACAACAGTGAGTTTTTCGCTCGGGATTTCGCAAAGGTGATGCCAATCTGGACATTGGTTACCTCCGGACATTCGCGCATGATGGTCTCTTCTACCTCGTTCTTTTCTGTGAGCCAGTCAAGGTATCGGATTCACAGAGAGCACGTGGGGAATGCTGCATACCGAATAATCTTGCATTTTCAAAGGATGTTGGTACGCGCAGAGACTTATCACGAACTTCACAGACGGAAAAAAGCCTGGGAGAACCAACAGCTCTGTGAACTCGAAAAGTACAGGGAGTAACCACACCAGGCGCGGAAGTTTTACCAACAAGTCAGCAGGATGAAGCCTTATACACCTCGATGCTCATCCTGCCGAGACAAAGAGGGAAATCTGATTTCCGACAGAATGGGCATATTGGAGCGATGAGTTGAGTACTTTGATGAACTGCAAAATAACCAGAACATCGGCAACATCGAGGTGCCGCCAACTGAAGACGACGGACAAATAATGCCATCATCAAGTATAAAAGAAACAGTCCGTGTAATCCATCGGCTTAAAAATCGCCAGGGGCCGATCGAATTACAGCCGAATTGGTTAAATATGGTGGCGACCAATTACATCAAGCGGTTCATCAACTGATGCGCATGGGGCAGCGAATCAATGCTTGACGACTGGCAACAGGGCATTATCTGTCTTATACATAAAAAGGGGGATATCACACAGTGCAGTAATTATAGAGGTATCACATTGCTGAGTACCATCCGCTATCTTGCTAGGCCGGATAGCCCAGAACATCATTGGCCCACTCCAGGCAAATCAGTAACAGATCAGATTTTCTTTTGCAACATTTTTGTAATTTGGTATCATCATCATCATCAACGGCGCAACAACCGGTATCCGGTCTAGGCCTGCCTTAATAAGGAACTCCAGACATCCCGGTTTTGCGCCGAGGTCCACCAATTCGATGTCCCTAAAAGCTGTCTGGCGTCCTGGCCTACGCCATCGCTTCATCTTAGGCAGGGTCTGCCTCGTCTTCTTTTTCTACCATAGATATTGCCCTTATAGACTTTCCGGGTGGAATCCTCCTCATCCATACGGATTAAGTGACCCGCCCACCGTAACCTATTGAGCCGGATTTCATCCACAACCGGACGGTCATAGTATCGCTCATAGATTTCGTCATTGTGTAGGCTATGGAATCGTCCATCTTCATGTAGGGGGCCAAAAATTCTTTCGAGGATTCTTCTCTCGAACGCGGCCAAGAGTTCGCAATTTTTCTTGCTAAGAACCCAAGTCTCCGAGGAATTCATGAGGACTGGCAAGATCATTGTCTTGGACAGTAAGAGCTTTGACCCTATGATGAGACGTCTCGAGACAAACAATTTTTGTAAGCTGAAATAGGCTCTGTTGGCTGACAACAACTATGCGCAGATTTCATCATCGTAGCTGTTATCGGTTGTGATTTTCAACCCTAGATAGGAGAAATTGTCAACCGTCTCAAAGTTGTATTCTCCAATCTTTATTCTTCCCGTTTGACCAGTGCGGTTTGATGTTGTTGGTTGGTTGGTTTTCGTTGCTGACGTTCCCACCATATATTTTGCCTTGCCTTCATTGATGTGCAGCCCAAGATCTCGCGCCTGCTTGATCTGGATGAAGGCAGTTTGTACGTCTCAGGTGGTTCTTCCCATGATGTCGATATCGTCAGCATAGGCCACCAGTAATTTGGTATCCCGACGAAAAATTACTCTGGAAGACACATGTCGGAAAGCCACGAGGGCTCTGATGACTTGCAGATCCATAGCAGGAGAAAAATGGGGTTGCAGCCCGAAGATACTAATTTGGATATATACTGCAATAATAAGGCCAATGATTACCTATGGAGCGGTAATCTGGGCAGAAAGAACCGAACTCAGCACACAAGGCAGGGAATTACATAAGCTCCAAAGGCTGGCTTGCGCGTGTATCAGTGGGGCAATGAGGACATGCCCAACGGCATCCTTGGAGGTCCTTCTGGGATTAACCCCTCTCCATCTGCACATACAGATGCAGGCAAGGAGGGCAATATTCAGGATGGCCGGTAGTATGAGTGAGGCGGGGAGCTGCCTAAATCGAAGGAAGATCGATATTCTTTCTAGGCGGTATCCCGAATTACTGATACCAAGGGATAACATGACAACGAGGTTTCACTTCGATAAGAAGTTTGAAGCACGTTGGAGTAACAAGGCAAACCGGGAAAGCGTGGATGCGACATACGGCTTAAACTAGCAACTGATTACTTGGTACACTGACAGATCCCTCACAACAGAGGGACCGGGTGCCGGTGTCATTGGTCCAAGGAAAATGTACTTTGAGCCAATGGGTAGGTACACTATCATATTCCAGGCGGAAATATACGCCATAGACAAATGTGCCTCCTTTAATCTGCAAAGGAACTGTAGGGGGCAGAACATAGCTATTCTCACCCCGATAGCCAAGCAGCGATCAAGGCACTTAGGTCCAACTTGGTGAACTCTAAACTGGTATGGCTCGTCCAACAAGGTCTAGATACTTTGGGTTCCAGGCTGTGCTGGGTTGGAAGGCAACGAGGCAGCGGGCGAACTAGCCAAGAATTGAGCAGGGACGCCTTTACACGGGCCAGAACCCTTCTGTGGAATCGGAAACGGTTTCATGGCTATGAATCTAAGAAATGAAGAGGAACGATTGAAGGAACTATACTAGTCGGGCATACCAGGGATAGAGCAGTCCAGGGGGGATACGACCCCATACGCACAAAGGATTGCTTAAACCTCACCAAAAAGAACCTCCGAATTATAGTGGGAATTCTCACTGGTCATTGTCGGCTGAACTATCACCTAGGGAAGCTAGGGTTATCTACGGACACTGCCTACAGGCGGAGGACGAAACCTCTATACACGTCCTGGGACAGTGTCCGGCACTTGTGCAAAGTAGGTCAAGGCATCTGGGAGAACGCTTAATACCAGATGCAAAGCTGAAAGATCTGGAAGTGGGGAACATACTAAAGTTCCTAACGGTTATAGGCCTGCTTGAGATACTATGATTAATAGGTAAAAGGGGCACAAATTCTTCAAGGACGCGGTGCGACTTTCCCATAACAAAATAATAATAAATCCCGACGAAATTGATAAGACTGACTAGGCTGACTCTGATCAATGTGCGAGGCCAGATAAAAGCAGCAGGATCACTCCTAAGACCTAAGACTCTGTGATGACTTTAATCTTCCTATGCTGTCCTGGCCTTCTCTCCCTCCCAAATAATTCCACGCACCCTTCCTTTCCTTTATCCACTTTCATGTACACCTCTAATTTAACCTTTCTAGAAACCACTTAGATCGCACTTTTCGCCTTGTCCTCTCTAACCTTCTTATGCGTTGCCTTCCCCAATCCACTCATGCCCACTCTTACGTCGCCCCTGACGCCCATCATCCTGCTCTCAGATATCCCGATTCCACTTTCTTGTCGCGCGAGTTATGGGTTATACACTAACCCTTCTTAAAAAAAACAAAAGTTTTAAGTTTTAATTATTTATTCGGGCAGCGTTCCTGCCAAAATCCCGATTACAACTCGATTTGTTAATTTCTATTTCTGACTTTTATACATTTGATTTGCTTAATATGATATGCTTACTTCGAAAATGCACATCCGGCATGTGCTAGAAAGATATCTGATACAATGAACTTGCCGGAAAAATGTATTTTATTACAAATTTGTGAAAAGTGCAATTTGGAATAAATTTATGTTTACTTAAGGTGAAAATATAAATTGTATGTAAATGTAGGATGTTGATGGTTGTTATGGGGACATAACTCGCGCAAGCTTACCAAGTTCAACTTTTGTTAGGCAAACTTCGAAGGTCTGAACTCAGCCCTGGCGGCAATCAACTGGTTTCCACTCCTTTCTCCATTAACGTGTGACCAAGCACTCAACACTTTTTATACCATTTTGTCTGATCGTCTCCCCTGTCTGGTTCACCACTGAAGTCCATAAAAAACTTCGTCAAAAACACATTGCGAGGAAGAAGTTTCTGTCTTCTAGGACCTATGCGTTCCTCGATCAAATCCTTAATACGCAAGTCCAGAAACGAAGATTTGACTAGTGTTGAAGACTCACTAAAGCGCGGAAACCAAACCTTTCCAACTTCCGCTGTTTTGCCCAGGTATCCCCTCTGTCTATTAAATTCATTCGCTCTTTAGCTAACTATCTTGTGATTTACTCTGCCGCTACTTTTCCTCAGTCTATGTTCCCTCTCCTTCCTCCTCATCCCTCTCGCTAGTGGACATTGCCTACCATTCCCTTTCTTACCCTTACCCTTGTCGAGTACCTCATTGGCAAACTCGATGCCAATGTCGGCCATGGCTACGACGGTCTTCCAAACCTCTTTTTGCTTAAAACTGGTCAGTCCATCTCCCTTTCTTTATCTCCTATTTTCAACAAAAGCCTCGAAGAGAATCATTGTCCCGGCTTGTGGAAATAGGCTCTTATCATCACCATTCACAGAAGTGGCTACTGTACGCTTGCCAAGAATTACCGTCTCATCTCTCTCTATCCTCCTCTCTAGCTGTTCCAAAATTTTGGGAATGTATGTCAGCGACTGGTTGTCCGCCCACTTTGGCAACACATAGTGAAAGAGCAAAACGGCTTTGTTAAGCGTAGGTCCGGTCCCTCCAACTTGCTTGACTTTACCAACTTTGTCGCGAAAGGTGTAAATTCACGGAAAGAAGTACATACCATTTACACTAACGTCGCTAAAACCTTCGTCACAGTAAATTACAAGATGCTTCTATCCAAACTCTTGTCTCTAAACGTTCCCATACCACTTTTTTTATGGTTTGCCTCTTACCTTTCCAACCGATCCTGCCACGTCTCTTTTGGCGGCTGCGCATCCCGCTCCTTCTCCCCCCTCTCCTGGCGTTCCACAGGGACCTATTCTGGGTCCTTTTGTTATTTTGATTTTTTATCAACGACCTGTCACATTTTTTAAACTTTCCTGGGGTCTGATGGACTACTCCGAAGATGAGGCAGACTCTGCCTAAGGTTAGCACGCCAGACAGCTTTTAGGGATATTGAATTGGTGGACCTCGGCGCGACACTGGGATGTTCCTTATTAAGGCAGGCCTAGAGCGGATACCGGTGGTTGCGCAGTTGATGACGATGATCATGGACTACTCCGTCGCTAACAATATTACCTGCCATCCTGCGTCTTATAACACACATAACGCAGTCATCTTTAACGTGCCCTTTGCAGAGCTCGAATTCTACTTCCATTCCCCGATTCCTAGGATTTGCCGATGCTACAACGCATAATACCTGGGTCCTTTTAACTTCTCTTCTTTAAGGTTTAAGCTAAGATTATTCCTCCTCCTGAGGACAATAAGTAATTGGAGTTTACTCTGTTTATTGTCCGTTAAATAAATAAGTTAAATAAATAAATAAATAATTTCAAGGACGCTGCAGGAAGGTTAGTTTTCCATTGGAAGATTATAAGGTTTTCAATATAAACTCTTCGGGTGGGGATGACGTAAAGGCTCTGATCCTCATTCGATTTGACCCTTACACCGATGCCATTGAGTGAGTATTAGCTTTACAATAGTCGAACACAGATGATTCAATTGATTCAAGTGGATTATAGCCTTGGTCCCTATGAGCCATTATTTCATAGAAGCTATCATGTAGGGAAAAAATGAAGCACAGCAGAATGTTAATTTCCTCCAGGGCGTAGAGAGGAAATTCGGGCCCGGGGTGAAAATTGTGCGGAAAACTGGGAGCCAATGTGAAAGTTATACGAGTTTTTTTTTTTTTTTTCTCTTCAGCCTTTGTCCCGTTCACAAGCGGGGTCGGCTCGTCGTGATCGGCTTCGCCATTTGGCTCTATCGAATGCCTGATCTGGGTGCAATCTCGAGGCCATCCAGCGTATCAAGCCACCGTTGCTTAGGTCTGCCTTCTGGTCGTTTACCATCGACTTCGATGTTCAGGTCAATCTTGGCAAGTGAATTCTCGTTTGCACGAATTGCGTGACCATACCATCGAAGACGCCTCTCTCGCAACTTTTCCACGGAGAAATAATATCGGTGACAAAATGGAACCATTACGGGCCCCGCTTTAGTTCTCAAATTCTTTCGAGAATTTACCTCGGTGCGGTACGTGATATTTTACAACATCATATTGGTCTTTATCCTAGCTATTAGTTTTTCAGCTGACGCTGTCGAAAGGCTACTCTTTAAGGGACTTAAATAAATCGTTGTGACTTGAAACTTTTTACCAGGTCACCAATTCGGTTTCCGTGAAAAGCATTCCACAATTCAACAGATGTCCAGGATAAAATATCAGATTGAAAAGTGTGTGTACTCTGACGCCCCAATTCACAGGACATAAGCAGGCCATATGGAAGGATGCTATATGGAAAAACAGCTGGGATTGGTATAGACCGCTGTACCTGCACATGTTGAAAATAATCATATCCCTTTTCTGTGGCAACGGTGCGAGCTAAGTGTATGGTCGATGCGACAGCAACGGTTGATCTGGCTTAGGTGGCTATGTTCGTTGGTAAGTGCTAGATGTCGAAAATCCGTTTAATTTGGCTACTTTGGGGCTGAATTAGGGGCATTTTAGCTTAACTGGATACTCTTTGCCATTTGGCTAAGTTAATCGAGAGTTACTTATCGGAGGGGCTTCTTTGGCACTAGATGAAGGACGGCCGAAGGGGTACCTTAAAACGATCGTGTACAATGGAGTGCTTGGACCTTCGAGAGAGAGGCGGTCCGCAATACCAAACGCAGGGTAAGCAATATTGTTAACTATCTGGGGTACTGACTAATACCAAGCTGAGTTTAAAGGGCCACATGGACTATGCGCTAGGAAAACCAGCAAAAGTTGATTCATATTTACCGAGAATGATGTTCAATATCGGAGGACCAAAATATAGACGCAGACGGATTGTAAAATGCATTTTGCGGGGGCATTTGACAATGCGGTGACCTGCATAGCATTATTTCAGCGGGGCAGATAATCCCTTTGATTCCTCCAGCGAATTACCTCTTCTGGAGAAGGTGACAAATCCGTCTTGGTTACCTGCAGATTGCTAAAGAGCTACTAAGAAGGAACTATGAAGGAGGCAGCAACGGTGGTATGATTACAAAAGAGGCCACTGGGACCATATACTGATCCCGTCTATTGAGAAATAGATCGGACTAAGCACGGACAATTTAATTACCACTGAATATTGTTCCTTACGGGACACGGTGGTAGGAAGTATTTGCATCGCTTTGGACTAGAAAGTTTCTTTCGACTCTCCCGAATGCATCGCTACTCCCGAGGACCTGTAGCACATTATGTTTTATTGAGAGAAGAAAATGGAATGGTATTCCTAATGCATACATTGGACTCCACAATCTTGTAGAGGGGATACTGAGGTCACAGGTGAATTAGATTACAGTAAACATAGCGATAGCCATGATCGAAATGAAATTTCAAGAACTAGAACTAGCCCAAAAACTGTCTCGGGTGCATGATCTTAGCATGCAGGTGCAAATCAAAACTCTCCCTATGAAGTATTATAATACTTCACGGTGGTCCGCAGGGAAATGGGTCGAATAATGGGTTTTAGTGGTTGAATTCTACACACTGCTACAATCTGACACAAGAGGGTCTCTTTAAATTTTTCTCTACCTACGTAGAAACCCCCAGAGGTTCTGCTTTAGATGGCATACACCTTTCAGCACAGGTCAGAAACACGGCTTGAAGGATGCGATGACTCTACCGGGAAGTATCCCAACTGGCCTCGTTTATTGAGATAAGGTAAGTAATTGCAGGGGTGCTACTTGTACCACTTTGAATTGGAAGATTTTTTGAATTGTCCTAGATATGGTAGCACATCGGAGGGTCAGAACATGTTTAGATTAGATATGATTTCTGATGCTTGTCATTGTAGAATTTAAACATATAGCTTCTCCTTGTTAAAAATATATTTTATTTAGCAGATAAGTCCTTATTTCGGGAGCTACTTACTCCAGATTTAAGCTGAGAGAAGGATGTTAAAGGCGCCAACGGAAAATTCGCTCGTAGTTATTCCTGTAATTATAAAAATTCAATGAGTTGAAAATGGGGGGCATAATGTCGTCCGTCCTGTCGCTCTCTATGGTTCTGAGTGTTGGCCGACTATAAGATACAATGGCCGACTATAAAAGACAAAGAACAGCGTCTTGCGGTAATGGAGACGAAGATGTTGCGTTGGACTAATGGCGTGACACGTTTTGATGATATTCGAAATGAGGACGGGTTGCACTGATCGTGGAAAAACTGCAAGAGAAGCGTCTTCGATGGTATGGTCACGTAATTCGCCCAAACGAGAATTCACTTGCCAAGATTGGTCTGAACATCGAAGTCAGTGGTAAACGACCAAAAGACAAGCCGAAAGCCGAAACAACGGTGATTTGATACGCTGGATTTAATAGGGTCAAATAGTAAAACCGATCACAACGAGCCGACCCTGCTTGTGAATGAGACAAAGGCTGAAGAAAAAGAAGAAGAAGTGGGTATTCCCGACTGGCAAACCTGTTAGGCGAATTTGGCTGGTCGACAGCGGCCATGTTGGTGCCAAAGTGATGCAACGCTCGGCTCTCATCGTAAAAGAGTTGGCGCCCAACGTGAGGCCACAGTTGTTGCGTATATAACATAACCTTCTGTCCGCGGGTCTTGTGGCTCATTTACCCTCTTTGCCCTCTTGATAGGCAAATTTTCCCGGTGTTCCATCTGTATTTCTCGGACATCAAAACAATGGAAGGAGCCGTTTGTCATTTTAAAGGGAATTTACTTTTGATCACCGACTATGGAATCTTCCTGTGCCCTACTTCGTTACACTGCTGGCACTACTCGTGTCTTTCATTTGGTTCCATGATTCTTCTACATTCGTAATGGTTGGCAATCGTATGAGTGAGACCGTTTCTTCTTTCTTCTCACCAAATCGCCACCATTTAATGCGCGGCGGGCCAGTGCGTTCCTCACGCTGTTTTATCGGTGGCTTAATTTGCAGGACGGCAATCAACGGCCGATGTTGAGGTGCGATGGTCTCATAGGGATCGACTTTGCAATCAGTGACAGTGGTAAAATGTTGGCGTCTTATGAGAATATAGTCGATTTGCGTTTTATTGTTCCCACTATAAGTGGGAAGATGAGACAATCGTTTGATGAACCATGTATTCATAAGTACAAGGTCATGGGTGTCCGCAAAATCGATTATACGCTCGCCACCTTCATTGCGCGCTCCGAACCCTTTTCCCCCATGGCACCTGTTACTGTCTGCCTTTTCACCCACATGACCATTAAGGTCACCGGCAATGATTATGTAATCGTCAGCAGGCACATGACAAGTCTTTTCATCGAGAAGTTGCCAGAAGGCATCTTTCTCGGCATCAGGTCGACCTGTCTGTGATGCATACGCGGTGAAGAAGTGAATAGTGCGATCAGCTGATATAATGGTGAGCTTTATCAGCCGATCATCAAATCGTTCGACTTCTTTAATGGCATCACGGAAACCCTCTGAGATGGCAATGCCAACACCATATTGAGTGTGTGGGTTACCAAAATAGAGAAGTTTGTAGCCATTTTTACCGCGTTCGCGTTCAATGTCGTAGCTTTTGGCACCAGACCATCGGGTTTCTTGCAGAGCGCAGATGTCAATGCGCCTTTTCCGAAGGGCTCTTGCGAGTTCCTCGGTCTTTCCAGTTAGGGTACCAACATTTAGCGTGCAGACACGTATTTGTTTTGTTCGTTGTGTGCGGACTAACTTACTTACGTCCTGACGCCGTCCATGCGTCAAGAACCCTTGCCCATTTCTCGACAGGATCGGGGCCCGTCCTGCCGCGTCGACTGAGGTGGATGCCCTAGCATTTCTCCGAGGCTTGTGACTCAATCCGATCATCATGTTTGTAACGACATTGTATGCATTCACTTGGTCGACCTGTCGCGGGGCCTGTCACCAAGAGAGATCAGGTAGGATTTAGCATAGTGGAATAACTCCAACTATACTCTATTTATCTCTTTCCCTGATCTCAGCATTTTATTTTTGTTTTTACTGAGGATAGTACAGAGTACGTTGCCTCAAACCCCCCTCCTTTACCTGGGCTTGGGACCAGCCTATATCCTTTTTTTCTATAGAAAATTTTGTTCCGGGAGCCCAAAAAATCCGCGCACCGTTTCCACCCCCTCTCATCAGGCTTGAACTCATCCTTTTTGAATCCTGGAAGTACCAAAATATATTTTAGAATTTCAACACATATCATATGTCAAATCAGATGATTATTTTTACATTTCTTATTTTAGTGTCCTCTTCCTTCTGTTCATTAAAAATGTTGAATTCAACCCCACAACTTCCTAATTGCTTCTCCAATTTCACTTCTAGGTACTGGTCTAACCTTGCCAGGATGGGAGAACCCGAAGACAACTGGTGGCAAAGATGGCATTTTAGGATTTTTTTACTTTCCACCCTAATCATTTGTTGCGGTCCTGTTTTAAGTTCAGCCGAAGGGCATGTTGGTAAGTATTTTTCTAGTCAGACTTACTTCACTTTCATATATAAAAATGTATAAAGTTTCGAATCCAACCCCCACCACCAACAAACATCCACTCTTGACCTATGATAATTATTGGGATTTTGTTCAGCGATAACCTTCAAATTGGCTATAACGGGGGAAGTAGGAGACCGCCTACACCTCTATCCTGCGTACATATATATGTAGAAAATATGTCCTGTCCCATTGCGATTCGGAATGGTGGAAGCAAACGGCAGAGGACTTGTTGCAAAGAATTCAATTCAGCGCAGAGGAACTGATGGACGAAGGCGGGGATATATGAGATACTTGGAAAAGTCATCCGAAAACCTAATGCCTTGCTCGGCAGATACAAACGGCATTGGGTGAAATAATTCTTTCGTCCTTTGTACGCAATACATTCTGCAGACATAACAGAAGGATGGCACTTACTCGGAGGAGCTGTTAATGAATTCTCCATTCTCCACGAGTACATACTGTAATCCTTTTAGTACAACTACTGCGTCCTCCCACGCTCGAAAGCTCCGGTGTCCTTCCACAGTGGGGCATGTGTAGGTTTGCTCCAGTGGAGAAGGAGTGGGGGTACGAAAGCTTGTCTAAAAATAGCACTAAGCGATTTAAATATATCACTCCTCAACCCCTATAAATATTTCATAGCCTGTATACGGGGGGGGGGGGGTGGATGGTATTCACGCTGCAACAACATTTATATGCGCTTGGCAGAAACCGTTTACTGTCTTGAATTTGAAATTTCACCAAAGAAAGCTTAGCAGGACGTTACTAGGAAACAGGTAGATGTATTGGAATGTAACCAGTGCCTCGCATCCTGTTGATAATGCTGACATTATATAAATGTGTAATATAACGGCCATAACGATTTTCCACGGTGAAAAGCGTGGGAAATGAAGCTCACTCTCTTTCTAGTCGACGAGTAAGATTGGTTTGTGAGACGTATACAACGGAAAATGTCGTCCTGATGACGTCAAAGGTGGTCTATGTTCGGTGTATAACTGAATGGAGGCGATAAGGCTCGAAAAAGTTTTTGTTTTCGTTTTCCGCGTCTGCAGATAATTACACTGCCTTCCTTGAAATTCAGTTGACGTCATGTACGAAGCATAGTTTTCCACCAATTGTGTCTTTTCGCTTCTCTATTTTGGGGAATTAGGAATATGAATGTTTTCCTTTCTTCTATTGATAAAATCGATTAATGTTTGGGGCTAATTTTGGAAGGCTCTGAGGATCTGAGTAAGCAAATCACCCTCGTAAGATTCGAACGGATAAGAGACCAGATTTCAGGAATTGCGTCTTTTGAAATGTTCAGGTTGTTTAGGTCCTTTTTAGAATACTCTCGTATTTCAAAGGATGTTTGCACGTGACTCTAGAAAACGTAGGTGAAAATTCCTTGGTGTATTTGGGTCAAGTGAAAATTTGAAAAGGAACGGATATTTGGATGTTATACGTAATAGTCAGTTCATTACCTTCCAATTTTTCGCACCTGAGGATTGTTGAATTCTTTCCAATGCCTTTAAAGTTGGATGACGGGACAGTCTAGGATCTGAAAAATGGATAATTTGTGCAGAGAAGAGTAGAGAAAGTCTTGGTGACAGAACAGGTCGTGTTGCGTTCTATTTTGGATGACCAATTTCCCGGTGCGATGGTCGAATGGGTTGAGCATCATCCTCTTGCTTCGTCATGGATGTTTTGTTGGGAGTGGGGGATGTTTAAGCGATATACATAATAGTTTTTATCAAGCTTACAAAAATCTTTACATGATGCTTATCAGTTACGGAAATGATTGTTTTTAAAATTTTCTGTTCATTAATAGCTTCCTTACAGTTTTTTTTTTATGGAAGCTACTTTACAGCGTAACAACAGTTTCTATTTAACTTTCTGTTGATTAGTAACTTCCTTACAAGATTTAGATGGAAGTAACTTTACAAAATATTAATTTAATTGAACTTACTAGTAACTTCCTTACAATTTTTTTTTTTAAATGGAAGTTACTTTACTTTTTTTTTTCAATATCGGTTTAGTGGCGCTCCCCAAATAACATTATTTCGTTCCTCTACCGCTTTTGTTAGTTTAGTAAACTATTACTACTGTATTTTTTGTTAATCACCCAACAACAATACTAAAATCATGCATGCATTAAATTAAACACAGTAAGGATCATGAATCTTAGGACGCGGCATGGGTTTTATTTATATTGCCGTTAAAGCTAATTCATGAACCTTAATTCGTAACATGGAATATATTTACATTGCCGTGAAAAAAACTAGATACTCACTTCAACTACTATATTTACAAATCCAATACATATATACAGTGCACCTTCTTGATAAATTTTCTTATACAGTTGAAGTGGTGATTCCTTCACCCCTGGTTTGTTCCCCTGACTCTCGCCAATTCCCTGGCCTTCTATCTTCCAAGGATAGGTGACTCACGAAGCTAGGTTCTTCTTCCGGATCTCTACCTCGTCTTTTAATTACCCAAATCAAACTACCGATAATGATTGCGATTAACGACAAACCTCCCCCAATTAATCCGTGTGGGATGTATTGCCAAAAATCTGATTCCAGTCCGAGTGTTGCTTCTAGTTGCTGCCGCAAAATACTAATATCCCTGTCTACAGAAATGTTTGCGGCCACTGTCATCTTATCTAATTGGTGAAATCGAGGAGTCACTGCCTCAAATTTTGCTGTCCAATTCAATACTACGGTATGAGGAGTCCCTGTGATATTGAACATGACCATATCAAGTGTGCAGTGAACCAAATCTATCAAGGACACTGGGAACCGAAGCTCTAAACAAGTTTCACTACAGATTATTGGAATTTCCTTCACCTGACCCTTAAACACTGCCCCAAGTTGTGGTTTTAAACGTGCCACAAAAGTGCCATTACTCCACCTCCTAAGAGAACACCACTCTCGCAGATTTTTTGTTCCTTTTGCAATTTCACGCGCGCAGGACGGTCCTGATCGAACAAGCTTAGTTTCAAAGAATCCGGGTAGGATCTCCACTGCATCTTCCTCAAAGAAAAATTTGTCATTTTTCCCAGGCCCCATGAATAAACCCCGAAACGGGACAGCCGTCCCCAAATCCCACGTTAGGCTTTGATGATCGGGGGTAGTAATTACTGCTACGTGGGCAAACCGTTCTTTGTAAGCCAGAGGGATTAAAAATTCGATAGTAACTAAATCTTCTTTTACCCATGCAGAAGGAGAATGAATGTCAAAGATGCTCTCCGGATGCTCCAAATTTGGTAAGGTCATCCCTGGAGCTTCCTTATTTATTCGCTTTACATATTCTGAAAGCTCTCCTATTGGTCTCAGTTTACTCAACTCTTGATGCTTGGCCCATATCCCTGCTATTAGGGATTGTAGCTCCATTGAGTATTCTGATATTTCTTGTTGGAGCATTGCTACTTCCTGTCGCTCCACAACAGCATTAATCTGCCCCTCAACCTGATGGTACTCGAGATCCGTGATATTAAGCATTAAGGATGCGATTTTAGCTTGCTGATTCTGCAAGCTCTGTATCTCATTACCGATCACGACATCTCGATAACCCATGTATACCATTGCCCCCGTGCCGAACACAGCTGGCAAGTACTTAACCCCTAGTTTTACAGCCTCCTTTACCATAAACGGAACCACGCTTGGGGCCCGCTTAGCTCGATTAGGTTTATAAGCGGCAATAAGGTTCTGGTTTACGTCCTTAGCCTGTTGCTCGTTAGCGATTAACAGAGTCCCGGAATGTTCCTGGATGTCCTGTTTGACTTGTCTGGCGCATATTTTTTAAAATTTTTCCATTTGATCTGCTATGATCTCTAAATCGGCGGTTAAATTTACTAAGGTTGCTACCATGTACTTTAACTCGAACACCTTAACTTGAACATCGCCTAAATGAATACTCCTTGATTCTAACACCGGCTCCACTGATGAGGAGGCCAAACTCCCGGGTAGAAAGAACAAACACAAAATCAAGGCAGCTCGAGCCAGAAAACCTCCTTTAACCTTTACGGCTCCACGGGTTCTAGACGCAGGACCATCAATTGCTGCTTCGCCTCCCGGATTAGGCCTGCTATCTGCCGATAAATCCGGTAGCAGCTTACCATCCTCCGGTAGTAATGGGACAAGCTGATGCACTACACGGTTCACGTTATCCCGTTCAGTTGTTTTTAATCTCACTTGCCTCACCACACCGTTGGGATCCGGAAACGTCTCAACGACCCGTGCCGCCTTCCAATTCAGGGGACTATGATCCTTTTCCTTTATTAGAACCAAATCCCCCTGATCTAGCTGGCGCCCTGGATTTTTCCATTTGTATCGTTTCTGTAAATGGCCCAAATAATCTTGTTCAAATTTTACCCAAAACTGATGCTGTAATTCCTGGACCTGCAGCCACCGCCTTGTTGCAGGAAGATCTTCCCTGAGACCTTTCCCCATCGGAGGATTTAATAATCCCCGCTGGATTAAAAAATGTGCGGGTGTCAGCACCTGCAAATCGTGACTATTATCTGACAACGGGTATAATGGTCTACTGTTAAGGATGGCTTCCCAAGTACATACGGCGGTATGGAAATCCTCATATGACAGATTAACAACCGCTGACATCCTTCTCACAAAACGCTTGAAGCTTTCCACTGCAGCTTCAAACAACCCTCCGAAATGGCTTGCCCTTGGCGGATTGTGGTGCCAAACTATCCGCTTTTGTGCTAAACTTTTCCCAACTTCGGCAGACACCTGCTGCCAAGCATTGGTCAATACTTTAGCTGCGCCGACCAAGTTCGTGCCATTATCTGACCGAACCGACCTCGGCTGCCCCCTTCGACTCACAAATCTACGGAAGGAGGCAAGGTAGGCATTGGTGCTGAGGTCGGAACAAATCTCAAGATGGAGAGCCTTGGTTGCCATGCACACAAACACAACCACGTATACTTTGATTGCTTTTGAATTTCGCAACGGGCCACTTTTGATTTGAAATGGGCCACAGAGATCAGTCCCAACGTTTTCAAACACAAATTCAGCTGCTGTCCGTTCTACTGGGAGATCTGCCATCCTGGGGGTAACTGTCAGACCTTTCATACGGATGTATTTGGTACAGGTCCTTATCCATTTTTTAACCCTTTGCTGTAGAGCAGGTATATAATAGATTTCTCGAATTATAGTCATGGTGACTCCAATCCCACAATGATCATTGCCCTCATGAACCTGTCTAATGAGGAGATCCACCAAATGACATTTTCCTAAAATGATGGGGTGCCGCTGCTCAAATGGTAATGGAGCGTTGCTCAACCGTCCTCCCACCCTGAGAAGACCACTTCCTTCCTCCAAGAAGGGGTCGAGCGTACTTAGCCAATGATGTCTTTCCATGGGTAGCCCGTGTGTCAACCTCGCTATTTGCTTTCCAAATAGCTCCATTTGCTGCCATTTAGTCGCCGCGACTTCTGCTTGTTTTAACTCCATGGCCGAAAGGAAGCCCGATTTCCTGTTTCTCCACCTCAAGCACCACGCAACGGTGTTGATCAGTCTAGTCAACGACGAGAACCGGGTACTAAAATCGGTAAAGCCCTTCGACTCCCCATAATCTAAAGAGACGCAACTTATTATTGAATTTTTTATCACAAAGGGAGTGATAGGTAGATCCCCTTGCAAAAAAGGTGGACCCTCAAACCATAGCCTATGGTTTACAAATTTCCGGGGGAGCATTCCTCTTGATGCACAATCAGCCGGGTTTAACTTTGACTGTACATAATGAATTTCGGATGGAGCGAGAACCTTTCTAATTGATGCGACCCTACGCTTTACAGCCTTATTTTCAATTTCCTTCTGACTTCGGATCCAAGCGAGGGCTACCTCAGAATCAGTGTAGGCTGAGCACTTTAGTGGAATTGCCCCTAAGTTTTTTTTGACATCCCTTAATAATTCGACTAATAATACCACGCTTTCCAGTTCGAACTTGGGAATGGTACAAAGCCCTTCGGCTTGACCAACCCGGGCCTTCAGAGGGGTAACTCGCCCTCTTGATGCAATAAGACGGACGACGTACCCTCGATGTGTCTTGACTCTGCTATAAATAACGGCAGCGTATCCATCCCCCGAAGCATCACTGAAACCAACTAACTCAGTTATGTGGCTCTCATTACCGTACCCAGTCCACCTAGGGATTTGGACCTGATTCAAATCTCCTAATGAAGCAAACACTTTTTCTATTTGTTCTTGGGCAACTCCTGAAATCTCTTCATCCCTCTCTCCTTGCCACAACTGAATTTCAATTCGTAGCTTCATAATAACGGGCAATAGCCAGCCAATGGGATCAAACAGAGATGCACTCACACTCAGGATGTTTCTTTTAGTGAACATAGTAATTTTTCTTATCTTGATACTATACTGAAAGCAATCCTTTTGAGGATTGTAGTGCAACCCCAGGATCTTTAAGTCACTCTCGGCCTTTTGCAATTCTACAAAGGAATCAATTTGCCGCGATCTATCTATGTTTTCCAACATTTCGCTATGGTTACTGGCCCACTTCGTAAGGACATCTTCCCCTTCTCCAATGTTACCGAAATTTTTTAAATTATTTCCTTGGCAGCACCAATGCTTGTTGCCACATACAACAAGTCATCCATGTAGAAGGCGTTTTTTACTACCCATTTTGTCTCCTCATCGGCTACCTGATGAAGTGTCCTAATCGCCTGCCAAGGAGCGCAATCAACTTAAGTTCCGGGTTGCTGCTAATGGACTTTACGTATTTAAACTGCAGCAACGCGGAAACGTATGGAAGTCAGGTGTTTTGGAGTGGAGCCGTGGTTGGAGTCATACGTGTGGAAGTCTAGTCGTGGGGAAGTCAAACGCGTTGGAGTCGGGTCGGGTCGGAAATTCTGTTGGATTCGAGTTGGAGTTCTCTTGGAGCGGAGATTTTTTGGTTATTTAAGTTTGGAACAATAGCTAGGATAGGTAGAAAGTTAGTGATAAATTAAATAAAGTATTCAAGAAACCCGAAAAGAGTGTTTGTGTCTTTGTTGGAGTCGCCGAAACTTTAGAAACAATTTGGTAAGACCCTAACTTAGTTCTTTCCACAGCCTCACTTGACAGCGAGGGATAAAAGAAGCAGGACTCCATCGCTCCCAAGGGATAAGCGCGCCAAGTTGGATACTTGGCTGGACTTGGATGCGAACCACACTCTATTAGGAGACTTCCCAAACAAGGTCCTTTTTAGAATACTCTCGTATTTCAAAAGGTGCTTGCACGTGACTCTAGAAAACGTAGGTGAAAATTCCTTGGTGTATTTGGGTCAAGTGAAAATTTGAAAAGGAACGGATATTTTCAATAGATCCTTTTTTCTTCTCACCTAACTTCAATGTTATACGTAATTGTCAGTTCAATACCTTCCAATTTTTTACACCTGAGGATTGTTGAATACTTCCCAAAGTTAGATGACTGGACAGTCTGGGATCTGAAAAATGGATAATTTGTATTCGAAACGCAGAGAAGAATAGAGAAAGTGTTGGTGACAGAACAGGTCATGTTGCGTTCTATTTTGGATGATCAAATTCCCGGTGCGATGGCCGAATGGGTTGAGCATCATCCTCTTGCTTCGTCATGGATGTTTTGTTGGGAGTGGGGGTTTACTATACTCAGCCTCTGAATACTCAGACCTTAGTGGTCCATTGTACTCGATTCCCCCGTATAACGGAATATCTTCGGGCACTCCTCCAAAAGTTCAGCCAGATTACTACCGAATGTAGTCTCCCTAAACAAGTGAAGCACAATGTAAAGCACCACATTAACACTACTGGTTCCCCTATCTTCTCGAAGGTGTGGCCCCTACCACCCCAGAAGCTGGCTATTGCGCGGAAAGAGTTTGAACAACTTATGCAACAGGGTATCTGCAGAACTTCGGACAGCTGTTGGTCTCCCCACTCCATATTGTCCCTAAGCCAAATGGCGATTTGCGTCCCTGTGGGGATTACAGAAGACTAAACGCGCAGACTGTTCCAGACCAATATCCTATTCCACTCATCCACGACTTTGTGCATCATCTCGCAAACTGCGGCATCTTTTCGACCTTGGATTTAACCAAGGCCTATCATCAAATCCCTGTAGCTCCAGAAGACATTCCAAAGACGGCAATATGCACACCCTTTGGACTCTTCGTGTTCACACGGATGACTTTTGGGTTGTGCAATGCGGCGCAAACCTTTCAAAGGTTCATTCACTCGGTCCTGTGAAACCTCAACTTCTGTTTCGTATATTTGGATGATGTTTTGGTCGCTTCTTCCTCAGAGTCTGAGCACTTAGCCCAACTCGAGTGCATTTTTCAACGTCTCCTTGAGGCCGGTTTAATCCTAAACGTTAAGAAATGCAAGTTCCTCCAGACACAGGTGAGATTCCTCGACCACTTCATTTCCCCTGACGGAATACAGCCCGGCCCAGACAAGGTGCAAGCGATCTCAAGCTTCCTGCATCCCAAAACCGTGAAGGATTTGCGGAGGTTCTTGAGCATGGTAAACTTCTATCGTCGTTTCCCGCCCAAGGCCGCCCAACACCAGTCCGTTTTGAACGCGTACTTGTCTGGCCCCGAAACAAAAGACACACGAGAGATTGTGTGGTCTGAAGAGGCTGTCCGCGCATACGATAAATCCCGACAGCAACTGCCTGATGCTACACTCTTGGGATTTCCTCGACAAGATGCACCTCTAGCCGGTTTTGTTGATGCCTGTGACATAGCAGTAGGTGCTGCTCTCCACCACCACCACCTATTGAGCGTTGAAGCCGCCCTTGTCCGCGGTAACTTAAAACCCTTTTGGTCTCACGCTCGCAACTCTCGTAATCCAACTCAATCTGTCGCTTCTTCTATCAGCTTCGCTGACTCCACTGCCAACTCCCCACAACAATCCTGCGACCTTCTCTGTATCTACTTCTCTTCAGTGTTTTCTCCCTCGAGCCCTTCACCCTCTACACCTTTCATAACCACAGACTCCTCCGAATCACTAGCCATTCCTCTCCTTACGGCTTCCTTGGTTGAGTTCCTCATTGGTAACCTTGACCCCAATGTCGGACCTGGCCCCAATGGACTTCCTAATCTCTTCCTCCTTAACTGTAGAAAACACATTTCCCTCGCCCTGTGTATAATCTACAACAAAAGTCTAGACGAATGCTACTTTCCCCGTCTCTGGAAAGAGGCCCTTATCATTCCTATCCTCAAGAGCGGAGACCCTTCCCTTGCTGTGAACTACCGCCCCATTTCCCTTCTCTCCTCTTGCTCCAAAATTCTAGAAAGATACGTCAACGACTGGTTGACCGTGCACTTCGGTCACCTCATTGTCAAAGAGCAGCATGGTTTCGTGAAACATAGATCAACGGCTTCAAATCTTCTGGTCTTTACCAACTTTGTTGCTAAACGCTTGAATTCACGATAGGAGGTACATGCTATATATACTGATTTCTCCAAAGTTTTTGACACCGCTGACCATAACATTCCCCTCTCTAAACTTTCTTCGCTAGACTTCCCTCTCTCAGTCATCTCCTGGCTTTCCTCCTATCTCTCATACCGTTCCTGCAAAGTTTCTTTTCATGGTCACTCATCTGGTTCCTTCTCTCCTTCCTCTGGTGTTCCCCAAGGCTCTACACTTGGCCCCCTACTCTTCCTGTTTTTTATCAATGACCTCGCCTCCATCCTCACCTGTCCGTATTTGCTTTACGCAGACGACCTTAAATTGTTTGCCTCTGTTTCGTCTCCATTGGACTGTGCTCTCTTACAATCCAACCTTGATAATTTAGCCCGTTGGTGTTCGGTCAACAAGCTAAAACTGAATGTCAACAAATGCCACTGGATGCGCTATTCCCTTAAACCCTCCCCATCGTCCTTTTCCTATTCTCTCAGTGGTCAACCCCTTTCACTACTGACCTCCTTCAAAGACCTGGGTGTAATATTCGACGATAAACTTCGTTTCAATTCTCACTTCGTTGACATCATCAATAGAGCTTCCAAAATGTCTGGTTTTATCCTACGTTCCTCGTCCGACTTTACCTCAATCCAGCCCTCCTTAACACTCTTCAATTCCCTTGTCAAAAACATCCTTGAATATTGCTGTGTAGTCTGGTCCTCCTACCGCATCCGTGACGGCCGCGCTCTTGAAACTGTACAACGCAAATTCACCCGGACCCTCTTTTACAAAAAGAACCTTCCACGGGTTGATTATCCGTCACGACTCCGCTCCCTCAATCTCCCCTCCCTACAGCAACGCCGTATCTTCCTTGATATGTGTACTCTTTTCAAACTCTGCAATGGTCTGATGGACTGCTCCGCCAACTCGGATATTACTCTCCGTATCGCCTCGTCTCATAACACGCGTAATGCGGACATTTTTGATGTACCCTTCGCCGGGCTCGAGATTTACTTTCACTCTCCGATCCCGAGGTTTTGCCGGTCCTACAATGCCCTACAGCTTGGTTCCTTTGACTCTATGTCCCTCTCTAGCTTTAAGCGCAAAATATGCCATTTACTTGCTCCTCCCTCTGAGGATAATATGTAATAAGAAATTTGCTTTCTGTGTATTGTCCTGATTAAATAAATAAATAAATAAATAAAAGGTGAATCAAGTCTGGCAGACGTTGAGCTCCTTCTCCAGGCAGTTAAACCCCGCTCAACGGAACTACAGCACTTACGATCGAGAACTGCTCGCCGCGTACTCGAGCATTAAGTACTTCCGTTTCTCCCTAGAAGGCAGGCCGTTCACAGTATTCACGGCCCATAAGCCTCTCACATATGCTTTGAAGCAAAAGCCCGACAAATCGTCCCCTCGTCAGGTTCGACACCTGAGGTTTATTAGCCAGTTCACGTCCAACATACAGCACGTGTCCGGCAAGGACAACATAGTTGCTGACCCATTGTATCTGAGGTTAACATCCCAGCCTCACTCGACTTCTCGGCTATCGCCAAGGCGCAGGAAGATGACGCAGTACTTCAGAGCCTCAAGTCCAACCACAAATGTAAATTTCGGGAGTTGTTCATCTTCGGCTCGAACCTTTCTCTTTGCTGCGAATACTCGGAAAAGGGACCCCGGCCATACATTCCGGTCACCTTTCGCGAGGAAGTTTTCCACGCGGTTCACGACTTAACGCATCCAGGCATCAGGACGCCACATCTGCCGACAGAAGTTTGTTGCCAGCCCCGCGGAGCTGGTATACGGGGACAACCCAAGACTCCCAAGTGATCCGGTCTTCGACAAGAGATCGGGTCTCACAGATTCGGGATTGCTGCGCTTACTGAAAGACAACCTTCGCCACATGAAAGCCACACCTTCCACACGACACTCGTCCGCACCTGCCTGCACGCCCATGGAGCTGGACAAGTGCACGCACGTTCTAGTCAGGACGGATGTTGTCCGGAAGCCGCTGCAGCCTCCATACGAAGGCCCGTACCGTGTTCTCGAGCGGAGAGAACATTTCTTCCGGCTCCCAGCTGTCCAGCTGGCTCGGATCTTCAGAGCCAGCCCGTAGCATTCACGAAGGAAAGCAGCTCTCCGACCCTACAGCTAGAAATCTCACTGAGGTCCCCAAAGAATGGTTTACCCAGTGTCCGCAGCCTGACTCTAGCCAGAGCTGGGCAATCGCAGAGAAAGTGCATGAGGGTTTCCCTTCCTTCTCCACAGCTTCGATAATGCGAATTGTAGGGTATGCCGAGCCTGGCAGCATGATCCCCTATGGGCCAGTGTCCCGTGTAGACCGCCGTAATTTTCAATGCATTTGCACGCGTCTGGCACAGAAGCTGTTGTGATCGGGCTATGTTATAAGCGGGCCAAATTCTCCTTGACTTGGCACAGCTCGTAAGCCTTCGCCATCTAAGGCCCGCGGCTATTAGGTAGTGCGAGTAGACTGCTCCCTTGATAGCCGCCAGCGAAACACCGAGT
Organism: Hermetia illucens; assembly: GCF_905115235.1. NCBI lineage: Eukaryota > Metazoa > Arthropoda > Insecta > Diptera > Stratiomyidae > Hermetia > Hermetia illucens. The sequence goes on from NC_051849.1 coordinate 214,318,395, forward strand.
GTATTCATCGAAGAGCTGCCAAGAGCAGAGCCTTGCCGGGCCAATCCGTCAGCCCGCTCATTCTCCTCTGTGTTCCCATGCCCGGAAACGCAGAGGAGGGTGACCTTCAGCGTGCCGCCCAGACGGTTCAGCGCGTCTCTGCACTACCCCACCAGCCTGGAAGATGTCGTCGCTGAGTATAAGGCCTTGATGGCTGCTTGGCTGTCGGTCAAAATAGCTATGTTACGGTTGCGGCTCGAATCTCGCTCCAGCCATCGACAGACTTCCAATATTGCCAGTGCTTCCGCTTGGAATACACTGACGAAACCAGGGAGACCATACGACTTGGATACACTGTGTGCATTCGAGAAAACCCCCACGTCGACTCCTCAGACCATCTTTGATCCGAAGAATACTGAGTCATAACCTTGGCACACGCCGCCAGTCTTCCACTTTGCCCTGGTTGGAAAGTCCACAGCAAAGTTTCTCGTGAAGTTCAGCTTGTGTGTGGGGTATGCCTAAATTTCCTGAGGTACTTCGTCTAGGATGTTGCTGTGGCCGTAGGACTTTGCTGCTCAGCATCCGGAGTCACGTAGTCGTATTTAATGTGGAGGTCTAGGGGGAGAAGATGCAGGAGTACATTGAGAGCATCTGTCGGACAGGATGACACAGCCCCAGTAGCACCTGCACACGCGGTTCTTTGTATCCTTTTAAGCTTCATTCTATTGCATCTTTGCTCAAAGCCTGACACCATAAAATAGAGCAGTACTTTAGGATCGGACGCACTTCAGTGGTGTACGTCCAGAGAACCATCTTCGACCGGAGGCCCCACTTCTTTGTAGAGGTTCTCTTGCAAGCATAGAAGGCTATCCAGGCCCTTCTTAACCCTCAGTTCTATGTTCAATCTCCAATTTAGTTTTGGATCCAGGAAAGTGCGTTTCCCTAGAAGATTCCGTCTAGGAGCCTTTCGACTTTTTAAGAAAGGATGAGCTCTTATGTTCCTTGTACAAAATCTTATTGAGCCTCGCGGATTCACTGATGTTTTTGATGTTCTGACAATAGTCCAACCAAGACCGCCTCTTGGCGGTCCTGATGGCCGACTTGTACTTTTTCAGGCAGTCCTTGTATGGCTGCCAATATTTATGCCTGTAGCAGATGTTGAAGGTTTCTCTGGTCAGCTTCCTGACGCTGGAGAGATCTTCATACCACCACGGTGGCAATGTCTTTTTGCTGTAGTTAGTGGGGCACAAGACTCTAAAGGTGGCTAGATTGGAACTTTGATAACACGAAATTTCGGGCTGGCCAAATTTGGCAGCATGGTCCTCTGTAGGACAACGCCCGTTCAAACTTTTGTAATTCTATACAATTTTGTATACTTCATTTTTATACTCCACGTATAGGCAAGTTGTTTTGGTATGAAGCTAAGTTTCTTCGTCATACCCTGCCGTGCTATTTACCAATCCAGGTTAGGGCCGGAGTTTCCTCGTAGTAGGTAAGTAGGTAGGCGGGGTGGTCGCTCCGTGGAGCCTAGTTAGTGCTGTGGTGTGCCACTTTGATGCCACAAGACCGTGACCATTGTGGCAAGGAAAACGAAAACAGAATCTAGCCGCTTTAGGCATTCAGAGCCAGGCCGTACCTTTTACGAAGCATAGCATGTATTCCATCCTACATTCCTCCTCCTACATCTCTTTGAGGTCCCATAAGAATATTTTTAGGAAGGAAATGGAGACACCGATAAAAAAGAAACATCGTCTTTATTTATATTGCAAAATAGTGGCTCAGAAGTTTGGACGACATCCGATATCTGATTAGTCCTAGCTAGAACCAAGAGACAGAGAGAGATACCTTGAAGGACGCTTCCCTTTAATCCTCGTATTATTACCGACGAAGTGAAGGTCACAGTCCTTCTTAACTTTTGCAAGAGATAGAGTTGTAAGTCTATTTCTAACTGCATAGGGTACGCTCTCATCAGCAAAGAAAGGACTCGGTTGAAGCTATTGCTTCCGGAGTGAAACTGAAACTAGCGTTGGGGACGCTACAGCCACTCCTCTCCAGTGCTGGTCACTAGCGGCGGACAGAACGACACCCATAGCTTGGTCGTCTTGGGATGGTGATGGCTTTCAGAATTTGTGCGCTCCGGTGGCGGATTCGTTACTGGATTCCAAAGAAACTGCTGTCGATGTATAAGTTGATGATGTGAGATCTGCCAATTCAAGATGTGCTGGTTTGAGATCATCGGGGGAGTAGCCACATGGCTTGCCATTGGTAATGATATGTCGATGACAAAGGTGCGCTCGTCTATGTGGCGAATGACCCTATGCGGGCCTATATGGGGCTGCTCCAGTGGTTTTCGTACTGAATCCACCCACTTAAAAAATTGTACCACTGTCCTCAGGGATAGAGTAGAGTTCGATGATAAGAACGAGTTGTGGTTGCGTTGACGATTGCTGTTTTGCTGCTTCCAAATGCATTTTCTGCTTCGGACGTCCCGACTAAGCGAGACTTCCTATCCTTGGCAAGAAGTCCTTTGAGAAGCTTAACCAATGGTGCTAATATGCCGATTGTCCTCGTAGCGGTGATAAAAAATATGTATTCCTAGAAATCGACGAAGCTTAGCAGCTCTTTCCGGCCTTGGTAAGACCTTGCGCGAAGGAGACCTGATACCATCTGAACAGATAGCACAGCCGAGATAGATTTCGAAGGTTTATTGATGACCCCGCTAATTCGTAGAGGTTGAATGGAGTTGTGATCGTTGTCTTCAGAATTTCATTTTCTGCTACCGAGATCTGGTAGAAGGCCTTACGGGGTTTGATCTCAAAGAAGACTCGGCCTCTCTCCTTTTGTAACAAATCCTCGATGAATGGTAGCGGGTATCATTCTCCTCGGTCTTGGATGTCCTCAGTGTTGTTGATCGATGGCGGAGGCACTGGCCTGGCTTTCGATTGGTTACCTGGTCAGAGATATTAGCTAGGCCATGCTAGGCCACATGGTCATGTCTTTTGGAAAAACCGTTGAGGAGTTCGGGCTACGTGTACCGATGGCAGAAACGGAAGGCTCCATTCAATGCGAAATATGTGGTATGTTGAATATGGCGGCGTTGGTCTCTATAGATGCATGTCACGCGCAAACCCCTGTAATCCTTTATGCTTTTGCGAAAGTTTAGCCCAGGCACCCGCCACATAGTAGAACTATAGGATTTAGGATCACACCCAGGTACTTTACATTCCAAGGAAGTGGTAGTTTTGTCCATTTAACCACTGGAGATGGAGTTCGTCTTGTTTTGGTGGTAACATCTGGTAGTCAACCATCTCCAGGGTCTTCCCGGAAGGTTTCGAACAGAGTCTATCAGACTTTTTAAGTAAGGATCAGCCTTTATGTTCCTTAACCAGAATCTGTCTGAGCCTCGGAGAATTTCTGTCCTGACAATGATCCCGTGAGGATTACTTCTACGTAGTTCCAAAGGTAGATTTATACCTCTCTAGTCAACAGGTCTTCGTTGCGTTTTATCGGTCACGAGACTTTAAAGACGATTTTAATTGCCTTTTCCCGAGCGCTGATTCTAGTTGGTTTGTCTTGTGAACATTAAGAGTACTGGTAAATTTTGTTTTGATGAACTGACCAAATTTCCTCGAGTCGATCCTTCTTCAGTTTCCGAAAAGTATCCACCTCTGGTCGGAGAAGGAATCTCAGATCAGAGAATCTCCAACTTTATACCCAGAAAGTTCTAAGTTACAAGTTAAAGTTAGAAGGGTATTCTACGAGTCGTGGAATTGAGAGGTTGATGTACTGCCCTTGTTAAGCTTTTGTAAAGCTTTATTTAAGGATGAAGGTGGGAATCTTAGAAAGACGCTGCTGCGCCAGGTTGCAGCAGTGTGTGGGATTCACACCCACTAAAACCACCCCCACTCTTCCGCCCCTCCCCGCGGGACTACCGTGAAGTATTACTTCGCGGGGGAGGCTCTAGTTCGCTATACCAGCTCGTCCATGTCACGTCTCCGTCGCGCCGCCTTCCGAGCTCGATCCAACTCCAGGAGTTTTGTCTGCACCACGGCTACTGCCTCATTTACCGCCATCCAGTTTTCCTCCGGCTTCAACATTTCTTCCACCAGGTTGGAGGGCTCGATGTCCGCCCCTAAGCTGCTGTTCAACCTCCTTTTCTGCTGCAGAAATCTGGGACAATAGAACATAACGTGCTCCGGGTCCTCGAGTGTAGCACCGCATTCAGGACAGTTGGGAGACTCGTCCAACTCGAAGCGATGCAAGTACTTTCTATAGCCACCGTGTCCCGTAAGGAACTGTGTCAGGTGGTAATTCAATTCTCCGTGCTTTCGGTTGACCCATTTCTCGATGCACTTGATCAATGTATGGGTCCACCGGCCCTTGTCGGAGTTATCCCATCGTTGTTGTCACTTGCCACACAACTCTCTCTTGATGGCTTTTCGGAAATCCGCATTCACCTCGGCTGGATTTGCCTTCCGTTTTTCGTAGAGCCAGTGTGCCTCGCTCGCTAGAAGATCTATAAGGATCATTCCTGCGATAACACACACTGTCTCCGTCGACGCCGTCCTAAATGCGCTGCACACCCTTAGCGCAATTGGCCGGCATGCCGAACATATCTTCCTCCGGTTGACAACGGTTCAACGCTCCCGCCCAGACAGGGGCCGCGTATAGCAGGATCGACCTCACCACTCCCGCGATGAGTAGCCTGCGACTTTACTTCGGCCCTCCCACGTTAGGCATCATCCTTGCAAGGGATGAGCTGGCATTTGCTGCCTTCTCTCGCGCATAATCCAAGTGTCCCTTGAAACTCAGCTTGGCATCGATCATCACCCCCAGGTATTTGACAACCGATTTTGAGACGACCTCAAGGTTACCAACCCGGATGGTAATCGTGTTGTTCTTCCTATGGTTGGTAATGAGGACCGCCTCCGTCTTTTCGTCCGCCAGGTTCAGCTTGGCCATTCGTAACCATGACTTGATGGCATGAATGGCTTCATTTGCATAAAGCTCCACGTCCTCGGGATGCTTTGCAATTGCAACTACCGCCAAGTCGTCCGCAAAACCAATCAGCGTTGTCTCCTCCGGCATGCGAAGGCCAAGCACTCCGTCGTAAATTATGTTCCACAGCAGCGGTCCCAATATAGAACCTTGAGGCACACCTGCTGTCACAATGTACTCCTTCGGCCCGTCGTCCGTCTCGTACCAGAGAAGTCTATCCGAAAAGTAACTCTCGATGAGCCGAGCCAAGTAGCTAGGAACACCCAGTTTGGCCAAAGCGCCCTTAATCCAGCCCCAGTTGGCTGAGTTAAAAGCATTTTTAACGTCCAGCGTCACCAGAGCACAGCATTTGCCCATGGCCATCGCATTTCGAGCCAATTCTACGACGTTTGCTACTGCATCGACCGTAGAACGGGCTCGCCGAAACCCATATTGCCGCTCTGAAAGACCACCCGCAAGCTCGATGAACGGGAGCAGCCTGTTGTATATCACCCTCTCCAACATCTTCCCTATGGTGTCTAAGAGACAAATAGGGCGATATGAAGAGGGCACGCTGGGTGGTTTTCGGGGCTTCGGTAGCAACACCAGCTTCTGCCTCTTCCACTGGGCGGGAAACACTCCTTCTGCCATGCACGATTCGAATGTGCTTGCGAACCACCTTGGTCTGGCCTTGACCGCCACCTTCAGAGTCCTGTTCGGAATTTCGTCTAATCCCGGAGCCTTGCTGTCCCCAATACGTCTGCAGATTTCCCAAAGTTCCTCTTCGGTAACATCAGGGATCGAGAAGACGTCCTGCTGAGCTGCCAGTTGGGGTTCTCTTTCGTCCTGTTCCTGTTGCGGGAAAAGAGTTGTAATTATTTGCAACAAGAACCGTGGGCATGTCACCTGAAGTGATTTTCGACCGCGGATCTTCTTCATTACAACTTGGTAGGCTGTACCCCACGGATTCGTATTAGCCTCCATGCAGAGCTTCTGGTAACATTCCCGCTTGCTTCTCCGAATGACCTTCTTAAGGTTGTTTCGCAGATCCTTGTATTCCTCCTCACGCTCCTGGTGCTCCGGCCTTCCTCTTGTCCTGTGGGAAAGTCTCCTCGCTCGGAGACAAGAGGATCTCAAGGCAGCGATCTCCGTGTTCCACTAGTAGTTTGGCCTCTTGCCGTGGTGCAAACGTCCTCGTGGCATCGTAGCGTCGCATGCTTCGGTTACACGCTGAGACAGCTGTGTGACCCTTTCCACCGCTGTTCCATCCGGATCATGGGCTCCCTCCCATGCGGCCGGGAATGTCTCCTCGTCGAAAGCTCCGATAGACCAGCCAACCGCCTTAGCCTTTCCACCTCCAGAGCGTCGTTGACTGCTTCCCCGGTTCCCAATGTGGAGGAAGATGGCCTGGTGGTCACTGTGGGTGTAGTGCTCACTCACTTGCCAAGCCATCCCCCTCACCAGTGAAGTGCTAACAAATGTCAGGTCAACGATCGAACTCGACCCTCTTTCTCGAACCTTCCGGTGGTACTGGTCTTTAGCCAGATAATCTGAGAAGGTAATATCGTTCATCTGTCCCGCTTGCTTCACTTTGACTATGGTTAGTTCACTGAATTTAGGTGCGGACACTGAGAGGGTTTCATGCACTTCCTGCCGAGGAATTGTGATATTTAATTTGGGGTCCTTCGATGTTTCGGCCGCCCCGGATCCAAGGCTCTCGAATTTATGCGGTGCCGATGCTTGGCCCCGGAAAGAGATTAGCAGGTTAGGCGAAGCGCACTTTGAATGCTGTAGATTTATCTGCACTGTTCTGAATTCGTCGATCTTTATTTCGTACAATGTATTTAGTGCGTCGTTCGCTTCATTCCCGGGGGTCCCTGCTGTTGATTCCAGCATAGGAGTGCTACGGATGGCACCCGTTGTATTCCTTCTGACGCCGCTGTCTTCTACTTTTTGATACCACGAGCAATTAATGAAGAGTCTACCATGGCTAACACAAGGGTATGGGTCTTCAATGGAACTATAAGTACCTAAATTATTTAGAGTCCGCATCTAGAGACCAAGTTTCCTTCCACCACATAGCCTTCGGTGTGTGATGCTCTATCTTGGCTTGGGGTCCTAGTAGCACAGAGCAGAGAGGGCGCTCCCCAGCTGTTGCCTTGCTTCGTCTTTCTATATATTCCAAGATACCTCTATATTCTGCAGAATCTTTCTTAAGTCTCATTAGGTATGTAGTGGATTTCGTCACAACCACCCTAGGCACCTTGGGATTTTCGGTGGTGGCTGACTCCTTGGAAAGTGTCGTTTTTAAGAAGCGACTTTCCATCAATTCAGTCAATCAAGTAATCGAGGACCTCTTTTAGCCATCGTGAGTATGGAATAGTCCTCTGTGGATGGTCCATCCTAACTTCTCTATTTCGTCTATTTTGCCGGAGTTCTAACACTCCCTCAAAAATATCCTGTGTCGTATGGCCTATTTTTGATCCAGTAGAAAATTACCTGCTGAAATCCACTAGACCATCGTTTTTACGGATGTGGTACTCAAATACGTCAGATCAAGTAAAGAGTTCGAACCTGTTCGTAGGTACGTAACACAATTCCGGTATTTGAAGGTACCAGAGCTAGCACCGCGGAAGCCTTAGAGCCCCTGATGTCTGTGATTCCACCTGCCCCACTCCACGTCAGAAGCGATAAAAAGGCATTTTTTTTTATTTTGGGGTTTCAAGTTTTAGTATCCGAAACCAAGATACATAGCAGTTTTTCATATTGTGCTTCTGGCACGATTGGTAAAGCTGTGCAACGATGGTGTACTCCAGGGGACACCTTGAATGTTGGCTTTTTGTCTCACTTATTCTTGGTTGTCGTCAGAAAACTTTCGGAGAATTTGCAGGCTTAAGCATTGGAAACAAGGAAAGGGAGAAACACTGAGTTTGTCTCCTGATATCCCTCAGGGGTTTTTGGCACCACACAAGATCAACTGGTGCTGCTGATTGCAAGAAAGGTTCTATTTGATCAACTTGGGTGACAATGCGCCTATTTCTTCGGGACGGTGCGTGATCCAAAGTAAGGAAATAAGGATCTGTGTATGACAGACACATATGGAAGGCAATGTTACTGGTGAAATCAAGATCTAACTATTAACGCGCAGCGCAACAGCATCCTTCTTGAGTATAGGAGTTGCTCAGACAAATTTGCGTGAATACCAAAATACCAATTTGTGGATCTAGCCAGTTCAGAGAAGGTGGTGCTTGCTATAATCGTTTAGTCTGACATTTGAGGCAAAGAGCTTGGAGCTTATCAATTTTTACCTGAAGTAAAAGCAAATCAACTGACAACTTATTATTTACCTTTCCAGGATGTTTATTTGTTGATTCCTTATGCATAGATGACGTTGAATGGTGTTTTGACGGTAAAGCTTCTTTGGTATTATTTCAGAACCTAATGTTATGAGAAAACTAATTTTCAGATTATGTTTTTGGCAAATGCGTTTCCCAGGCCACGGTCAATGAAGAGGAGTTCGACAGGTAAGCCAGGATTAAGTTTCAAAATAAATACCAAAATAGGAACTTACCTGAATTCATTCCAAATTAAAATATCTCTTCCCTGATTAGGTCACCTCTGACGGAAGAACAATCGAGATCAATGGCTGTAATGCTAGAGGAATTACAAGGAGCCGGTCTTGGTTGGGATCATCCGTTTGTTCAATGTCGAATTCAAGGAGCACTCTATTCAATTCGTCATAACACTCCACTTCCGCAAAATTTATGCGTGAATTTAGCCCCTGATCCGGAAATATTTGATCCTCAAAGTCCGCTAGCATTTGTCCGCTTTACGCCACCCAGTGATGACTATGCCGATGAGGTCTATTTTCCACCACCGAAAAAAGGATTTGATGATCGACTGTATAGAAATCCACCAGAAGTAGTTATGCACCATGAAACTCCTCCTAGACTACCGGAGAATCTGGAAATATATCCTGAATCGAGTATAGCGGATAGTGAGCGGAATGAAGAGCTGAAGGAAGAATTGGCTACTGAAGAACTAGCAGATAGAATAAAGGATATTGTGAATAGGATTGAATTACGACGGATGTTGGCACGATATGAGTCTGGAAAGCTCAGTCCACCTGTGTATCTAAATGATCAGGTACTACCGGAGAACTACTTGGTAGATGAGAATGTCCTTTTGCCTAATGAATATAAAGAGAACAATAAAAGAACTGAAATAGAACCCGTAAAAACAGAAGATAATGAATTGCCTACCACGTTTTTCCGTGAGATGGCTAGAAACGAACACGTCCCGCTGAAGGATGCAGATGGCCCTTATAACCACTACCAAGCCAACTCTTTAGATGCGCTCATGCCTGTCTATCGAGTTCCCAAAGAACATGATATTTCCGATGACTATATTAACCTGAATTCATACCCGGTGAAACATGGTCATGGCAACAAGGCTTTCAGGGGTGAGGGTGGAGGTGTCTATACCGAAGGAGGTTTGGTTTATGTCCCTGAAAGGAACGAGGAACAAGAACTGGAAAGGAAGCAAGAAGCCCGAAATTTACTGGCCAACATGCTTGGTTTCACCAGGCATGAACGACTAGATGTGAAGAAGCCAGGACCCTTAGTTGGACCACCGCCTTCTGCGCATAATTCCAATGATATGCATGAAATAGGAGACAACTCAACAACACCTGCCACTGATAACAAGGAAGTGCTTCCGAAACATATCAAGGGTGATGATGAAACAAAAGTGAAGAAGGATCTGTCGGATCATGCAGACGAAGAGCACGCACCTCATATAGTGGACACTGACTATGCTCATGTTATTTTGAAAAATCCGTAAGTGAATTGGATAGTGAAGCTCTTCAACTAAAAAGTCCTGAGAATAATTTAATTTTTTTAGATTGGATAACTGGCAGACAGGAGCAAGAATAGTTTCAAACCTGGCGGACATATTACACATGCAGAACTATTTTACGCATCCTAGGTAATTAGAGACTCCCTTAGGGAGTTTTTTTTTGGTTTTCATCGGGGACGAAAATTTTAGTCCTTTTCGGCTAGCCTTCACTGAAGGCAACCGGGAGAATTAAGTTTTTTTTCCGATTTTTGATGAAATGACTGACCCTCAATTATAATTAAAACAGGGTCGACCGACATGAAGTCTCATTCCGTGTGGAACCAAACCCAGAGAAGAAAACAGCTGCTGATGTTGCCCGGGCTATAAATGATGCTCGATTGAAGAACAATCTTTATCGTCGACTTGGTGTTACTGTTATCCTTGCCGGAGTTGGGGACAAAACCAAGGATGATAGCTCCGTGGTTACAGCATCGAAAATCGGACTAGTCGATGAAGGGCCTGATGTCACCCATATAATGGCTTACATGTTTGCTGGAGCGGGAGCTGCAGCGGTCGTTGTAATTGTTATCACGCTGTTTTTAATTCGACGCCACGACAAAAAGCGAGATAAGTTAGGAGGACTTCAAGCGGGACTGTCGGGTGCAGAGAGCTGCAGTAAGGATTATCAGGTAATCTATGAAAATATTGGGACACCTTCAAGAAAGACTTGAATTTTTGGAGGAAAACTACTTAAAATCCCTCTCCTTCGGCCTTCCAAATTGACTTATATTATTGCCTTTCGAAAAGGAGCTCTGCCGCGCTCGAATGGCTGGTAAAGGAACAACATCTGAAGCTGCTTCCAGTGGCAGAATTATGTCATTGTCAAAGGAAAATGAGCGTCCTCCATCATCGCGATCCAGCACTTCATCTTGGAGTGAAGAACCGGCCTTAACCAATATGGATATTTCCACAGGGCACATGGTTTTGGTAATTCTTTTGTCAACTCTCAAATGAACAAATATCCATTTATGGATTCTTTCATTACAGTCTTACATGGAGGATCACCTACGCAACAAAGGACGTCTTCAGAGAGAATGGGAAGCACTATGCCGCTATGAAGCCGAACCCAGTGCTCGAGAGGCAGCTCTCCAATCTCAATGCGCTCCTTTGAATCGATCCACGGCACCTCTTCCATTTGATCATTCCCGAGTTGTTTTAAATCATCTGGCGAATGCTGAAGGACTTGACTACATCAACGCTTCTACGATTGTAAGTTTTGAATCTTTTCGCTGCCACAGATTCGTTGGTCCTTTATTTATCGTACGATGCCTTCTTCTAGACGGATCATGACCCTCGCGCACCGGCATATATTGCCGCTCAAGGACCACTTCCGACTACTTTGGCACATTTCTGGCAAATGATTTGGGAACAGGGGGCTGTTGTTATAGTGGCTCTTTGTAGGCTTCAAGAGAATGGTGAAATCGCGTGTGCAAGATATTGGCCTGAGGAAGGTGCTGAAGTGTACCATATTTATGAGGTAAGGGATCAAATTTATTATACTTCAAAGTATTTCATTGTCCGATTTATTACAGGTCCATCTGGTCAGCGAACATATTTGGTGTGACGATTACCTTGTGCGATCTTTCTACTTGAAGAATTTAAGGACCAGCGAAACCCGTACCGTAACCCAGTTCCACTTCTTGTCATGGCCTCCAAGCGGCGTTCCATCATCGGCTAAGGCTTTGCTAGAGTTCCGAAGGTAAGTTTTGAAAATTTTTTGAATTATTTGATGGAGTTACCTCCCAGAACTGAGCGATTTAAATACCTCGGGTCAACGCTATCAGCCAATGGAGAGCTGCGTTATGAAATTGCTTCACGCATTAACGCAACCTGGATGAACTGGCGTTCCACAACTGGTGTCCTTTGTGATCGACGTATCAACGAACGTCTCAAATCTAAAATTTACCGCAATGTCGTCCGTCCAGTCGCTCTCTATGGTTCTGAGTGTTGGCCGACCATAAAAGACAATGAACGGCGTCTTGCGGTAATGGAGACGAAGATGCTACGTTGGACTAGTGGCGTCACACGTTTAGATCACATCCGAAATGAGGATATCCGCGATCGTTATGGGGTTGCACCGATCGTGGAAAAGTTGCGAGAGAGGCGTCTTCGATGGTATGGTCACGCAATTCGTGCAAACGAGAATTCACTTGCCAAGATTGGTCTGAACATTGAAGTCGATGGTAAACGACCAAAAGGCAGACCTAAGCAACGGTGGCTTGATACGCTGTATGGGGATTTGAAAGCCTCGAGATTGCACCCAGATCAGGCATTCGATAGAGCCAAATGGCGAAGCCGATCACGACGAGCCGACCCCGCTTGTGAACGGGACAAAGGCTGAAGAAAAAGAAGAAAGAAGAAGATTTGATGGAGTTACCTAGATGTCTGGATAATTTTCTGATCGGGTAATTTTCGATTACACCAAGGATTACAAAGGACATCAAAGTCCTCTCAGACAAGTGCATATCTTTGCTCTTCCCAGGATAAATAGCGATTTGGGAAGGGGGTATATGTTTGCTTCTTCGAAGTGTTGAGATGCCGGTAATATGGGAGACTGCAAATGGTTCATGGATGACCAAGATGGTTGATCTAGGATTTAGGACCATGATTCCTGCAAATGGTTCGGTATGCTCAATGTGGTGTTGTTCTTATAACGTTTCGTAATGTGGTGGAACGAACACATGTAGTGGGGGTAAACCTTTCTTTTCGATCATGGCCAGATGCGCAGTGAGAACCTCAGAGAGCATGAAGTCGCATTAGATCATGAAATGATGGCTCAGTTATTCAAAATCAGACAGCTGGAAACAAGCTAATATCCTTTTAGACCCAAACTTCCATCCGCTTCAAGGTTTAAGATTGGAAGCAACCTTGGTTTGGTGAGTGAGGGTTTTGTGGGCTGTGGTCAGCATTTAATGGTGCGCACTTAGGCGTGGGAAAAATTTTTGCGGGGCTACCAAAAGCCTCCTGGTAGACCTCTTCGCCTATCTACGCAGCAAGTAAGATTAAGGCGACTGGTCAAAAGGCATCAGCATCCGGGGCGAAATAAGGAGATTTTGCCTTAAGTTTCAGGGAACTCAGGGCCCAAGCGAAACGGTTTGCCTCTGGTAGCCAAGTTTGGAATGAAGTATCAGCGTAGGTTGCACATCTATAATTGAAGCTTTTCTCTTGTCCTAGGTATAGTGGCGTTTCGGATTGGTTTTGTGCACTGGTCGCACTTGTGGCTTTCAATCCGAGTTGTGGTTTGCATGAAATAGGCTCGGAGAACTCGGTGCCCTTCTTCTGCGGTTGTATGGTATTGGTAGGTAGGTATAATTAGGAGAGGAGCCAATTAGCTCCGTGGTGCACCCTCTTGATGCCATAAACTTCTGAGACAGAGATGGCTGTAAGAAGAAGGGAGCCGAATTTAGTGCCGGAGCCAGCTCATATTTTATACGAAGGATACAGAGATTTTTTTGAGGTCCCCCAAAATTATTTACCTAGTGTGCAGATCCAGTCCCTCGCTAGTGTCGCCTGAGGGTCTCTCCTTCCTTTCTTCAACTTCGACAATTCAAATTGCAGGGTATGCTGAATATGGTGGGGTGGTCTTCTATAGATCTGTGACCCGTTCTACCTGTCTAGTGCTTCCTTTATAGTTCCTCTCCATAATCTCACGGATAACGGAAGAAAATATCTCTGACACTAGTATAACTAAGTTGTCGGTGTTCGTGGATGTCAAGGATTTGCTCCAGGGTCTCCAAAATTCAACGGTCAGAGTAACTTTTCCGATAAATTTCTGGGAGCCACGAAACCTTCCTGGAAACAGCTTTGAAATGTGTGCCGTTTATCATCAGAGCCTTTGTAATTTCTGCTTCTTTTTCTCCTGTACTCCTGTTTCTCTTGTGCTCCACCTCACCATGAGAACGGTTGCACTTGAAGGCGGAAGGTTAATAATTGCTTGGTATTTAACGGGGAGCGTTTCATCTTGCCTGCTACCGGTCTCCTTATTCTTCGCGATTGTGTTGGGAACATGGATTTCCTTTTGATGATAGTTCCAGTTGGCTTCTGGCAGCTGAGAGGTTCCTTGAGAGGGGGACCTTTCCGCTCTTCGCGACATCCTTGGGGGCTCTGGTTTTCCAAGTTCTGGGTCTTCAGGTGTGAAAATACATTCAGGGCGAAAGGGTGTATCATCCAACCTGTATCGGTACAAATACGTCCTGTAAGAACCATGTCCTCAGAGGAATTGATCTTACCGTGTTGTCGTTGAAACCACTCCTCAAAACGCGGAATCACTTTGTGGGTCAAGCTCCCACTTTTCCAACGACTCCCATCCTGTTGTCCTTCGGTATTCTGTATCCTTTTCAGGTAGATTCATTCTCCTTTTCTCGTGCAGATAGCTCTTCAGGCAGTCTCATTCGAAAGAAAGTTCATCGAAACAATTCCCCTAATCACAGGCGCTGCCTCACCTGAGATTGTCCTGAAGGCGCTGCACACTCGTAACGCCCCCAACCAGTAAGTCATGTTTACCTTTCTTGCCTAGACCGGTGCTGCGCCAAAAATAATCTATGGCTTCATCTTAGACGTTCAACGTCAGGCATCATATGGGCTAAGGGTTCAGTAAGGAATAGTGCAGGTGTCTCTTGGAAATTGATATTCGCGTCGATTATCACCCCTTTTAGTATGGGATGATCACTTTTGAATTAATAGTGCGGCCGCCAACACGAATACTAATCTAAGTTTTTTTCCTACGAATGGTAATCATGGCCACCTCCACCTCTAGAACCATCTCCAGCCAGACTTTTATGGCGCTAATGGTTTTATTAGCGTATACTTCAATATCTTCAGGTTGTTTTGCAAAGAGAACCACAGCCAGCCCATTATCGTGGCATCCTTTGCCAAAGGAAGGACCATTGTACTTCACGTTCCACATGAGAGCCCTGTGGGACTGCTGCCGCGACCTTGTACTGCTTAGGTTTCTCATCCGTATCATATCCAAATGTCCTTTCCTAGAGCGGAGTTTAGTTAAGAACCTAGAGGCACCCGTTTTAGTCAATGAGCTTTCTATACATTCTCAGCGGGTTAAATTGACGTTCAATGTTACCATGGATGTTGTGGTTGCTGGGCTTCAGTAACAGAATTAGTTCCTACTTCTTTCACTGAGCGGGGAAAACTCCTAGCATACATGCCACCAATAGGCTGATAAGCCATTCGGGTCTGGTCCGAGTTTAAGGGCTCTATTGGGAACACCATCCAAAACGGGAGCTTTCCTCATTAGTTACCGCAGGTATGGTGAAGACGTCCAACGCTTGTTTATACTTTTTGTGCTCCCATTTATTTACGGGGTGAAGAGCGCCATCACTATATCGAGCAGGAAACGCGGACAGGTTAGCTCTGGTGTTCGTCGTTCATCTTCTTCATAACAATCCTGCACGCTGTTCTCCAGGGGTTTTAGTTTACTTCTGCGCAAAGTTCCTTCAACCATTCCCTGTAGCTGATAACATTATGGGAACTAGAACTACTGAACCAGTGCCTTATAGTTCGCCGCTGCACGTTTTCCAGATCAGCCTTCGTCCACGGCAATATTCCGAATGCATAAGACAGTGAATGGATAACGGATACATTTAATGCGCCTATTTTATTCTTCCTAGGGGGATGCGATTTCAGTACCAGCTTTATATGTCTCAGAAATTCGGACAGCAGAGCGTCTTTCGAACCCCCAACTCGAGCATGAGTTCCTTGCAGAATTCCTAGGTATTTTTAGAAGCCTGCTACTATTCGTAGCAGATTTCTAAGATGATCGTCAGTCCCAGCATATAACTTGATGTCATCTAAGTGCATCAAGTGTGTCAGTTCGCATTTAGCACGTAGGCCATACTTTATTGCAAAACCATGTCGTATAGCATCATTCAGTAGCCATGAAAGGAGGTTCAGTGCCATACAAAAGCAAAGGGGACTCAACGAATCACCTGGAAGATGCCCCTCCGTATACGGATGGGCTCTGATGTATTAGCTCCTTGAGATGTACGCACTGATAAGGTGGTATGCCACCCTTCCATGACTGTCGCCAAAAGCTTTATTTGTTTCGGATCAATGCGATACAGATGTAGGACATCGAGTAGCCTGATCCAGACTTGGGCCCCTCCAGTTCTTCGAGCTATTTATGGCTCGATCCTCTCAGCATGCTGGGTGGGTGACCCTCAAAGTCCACCCCAATATTCTTTCGTCACCGAAAACTGTACTGTCTGGACGCTTTATTGGGATTCCTTGAGAGATTTGAAAAAAAAACTCCGCTGGTTCCTCGTGTATGTTTTATTTTGAACACGTCTGGAGTGACTTTCGCCATACCGTCGTAAGATGTTGTACCTGCCCCGCCGTTATTTCGTAGTAGGTTTCGGGTGATAAAGAGGTTCATTTCTTTAGTCTACGTCATCCGCTGCCTACGCGAACCTGCTGAAAAGGTCGCCACAGATTGTCGCGAAACAGTTGCAGCAAGCGGAGCTATTCTCCTGGTCATCGTGACGTCTAGCAGTCGAACCACCCCACGATTAGCAGTTTCGACGCAGTGCTAAGAACTACTTGAGCCCGACCAAATCTCCAGGTCAGACAGCTTGGTCTTATGTTTCCCCTTCTCCCCATTTAGTAGATTTGCATTTTATAGCTAACTGCCAGGTGTGATGATGGCTTCCTCAGTGAGTAATCTGCAAGACTGGAAAGTACCTCTCCTTACCTATCCCCTGAGGAGCTGCGGTGGCGTACAGCTATTCAGACTGGTGCTTTGTGATATATTCGGGCCGTAATTTTCTTTGCTGCTTTTTTCTTCACGTCAACTTTGGTCCATGCTTCTGTAGTTCCTTCCAGGAGCTTCGCCTCTCTTGTATTCATTGAAGCTGGCGTCGCTGTTTTCACAATTTTTGTTATTTTATTGGTTTTTCCTGTCCCGGGGAGAGACCATTTTGGTTGTTGGTCAAACGAATCGTTCGCGGCCTCCTTACTCTTTTTTTCGAGGGGCATAACTTGTATTGCCTGAGTGGCGTTTGCTTTCTCTTTGACACTGTCATACAAAATTCTAATGGCTCTATGTTTTTAATCGCCTGGTAGAGATTGGGTTTGTCCTTTATGAATTCAGATGACGCTATTATTTTCCTTCCCAGACAGTTCCTCTGCTTGTTCCTCCGTTTTCCACTCGTGCACTTCCGAATTTATGCATTCAATGAGAGCAAACTCATTGTTGGCAAGATCTGGTCGACGAGGTGAATGGGGACCCGTGGAGACCCGGTTACAAACTGGTAACGCGAAAAATCGGGTCTTTGTCGAAACCCTGATCATTTAAGGCCGAGCAGGTGGACCGCATTGTAAGGGCAGTAGTCCCCTGCGTTCACCATATGGGATGATGACGTCGGCGCGGAGAGCGCGGGGGACTGTCCACTTTTCTCTATAAAAAAGCTGGAACAGGCAGCCCTATCTATGAAAAGTAAGAAGGCGCCAGATGGTATTCCAGCAGAGGTATACAAACTGGTATACCAACACCGGCTAGACCTACCGCTCGGCACATACAACGCTTTCCTGAAAGAGGGCATTTTCCCTGGTCGTTAGAAGGTGGCGAGGTGTCCGCTCATCAACAAAGGGAAGGGCGACCCTAAGTTGCCGTCTTCATACCGCTCACTATGTATGCTTGACACTGCTGGAAAAGTGCTCGAAAAGCTCATCAGAAGTAGAACCGAGAAAGGGATACGCGCTGCTGGAGATTTATCTCCCCGGCAGTTCGGTTTTAGAGGAAGCAGATCCACAGTTGATACTGTCATGCAAGTCGTGGATGCCGTTCAAGGCACATAGCCGCGGAACTCGTAACGCTTGACGTCAGAAACGCCTTTAATTCCGTAAGATAGAAAGACATTCTAGGCACACTAGACAATACTTTCCACGCGCTGAACTATCTCTTACGGGACTCTTGAGGGACTATCTGAGGAATCACTCTCGGCTCTATGAAACGCTAGAGGGTCTGAGGAGGATGGAGGTCGCGTCGGGATAGCACAAGGACCCACCCTAGGGCCGGACCTCTGGAACGCTACCTATGATATTCTACTTAAACTCGACATGCAAAAATAGTCGCGCCTGGTCGGTTATGCAAATGAATTAGCGCTGCTTGTTGCTGAACGCACTGTCGAACAGGCGCAAAGCAGACTAGGCATATTGATGCTACGGGTAAGGGGATGGATGACTGCTCACGCTTTCAACCTTGCACTGGAAAAAACCGAAGTAGTCATCATCATCATCATCATCAACGGCGCAACAACCGGTATCCGGTCTAGGCCTGCCTTAATAAGGAACTCCAGACATCCCGGTTTTGCGCCGAGGTCCACCAATTCGATATTCCTAAAAGCTGTCTGGCGTCCTGACCCACGCCATCGCTCCATCTTAGGCAGGGTCTGCCTCGTCTTCTTTTTCTACCATAGATATTGCCTTTATAGACTTTCCGGGTGGGATCATCCTCATCCATACGGATTAAGTGACCCGCCCATCGTAACCTATTGAGCCGGATTTTATTCACAACCGGACGGTCATGGTATCGCTCATAGATTTCGTCATTGTGTAGGCTACGGAATCGTCCATCCTCATGTAGGGGGCCAAAAATTCTTCGGAGGATTCTTCTCTCGAACGAGGCCAAGAGTTCGCAATTTTTCTTGCTAAGAACCCAAGTTTCCGAGGAATACATGAGGACTGGCAAGATCATAGTCTTGTACAGTAAGAGCTTTGGCCCTATGGTGAGACGTTTCGAGCGGAACAGTCTTTGTAAGCTGAAATAGGCTCTGTTGGCTGACAACGACCGTGCGCGGATTTCATCATCGTAGTTGTTATCGGTTGTGATTTTCGACCCTAGATAGGAGAAATTGTCAACGGTTTCAAAGTTCTTCGTGTTTGACCAGTGCGGTTTGATGTTGTTGGTTGGTTCGTCTTCGGTGCTGACGTAGCCACCATATATTTTGTCTTGCCTTCATTGATGTACGGCCCAAGATCTCGCCCCCATTGCCGCCTGCTCGATCTGGATGAAGGCAGTTTGTACATCTCGGGTCGTTCTTCCCATGATGTCGATATCGTCAGCATAGGCCAGTAGTTGGGTGGACTTAAAGAAGGTCGTACCTCTTGCATTTACCTCAGCATCATGGATCACTTTCTCCAGGGCCAGGTTAAAGAGGATGATCTATAGTACCCCGTTTTGAAGCCACATACTCCTAAGGTCGTGCCGGCTGTGAGAGGAAAAAAGGGAGCAGAAAGTAACCGGCTCATATTTTTAGAGCCTGGTCATAACATTTACGAAGGATAGCATTTTCCCCACACTATAATCGGAAATCTCTTAGAGACCCCCAAAAAACTGTTGAAGTTTAAGCCCCGTTTGCGTCTGGCACAGCCCGTTGGGGACGCTCAGAGTTTACCAAATTAGCCATTTTTGGAGTGAATTCGGTCATTCAAATGAAAAGACAGAAGAAGGACCCTTCTTTATTTAAGCAAATACATTATTTTGGGATCATTCTTCCCTTCCTCAGTGTTTAACTAAGGAAGGGAGGCGTATTTCTTTAAATAAATAAAACTATTGCCAAAAGACGAAAATTATTCTTTTTTCTTTTCACATGTCCGGAGTTCCGGTAGTGCTTCGTCTAGGATATTATTATGACCATAGGGCTTGGCCGACCAACATTCAAGTTCACGGAGTACTAGGGATACAGGCTATTTAATATGAGAAGATCTAGGGGAAGGGGTGTATGAGTACAATAAGGGCATTTTCCGGACAGGACTGCACAGTAATACCTGCATATGTGATCTTTTAGATCCAAGTAAGCTTGTTCTTATAGTATTTCTTGCTCAGCACCGGCCACCACATTCTTGAGCAGGACTCAAATGGTTTTCCGTTTTTTCGTTGGCTTCTGTTAGTTGGCAGGTCGCGTTCCCGGATAGGCCACCAACGTCAACGATTTGTGGGTTTCCAAACTGGAAACCGTTGATCAGTTTGTCGCTTTGAGGTCTTTGTTGTTAATTCCAGCTGGAGTGGTGTGGATATCGTTTATTTCAGAAAGTTCCGTCCCTTCCCCCCACGGGTAATCCGGGATATGAAAGTCCTGGGGGTTTAACGTGAGTATCTGCCGTGTAGGCATAATTCCACGGTCCTCTTCGGAATTCCTCCAGGAATTCTCCTGGAGCATATGCTCTGAGAGGGCCGTCCCGGTTCCCATGGTACCAGATAACCTCCGGTGAGGCTTCGTGGCCGAAGCCGCTTCAGATGAGTCCCTTGCAGACTCGGGTCTGATCGCCCTCCTCGAGTACGTGGGGACGGAACTCCCCGGGTAATCCGGGACAAAAAATCCCCTTTGACTAGCCCGGTCACCAGAGTTGGAACTGAAGGCATACAAGGTCTGCGTACTAGAGACCAACCTCCTCCTTCGCCACGCAGCGCTCATTGTATATTGTTCCACCTTCGCTTGGGATGAACCCCGAGTAGCTGCTTTGGTTCATCCTCCGCCAGATTTACTTGCCCCTGGAAAATGGCCAACAGACAAACATACCTTCGCCATTTCGAACCTTCTTCTAGTCCTACCATGAATGCTTTTGGCCCGTTCGAAGATAGTTTCCAGCAGCTACCACGAAGAGGTTGTGAGGAAATTTGCGCAAAAGAAAAGTGTCCCTTATTTGAAAAATACTTTTCAATTATTCAACCTCGAATCCTATTATCGAGGATTATTTTCAGTGAAGCAACTTCATATACAGTAGACTCCATGTTTGCTGTACTTTCTCCGCTGATTCTCATGAAATATTTTGACGTCGCACAGGAAATTCAAACTATCAAAACAAATTTGTTAAATGACAAAGAAATGTTGGGAAAACCCTGACAACAAGTATCACCTGCGACTGTTAAAAATAGTTTACATGTGCAGCATCTAATCGATCATCACATCTCACCGACCTATCTCTTCAGTCATCCTTTGATGGCAGGGATCAGCCAAAGTGTCTACCGATCCTTTCCCGAGCATTCCATTCCAGTGCTATGTTGTCGGCGTAACCCATGAAGATGGCTTCCTCCGGAAATGACAGACAAGGTACTATATGTCGCTGTGATGATGTTTCACAGCAGTGGGCCCAGTACGGGGGCCTTGTGGGACACCCGCGGAGACAACGTACGCCTGGGGTCCACCATCGGCGTCTTATCAGAGCATTCGTTCTTGAAAATATCTATCCAGAATATCTATTAGGTTCCATTGGCCGAATCGAACGTCTAGAGTACCACCACATAATATTTGCTGGTACTACTCTTTCAATTTCCATTTTGCCTAGTGTCCAGAAGACATATGAGTGTGCAGGAGGATGGTTCACTTGGACCACCACTAATTTCTGCCGCTTCCTGGTGTTGACAATTTCTCCCCGGTGATGCATCCTTTCAACAACTCAGTGAACATGTCCGGTTTGCCTTTTATCGCGAGTTTAAGGTCTTTATTCTATACTCCGTCTGGTCATCTATCCTACCGCAGATCTCCAACAGAATCTTGCTGATGACTGCTGGAATTACCATCATATTCAGGTGTCGTCGGTAGCTACCAATGTCCCCATCTTCCTGGGGGAATAAACCCTGAATGATTTTCAAGAAGAAGGTAGGGCAGGTAAGCTACGTAGAAGAACGGCCTCTAAATTCTCGTCTCAGGGTGCTCCCTCACGGGTTTAAGTCCGCCTCCGAGTAGAGCTCCTTAAAGCATTCCCTCCTGTTCCGATGATGGTCAGCTTGAGGGTTTTGTGAGTTCTTTATAGACGTGCTCTTTTGCCCCCGATTAATCCTTCCTCTGAGCAGCTCGTCTGGCTCGGTAGCAGGTTAATCAAAGACTGGTCAGTTCACTACGGCACATTTAGTTGGGTAGTTTACTGGATAATGTGCATTTCTTAGGCATGGACGTGTCATATGCTTCAGCATTGTGTCAGATGGAGAGCAGTTTCCGTGCAGCCGTATGATTTATTAGTTTGCTCTGGCCACTCCTCTATGAAAGTGTGCTCATCCAAGGCTTTTGGAAACCAGCCTGACATATATCTTGGCTTCGGATAGGCTGGTTCTCTGCCATGTGGCGCCCCAAAGAGGATTTCCTATTGATCGCTGAGGGCGGTAGCTGTCGCTGACGCACCCGGGCATGTCAATCACACGTGAAAGGCTGACAAAGGCCAGGTCCATTGTCGAGCCAGACTTCCTTTTTCGAAAGGTGTTTTCCTCACCTTCGTTGACCAGAAACAGTAAACTGCACGCCCGTGCATATGCAATATGGCTTTTTTCCTTACACCTTCTACATCTATCGGATTGACCAATGCCGTTAGTGCATACCTTCACATAGTGTCCAAGCATGGACCATTTTAAGTACCTTTTTTGTAAAATCTGTTGTCTTAAACGGCCGACTAACCATTTAATCTGAGCTTTTCCGGCCACCGACTACTTCTGCGTCGTAAGAGGCGACTCAGACGGACAACATCGCCTCGGATAGGGACTGACCCCACGCAACGACCTTTTGTTGTCGAAAATGGACTATGATTGGTTTCTGGAATGTGCGCACGCTCCTCGACAACGGTAGCGAGGGTCCTCAGAATGCTCGCTTCCTCCTGAAGGTGATATAGTGGTCGTCATAGTTGGATTTCAACTGACCGACGCCGTACGAGCAGTCAGATCGGCCACTCCGCGATCAGCAGTAGATTTAGAAGTTATCTTTTGGAGGTGTATAATAAGAGAGGCGCTGACATCGGTCTCGAAAGAGATCACCATCTCATGATCGCTTACGTTCGATTGCGTGTTGCGTTCGCCACTTCTTGTAGGGCTGGAGCGCTGCACCCCCCTAGGTTCAAAATTGACCGCTTGTATGACCCAGCTGTCGCTCGACAGTGCGAGAGCCATTTTACTGATCGAGGGGCAGATCTATTGACAGCGCCCCTGAGAATATGATGAGCCGCCATCAAAAATATCATTTTCTTGGGTGGTGCATAGGTCGTCGACCACGTCCCCAAAAGGCGTCATAAGGTCTGCCTGACTCCGGAGTCGTGGAAATGGATTCAGGAACGGCAGGGGTCCAAGGCTTTACTGAACACTGCGAGTGATGGCTGGCGTGCTGCGCTCGAACTCCGATACCGAACGAAATCCGGAGAAGTTCAACGTAGTGTACGCCATGACAAAAGGAAATTTGCTATTGCGCTGGTCAGGGAAGCGGAAGATGCCACAGATTTCCTAGGAGTTTCCGTCGGACTGGACCCAAAGACGACTAACAAGAGTAGGTTCTGCGAAGCGGTCCAGGGGTTATTGGGGGAAAAGGCTTTTCTTTCCAGTCTAGAGACCATGTGCTCTCTGGAAATCCGGGATCTTGACTGGTTCACAGAAAAGGTCGAAGTGAAGGAGGCGATAAAGCGTGACTGTCCAGAGGTAACCAATGCCCGGGTAGGTATCACTTCTGTAAATATTCGAGGCCAAAAGCTCGCCGTGGTGGAAGTTCCCGAGCAATATGGGAGGAAACTCCTTAGCAACGGGAGAATCAAAATTGGATGGGTAGTATGCAGGGTGCGAATGCGGATAGTCCCTACCAAGTGCTACATTTGTCTGGACTATGGACACACGTCAGCAGCTTGTAAGGGACTGGACAGGAGGACAGCAGGCTAGAGATGCGACCAAGTGGGTCATCAAGGGAAGACCTGCAATGAAAGCGAAAGTTGAATTCTCTGCAGGGAGGGTGTCGCACACACTGCGGGCTCGCGACGGTGTCCAACCTTCAGGGCGAAATTGGACGGGCTAGGCTGCGAATGGCTTGATCCGCATTTTACAAATTAATATGCACCGGAGTGCAACCGCTCACCAGTTGCTAGCATAGTTCGCTGCGGAAGTAAATGCTGATCTAGTGGTAATTAGCGAGCAATACCGAAACAAGGACCCGTATTCATGGTATCTCGACTTATCGGGTACCGCTGCCATCTGGTTTCGGAACGACGTTCGACTTCGTGTTCCTGGCGAAGGTCGGGGAACGGGTTTGTATGGATCCGGTGTTTAGGGATAACGTTTTTTAGCGTTTACCTGACGCCGAACGAGACGATGCCGGACTTTCGATGCCGGCTTGATGCTTTGGAAGACGCCGTTTCGAGCACGGAAGGACGTATCCTGATACGCGATGATTTTAATGCCAGGGTTCTTGAATGGGGCATGCCTCAGTCAGACTTCAAAGGAAAACGGATTCTGGAAATGCGGCGAGAACCGGGCTCGTAGTTTTAGAGACCGGATCCCCGCCAACTTTTCGACGCCCAGGCTGTGAAGGAAGCATTGCTGACATTAATTTCGCGACTTCCCGGCAAGTGATCACCAGTGCATCGCCTTCGAAGTGGTTGACGTTACTTGCCGGCGAGTACCGACCGCCTTCTTGAAGGAGGGTATTTTTCCTTCTCGCTGGAAAGTGGCCAGACTCGCGCTGATCAGCAAGGGTAAAGGAGATCCTGAGCTCCCGTCTGCATACCGACCGCTGTGTGTGCTTGATGGGGCCGGGAAATTGCTCGAGAAGCTCATCAGGGGTTGACTCGCTGAAGCGATGCTATTATGGAGGTTGTAGATGCGGTTCATCGAGCCGAGGCACACAGTCGCCGACGGATAGTGCTCAGAAATGCCTTCAATTCCGTAAGATGGACTGATATGCTAGGCACATTAGAAAACTCATTTCACGTGTCAATCTATCTCTTGCGGATATTGAGGGATTATCTGAAATACCGCTCCCTGTTCTATGAGACGCTAGAGGGCCTGAGGAGGATGGAAATCACGTCGGGAGTAGCGCAGGGATCCATCCTAGGGCCGGACCTCTAGAACGCGGGATTATCTGAAAGACCGCTCTCTGCTCTGTGACACGCTAGAGGGCCAAAAGATGGATGACTGCTCACGGTTTCAACCTTGCACTGGAAAAAACCGAAGTAGTCATCTTGACTAAAAAGAGAATTCCGACCCTGCGTTCCATATCGTTCGGCGAGTCGATAATCAAGTCAAACCCGCGCTAAAGTTCCTCGGGTTGACTCTTGATTCAAAAATGGGCCTTTTTGAGCAAATCAAAGCAGCAGCAGACAAGACTGCAGCTGGAGTTATGGCGTTAAGTAGGTTAATGGCAAATATTTGGGGTTCTACGTCTAGCAGGCGACGTCTCCTGATGAGTTCAACGCAGTCTGTCCTGTTCTACAGTGCAGTGGTATGGGCTGACGTTCTTGGAGGTATATCGTAAACGTCTCGCGCAAGTACAGAGATGGGGAGCTTTGTGAATGGCGTTTGCATACCGCACTGTCTCTGAACCGGCCATGATGGTGATCGCGAGAGTGATTCCCGTTGGCCTTCTTGCTAAGGAGCGTCAAGCTATATACAAGCGCAATGGAGATGAACCAAGGGAGGTTGTTGCTGGTGAAGAACGGTAACGCATTCTGGATGAGTGGCAGCTCTCTTGGCAAAATGAAACTAGAGGCAGATGGACTGCGCGGCTCATTTGCAACTTAGGTGCGTGGTTGAATCGGAAGCATGGTGTGACTGACTATTTCCTTACCGAATTTTTAAGTGGGGATGGAGATTTTCAGTCTTCAAGATTGGAAAAGCACGATCTCCGAATTGTGTGTTTTGCAATGGAGTTGTGGACGATGGATACTGGAAGAAAACTTGCGCTGGGTCCTCTGGGAGCCCGTCGCAGTTTGGACAATTAGGCGAGGCGTCCAATTAAAACCTGTACAGGTATTGACGGTATCCTCCATGGCCGGTGAGAAACTGGGTGAGATTATAATTGATCTCCCCATGCTTTCTCTCCAGCCACTCCCCGATGGAAGGGATCAGCCTGTAAGTCCAACGACCCTTTTCTGACTGGTCCCATCGTTGTTGCCATCTGCTTATGGATCCTTCCTTTTTGGCTTTTTTCACCTGAGATAAGGGAGAGATGGACCTGGTATTATACGGTTCGGTTTCGGTTGTGGATAAAATCCGGTTCAATAGGTTACGGTGGGCGGGTCACTTAATCTGTATGGATGAGGATGATACAGCCCGGAAAGTCTATAAGGGCAATATCTATGGTAGAAAAACAAGAAGAGGCAGACCCTGCCTAAGATGGAGCGATGGCGTAGGTCAGGACGCCAGACAGCTTTTAGGGATATCGAATTGGTGGACCTCGGCGCAAAACCGGGATGTCTGGAGTTTCTTATTAAGGCAGGCCTAGACCGGATACCGGTTGTTGCGCCGTTGATGATGATGATCATTTCGGTTGCTAGGATGCCAATCAGCATCATTCCCGAGATGACGAACGTTGCATCATCTGAGACGGTCCTGAAGGCAGAACACACCCTTAGGGATGTTCTTCTGTAAACCGTACTCAGTTTATGTGTATTACCTAAAACCTGCAGTGCATTTCCCCAAATTGGGACTGCCTACAGCATGATAGAGCTCACCTGGCTAGGAGCAGCCTGCAAGTATGCCGCGGGCCTCCTACGTTCGGCATCATTCTTGCCAGAGCAATACTCGTGGTGGATGCTCTTTTACAAGTATGCTCTATGTGCTGCTTAAAATTAAGTCCTCCGTCTATCATCACCCCCAAGTATTTGATGGCCGGCTTGGAAGTGATGATAGAATTCCCGATTCTAATGAGGACCGCCTCCGTCTTTTCCTACGCGAGTGTCAGTCCAGCACTCCCTAACCAAGCCTTAACAACACTGATTGCTTCGCTTGAGTACAACTCAGCATCCTCGAGATGCTTTGCCACCGCAACCAGTGCTATACCATCGGCGTAACCTACCACCGTGGCCTTCTCCGGAACCGGAAGGTTGAGTACATCATTATACATGATGTTTCACAGTAGTGGGCCCAGTATGGAGCCCTGTGGGACACCCGCGGAGACAACGTACTTTTTGGGTCCATCATCTGTATCATACCAGAGTGTCCGCTCTTTCAAGTAGCTATCGATAATAGCGGCGAGGTATGTAGGACACTAATCGTCGCCAGAGATTTTCGTATAAGGTTCCAATTGGCCGAGTTAAATGCATTACTCACATCCAGGGTCACCACCACGCAATATTCGCAGGTACAACCCCTTCCGTGAATTGCATTTTCGGCCAAGCCAGTAACCATTTTGATGGCATCAATGGTTGATCTGGCTTTACGGAACCCATACTGCCTATCTGAAAGGCCTACTTGGCTCTGGACGACTCGAAGTAATTTATTATTTTGACCCGCTCCAACATTTTCCCCATAGTGCTTCCATGGTGCAGGAAATATACCCTCCGACATGCACGTTTCGAACAGCTCCACGAACATATCCGGTCTACATTTGACGGCAAGTTTGAGGGCCTTATTGTGTATGCCATCAAGACCCGGGCCTTACCGTCGCCTATTCGGCTGCAGATCTCCATCAACTCGTCCCTGGTGACTGGTGGAATCGGCGTCACATTCAGGGGGCGCTGGAAAGTGTCAATACCCCCCTCTTGCTGGGGAAATAAATACTGGATTATTTTCAACAAGAGTATAGGGCACGTGATCTGCGGAGACGATCGGCCTCTGAATCGTCCTGTCACGATCCTGTCCTGTCTTCTAGTGGGGAATGAACATCTCCTAGGCATCGACGCGTCACATGCTTTAGAGAAGCTCTGTGTGGCATGGAGAGCTATATCTGTGGAGTTGCCTGCTTTGCTAGGCAAGTTTAGCCACACCTCCATGAATGGTTACTCATCCATCGCTTTGGCAGACCATCCTGGTGTCCTTCTGGATTTCGGCTTCCGGGTTGCGGGTCTCCTGCCTTGTGGTTCCGTCCTTAGTTCAAAGGTTTGCCTGGTGGTCGCTGTACGTGAAGTCCTCGCTAACTTGCCAGGGCATGTCACGTGCTAACGCAGGGCTGACAAAAGTCAGATTTATAATTGAACCAGTTCCCCCTTTCCGATAAGTGTTTATATTGCCCTCGTTGGCCAGAATCACATCCACCTGGGCGAATGCTTCTAATAAACACTGCCCCGTGTGTTAGTCTCTTTGCTGCCCCATTCGATAGCCCACGCATTAAAGTCACCGGCTATCAACTTTGGACTTCGTCCCCTTGCGTCGTGAACAAGATCGTCTAGCAGGTCTTCAAACTCAGGTAGTGTGAGACTCGGTGACCTGACCCATGCTATATTGTATGGCTTGGCGACCGCACGCCCATATCGCCGCTCCACCAGTCGAATCTGTGACCCATACACCACCGTAGAGATTTCTGTACGGTTCACTAATGATAGCAATCTCCATCGCGGATTCGTAAGTGCTCTGCGCAAGTAGATCTTGTGCGACCCTGCAATGATTAAGCTTTATTTGTATTTACCTAATTTTTTCACTGCAGTTAACCGGTTATCCCGCCCCTCTTTTTCTTCGCACAAAATGCATTTGGGGTCTCTATTGCACTCCTTGGCAATATGTCCTTTTTCCCCACATCTTCGACATCGATCGGACCGATCGATGCCGCTAGTACATGCCTTCGCGAAGTGTCCAAACATTGGCATTTGAAGCACCTTTTTAAGGAGATCTGTTCCCTTAGTCGGCAAAAAACCCATCCAATCCGAACCTTCCCCACGACCAACAACAACACGAGTTTAAAACTTGGTTACGAAAGTCGTCAGTTTTCTTATTTTTTTTTATTTTTTATTTTTTCAGCTCAAACATGAGATCACCTTTCCGGGTCCTCCGGATTTTGCTAACATTTCCGCCTAGGTCTTTTATGTCGGGGTCAGATTTCACCTTCTTCAGTATCTCCGCATATGTTAGATGTCCTCTGCTGGAGATTACAATTGCCTCCGGGCGAATTCGCACCTTTGGTTTCTTATTTCTTTTTTTATTCACGACCTTAGTCCAACCATCGTTCTTATTTTCTTTCAGTTTCGGTTCGCTAGCCGACTTTCCTACTTTTGGTACTTTGGGCCCTTCTGAACTTTTAGTTCCCTTTGTTGGACTGGTGAAGACCCCTTTTTTCCTTTTTGGGGCCTGTTGATTCGCCAAAGCTTCCCCCTCCTTGTCCCTCACTCTTTTACTTGAGCGAAGGTCGACGACTTTGTGCTTGTGTGTCACTTGGGTCGCCTGTGACACTGTTGAGGCTGGGATGTCCGGCTTTTCCTTAGGCTTTCTTATTTCTTCCTGTGACCTATTATAAAGCAGCCTGATGGCTCTCACCATGTTCTTAATGGCTTGGTGCACGTTGTGCTTGTCCTTGATGAATTCGGACAGCTCAACTATTTTAGTCCGAAGCTGCATAAAAGGTAGTTCTTCTGGGTCAGGGCTCTGTTCTCGGTGAGTCCTGGCCAGACTACTCCTTTTACTGACTCCTTCACCTTTTTCAGTTGCTAAGCTCCCATGAGCTTTCTCTTTTGCCGGCTTTGATATTGGAGGAGATCGTAAAATTGATGAGCTTCTCCTGAATGGATCTATTTGCTACTGCTGGAGTACCTCTTGATCAGATCCGATGGGTGTCGAAATCGCCTTTTTTGGCCAGCTATCTCCTTCTAGCCCATCATTCTTTGCCTTCGCAATTGGTGTTCTTGGCAGAGTTGTGCTTCGTTTGAACACCTCCTTCTCCAAATCTAAAACACTTGTAGTATTAGATGCAACGGTGGCCAAGTTGTCCACCACCGAAGCACTGCGGTCGAGGGATATCGACGGCCGGGAGCCCGCTTGCTCACTCCCAAAAGCCGCCGGTACTGGGGTTCCGAGCCCCTGCACCGTAACTTTACTCCTTCTCAATTCGTCCATGTTGGTTTTATTTTCTGGGTGTCCTTCCCATAGCCATTTTGGTCCACGCACCAGAGATGAGCAAACACTAGCTCATGCACAGTCAGAAAAGAAAAGTGCAGGAACACATATTTACACATCAATAGGTATGCCCCTATCCGCCACCTGGGGTCGCGCCTGATGGGAGATCTGGCCACTCCTCACAGGCAGACAAGGCTGCAGCTGGAGTTATAGCGTTAAGTAGGCTCATGGTAAATATTTGGGGTCCTACGTCTAGCAGGCGACGTCTCCTGATGAGTTCAACGCAGTCTGTCCTGTTCTACGGCGTAGAGGTATGGGCTGAGTCCTTGGAGGTATATTGTAAGTGTCCCGCGCAAGTACAGAGACGAGGAGCTTTGCGAGTGGCGTCTGCATACCGCACTGTGTGGTGTGGCTGTGTTGCCCATTACTTTTGGGTCTTTCTCGTTGCTAAGAAGATACAGCTCGACCGGTAGAGGAGCCGGATGGCAGGGGGTTCCTTGAACTGACAGTTCCCTTTTCCTCTTCCCCCTCGTTGGTGAAAGGAATTTCCTGATTTGAAGGCCACGAAATAATTGTGTCAAACGGTTCCAGGCTAGTTCTCTGATGAGAGGGAGGTGTTTAGGTGGTAGTCCCACAGTGTACTGTTGCGGGAGTCCAACACTCTGTGCGCATAAGCATTCGCCTACCCTACTCCAAAGGAGAAAAATACATTGTCTCTATCTGCCAGCTGGGGTTGCGTCTGACTGGGAATTTGGCGACTTATCATAGGCGTGCCTGTCCGTCTGTCTCCCACGCGCTTTTCTTAGATAATATCCCTCCTATTGATAGTGGACAGTGGTATTTGTGGAAAGGTGAGAACTGTGAATTCCCACGCATGCAATGAGTAAAATCACTCCACGTTGTGTCTGAGGGTAGGTCATCCATACTTGCAAATGAGGGGGGGGGGGCGGGTTTGCAATTTTTTCTATCGAATATAATCATGTGGGGTATCAAATGAAAGGGCTCGATTAGTACTTGCCAAAGCTGAGTTCAGTTCTGACATTTGATGCAGAAGGGAAGAGTACTAAGACTGGCAAGTGGTTGTTTGTTTTATGGACCCATTCTCAGTAGATAAGGATGCGAGGTTCATGCAGGCTCAGTGAACTAGTTCTTGTTATTTGCTTGATTTTTAATCAACTCATGATATTGTTTTATTTTTTCAGAAAAGTGAATAAATCTTACCGTGGACGCTCTTGCCCGATAGTGGTGCATGGAAGCAACGGAGCTGGTAGAACTGGAGCCTATATCCTTTTGGACTTAGTTCTGGGACGAATGAATAAAGGTGCACGGGAAATCGACATTGCTGCAACATTGGAGCATCTTCGGGATCAACGGGGCGGATTAGTAACAACAAGACAACAATTTGAATTTGTGTTGATGGCAGTTGCCGAGGAGGTTCATGCAATTCTTAAGGCGCTACCGGCCAATTCCCAAGGTGAAAAACGTGAGCTAGACAAAGAGCCTGTTAAGGAAGAGGAGACCCAAAGCACGGAAGATGAAAAGGCAAAATCGGAAGAAACACCGGAAAATGACAAAGCGAAAAAGACGGAAAAATAAGTTTAGTTTGAAAGTGGTTTTAGTTTGATTTATCTTCAAGGATTTTTATTTGAATTCATGATGACCATGTCAATTTCAAAGTGCTTATTTATGAATTGAAGTTGATGGCGTTAGTTTTGTGTTTTTGGGATTTGAAGTTTATAGTTTTGGCCTGAGTTTAGGGGTTGTGGATTTAAAGACTATACCAGCCTAAATCTTTAAATCCTCAATCGTTCATTTATGCAAGTCTGTTATGTTGAATGGATCATATAAAATGTTGACGACCTCAGTACATATATACCAAATGAAAAATGATTACGATTACAACAAAAAAAAAAAAAAGTTACCAAAAGAAGAAATAAACTTTCTACATTTTCGTTGAGAAAACTATTGAATTAAATAAATATATTAAAATAATCCTACATGTAGAAGATGCATATATACAAGATGTTATGAAGCATACACAAAATAAAATTATCGATTTATCAAAATATTTAATATCTTAATTAATTAATTTAGGGAAAGAAGAGGGAAAAAAATGTCAAACAAAAATGTAAAATTATTACTGAAGCATAATATATACAAGGATATATTTGAAAACAATCTTTTTGATATCACGCATGTACCTACAAATTTTACTGTGAGAAGAACCGCAATCTAAAGACATATTTTACCTTGAAGGACTGCTGCTTTTATTTGCTCTCCTTTTTGTTCTTTTCAAAATAGCAAAGACTTGATTTTGTGATGAATGTTCCAAGCACAATGGAGTTAAGCTTCCGTTTAGTGGCTAAGTTGAGGAGCAGATACTTATGTTCTTTCACAAATAGCACTTTTTTTATATTTCTACACACACCCACAGACACCGTCTTACAAGCCATTCATGGTTTCTTGAAAAAGATAAAAGATATTGTATTTACAACGAGTGAAAACTTTTCTACTTTAACGAAGATTATTATACAACTTTGAGAGAGGAAATCTATTTTTTGTATTTATCTTTTATTCTTAGCGAGTGCTCTTCTCTGGAAGGGGATTAAGGGTAGTTAGGATCTGATCGGAGTGAACGTAGTAGGTAATGGGCGGTTAGATGGGGTGGGGTGGTGAGTCCGGGACTTTGGGTGAAGTGGGCGGGTTTGCTTGTGCTAGGAGGTCTTACGTTTCAACTGTGCAGGATAATATATATATATTTCAGTTGCATGGAGTTCTCCACTGTATTCAATGCCCGCAGTTATGAATCCTTTTAATGTTGCATGTAGCATAAATGTCTGTACCATATCCATGCGTTAGCCAATACCGATGCTTGATTCGTCCTTTGGTCGAACGCTTCTTGCATTTTCATATAAAAGTACATACGTACATACATCGATATCAAAACAAAAGCTACATTTTCACTCTTCCTCTACAGTGGATAACCTTTATCAAAAGCAACTGAACCAAACTACCTTTATTCAAATCATATTCGTAGAAAAAAATGGACAACTAACGAGGAAATATCAGTGAAGAGGTCTTTCTAACAAAGAAACATTTATAAAAGTAAACTTACAGAATTTTGAATTAAATCCAGATTCCGAATATAATATACACATTATCGAGTAAATATATACATATACCACAACTAAACTTCTATGGATTATATATATATATAGATATACGTTGAACAGAAACAAGCATTGAAGGTATATATATTTTTTGTGTATGAATGTAAGCATATGAATCACCCTATGACTAACAATATATTTGTGTATACATAAAATAGAAGCCACTATTAACAAAAAAAAAAACATCTACATATACATATATATATAAATATAAATATTAAAAGAAACATAAACTATAACTTGTTGTTGCTATTTATTCTATTATCATTGTAAACTAAAGGGAAATTCAATTATCTTAAAGGAAGTCATATATTTTCCCCTTTTGAAAACTAAATTTTTTCCTTATTTTCCCAAAAGAAAGAATTATAAATTGCACAGAAGAACTCAAAGGAACCAGTGAGACATGACAACACTGATTTGAATGCAGTGAAAAGCGAAGAAAGCTAAAAATTATAAAAATGCTGTAAAATAAACATATACATATATATATAAATATATATAGAACTATAAACGTATAAAAGACATATAAATATATATATTTTATGTTGTGAATAAAAACTAAAAAAAAAAAAAATAAATCTATAAAAAAAAAATTGGCATTTTAAACGGTCGCAAAAATGCACTACTTCCAGCAAAATTATGCAATTATTATTCATAAACGAATTTAATTCTATACCATGTCATCATCTTTAGATAGCGGTAAGCATATGTGGTAATTACCAGTTAGAATATATATATATATGTGTGATTAACACGTCAATAATATTGTTCCAAAAACAACAAGTGTGTAGATGCCGATTTTGAAAGTATCTTTTGTTTTTTTTTTAAATTTTAATTTTATAATTTAATTTATTGATCTTCCTCTTTTTTTAAGTTTCATTATCATCATTAAATCTTTCCAAAGCGCTCATTTTCAAAGGTTAATATATACATTTAATGATCATGCAGATACCGAAATAAAAAAAAAATACTAAGTGCAAAACAAAAATGGGAAGTAATTGTAATACTTTGGAAAATGAAAGAGATTTCAATAAAAACTTGATTTACTCCATGCGTTTTGATGTGGATAAGCCGTATCGTGTGTCTCTTCAAACGGGCGGGAAAAGTGTTGATTTTCATGGAAGATTAGGAAGGTGAATGGAATGATGGATGGGTAACTTCTGAAGGGTTCTGTCAAAATTCGTTGAAGTGAATGGCCCTATTCTCTTCGTTAATCTCAGGAGATATTCGACTAGGTGCATTTCACCGAAAAGTAATAATCACGACCTTTCATTTGATACCCAACATGACTATATTCGGTGAAAAAAAAATTGGGCATCCCCCTTTTGCATGTATTAGGACCCCCTCTTAATCTCAACGTAAAAAGATTTTCATCACTTCATGTCTGGGCGTTCACATTCTCCACCTTTCCACCGAATAGGTCTGCTAAAGAAATCAGCACTTTTGACTCCTTCCACTCCCCGCTTTTCCAACAAATGTAAAAACTAGGATCGGCATCGAAAAGTACTAATCACGACCTTTCATTTGATACCCAACATGACTATAGTTTTTTTTGGGAGTAGGGTAGGTGAATGCGTTTATGCACAGAGTGTTGGACTCCCGCAACAGCACGCTGGCGGACTACCAACTAAACACCTACCTGTCATCAGAGAACTAGCCTGGAACCGTTTGACACATTACTTCGGGCTAGCCCTCCCGCTCTCCCGGCTTTGGGAGCCTTCAAGTCAGGGAATTCCCTTTCACCAACGGGAGGGGAGGGGAGGAAGGGAGTTTTGTTAGTTCAGAGAACCCCTTACCGTCCGATCCCTATGCCGGTCGAGTTCAATCTTCTTCGTAGTAAGAAGAGCCCGAACATAATGCGCAATACGATTCCAGCTGCCAGCGCTCTTCAGCATCTCTCTGACAATGTTGTCTGGAGAGAGCTCCTCTGTGTCTGCATAAAGCTGCTGGCGGAGGCTGTCCCACCTCTCGCAAGAGAAAAAGGTGTGTTCAGCGTCATCCGCCACTCTATTGCAGAACACACAATCAGGAGATCGCGCCTTCCCAGCCCTGTGCAGGTAAGACTGAAAACCTCCATGCCCACTTAGAACTTGGGCAAGGAAGTAATCAATCTCACCGTGCTTTCTGTTCAACCATGGGTCTAATTTGTCGATAAGCCGTGCAGTCCACTTGCCCCTTGGCTCATTTTGCCAAGAAAGTTGCCACTCGCTAAGGGTGCGTTGACGTTCTTCACGGGCAATCACTTCTCTTAAGTTTTCGCCCTTACGGCGATAGATAGTTTTGCGCTCCTTGGTAAGGAGGGCAACGGGGATCACTCCCGCAATCACCATCACAGCTGGTTCGGAGACGGTACGATAACCAGACGCCACTCGCAAAGCTCCCCGCCTCTGCACTTGAGCGAGGCGTTTACGATGCACCTCCTTGTCAAGGGCATCAGCCCATACCTCCGCACCATAGAGAAGGACGGACTGCGTTGCTCCCATGAGGAGACGTCTCCTAGTTGATATTGGGCCGCCGACATTCGCCATTAGCCGACTCAAGGCCGCGACTCCTGCTGCAGCCCTGTCCGCGGCTGCTTTGATTTACTCGAAGAAGCTCATCTTCGAGTCGAGCATTAACCAAGGTATTTAATCGCTGGTTTTGTCTCTATAGTCAACTCGCCGATCGATATGGGACGCAAGGTCGGGATTCTCCTTCTGGTCAGGATGACTACTTCGGTTTTTTCCAGCGCAAGGTTGAAACCGTGAGCATTCATCCATCCGCTTACCCGTCGTATCAATATGCCAAGTCTGCTTTGCTCCTGTTTAACAGTGCGTCCGGCAACAAGTGCCGCAACGCCGTCTGCAGGTATATCGAGTCTCAACAGACTATCGTATGAAGCGTTCCAGAGGTCCGGCCCTAGGATGGATCCCTGCGCTACTCCCGACGTGATTTCCATCCTCCTCTGGCCCTCTAGCGTCTCATAGAACAGGGAGCTGTCTTTCAGATAATCCCTCAATATCCGCAAGAGATAGCTTGGCACGTGAAAGGAGTTTTCTAGTGTGCCTAGCATATCTGTCCAGCGTTATGAAGAGCACTATCCGTCGAGATCGGCGGCTGTGTGCCCCGGCTCGATTAAACGCATCTACGACCTCCATAACAGCATCCACTGTAGATTTCCCTGTTCTAAACCCGAACTGCCTTGCCGATAAGTCCCCGGCAGCACGGATCGCTTCAGCGAGTCTACCCCTGATGAGCTTCTCGAGCACTTTTCCGGCCGTGTCAAGCATACACAGTGGTCGGTATGCAGACGGGAGCCCCGGGTCTCCTTTACCCTTACTGATCAACGCGAGTCTGGCCATTTTCCAACGACAAGGAAAAATGCCCTCCTTCAAGCACGCGTTGAACGCTTCGAGCAGCAATTCTGGCCGTTGGCGGAACACCAGTTTGTAAACTTCCGCCGGGATGTCATCAGGACCTGGCGCCTTCCTGTTTTTCATAGTGAGAACCGCTTCTTCGAGTTCTCCCATTGTGAAAACGGGGCAATCCACGACGCTTTCCGCGCTATTTACATCAACCCGTACAGGGTGTCTGGGGAACAATGCCCGCACAATGCGGTCCATCTGGTCGGTGCTCAATATGCAGGGCTTCCGCAGAGCCCCGATTTTCCGAGTGACAAGCTTATAGCCAAGTCCCCACGGATCATCATTCACCTCATTAACAAGATTTTGCCAGCCGCGAGCTTTGCTTTTATTTATAGCGCAGCGGAGTCTCCTTTGTGTTTGTGCCAAACGGCGGAGCTTATGACACTCCTTCCGTAGGTCTGCGATTTCTGCCGTCCACCAGTACATAGAAGGCTTGTCGCGCCTGGGGCCTCTCCGGGGCATGGAAGCCTCACACGCCGTCGTTATCAGATTCATCACTGAATTTACGACGGTGTCAGCTGCGACATGCGAACATGACTATTGTGAAAAACAATTTCACACCCCCCTTTTGAATGTATTAGGACTCCCTCTTAATCTCGATGTAGAAAGATGTTACTCACTGCATGTCTGGGCATTTATATTTTTCCACCTTTCCACCGAATTTCGTGTTAATTGGTGT
Source organism: Hermetia illucens (assembly GCF_905115235.1). Lineage (NCBI taxonomy): Eukaryota > Metazoa > Arthropoda > Insecta > Diptera > Stratiomyidae > Hermetia > Hermetia illucens. Next base: position 214,355,235 of record NC_051849.1, read on the forward strand.
ATTTGTTTCTGAGAAGAGTGCCTGTGACTGCCAAACAGAGGGACAGACACAGCAGACAGACAGACATTGAATCTATTTTAATAAGGTTTTGTTTGTAAAACCACTTAATTGTTTTGGGGTAAACCAGTTTTGTTTTTCGACATATTCTACTTCCGAAAAATAATATTTATCAAAGTCTGAAAAATATCCATTCGTTTCTGCGATCACCTCCTCGTTTGAACAAAAATTTCTTTTCCGCCAACCATTTCTTCAAATTGGGGAACAAATAGTAATTCGAGGAAGCCAAGTGTGGAGAACAAGGGGGGGGGGGGGGGGGGGGGTATGTGAAATGAGTTGGAACCCTGCTTCCATTAATTTTGCGACCACACTCTGAGGCGCTAGTTGGTGGGTTGTCGTGATGGAAAATACTTTTTTGTGGTCCAATAACGATAAATAATATGCATCTCTAATAGTTGTGCCCTTTTCCAGATAGTAAATGGGGATTATTTCTTGCGAATTCAGAAAGACAATTGCCATAATCTTTCCGGCCGAAGGAACTGCCTTCGCCTTTTTTGGGGCATATTCCCCCCTGACAACCTACTGTTTAGATATTCCTTGGTCTCAAGAGTGTACTGGTGGATCCAAGTTTCATCCACAGTGACTACACACGATTTCGTTTTTGGTCCTTCACTCTTCTGTCACCCATCACCATATCATCGATTTCTTAAGTAGTCACCTCAACAGGGCATCCAGAACCTTCAGGGTCACTTGTGCCCATATGGCCACTCCGAAAATGTTGGAACTACATATAAATCATTCTAATCGAAAGTGCAGAGTCACCATAATGTTAATCTAGCTTCTCTTTAGTCTCTTGAGGCATTTTGCCTTTCATAAAGTAATGTTTTATCACCACACCCTTTCATCCATTTTTTTGAAAATCACGCGACTTCCTCGATTCAAACGAATGCGAAACGCAAAGAAATAGATCGATTTGACAGAAACGTGACTTCGATACGCACTAGTAGTGCCATCTCTCCGACTTTGTACGGACTTTTCAAACGGCCCTCGTAAAACCTTATTAATACTGGTTTGGGTGTCGGATTTTCACCCAGTAAAACCACGCTCACTTCCAACTTTTTCCTTTCCCGCGGCACTGCGCAAAACGTTATTTCGCGGGGAGGAGCATGAATCCTTTGGATTGCGGATATGTCGTGAGGGCTTATGCTGACTTTTAGAGGGTCTTCTAGGTTTTTCCTTTTTGGGCAAAATTGTGGAATCGTAGAACATGACTTACTTCGAGTCCTCTGGTGTGCGATCACATTCAGGGCAAAAGAAAAAAGGGAATTGGTGCATATACCAAATTTCCTGTAATTGCCATGCCATGACAGAAATCGAGTCAGGTGTTCTTTAATATTGACGTGTCGAGTGTGGTTCCAATGACCTCTCTGCGAATCATACCACCATTGCTGTCCCTTTTCCAGCGTTCCTGCTTTCGGTATTCTGTATTCTTTTCGGATTCACGGACCAGCCCTAATCTGTAACTCCGCAGGAAGGCACCTCGCTGCATGGCCCATTTTTGATCTGAAAAAACAATTGTCTGGTGGTCGCTATGAATATAGTGCTCACTGACGAAGTAGGCCATTCTCCTTGTCAATATGATACTCACATATGCCAAATCGACTATTATAGGTTTGTTTTTCTCTTGTTAAATAAGTCTTGTCTTATCTATTGCACTTTAGGGAATTGTTCGGCTAAATGGTGACCTGAGTGAAATTTCATGCTTAGACTTGGTGGTCGCTTTGGGCCAACCCAACGAATATAAGTCCAAACCAGCCCCTTTTATCGCCACGTAAGTAATATCAATTTCGTCGGTTGGCACGTTCCTTGGGGAACAGATAAAATCTATGAGAATAAACTTGAAGAAGCGGAGCCTGTCGTCTATTATAGCTAAGTTAGGCTGCTTTCTGCACTCCGTACGGGCTGGTCAAATAATGATCATATTGCGGCTTCATCCAGTAGGTTTCACTTTGGTAGTAGTCTGGGAATGCAAACACTAAATGACTCTTCAAAAATTTAGAACGAAATTCTTGAGCGAGGTTGTATAGCACCCCTTCTACTAGTATCCTTCGTTTGGGGTATGGCACCCAAGCATTATAAATTATAAGACAAACGGTTTCGTCCAGGGCAGAGGAAACTCGCCACCTCTGCCCCCCTTTTGAATATAATTCGCACCCTTGGCGTGTTTTTCCAAATATGTAAAGGAGCGTTTTCCATCTGATGCCAATCACGGTCACGCTACTCCCAGGGCAGAGGTGAGGCAGCGTCTGACGAGTTGCCTCTGCCCTGGACGAAAACGTTTGTCTTATAATCCTTTATATCTACCCCTTAAATCGTCAATCTTTTGAGTCGAAGGCCGCGATTTATTGACGGCAAAGGAACTTGCATCATAAGTTGGATGCAGGATATCAGCCACCTTGTGAATAGACGCGAGAGTCACTTCTGGTTCCTTGTGTTGTGATAAGAGGGCTTCTTCACAGTTGTAGCTTCTATTATTTTTCTCAATATATCGGTTATGTCGTCCTTTCTCCTGTGTGTATCCTTGCTAAACTTTAAGTGGATGAAATAAGCGTTGAAAGGGACTTGATGTTTTGTGTTATGATTATTCTTCCCATCATATTCTTTTGACGTTTGCAAAAAAAATGTTTACACAATTCTTACAGACGACTACGGTTTCGTCCATCAGATGCTGCCATGGCTCAGAAATGTGAGAGGCATTGCATGCAGTGAGTAACATCGATCTAAGTTGAGTTTAAGGAGAAGGGGACCCCAAATATGCCAAAGGGGGGGGGGGGGGGTGTAAATTCTTTTTCACCACCTAAAAGCATTTGGGGTGTTAAACGAAAGGTCTCGATTAGTACTTTTTGAAGCAGTTTTGATATTCCTACTTCCAGACAGCAACCACATCAGAGAAACCGCGTACATTGAATTTGGGGGACCGACGCGATGCTCTGTCCTCTTGCGATCAGACGCTGTAGCGGCATTCACACAACGTAAGCCAATTAAATTGCTGCCCCCCCCCTCCCTCCTCGCTCCATTTTATCATCGCAAAAACTCGACAAGGTTGAGAATTTCTTGGGGTGCTATGCTCCAAACTAGGGATCCATGGACTATAAAACGTAAGTTGCTCCTCATTTGGTCCGGTCCACCATCATGTGGAAGTGGACTTAGGATCCCGCATATCTTAAACAACTAAAGTGTTTTTGTTCTTTCGCCGTTCTTGTGACCATGCCTCCCCGTCGTGTTGTCAAAGTCTATCTTGGTATTCAGATCACAATGTTGCCTTTGGGAGTCTTTTCTGAACTATGTATGCAGCATAGAAAGCATCTTCCTCCACTGTATCGGAAATCTTCGTTGGTATGTATCACTGCACAACTATCATTTTCCTTAACCTGGGTCCGGATCTCAGTCAAAAACCTGCCGGAAACAGGCAATCAGGTCATGCAATACGGATTTTGCATCTACTACCGTTTTCCAGTAGAATCGTTGTCAAAACAGAGTTTATCGCCGAAGGTTACACCCGGGTCAGGGATAGAGTTCAGATAGGACACAGAGCAACCGCCAAGAGAGAGTAGGAAAGTGGTGGGAGAGGTTTTAAACGAGTAAAACATCGAGTGGCATTTGCTGCTGCCAACTTATTAACTGTGCACCAATGGACTAAAGTATCCAGATTTGCCTGCAGGGAAGCGCTATCCATTGGAGACGAAACAGAGGAAAACAGATTGAGGTCATCGGTGTATAACAAGCAAAGATAAACAATAAAAATAGAAGAGGTCTTAGAATGGATTCTTGTGGCATATAAAAAAAATTGGCATTTTAAACGGTCGCAAAATGCACTACTTCCAGCAAATTATGCAATTATTATTCATAAACGAATTTAATTCTATACCATGTCATCATCTTTAGATAGCGGTAAGCATATGTGGTAATTACCAGTTAGACTATATATATATGTGTGATTAACACGTCAATAATATTGTTCCAAAAACAACAAGTGTGTAGATGCCGATTTTGAAAGTATCTTTTGTTTTTAAATTTTAATTTTTAATTTTATAATTTAATTTATTGATCTTCCTCTTTTTTAAGTTTCATTATCATCATTAAATCTTTCCAAAGCGCTCATTTTCAAAGGTTAATATACATTTAACGATCATGCAGATACCGAAATAAAAAAATACTAAGTGCAAAACAAAAATGGGAAGTAATTGTAATACTTTGGAAAATGAAAGAGATTTCAATAAAAACTTGATTTACTCCATGCGTTTTGATGTGGATAAGCCTATTGTGTGTCTCTTCAAACGGGCGGGAAAAGTGTTGATTTTCATGGAAGACTAGGAAGGCGAATGGAGTTATGAATGGGTAACTTCTAAAGGGTCGGGTTTTGTCACCCCATATTCACCCTGTCCTGTCAAAATTCGTTCAAGTGAATGACCTTATTCTCTTCGTTAATCTCAGGAGATATTCGACTAGGTGCATTTCACCGAAAAGTAATAATCACGACCTTTCATTTGATACCCAACATGACTATATTCGGTGAAAAAAAAATTGGACATCCCCCTTTTGCATGTATTAGGACCCCCTCTAAATCTCAACGTAAAAAGATTTTAGTCACTTCATGTCTGGGCGTTCACATTCTCCACCTTTCCACCGAATAGGTCTGCTTAAGAAATCAGCACTTTTGACTCCTTCCACTCCCGCCTTTCCAACAAATGTCAAAATTAAGATTGGCATCGGTACTAATCACGGCCTTTCATTTGATTCCCAACATGCCTATATTCAATGAAAAAAAAATTGCACACCCCCCTTTTGCATGTATTAGGACCCCCTCTTAATCTTAACGTAGAAAGATGTTACTCGCTGCATATGTGGGCGTTCATATTTTCCACCTTTCCACTGAATTTCGTGTGAATTGGTATAGCTGTTCCTGAGAAGGGTGCCTGTGACAGATAGACAGATGGACAGACACAGCAGAAAAACAGACATTGAACCCATTTTAATAAGGTTTGGTTTGCAAAACTACTTATTTATTTAGGTTAAACCAGTTTTGTTTTTCGACATATTCTACTTTTATGTTTATGCACTTCGTCCAACGCTGTTTCAGTTTGTCGACTCCTTCTGAATAATTGGATTTGTCCAAGCCATTCGTTTCTGCGATCACCTTCTTGTTTGGATAAAAAAAAGTTCCTCCAGCATTTTTTCAAATTAGGGAATAAATAGTAGTCCGGGGGAGCCAAGTCTGAACGAGTTGGAACCATATTTCCATTAATTTTGCGACCACAATTGCTGAGGCGTGAGCTGGTGCGTTGTAGTGGTGGAGAAAGTAGGGTAGGTAGGTAGGTATCAGTGGCCGCTCCAAGGAGCCCAATTAGCGCTTTGGTGCGCCGTTTTGATGTCACAAACTCCTAAGACCGTGACTGTTGTTATAGGAACAGGGAAGCAGATTCCAGCTGGCTCGGATCTTCAGAGCCAGCCCGTAGCATTCACGAAGGAAAGTAGCCCTCCAACCCTGCAGCTAGAAATCTCACTGAGGTCCCCAAAGAATGGTTTACCCAGTGTCCGCAGCCTGACTCGAGCCAGAGCTGGGCAATCGCAGAGAAAGTGCATGAGGGTTTCCCTTCCTTCTCCGCAGCTTCGGCAATGCGAGTTGTAGGGTAAGCCGAGCCTAGCGGCATGGTCCCCTATGGGCCAGTGCCCCGTGCAGACCGCCGTAATCTTGAATGCATTTGTACGCGTCTGGCACAGGAGCTCTCGTGATCGGGCTATGTTATAAGCGGGCCAAATTCTCCTTGATTTGTAAGCCTTCGCCATCTCAAGCCCGCGGCTGCTAGGTAGTGCGAGTAGACTCGGCCCCCGACAGCCTCCAGCGAAACACCGACTGTATTCCCCGAGGGACTGCCAAGAGCAGAGCCTTGCCTGGCCAATCCGTCAGCCCGCTCATTCCCCTCTATGTTCCTATGCCCGGGAACCCAGAGAAGAATGATCTTGAGCGTGCCGCCCAGACGGTTGAGCGTGTCTCTGCACTGCCCCTTCAGCCGGGAAGATGTCGTCGTTGAGTACAAGGCCTTGATGGCCGCTTGGCTGTCAGTCAGAATGGCTATGTTACGCTTGGGGCTCGAATCACGCTCCAGCCATCGACAGACTTCCAATATCGCCAGTACTTCCGCCTGGAATACACTGGTGAAACCTGGGAGACCATACGTCTTGGATACACTGTGTGTATTCGAGGAAACCCCCGCGCCGACTCCATAGGCCATCTTTGATCCGTCCGTAAAGAATACCGTGTCATAGTCTTGCAACACGCCGCCGGTTTTCCACTTTGCCCTGGTTGGAAGGTCCACAGCAAAGTTTCTCGTGAAGTTCAGCTTGCGTGTAACATAGTCCGTGGGGGATGCCCAGATTTCTCGAGGTATTTCATCTAGAATGTTGCTGTGGCCGTAGGACTTCGCTGCCCAGCATCCGGACTCACGTAGTCTGACGGCACTGCACGCTGCAACATATTTGATGTGGAGGTCTAGGGGGAGGAGATGCAGGAGTACATTGAGAGCATCTGCCGGGCAGGACTGCAGAGCCCCCGTAGCACCTGCACACGCGGTTCTTTGAATCCTATTAAGCTTCGTTCTATTGTATTTCTTCTTCAAAGCCTGCCACCATACAATAGATCCGTACGTTAGGATCGGACGCACTACAGCGGTGTACATCCAGAGAACCCTCCTCGGCCGGGGACCTCATTTCTTCGCAAATGTTCTCTTACAGGCATAGAAGGCTATACAGGCCTTCTAAACCCTCAGTTCTATGTTCAACCTCCAATTTAGCTTAGGATCCAGGATTACACCCAGATACTTTACATTAGAGGAAAGAACCAATCTTTGTTCATTCAGCCGTGGTAGATGGAATTCAGGTATCCTTGCCTTGGTGGTGAATAGCATCAGTTGCGTTTTGGTTGGGTTTATGCTGAGTCCGCATCTTGCGGCCCACAGGCACACCTTTCGCAACGCTCCTTCCATGATGTCGCTCATAATGGACAGAAACATCCCTGATGCTAATATCACCAAGTCGTCGGCATACGCCACCACCTTCACCCCGCTACTGTCCAATATACGTAAAATTTTGTCCATTACTATTAACCAGAGCACCGGTGAGATAGCACCACCCTGGGGCGTGCCTCTGTTCACAGCTCTGGTCAAGTGGTTGCCTCCCAGATCGGACTGGATTATCCTGGTACTCAGCATGGATATAATCCAATGCGTGAGATACCCCTCCAATCCAATACCGGTCAAGGCTTCCTTGATGGCGTTGGTACTGACGTTGTTGAAAGCTCCTTCTATATCCAAGAAGGCAGCAAGGGTATACTGCTTGTACTGCAGCGACTGCTCAACCGTGCCAATTACCTCGTGGAGGGCGGTTTCTGTGGATTTTCCTTTGAGGTAGGCATGCTGGGACTTAGAGAAAGGCGTTCTCTCCATAATCATCCTTAAGTGAATGTCCAGGGCGCGTTCTAGGGTCTTCAGCACGAAAGAGGTCAGGCTGATTGGCCGAAAGTCCTTCGCGGACTCATGACCGCGCCTGCCGGCTTTCGGTATGAAAACCACCCGTGCGCGCCTCCAGGAGTGCGGTACGTATCCTAAAGTGATGCAGCTCCGGTAAATTTCAACAAGCCACGGCACAACCCTTTCCTGCTGCTTCTGTAGGATGACTGGCATTATGCCCTCTGGGCCTGGAGATTTGTATGCGGAGGAGCTGTTTATAGCCCAGCCGATCCTATCCCCGGTAATTACCGATTTGATAGTCTCGCGCAGCTGGGGTTGCCGCAAACCCTCCAAGCGATGTTCTGACTCACAGTCCTCCTCGCTGGAGGGAAAGTGCGTTTGCACCAGCATCTCCAAGGTTTCACTAGAAGATTCCGTCCAGGAGCCTTCCGACTTAAGGAAGGATGGACTCTTATGTTCCTTAGACAGAATCTTATTGAGCCTCGTGGATTCACTAGTGCTTTCAATGCTCTGACAATAGTCTAGCCAAGACCGCCTCTTGGCGTCCTGATGGCCGACTTGTACTTCTTTAGGCAGTCCTTATATGGCTGCCAGTATTTTTTCCTGAGACTGGAGAGATCTTCGTTCCACCACGGTGGCAAGGTCTTTTTGCTGTACTTAGCAGGGCACGAGACTTTGAAGGCGGTATCAAAAGCCTTCTCTAGAGCCCCGACCTTTGACTCCAATTCGTCTGTCGTGCCAATCCTACCAATTTGCGCACCGGAGAGTTTGTTCTTAATTACCTGACCAAACATTCTCCAGTCGATCCTCCGGGGGTCTCTAAAGGGCTTGGGAACCTCTGCGGCGAGATCTAGACTGAAGAGTATCCAACTGTGGTCAGAGAAGGATCTCTGGTCAGACACTCTCCAGTCCTCCACCCTAAGAATCCCGTTGTCTGTTATTAGGGTGATATCAAGGACCTCCTCCCAACCGTCACAGTTCTCCGAGCAGGGGAAATGAAAGGTTGGTGTACTGCCCCTGTTACACACCGATAGATTTGAAGTAATAATAAAATCAAAGAATGACTCACCTCTTTCGTTGATTTCGGAGCTGCCCCAAATCGAAAAAAGTAGTAATGGAAAAAGTTTTTTTGTGGGCCAAGCGTGAGCGTTTTTCTGGCAGTTCGGTTTTCAAACGGTCCAATAACGATGAATAATATGCACCTCTAATAGCAATAGCACCCTTTTCCAGATAGTCGCTGAGGATTATTCCTTGCGAATCCAAAAAGACAGTCACCATAATCATTCCGGCCGAAGGAACTATCTTCGCCAGGAGTGTACTGTGGGATTTAAGTTTCATCCACAGTGACGAAAGAACGACATCCTTTTGGGACAGTTGCAAGCCGTCCTTGCAACACTTCACACGTTTTCGTTTTTGGTCAAGTGTGAGCAGTCGCGGTATCCGTCTTGCGGCTAACTTGTTCATATCCAAATGTGTATGCAACATATTATCTACCCTTTCATTCGAGATGCCCACAGCACTAGCAATCTCATGCACCTTCACTCTTCTGTCATCCATCACCATATTATGGATTTTATTATTTATTTCTTGAGTATTAACCTCAACAGCGCATCCAGAACGTTTAGGGTCAGAGGACAAATCGGTTGGCAGCAGCAATGTGTGGGAGTCTCACTTAGTAGAACCACCCCCACTTTCTACTTCTTCCTTCTCCGCGGAATCGCTGCAAAACATTACTTCGCGGGGAAGACGGTAAGCGTTCTGCACTCCATACCCTCCATGCGGAGCCTGCTGTTCCAAGTTCTGCACAAATTCTTTGAATAGTGGAGTTCACCGCGCGCTAGTATGCCTCGGAGGATGTTGTGAGGGTTTATGCTGACTTTCATGCTCCTTCTCTCTGACTATCCTGACTGGTCGCAGACGATCTAGAGGGAAGAGCTTCCCCAAAAATCTAAAAAGTTGGCGAAATTGACTGTGAAGATTCGTTCGCAAATACTCCATCCGAGCGCTCGGTCGATACGTGCTTGCACGCCTCTGTGCCAGTCAGGCTCAGGAATGTGGGAGGTTTATTGAGCGCTACGATCCGTCACGTGTCATTATACAAAATTCATGCGTCTATACCGCTGCGCAGGTCCGGATCTTGCAAATAATCGCAAAAACATAGGGATTCGCATAAACCTAACGAGCTAAACCAAAACGCGAATTAAAACCTGAAAAATTAAAATAAAAAAATAATCTCCTGACGTGAGTGACGCGATCGAGGAGGGGAGATCCACCACGGATCACAGTCTCGATCCCTGTTTCTTCCGTTTCAGGTTGTTATTGAGGCACGGCCCCTGAGGTTTCCTCCCTTCCTTGACACCCTTGGGCCATTATTCTGGAGGGTGGCCCTAAATGGTGAGAGCTTGGCAGGATCTAAGGAGAAGGACAGAGGAAAGGAATCCTCAAATCAAAGAAGGTTAGGTTCAATGTCCTGAGACTCTTACACAGTCTTGTTCAAACCATGCAGAAATATACCATTCCGCATACGTGCTCGATGTTGCGAGCGGTTCTCGATGGATTTCCCCATTAACCATACCTGCGCATTCTTCTGGTTCGTCCTAGCTTTCTCTTCGTTTCAAGATAACTTCATATCTTCCATCAAACAGATCTATGGGGATCCAAGTATCAGAAGGCATTGCAGAAACTGGATTTAGTTCTCCCAATAACTCTTCCAATGCTCTGTGCCTTCCATGTCCGTTGTTTCCTCATAGATCTAATCGAATTAATTTGTGAGCTGCTCTCATTGCAGGAATAAACATATCCAAGAGCGGCATTGAGTGCGGCTTTTAGAACTGCGCCGATGATACCCAGACACACATTTTTTTGCAGTGCGGCTACTTTACAAAGCGAAAGCTTTTTTGTTTCACCTTAACCCATCACACTACGGATGCATAAACGAATATCGGCCTAATGAGAGCAACATATATCCACATTACTACCTGAGGCCTAAGGTCAGCCTACACAGCCTATAAGCTGTGAGAGTTCGTTTCTTCTTTTCCTCTACATGTTTGTTCCCAAGAAGCTTCTTGTCACGAATAACTCCCAGATATTTCACTTTTTCGGAGAATTGACGAGTTGCACCCCTCATCTCTGGAAGACAAAGACAATTCAGTTTCCTCCTTTTTGTAAATAATAAATACCATTGTAGTTTTATTTAGATTTACTGAAAGTGCATGCCTGAGACACCAACTGTCATTCAAATCAATGGCGAGATCTCGACCAACCGCCAGCAGAGCCACGTCATCTGCATAGGCTTGAACGTGTATTGGCAGATTTTGCAGCTTGCATAGCAGTGAGTCGATCAACATACTTCACAGAAGTGGCGATAGCACCCCTCCTTGAAGGCAGCCGTTCGTCGCTTCCGTTGTTGGGTAGCGATCAACACCCACTTCAGCATACTACGATCTCTGCGTTAGCTTAATGTAGATCCACTTAATTAAAGATTCATCAACACGCTCTGGCGGCATCACAGAACTTTTGAAAATGCGCATAGTCAAACGCCCCTTCAATGTTCTCGAACACCCCCATCGCGCACTCGCTTTTCAGAGTCGCGTCCTCTATCTTTGTGACCAAAGATTGAAGAACCGGCTCACAGGACTTTCCACGTTGGTAAGCATGTTGGTTTTCATTTAGTGGGTGCGAACTTAGCGCCTTCTCACCAATGTGATGCTCAACCAGTCTCTCCAGACATTTAAACGAAAATGGTTTTAAGCTGATTTGCCTGAAGTTCTTTGGATTTGGATAGTCATCTTTTCCAGGCTTAGATATGAAGACTACCTTCACCTTTTGCCAAGAGGAGGGCACGTAGCCCAGAGCAAGACATCCTCGAAAAATGTTTTTTAGAAGTTGCTCTATACCCTTCTTTAGCATCGCTAGGTAGATGCCATCCATAACAGGTGCTTTGAAATGTTCAAATGATAGTCTAGCAGCTCTTGCCTTTTCATTGGTAGCAACCGCTTCCGTAGTGTCACAATTCCCCTTGCAACACCTTCTTGTTGAATTCTCTTCTTCGCACTTGTGAGACCTGTTCTCCCGGGTGGTGTACTTCTAGGAGAGTCTGTATAGACTCACCTCTGGAGTTCGTGAAGTACTATCCGGTTTTCTAAGAGAGTCCAACCTGGCCGACTCATCCTTATTAAGGATTCTGCATAGCCGGGAAGTCTCCCTTCCAACTTCCAGTTCCTCACAGTATGCTGGAAAAGAGTCTCGTTTTAAACGTTTTACGAGCCCCTTATATTCACTCTGTGAATTCCGAAAGTATAACCAATCTTCTTTCTTATTGCTTTTGCAAGCACGATTTAGAAGTCGTCTGGTGGATTTCCTGAGTCTTTACAGTTCTCGGCTCCACCATGCAACCGTTTTACCGCTTAAGACGGAAATAGGACAAGCTTCTTCAAAACATTCTAAAAGTGTGCGATTCAGAGTTTCCAATTGATCTTCTATCGCCAAACGAGTCCTTAGTCCTCTAGGGAACTCCACTTTGTCGCCGAGAAGTTCATTGAACTTTGTACGATCCGCTCTCCTAGGATTCTGTCTTTGTATTACATCCTGTTTGCTTGAAATAGTCACACTAAATTCTAAATAACGGTGATCTGAGAGTGAGACTTTGTGGCGCGGCAGGATTCGCAGCATTTGAAATTTATTTCGAATGTTGTGAATACGAACGAATAGATGGCGCGGATCTATCCACTTTGCGGAGCTCGGCAGGATTCGCAGCATTTGAAATTTATTTCGAATGTTGTGAATACGAACGAATAGATGGCGCGGATCTATCCACTTTGCAGAGCTCGCCACGGGAATGGAGGACCGGCGAGAAAAGTGTGCCATGAGTTAGGGGCAGAAAAGAAACACATGAAGCGAGTCTCACTTCTGCCTCTAACGAGCATACGGTGACACGAAGTAAAGAAAGTTAAACATCTAAAAACTTTAACAAATGTAAAATATAAGTTCTACGGTTATTGAATTTAGACTGTCTGTACTTCACTGCAGGATTCTAATTTCAATAACCGTAGAACTTATATTTTACATTTGTTAAAGTTTTTAGATGTTTAACTTTCTTTACTTCGTGTCACCGTATGCTCGTTAGAGGCAGAAGTGAGACTCGCTTCATGTGTTTCTCTTCTGCCCCTAACTCATGGCACACTTTTCTCGCCGGTCCTCCATTCCCGTGGCGAGCTCCGCAAAGTGGATAGATCCGCGCCATCTATTCGTTCGTATTCACAACATTCGAAGTAAATTTCAAATGCTGCGAATCCTGCCGCGCCACAACTTCATCTAGCACTCGCCAGTCTCTAATAAACTCTAACAATTTTGAAGTGTAGATTGTTAGGTCAATTAATTCACTTCTGCTTGGCTCCACGATAGTAAGGGAGCACCCTACGTTCACTCCTCTAGGATGGCATTTGCTATTATTATTATTATTCTGTTAAGGGAAAGTCGCACCGCGTCCTTGAAGAACTATTGTGCCCCTTTTACTGGTTATAGTGTATCTGTTGATCATAGTATCTCAAGCAGGCCTGTAACCGTTAGGAACTTTAGTATGTTCCCCACTTCCAGTGTTCCAGATGTATCTCCCAGATGTATCGACCTACTTTGCACAAGTGCCTGACACTGTCCCAGGATGTGGCATTTGCTACTGCCCCAACAAATATGCTGAGCGTGCGCATCACAACCTATTAAGAGTTTAAGGCTATTTGATTCTGCATACACTACCAGATCCCTTAGTTCTTGCGTTGGCGGAGGACACAAAGAATCATAGGGTAAGTAGGCAGAGGCAACTGTAACGTTTCTCCTCTTACCATTAACTTGGTATTGTAAGTTGACCGCAACAAGATCCTGGGAACAGAATTGTCTCAGCATGGTTGCCTCTAATAATTTTGACATCAGAAAGCAGGTCCTCGGTCTCGAGGATCTTTCATCTGATCTTGGCTGATCCAACACCACAGATTCTGTTAAAACGAATTCATGGCTTTTGAACCAGAAATATATAAGGACAGTCCTGCAACTTTGCCAGATTTGCCGCCAGTAGATAGGAAGAAGCTTTGGCATGTTGCAGGTTGATTTGCCTAACTCTTATGTTTGTAGCCATAAGTGTAGTCTAATATGAAAACTGCCGCTAACTGAAAAGTCTGCATCGTTCAGTGTGGGTCTCACCGGGGTTGCCAGCTTGTTCTTCCATCGAAAGTTCCGCTTTCTTGCGTTCGATTTCTCTGGATATCGCCACACTTGGTGGTGTAGCAACGTCCATGTCCTCATTCCCAAGAAACTTCGTCTTCTTTCGCGGTGTATTCCGTTGTAGTCGGCTAGAAGCCCTCCCAGTTTTATGCAGTTCGGGCTGCTTGAATCTGTTTTCACATACCGGCGTTAGACCAGTTGCGTCCACATTACCAGCTTCCCTTTGTTCCGTTTTTCTGGATACAGGCGGAGGAGAAGGTTCTAACAGGCAAGCCTGTAATTTCTTCTCCTTTGCGGCTAAAGTTTCCTTCTGCCGAGCCTTCCTCTCCCGTATTTTAGACGAGTTAGGCAACAGGTTACCGACAGGCCCTCCGAAGTCAGATTTCTAGTTTCTCTCATTAAGGGAGTTGCTGTACTATTCTTTTTGGCTGACCGCGCCGTAGAGACCGAGTGTAGGTTTTCCACTGAAGTGGAGAGCCCGCTATCCACTGATTTCTCCGTGGGGGAACATGAATCTGGTGAGGCCTCCAAAATCCATGCCTCAGCCACGAACTGATTTCTCAAAGTCGCGATTGGATTCGCAGTCTGTGACTTCTTACCACCTCGAGAGTTACAATCCTTTGTATCAATCTTCATCTGTTTTTGGACACCCTTAGTGTAATAGTAAACTACTACAGGATCCTCTACCACTACAAGGTGGTGTCCAAGGGGGAGCTCCCATTACTTAATAGGAGGTTACTTCAGATGGCGAAGGTTCACTACCTGCCCCAGGAGACACGAAAGCCAGTCATGAGAGTTTTTGGACTAGACGCGTACCAATGCGCACGTAATTATGGCGGTTTTTTTTTTGGGGTAGGGTAGGTGAATGCATTTACGCACACAGTGTTGGACTCCCGATTCGGTACGTCGTCGGACTACCAACTAAACACCTCCCCATCGTCAGAGAGCTAGCCTGGAACCGTTTGTCACATTACTTCGGGCCAGCCTCCGAACTCTCCCGCCTTGCGGAACCTTCAAATCAGGAAATTCCTTTCACCAACGGGAGGGAAGAGGAGGAAGGGAACTGTCAGTTCAAGGAACCCCCTGCCATCGGGCTCCTCCACCGGTCGAGTTCTACCTTCTTAGCAACGAGAAGGGCCCGAACGTAATGGCAACACGGTTCCAGCTGTCAGCAGTCCTCAGCATCTCTTCCACAATGTTGTCTGGAGAGAGATCTCCTGTGTTGAAATAGAGCTGCTGACGAACCCCATCCCACCTTCCACAAGAAAAAAAAGTGTGGTGGGTATCGTCCACAACTCCATTGCAAAACACACAATCCGGAGAACGCGCCTTTCCAATCTTGTGCAGGTAAGACTGAAAACTTCCATGCCCACTTAAAAATTGGGTAAGGAAATAGTCAGTCTCACCATGCTTCCGATTCAGCCACGCACCTAAGTTGCCGATGAGCCGCGCAGTCCATCTGCCTCTAGTTTCATTTTGCCAAGAGAGCTGCCACTCGTCTAGAGTGTGTTGCCGTTCTTCGCGAACAACCACCTCCCTTGGCTCATCTCCCTTGCGCTTGTATATGGCCTGACGCTCCCTAGCAAGAAGGGCAACGGGGATAACTCCCGCGATCACCATCACGGCCGGTTCAGAGACTGTGCGGTACGCAGACGCCACCCGTAAAGCTCCCCGTCTCTGTACTTGCGCGAGGCGTCTACGATATACCTCCTTGTTAAGAGCTCATCAGGAGACGTCGCCTACTAGACGTAGGACCCCCAATGTTTGCCATTAGTCTACTTAACGCCGAAACTCCAGCCGCAGCATTGTTTGCTGCTGCTTGGATTTGCTCAGAAAAGCTCATCTTTGAGTCAAGAGTCAGCCCGAGGTACTTTACCGCTGATTTTGACTCGATTATCGATTCGCCGAACGATATGGGACGCGGGTCGGAATTCTCTTCTTAGTCAGGATGACTACTTCGGTTTTTTCCAGTGCAAGGTTAAAACCATGAGTAGTCATCCATCCGCTTACCTGTCGCATCAATATGCCGAGTCTGCTTTGCGCCTGTTCGACAGTGCGTCCAGCAACAAGCGCTGCGACATCATCTGCGTAGCCGACCAGGCGCGACTCTTCTGGCATGTCGAGTTTAAGCAGACTGTCATAGGTAGCGTTCCAGAGGTCCGGCCCTTGGATGGATCCCTGTGCTACCCCCGATGTGACCTCCATCCATCTTTGACCTTCTAGTGTTTCATAGAGCAGGGAGCGGTTCCTCAGATAGTCCCTCAAAATCCGTAAGAGATAGTTCGGCACGTTGAAAATATTGTCTAGTGTGCCTACAATGTCTTTCCATCTTACGGAATTGAAGGCGTTTCTGACGTCAAGCGTTACGAGGAGCACCACCCGTCGAGTTCGGCGGCTATGTGCCTCTGCTCGTCGAACGGCGTCCACGACCTGCATGACAGCATCAATTGTCGATCTCCCTGCCCTAAAACCAAACTGCCGGGAAGATAAATCTCCGGCAGCGCGTATCGCTTCAGCGAGTCTATTTCTGATGAGCTTTTCGAGCAATTTCCCAGCAGTATCAAGCATACATAGTGGGTGGTATGAAGACGGCAGTTCGGGATCGCCTTTCCCTTTAGGGATCAGCGCAAGCCTCGCAACTTTCCAACGAGCAGGGAAAATGCCCTCTTTCAGGCAAGCGTTGAATGCGCCGAGCAGTAGGTCTGGCCGGTGTTGGAATACCAGTTTGTACACCTCTGCTGGAATACCATCGGGTCCTGGCGCCTTCTTATTTTTCATAGAGGGGACTGCCTGTTCCAACTCTTTTACAGAGAAAAGTGGACAGTCCTCTGCGCTCTCCGGGCCGACGTCACCATCCCATATGGGGTGTGCAGGGAAGAGTGCCCTCACAATGCGGTCCATCTGTTCAGTCTTAAGTGAACAAGGTTTCCGCAGAGCCCCGATTTTTCGGGTTACAAGTTTGTAACCGAGTCCCCACGGATCCCCATTCACCTCGTCGATCAGATCTTGCCAGCAGCGAGCTTTGCTCTTATTTATTGCGCTGCGGAGTCTCCTTTTGGCGGATTTGTACTCCATCATTATGGTACATGCCTCCTCCCGGTCGCCTAGACGTTGTGTTAAGCGGCGGAGCCTGTGACATTCCTTCCGGAGCTCTGCGATTTCCACTGTCCACCAATACATGGAAGGTTTGCCGCGCCTCGATGTCTTCCTGGGCATGGAGGCTCCGCAGACCGTCGTTATCAGGTTCATAACTGAATTTACGACAGCATCAGCAGCGGCGCCACCACCCCCAGGAGTACCCTTCAGCGTGGCCCCACCTGTTCCCAGAGTTTTGACAAACTTCCCGGTGTTCACTTTCGCGACGTTCCATACACAGAAAGATCGCTGGGGTGGCGCAAACCGAGAGTTTGTGTCCACCACTTCGAAAGCAATGTATTGGTGGTCACTTGCCGAAAAGTCTTCCAGAACTCGCCACCCGTCCACCAGCGACACCAGTGATTCCGATGCGAAGGTTACTTCTGGAATGCTTCCTTCGCAGCCCGGGCGCCGGAACGTTGGGGTGGATCCGGTGTTTAGAACTACCAGTCCTGTTCTCGCCGCCATTTCCAGAATTCGTTTCCCTCTGGAATCTGTGTGAGGCATGCCCCATTCAAGTGCCCTAGCATTGAAGTCACCCCCGACCAGGATCCGCCCATCCATGCTTAAGATAGCGTCCTCCAAAGCCTCAAGCCTCCGACGAAAGTCCGGCATCGTCTCATTCGGCGTAAGATAGACACTAAAAAACGTTATCCCTGAACACCGAATCCAGACGCCGTCCCCTCGGCCTTGGGCAAGAACCCCCAGGAGGGTGCCGTCCCGAACCCAGATGGCAGCGGTACCTGATATGTCTGGGTGCCATGAAACTGGGCGCTTGTTTCGGTATTGCTCACTGATGAGTACTAAATCAGCTTTGGTCTCCGCAGCGAACTGCGCTAGCAACTCGTGAGCGGTTGCACTCCGGTGCATATTGATTTGTAGGATGCGAATCATGTTGACCGTATCCTAGTTCTTTCCAGTTCTGCTCTGAAAACTGGACACCGCCCCGATCCTGCAGTGTGCGCAATGCTCTCATCAGTCGCGCCACGGTCCCTGCATAGGACGCAGCTTTCCTTTTCATTGCAGCTGTTCGCTTTATGGCCAGCCTGACCGCATTTACGGCATGTTGCCCTTCTGTCAGGTCCCCGACAGTTGGGGCGGCCTGAATTCGTATCCTACACAGTACCCAACCAATTCTTATTTTCCCGCTGTTTAGAAGCTTCCTCGCGTATTGCTCGGCGACTTCCACCACAGCGAGTTTTTGGCCTCGGGAGTTTACGGAGGTGATACCAATCCGGACATTGGTTACCTCCGGGCATTCGCGTTTGATGGCCTCTTCTACCTCGTTCTTTTCCGTGAGACAGTCAAGGTCTCGGATTTCTAAAGCACACATGGGTTCCAGGCTAGAAACCAAAGCTTTTTTTCCTAGAAGCCCCTTGACTGCTTCACAGAACGTGACTTTATTTATAGTGTTCGGGCCTAGTTCGACTAAGACTTCACCACCCTTCGTTTTACGTATGGAAGACACCTCCGCTCCGTTGTCTTCGGGTTTGATTTTGTAACGGATTTCGCTGAGGACTTCCGCAAAAGTCTTGCCTTCCGTCGTCTTAATAAGCAAATCTGGCGGTCTAGTCCTCCTTTGTCTCCCCACCTTTTCTTTTGGCTCATGAGGATGGACGATTCCGTAGTCTACATAACGACGAAATCTATGAGCGATACCATCACCGTCCGGTTGTGGATAAAATCTGGCTCAATAGGTTACGGTGGGCGGGTCACTTAATCCGTATGGATGAGGATAATCCCACCCGGAAAGTCTATAAGGGCAATATCTATGGTAGAAAAAGAAAACGAGGCACACCCTGCCCGAGATGGAGCGATGGCGTAGGTCAGGACACCAGACAGCTTTTACGGATATCGAATTGGTGTACCGCGGTGCAAAACCGAGAAGTCTAACTAAGGCTTACTGAGGCAGACCTATACTGGATACCGGTTGTTGCGCCGTTGATGATCATGATACTACTGATAAGGATTTGGATATCTCAGTTGCTAAAATTTAAGCCTGAAAGTGGTGGAATGGAGATCTGTCCAACCTCAGAAAGTTGATCAGCCAAGATTTCACTATCTGCTAGAGCCACAAATACTGGCCACCTGAAGAGGTACAAGGCGGCCATCAAGACTGTCAGGAAGCGGTTCTGGCTAGACTATTGTCACAATTTTAAACACAGGCGAGTCTGCGAGACTAAATAAGATGGATCCTGACTTAAACTGGAGACGGAATATAGAATTAGAGTATTTTTTTAAGGAAATAAGGTCTTTAGCTGAGGATGATTCCCTGGATGTACACAAGCATAGTTCGCCCCATCATAAGATACGGTTCTATTGTGTGGTGGTGGCCGCTGAGTAAGAAGCACAATAGAGCTAACTTGAATAAAGCCATGTGTACTTCTGTTACGTGGGCTTTTCAGTCCTATTTGGTAGATGCCCTTAATGTACATATATATCTACACCTTCTCTCCTTAGACCTCCACATTTAATACGCTGTAGGGTGCAGTGTTGCCAGATTAAGTGAGAACGAATGTTGGACAGCGGAGCCCAACGACAATAGTAACTTCTTCGAAGAAATAACCCGGGAATTCTAGACACCCCAACAGATTATGCTACAAGCAACCTAAAGCTTCAAGAGGAATTTCGCTGTGGAGTTTTCAATCAAAGCAGAGTGGAAGACCGGGGACGTGTTGCAAGGCTATGACAGTACACCGATGGATCAAAGATGACCTGTGGATTCGGTGTGAGGATTACACTCTGTATAGCCGAGTTGTGCGATCTTCTTCAGGTTGGTGTATTCAACAGTCTGAGGGGAATGGTCAAAGTTACCCCCTTCAGGGTTCCCGGGAGGAATATAGAGAGGAGTCAACGGGTCTCCCGTTGTCAATTTTAATATCGGAATCTACTCGAAGGCTCACCACCTGCTCAAAATCGAGGAGGATTTGGCCCACTTTCAACGAAACCCAATCATGCGAGTTCTTGGACCACACCCATGCAAATACTTACAGAATTATGGCGGTTTGCACAGGGCTCTTTTCACCAGACTCACACAAAACACTTAGGCACTTCCTTTGTAATTGCCCAGCTCTACCTAGGAGCCACTTTGCGGATACAAGGTAAGCATGCATTTGTGAACCTCAAAGAAAGCTCTAGTTGTAGGGTTTGGGGGGAAGAAGGTTTGGCTGCTATAACATGTAAATGCTTGGGGTTGTCTCTGAAGATCTGAGCCAGTTGGATTCTGCTACCATACCGGTAACTGATACCTACTTACCCTAATACATTATCATATACCGTAAACCGCCTGTGCGGAGTTACCAAATCTCCCATCAGGCACGTCCCGTGCAGATAAGGGAATGCTCGGCGAATGTGTCATGGGCATGCACATGCACGCATCCGGAGATGTGCGTGTATGGGCATGCTTATGCGCAGGCCGGGTAGGTGGGAAGTAAACGCCCACCCGTGGATCAAAATTGGCTATGGGGAGGACACCCAGAAATTAAACCAAATATGGAAGAGGAGAAAAGTAGTTTTTTTACGGTGCAGGGCTTCGGAAACCCAGTGCCGGCGGTTTTTGGGAGTGAGCAAGCGGGCTCCCGGCCGTCGATATCGAACGACCGCAGTGGCTCAGTAGTGGGAAACTTGGCTACTGTGGCATCTAATGCTACAAGAGATAATGGTGAAGTGGAAATAAGGTCCACACCGGATCCTTTTAGGAGGAGTTCGAAGCTTGGGAGATCACCACCGAGAACAATGGTTCCTTTTGGTAGTCGAGATTCGTCGCGGGACTCTGAAAGAAACATCAATAGTCCCTTGATCGACATCATTCCTTGTGGCGCAAGGCGCGAAAGCAAAGGGGAACATACCGGAATGGCGTTCGTTACACTCGGGGAACGAATAAATGAACTGTGCGAGTTCATCAAGGAGAGGCGGAATATCCACCAAAATATTCGAGCCTTGATAAGAGGCATTAAATTGTCTTACCTCAAGGCACTCTAAAAAAAGGATTCCCAAGCGTCAGGTGGCAAGGTCACAAGGGAAACGCAGGTGACGCCTCCCCATGATAAGGCAGGCGGGAAGACAGTAAAACGGGCTAGAGACGGCACCAGCGAGCCTCTAGGACCACAGCAAGTCCCGAAGAAGAAAAAAGCCTCTTTACCAAAGAAGGCGGAGCAGGCAAGAGTACCCGCGAAAGTCGGTAATCTCACGATTGCAGCCACAACACCTACAAAAGTGGAAGAAACCAACGCCCGGAGGCCGGAACAATGGACTAAGGTGAGCAACAAGAGGAAAAAGGACAAAAAGAAGCTCCACCCGGAAATAATAATTATTTCCAAGAAGGGAAATATGTCCTATGCCGACATCCTCCGAAAGGTGAAGTCAGACCCGGAATTAAAGGATTTGGGGGATAGTGTAAACCTTATCAGGCGAACACAGAGAGGGGATCTGATGCTGGAGTTAAGTAGATCCGCCGACAAGTCGGCCGATAACTTCCGCGGGAAGGTGGAAAGTGTACTAGGAGAGGAAGCTGAGGTAAGAGCTCGGAAACAGGAGATAGTAGTTGATTGCTAGGACCTAGATGAAGTCACCTCACGGGAGGACATCTGTGCTGCGCTAAAGCAACAGTTCAACCTTAGCGATATAGACCAGAGTGCCATAAAAAGGATGAAGAAGGTATATGGCGGCACACAGACCGCTATTATTGGTTTGCCGGCGGAATCAGCTATTAAGTTAATTACCGCGGGAAAGGTAAGAGTAGGTTGGGTCGTGTGCAGGCTCAGGGAGCAAATATCTCTAAAGAGATGCTTCAGATGCCTCGATTTCGGCCATTTTGCGGCGGCATGCACTAGCCAGCATGATAGGTCGAGGAGTTGCAGGAAGTGTGGGGAAGAGGACCACCTCATCAAAGATTGCACCGGAGATCCACGGTGTATGCTATGTAGTGGGAAAGAGGGCGTGGACGACCGGCATGTTGCGGGAAGCAGCAGATGTCCGGTATATAGGAGGGAGCTGAACCGCACAGCCAAATGAGATTGATACAAATCAATCTCAATTACTGTGGGCAGCTCAGGACCTGCTCTCGCAAATCATTCGAGAGTCGAATGTGGATGTCGCGGTTATTTGCGAGCCGTACAGAAACCACGGCGGTGCGACTTGGGCGGTGGATGCGCCGCAATCTGGGCGTGCGGAAGACAGGCCATTCAGGAAGTCATGGCCCCCCGGCAGCCGGTTTTATAAGGGCGAAGGTCAACGGTGTCCATATTTACAGCTGCTACGCTCCTCCTAGTGCAACATTAGCACAATATGAGGAGATGTTAGACAGTCTGGTGTTGGACGCTAGAGATGGCAGCCCTAAAATCATTGAGGGCGATTTCAACGCGTGGGCCCTGGAGTGGGGAAGCCGATCGACGAAGAGCAGAGGTCAAATTCTGTTGGAGTCATTTGCGGAGCTGGACATCGTGTTGGCCAATGTTGGATGCGTGCCCACCTTTCGAGGAAGAGGGTCGGGTTCGATCGTCTACCTGACATCTGTTAGCACTTCACTGGTGGGGGAGGTGACTTGGCAAGTGAGTGAGCACTACACCTACAGTGACCACCAGGCCATCTTCCTCTGCATTGGGAACCGGTCAACGACGCTCTGGAGGTGGAAAGGCTAAGGCGGTTGGCTGGTCTATCGGAACTTTCGACGAGGAAACATTCTTGGCCGCATTGGAGGGAGCCCATGATCCGGATGGAACAGCGGTGGAAAGGGTCATACAGCTGTCTCAGCGTGTAATGGAAGCATGCGACGCTACGATGCCACGACGACGTTTGTACCACGTCAAGAGGCCAAACTACTGGTGGAACACGGAGATCGCTGCCTCTTGTCTCCGAACGAGGAGACTTTCCCACAGGACAAGGGGAAGGCCGGAGCACCAGGAGCGTGAGGAGGAATACAGGGATCTGCGAAGCAACCTTAAAAAGGCCATTCGGAGAAGCAAGCGGGAATGCTACCAGAAGCTCTGCATGGAAGCTAATACGAATCCGTGGGGTACAGCCTACCAAATTGTAATGAAGAAGATCCGCGGGCGAAAATCACCTCAAGTGACATGCCCACGGCTCTTGTTGCAAATAATTACAACTCTTTTCCCGCAGCTCTTCTCGATCCCTGATGTTACCGAAGAGGAACTTTGAGAAATCTGCAGACGTACTGGGGACAGCAAGGCTCCAGGATTGGACGGAATTCCGAACAAGGTTCTGAAGGTGGCGGTCAAGGCCAGACCAAAGTGGTTCGCAAGCACATTCGAATCGTGCATGGCGGAAGGAGTATTTCCCGCCCAGTGGAAGAGGCAGAAGCTGGTGTTGCTACCGAAGCCCCAAAAACCACCCGGCGTGCCCTCTTCATATCGCCCTATTTGTCTCTTAGAGACCATGGGGAAGATGTTGGAGAGGGTGATATACAACAGGCTGCTCCCGTTCATCGAGCTTGCGGGTGGTCTTTCAGAGCGGCAATATGGGTTTCGGCGAGTTCTACGGTCAATGTAGTAGCAAAGGTCGTGGAATTGGCTCGAAATGCAATGGCCATGGGCAAATGCTGTACTTTGGTGACGCTGGACGTCAAAAATGCTTTTAACTCAGCCAACAGGGGCTGGATTAAGGGCGCTTTGGCTAAACTGGGTGTTCCTAGCTACTTGGCTCGGCTCATCGAGAGTTACTTTTCGGACAGACTTCTCTGGTACGAGACGGTCGACGGGCCGAAGGAGTACATTGTGACAGCAGGTGTGCCTCAAGGTTCTGCATTGGGATCGCTGCTGTGGAATATAATGTACGACGGAGTGCTTGGCCTTCGTGTGCCGGAGGAGACAACGCTGATTGGTTTTGCGGACGACTTGGCGGTGGTTGCAATTGCACGTGGAGGACGTGGAGCTTTATGCAAATAAAGCCATTCATACCATCAAGTCATGGTTACGAATGGCCAAGCTGGACCTGGCGGACGAAAAGACGGAGGCGGTCCTCATTACCAACCATAGGAAGAACAACACGGTTACCATCCGGGTTGGTAACCGTGAGGTCGTCTCAAAATCGGTTGTCAAATACCTGGGGGTGATGATCGATGCCAAGCTGAATTTCAATCGACACTTGGATTATGCGCGAGAGAAGGCAGCAAATGCCAGCTCATCCCTTGCAAGGATGATGCCTAACGTGGGAGGGCCGAAGTATAGTCGCAGGCTACTCATTGCGGGAGTGGTGAGGTCGATCCTGCTATACGCGGCCCCTGTCTGGGCGGGAGCGTTGAACCACGCTGTCAACCGGAGGAAGATATGTTCGGCATACCGGCCAATTGCGCTAAGGGTATGCAGCGCATTTAGGACGGCGTCGACGGAGGCAGTGTGTGTTATCGCAGGAATGATCCCTATAGATCTTCTAGCGAGCGAGGCACACTGGCTCTACGAAAAACGGAAGGCAAATCCAGCCGAGGTGAATGCGCATTTCCGAAAAGCCATCAGGAGAGAGTTGTGTGGCAAGTGGCAACAACGATGGGATAACTCCGACAAGGGCAGGTGGACCCATACATTGATCCCGTGCATCGAGAAATGGGTCAACCGAAAGCACGGAGAATTGAATTACCACCTGACACAGTTCCTTACGGGACACGGTGCATCGCTTCGAGTTGGACGAGTCTCCCAACTCCTAAATGCGGTGCTACACTCGAGGACCCGGAACACGTTATGTTCCATTGTCCCAGAGTTCTGCAACAGAAAAGGAGGTTGAACAGCATCTTAGGGGCGGACATCGAGCCCTCGAACCTGGTGGAAGAGATGCTGAAGTCGGAGGAAAACTGGATGGTGGTAAATGAGGCAGTAGCCGTGGTGCAGACAAAACTTCTGGAGTTGGATCGAGCTCGGAAGGCGGCGCGACGGAGACGCGACATGGACGAGCTGGTATAGCGAACCAGAGCCTCCCCCGCGAAGGAATACTTCACGGTGGTCCCGCGGGGAGGGGCGGAAGAGTGGGGGTGGTTTTAGTGGGTGCGAGTCCCACACACTGCTGCAACCTGGCGCAGCAGCGTCTTTCTAAGATTTCTACCTCCATCCATTAAAAAAAAATATCGTAAACCGAGACTTTTCTCAAAATAATTAGATATCCGGCTCTGGCTTGAAAACTAAAGTAAGACTACAATCTTTCATAAATTAAGTGTGTTACCAATTCGGTAAAATTTTATTGCTTTCCACCAGTTGATTAACGAAAATATGGTATTTCCCCAAAAGCTTGCAAATTATCCAATCTAGCAATCTTTATTTAGCACTAAATTATCAGAAGAACGTTTGCTCCTTTTTAAAACACCTTTTAATTGTCACCCCAAAAAGGAAGTTTAAAATTTGGAAGCAAATGGACGTTGACTCTGCATCCTCAATAGAAAGAAAAGAATTTGTGGAATTCCTTTGGATGTTGCTTTGTTCTTTTCAGTGTTAGTAGACCGGTTCGAAAGTAGTTCTATCTTTTAGCGAGACCATGAAGATATCCCAATAGCTGTATGAACCGGCTATTTCTGGATCAGGCAAATAATTCATAATGACTTGGCAGGTCTACCAGGTACCAGCAATTAACATTTGAATGAATTCAGATGCAAATACGTACGCGGAAACTATTGAATGGAGATACGCGTGTGTACTTAGAACAATATCGATCTGAAATTTTCCCACGATGGTTTGCCTTTATTAGCTCAGTTCATTAGGAGATTTCACAGAGTTCCAGATGAATCAAATCAGCATAACTTTCGCATCACAAGGGATGTTTTGTGTCAGGATCATGGCTTGAATCAATCTCGACTAATTGACTTCTATACAACGAGTTTTTCACAGCAATTACAGAAGAATAAATTATCCAAGTCTAAACCGTCTGCGACCTTCTCAAATTTGCATTAACGGAAACTCAGAATATTCCTCGTTCAATTTGAATTTCAATACGGCCATTAGCAAAAGCGGAAAAAAGCACGCCAATCCATTAATTGGTGAACTTTCTGGCAGCCCACAATAATTGCCCTAATTGGAGATGATGAGTTTTTCTACATTCTTTCGAAAGATTAATAAAAAGATAAAAGACAACTTAATACCTCGACTTGGTGCAGAGCTGACCTCGGATACAAACCTACCTGGCCATTGGATGGATATTTATTAACAACATTCACCTGTAAACCTACACAGATTCGTCTAAATTGGGCTTAAAAGACGCGAGAGACCAAGAAACAAAAACTTTGTTATTAGCCTGATCCGATCATCTTTGAGGTATTAATTCAAACCATTCGATTCGATTAGATTCGATTGCAAAAAATAGATTTCAACGGAAAACGACTGGTGGAAATAGCAGTTTCGCCATTTGGGGCGCGATATATTGGTATCTGGACGCTGGCTCCTATCGCGAAATTAGAAGGTAAATGTGTTATGACTGTTTTTGGTAAAGCCGACTTTGTTCGCTCAAAGTTGAAATTTAATATGCAAGTTTATGACCATAAATATTTGTTGGGAAAAACTCAGGAAAATATTTATAGAATTAATTGATTTCAGATAGTTGTTGTAACAAAAAGTAAACATCTGATTAGGTACAAGCATTTCTTGTGGAGCGTTGTTTGGAAAGGCGGTAATATGTTGCCGCAAGAGTTTTGCGGAAATGCTGTAGACTACATACATTCGAAAGTTAATGGAATTTTGAATTGTAACGGTCTGTGCATGGTTTACCTACATGTATACTATCAGAGAGTGGAGAAAGTTCCATATAGTGATGAGACAGAACTCTATTAAGGCAGGATGGCTTGGGGCTGCCCACAGGAAGGGATCCTTTCCGTTTTGCAGTAGCCCCTTATAGAGGACACTTTGTATGGATTCTGGAGGACACAAGGGCCTTTGGCCAAGCATTTGTAGACCCTTCACCCATAATAATTATTTTCGACAAGCTTAGGGACAATCGGATAATCCGTAGTTGGTGCTTCCGTAAGGGACTCATGATGTTAGGTGGGGCAACTACATGCTATCCACCTTATCATGGTTCGAAATTGAGCTGGTGTAAACAGTCAAGCAGCCGAAGAGGAAAGGCTCATCAGAAAGTGCGCAGCAGTGGCGAAACGTATGCGGTCGGCAACGTTCCTTCTGAGGAACGTCAGCAAAGGCGTCAAAAACGGGCTGATGGAACTGGAGGAACTAATGGACCGCATTTCCTTTTATAGACGCATGTGGAGAGCAGCGGAAAACGATTGTAGAGCAGAAACAGTCGCACTCCCCGCTGAGAATGCTGCTTGCGTCAAACGGACCGCAGATAGCCCTCTACAAAGTGAACTGGGGAAAAAGCGGAAAGAGGACGACGTGCCTGAAGGAGACTTTATCGAAGTAGTCTCCAAGGCCCAAAAAAAAGAAGGCGAAGAAGGATAAAAAGAAACAACGGACTCCATCACCAGAGACACGTCTGTCCAAAAACAAAGAAGCTGCCAACCAAAAGCCAGTAGTGAAAAAAACCAGGAAACGAAGAACGACTAGACCGTCGGCTCTGCTCATTAAGCCGACGGAAGGCAAGACATTTGCGGAAGTCCTTAGTGAAATCCGCTACAGGATGAAACCCGAGGAGAACGGAGCAGAGGTGTCTTCGATACGGAAAACGAGGAGTGGTGGAGTTCTCGTCGAACTGGACCCAAAGACGACCAACAAAAGCACGTTCTGCCAAGCGGTCAAGGGGCTATTGGGGGAGAAGGCTCTTGTTTCCAGCCTACAACCCATGTGCTCTCTAGAAATACGGGATCTTGATTGCCTCACAGAAAAGGCCGAAGTAGAGGAGGCGCTAAAGCGTGAATGTCCAGAGGTAACCAATGGCCGGGTAGGTATTACCTCTATAAATGCTCGAGGCCAAAAGCTCGCCGTGGTGGACGTCCCCGAGCAATATGCGAGGAAACTTCTTAACAGCGGGAGAATCAAAACCCAATGGGTAGTATGCAGGGTACGAATGCGGATAGTCCCCACCAAGTGCTACAGGTGTCTGGACTATGGACACACGTCAGCAGCTTGCAAGGGTCCGGACAGGAGAACAGCATGCCGGAGATGCGGCCAAGTGGGTCATCAAGCGAAGACTTGCAAGGAAAGCGAGAGTTGTGTTCTCTGCAGGGACCGTGGCGCGTCTGGCGAAAGCGTTGCACATACTGCAGGCTCGGGACGGTGTCCGATCTTCAGGGCGGAATTGAAGAGGGCTAGGGTACGAACGCCATGATCCGCATTTTGCAAATTAACATGCACCGGAGTGCAACCGCTCACCAGTTGCTAGCACAGTTCGCTGCGGAAGTAAATGCTGATCTAGTGCTGATTAGCGAGCAATACCGAAACAAGGACCCGTCCTCATGGTATCTCGACTTATCGGGCACCGCTGCCATTTGGGTTCGGGACGACGTTCGACTTCGTGTTCTTGCCGAAGGCCGGGGGGACGGATTTGTCTGGATCCGGTGTTTAGGGATAACGTTTTTTAGCGTTTACCTGACGCCGAATGAGTCGATTCCGGACTTTCGGCGGCGGCTTGATGCTCTGGAGGACGCCGTTTCGAGCACGTAGGGCGAATCCTGGTTGGCGGTGATTTTAATGCCAAGGCTCTTGAAGAGGGCAGGCTTCAATCAGACTCCAGAGGGAAACGGATTCTGGAAATGGCGGCGAGAACCGGGCTCGTAGTTTTAAACACCGGATCCATGCCAACGTTTCGGCGCCCAGGTTGTGAAGGAAGCATTCCTGACATCACTTTTGCGTCGGAATCTCTGGCATCATCGTTTAACGGGTGGCGAGTCCTAGAAGACTTCTCGGCAAGTGATCATCAGTACATTGCGTTCGAATTGTTTGACGTTACTTGCCGGCGAGCACCAACACGACGTTCCCCTTGCGTGTGGAATGTCGCGAAGGTGAACATCGGAAGGTTCGTCGAAGCTCTTGGAGCAGGTAGGGCCGCGCTGGGGGGCACTCCGGGCGCGGTGGTGTCGCAGCTGACACCGTCGTAAATTCAATGATGAACCTGATAACGACGGCGTGTGAGGCTTCCATGCCCCGGAGAAGCCCCAGGCGCGACAAGCCTTCTATGTACTGGTGGACGGCAGAAATTGCTGACCTACGGAAGGAGTGTCATAAGCTCCGCCGTTTGGCACAACGTTTGTATGCCAACGAGGAGGCATGTGCCATAAAGGCACAATATAGATCAGCAAAAAGGAGACTCCGCAGCGCTATAAATAAAAGCAAAGGTCGCGGCTGGCAAAAGCTTGTTAATGCGGTGAATGATGACCCGTGGGGACTTGGCTATAAGCTCGTCACTCGGAAAATCGGGGCTCTGCGGAAGCCCTGCAAATTGAGAACCGACCAGATGGACCGCATTGTGCGGGCATTGTTCCCCAGACACCCTGTACGGGTTGATGTAAATTGCGCGGAAAGCGTCGTGGATTGCCCCCTTTTCACAATGGGAGAACTCGAAGAAGCGGTTCTCACTATGAAAAACAGGAAGGCGCCAGGTCCTGATGGCATCCCGGTGGAAGTTTACAAACTGGTGTTCCGCCAATGGCCAGAATTGCTGCTGGAAGTGTTCAACGCGTGCTTGAAGGAGGGCATTTTTCCTTGTCGCTGGAAAGTGGCCAGACTCGCGTTCATCAGTAAGGGTAAAGCAGACCCGGAATTTCCGCCTGCATACCGACCGTTGTGTATGCTTGACACGGCCGGAAAGGTGCTCGAGAAGCTCATCAGGGGTAGACTCGCTGAAGCGATCCGTGCTGCCGGGGAGTTATCCGCAAAGCAGTTCAAGTTTAGAACAGGGAAATCTACAGTGGATGCTGTTATGAAGGTCGTAGATGCGTTTAATCGAGCCGGGGCACACAGCCGCCGATCTCGACGGATAGTGCTCCTCATAATGCTTGATGTCAGAAATGCCTTCAATTCCGTAAGATGGACAGATATGCTAGGCACACTAGAGAACTCCTTTCACGTGCCAAGCTATCTCTTGCGGATATTGAGGGATTATCTGAAAGACCGCTCTCTGCTCTATGAGACGCTAGAGGGCCAGAGGAGGATGGAAATCACGTCGGGAGTAGCGCAGGGATCCATCCTAGGGCGGGACCTCTGGAACGCTTCCTACGATAGTCTGCGGAGACTCGATATGCCCGAAGAATCACGCCTGGTCGGTTATGCAGACGACGTTGCGGCACTTGTTGCCGGACGCACTGTTGAACAGGCGCAAAGCAGACTGGGCATATTGATGCGACGGGTAAGCGGATGGATGACTGCTCACGGTTTCAACCTTGCGCTGGAAAAAACCGAAGTAGTCATCCTGACCAGTAGGAGAATCCCGACCTTGCGTCCTATATCGATCGGCGAGTTGACTATAGAGTCAAAACCAGCGATGAAATACCTTGGTTTAATGCTCGACTCGAAGATGAGCTTCTTCGAGCAAATCAGAGCAGCCGCGGACAGGGGTGCAGCAGGAGTCGCGGCCTTGAGTCGGCTAATGGCGAATGTCGGCGGTCCTATATCAACTAGGAGACGTCTCCTCATGGGAGCAACGCAGTCCGTCCTTATCTATGGTGCGGAGGTATGGGCTGATGCCCTTGAGTCGCGGCCTCGAGTCGGCTAATGGCGAATGTCAACTAGGAGACGTCTCCTCATGGGAGCAACGCAGTCCGTCCTTCTCTATGATGCGGAGGTATGGGCTGATGCCCTTGACAAGGAGGTGCATCGTAAACGCCTCGCTCAAGTGCAGAGGCGGGGAGCTTTGCGAGTGGCGTCTGCTTATCGCACCGTCTCCGAACCGGCTGTGATGGTGATTGCGGGAGTGATCCCCGGTGCCCTCCTTGGCAAGGAGCGCAAAGCTCTCTATCGCCGTAAGGGCGAAAACTTAAAAGAAGTGGTTGCCCGTCAAGAACGTCAACGCACCCTTAGCGAGTGGCAACTCTCTTGGCAAAATGAGCCAAGGGGCAGGTGGACTGCGCGGCTCATCGACAAATTAGACCCATGGTTGAACAGAAAGCACGGTGAGATTGATTACTTCCTTACCCAACTTCTAAGTGGGCATGGAGGTTTTCAGTCTTACCTGCCTAGGGTTGGGAAGGCGCGATCTCCTGATTGTGTGTTCTGCAATAGAGTGGCAGATGACGCTGAACACACCTTTTTCTCTTGCGAGAGGTGGGACGGCCGCCAGCAGCTTTATGCAGACACAGGGGAACTCTCTCCAGACAACATTGTCAGAGAGATGCTGAAGAGCGCTGGCAGCTAGAATCGTATTGCGCATTATGTTCGGGTTCTTCTTACTACGAAGAAGATTAAACTCGACCGGCATAGGGATCGGACGGTAAGGAGTTCCCTGAACTAACAACAACTCCCTTCCTCCCCTCCCCTCCCGTTGGTGAAAGGAATTCCCTGACTTGAAGGCTCCCAAAGCCGGGAGAGCGGGAGGGCTAGCCCGAAGTAATGTGTCAAACGGTTCCAGGCTAGTTCTCTGATGACAGGGAGGTGTTTAGTCGGTAGTCCGCCAGCGTGCTGTTGCGGGAGTCCAACACTCTGTGCGTAAACGCATTCACCTACCCTACTCCCAAAAAAAAAAGTCTAATATAGTTGACTATGACTTTCTCCACCGTTTTGAGTACGAACTATATTAGACAAATTGGTCTGAAAGATTTATGGCGAAAAATATCCTTTTTACCCGCTTCCGGAACAAAGGCCACTTTTGCCCGCCTCCATGACCTTGGTATATATTCCAGGCCCATGCTGCCCCCTACCACCCTCAGAAGAGACCCTAAGATGATTCCTAGACCTCTCTGAATTAGTGCTGGGGAGATGCCATCTACTAAGAGTGAATTCACTGGTTTAAAAGTTCCCATTGCCCACCTTACCCTACCTTCCGAGCATACCTCTTTTGCTAGTTTCCAGTTTTTCTTTCTGCCCCTTTTATTCGTTTTTGGGGTGTCAAGCAGAATGTTGTCGCCTGCCGGCGTAAGGTAAAATCGCGGGAAATGAATTCTGAGAAGCAGTCCCCGGTTTGTTTTGCATGCTTTCCAGCTAAGACATATTTAGATTTGATATGATTGGCGCGTGGAAAGTCGCACAATCATATGGTCACATGCCCATCTAGAAATCCTAATTCGTCCGATGACTCTGATGCCTGCTGATCAAATTTTTCTTTGAGAAGATATTCGTTGACGTAATCTCCAAAAGAGAAGAATGGACTGCAAATGGTTATGAAGCATTGGGGATTATAGAATTAATAATATTCATCGACAGATTGGTCATGGAAGACGGATCGGGGACGTATCTTCAGAAAATATCTATTTATTCAGAGTGAAATTATGCGGTGTTTCCAACGATTAATTAATTGAAATAATAAAACTTGTTGTTTCTTTTTCGTTGGTGTGGGTATTTATTCTTGCAAATACCGATATTTCGGGAACCACTGATGAAGGGAACAAGTGGTTCCCGAAATATCGGTATTTGCAAGAATAAATACCCACACCAACGAAAAAGAAACAACAAGTTTTATTATTTCAATCTATTTATTTATTTTTTAGACGGACAATAAACAGAAAAATTCCAATTACATATTGCCCTCAGCAGGAGGAAAAAGCACAAATCGTAGTTTAGACTTAAAGCTAAAGTGCGAAAAGGAGTCCACGGGATCAAGCTATCTTCTTTTTTTTCTTCAGCCTTTGTCCCGTTCACAAGCGGGGTCGGCTCGTCGTGATCCGCTTCGCCATTTGGCTCTATCGAATGCCTGATCTGGGTGCAATCTCGAGGCTTTCAAATCCCCATCCAGCGTATCAAGCCACCGTTGTTTAGGTCTGCCTTTTGGTCGTTTACCATCGACTTCGATGTTCAGACCAATCTTGGCAAGTGAATTCTCGTTAGCACGAATTGCGTGACCATACAATCGAACACTACTCTCTCGCGGTTTTTCCACGATCGATGCAACTCTATATCGATCGCGGATATCCTCATTTCCGATGTGATCAAAACGTGTCACGCAACTAGTCCAACGCAACATCTTCGTCTCTATTCACGCAAGACGCCTTTCATTGTCTTTTATAGTCGGCCAATAATCAGAACCATAGAGAGCGACAGGACGAACGACATTGCGGTATATTTTAGACTTGAGACGTTCATTGATACGTCTATCACAAAAACACCAGTTGTGGAACGCCACTTCATACAAGTTGCGTTAATGCGTGAAGAAATTTCATAGCTCTGTTCTCCATTGGCTGATAGCGTTGACCCGCTAAGTTCTGGGCAGATCACTGCCGCTGACAGTGATTGTGCCTGTTTCATGGGGATCGGTCGTCAAAAATTCAGTTTTGTTTAAATTCAATCTGAGACCGTGTTGCAGGAGGCGATCATTCCATTTTTGGACAAGTTGCTCGAGATCATTTTTGCTATCAGATGCTAAGAAAACATCATCTGCATAAAGCAGTGTGTAGGGCGCTGGATATCCCGTGTGACGGTGTTCATAACAAGAACAAAGAGGAGTGGTGAGAGGGCGCTTCCTTGATGGAGACCAACAGAGACTCGAGCGGTTTTGATACACCTGCCATACTTCGAACTTTACTTTTCGGATCGTGGTAGAGCAATTGAACCCAGCGCACGAGAGTTGTCATAAAGCATACCAGATGAGTTCGTGTGACACAAGGTCAAACGCTTTCTCTAGATCCAGAAAGGCAATGTAAAGAGGGCGATGCTTCTCACAGTGTTTCTCCATGAGTAACCGCGCAACGTGTATTGCGTCAGTAGATCCGCAGTTTTTGACAAATCCGGCTTGATTTGCGGTTATTTCAACGATGTCACGAACACGGTTGTCAAGAATGCGTTCAAAAATCTTCATGGTATGGGAAAGTAACCGGATCGGATGGTAATTTGAACATTCTGCTGGGCTACCTTTCTTTTTCCATATTGGAACAGTGGTACTTTCTTGCCAGTCAGATGGTGTTCTTCCTTCCTGAATATCCCGATTAAAGAATTCACTGAGCCGCAGTGTTGGGTCCCAGCTCTTCGCTTTCCAGGGCTCAGATGCGATATCGTCAGGTCATGTGGCTTTCTCAGTCTTCTTAAGACACGGATTGATTTTGTGACCACAATCAGAGCCCCGCTGAGACAAGCAACAACGGTACCAGTCTATACCAAGTGCATGGCTTAGCATTCATACTGGTGGATGCAAGAATTACCTAAATCTCTACCGAACTATGGAGTACGGCACCCGTGTTGATACGCAACATCACGTCGAGGCCCGAAAGTCTCTTCTCGCTTTTGCATAACCACAACCACCATGAAACTCCCACTAGGGGGCCAACCGCAAATAACCGAGCCGTACTCACATACAACGGGAATTTACCCGAAGTATGAGAGTCCAGGAGCTATCACAGTTCCCATGGTACCAGTATACCCCTGGTAAGGTTTCGTGACCAATTTGCCACTTCAGATGAGTCCCCGTGCAGACTCGGGTCTGATCGCCCTGATTAGGTGTTTGGAGCATTCGTCTACTGAATCACGGCCGGCAAACCAAAGTGATTACAGTGTCTCCCGGTGCCACCACTATGGAGGTTCTCCTCGGCCACTTGGTTTTGGTTTGGCCGATAGGGTTGCCGTCCCGTCTTCCTCACCGCCACCTCTGAGCACCAGTTGCGCTGCGCGGCTTGGTGACCCCCAGGGTTGCAGAGGCCGTTTTGTGGATCGTGTCTTTCATTTGGTTCCACGATTCTTCCACATTCGCAATGGTCGGCAATCGTATGAGTGAGATCGTTTCTTCTTTCTTCGCACTAAATCGCCACGATTTGATGCGCCGCGAGCCAGTGCGTTCCTCACGCATGGCTCATCTGCAGGCAAAAGCATTCAACGGACAGAAAAGGGAAAAGGCGAATTGGAAACTAGGGAAAGAGGTATGTTTGAAGTAAGATGGTTAATGAGAGCCTTTAAACTACTCAAATCAACCGAAACTGCTTAATCGCCTGAAAGTCATTAGATTACATATCATGAAGATGAAGCAAGTAACAGGGGTCAAAAATTTGAGAGTCACTATTTGGAAGAAACATGTTGAAAACATATTCGGAAAATCTCCAGTAAGTATGGCGGAGCTGTGGGAAATATGTGGAACAGGCACTAGGTTTGGATGGTATTCCCAACCGAGCTTTGAAACTGGTAGTGAGGACAAGGCCCGACCTTTTTGCCAACACCTTCGAGGCGTGTCTAAAAGAAGAAATATTTCCTATACAGCGGAAAAATCAAAAGTTGCTGCTGCTCCTAAACCTAACAACCTGGAGACCCACCATGGATTATCGGAGCGCTAGTTTAGTTTCCGGAATACCCATTCCCACTCCCCATGGTGGATGCAATAAGCATAAGGTAGTGAACTTGGCAAAAGGCGCACTGATTTCTGACGGCTACTAGAAAGAGCCGGGCTGACCTTGGTGGACGCGAAAACGGAAGCGGTCTTAATAAGGAACCGCAGGAGAAAGAAGACTGTGAAAATGGAAGTCGGTGGATATATGGTCATATCAAAGCCGGCTATCAAATACCTGGAGGTGATAATTGACACCAAATTGTGCTTTACGAAACACCTAGAATGTGTATGCCAAAAAACAGCCAGTACTACCACGTATCTCACGCATTGGATTATATCCATGCTGAGTACCAGGATAATCCAGTCCGATCTGGGAGGCAACCACTTGACCAGTGCTGTGAACAGAGGCACGCCCCAGGGTGGTGCTATCTCACCGGTGCTCTGGTTAATAGTAATGGACAAAATTTTACGTACATTGGACAGCAGCGGGGTGAAGGTGGTGGCGTATGCCGACGACTTGGTGATATTAGTATCAGAGATGTTTCTGTCCATTATGAGCGACATCATGGAAGGAGCGTTGCGAAAGGTGTGCCTGTGGGCCGCAAGATGCGGTCTCAGCATAAACCCAACCAAAACGCAACTGATGCTATTCACCACCAAGACAAGGATACCTGAATTCCATCTACCACGGCTGAATGAACAAAGACTGGTTCTTTCCTCTAATGTAAAGTATCTGGGTGTAATCCTGGATCCTAAGCTAAATTGGAGGTTGAACATAGAACTGAGGGTTAAGAAGGCCTGTATAGCCTTCTATGCCTGTAAGAGAACCTTTGCAAAGAAATGGGGTCTCCGGCCGAGGATGGTTCTCTGGATGTACACCGCTGTTGTGCGTCCGATCCTGACGTACGGCTCTATTGTATGGTGGCAGGCTTTGAAGAAGAAATACAATAGAACGAAGCTTAATAGGATTCAAAGAACCGCGTGTGCAGGTGCTACGGGAGCTCTGCAGTCCTGCCCTGCAGATGCTCTCAATGTACTCCTGCATCTCCTCCCCCTAGACCTCCACATCAAATATGTTGCAGCGTGCAGTGCCGTCAGACTACATGAGTCCGGATGCTGGGTGACTATGTCACACGCAAGCTGAACTTCACGAGAAACTTTGCTGTGAACCTTCCAACCAGGGCAAAGTGGAAGACCGGCAGCGTGTTGCAAGACTATGACACGGTATTCTTTACGGACGGATCAAAGATGGCCTATGGAGTCGGCGCGAGGGTTTTCTCGAATACACACGGTGTATCCAAGTCGTATGGTCTCCCAGGTTTCACCAGTATATTCCAGGCGGAAGTACTGGCGATATTGGAGGTCTGTCGATGGCTGGAGCGTGATTCGAGCCCCAAGCGTAACATAGCCATTCTGACCGACAGCCAAGCGGCCATCAAGGCCTTGTACTCAACGACGACATCTTCCCGGCTGGTGGGGCAGTGCAGGGACGCGCTCAACCATCTGGGCGGCACGCTCAAGGTCACTCTCCTCTGGGTTCCCGGGCATAGAAACATAGAGGGGAATGAGCGGGCTGACGGATTGGCCAGGCAAGGCTCTGCGCTTGGCAGTCCCTCGGCGAATACAGTCGGTGTTCCGCTGGCGGCTGTCGGAGGCCGAGTCTACTCGCACTGCCTAGCAGCCGCGGGCCTGAGATGGCGAAGGCTTACAAGCTGTGCCAAATCAAGGAGAATTTGGCCCGCTTATAACATAGCCCGATCACGAGAGCTCCTGTGCCAGACGCGTGCAAATGCATTCAAGATTACGGCGGTCTGCACGGGGCACTGGCCCATAGGGGACCATGCCGCTAGGCTCGGCTTACCCTACAACTCGCATTGCCGAAGCTGCGGAGAAGGAAGTGAAACCCTCATGCACTTTCTCTGCGATTGCCCAGCTCTGGCTCGAGTCAGGCTGCGGACACTGGGTAAACCATTCTTTGGGGACCTCAGTGAGATTTCTAGCTGCAGGGTCGGA
Source organism: Hermetia illucens (assembly GCF_905115235.1). Taxonomy (NCBI): domain Eukaryota; kingdom Metazoa; phylum Arthropoda; class Insecta; order Diptera; family Stratiomyidae; genus Hermetia; species Hermetia illucens. The sequence goes on from NC_051849.1 coordinate 214,392,395, forward strand.
GAGCTGCTTTCCTTCGTGAATGCTACGGGCTGGCTCTGAAGATTCAAGCCGGCTGGACTCTGCTTCCCTGTTCTTATAACAACAGTCACGGTCTTAGGAGTTTGTGGCATCAAAACGGCGCACCAAAGCGCTAATTGGGCTCCCCGGAACGGCCACTGATACCTACCTACCTACCTACCACCACGTTACTTGAAAAAATGTTGCCGCATATTGGTGGGCCGATACACTGCCGGAGGTTACTTCTGGCCGGAGTGGTGCAACCCATTCTGCTTTACTTATCACGTGTGTGAGCATAGGCGCTTGCAAACTCTCAGAGACAGGAGTAGGTGAAATCGGTTTACCGACTGATGGCTCTGAGGGTTTGAAGTGCTTTTGGAGCTACATCAGATGAGGTAGAATTGTTGGTGGCGGGCATGATACCTGTCGACATTCTGGCGAAAGAAATGAGTGTGCTGTACCATGCAAGACGTATGGAGAGGCACACAGCACACCAACTACCGCATTACCCAGTTTCTCACACAACACGGTGGTTGCTACAGGCAGTACCTGCGCTGCTTTGGATTGGATGATTTTCCAAATTGTCCTAGATGCGGTGGCATACCGGAAGATGCAGAGCATGTGATGTTTCCCTGCTCAAGGTCCGCAACGGGGAGGAGGAACTTAAACCAAGCGTTGGGTAGGGGGCATGAGTCCGGGGAACCTAGTTGCTGAGGTCGAAGCAGAACTGGCCTACGGTTTCCCCCGTAATAGTAAATACCATATATAGGAGGAGTTGCTGAAGGAGCAAAGAAGGATGAAAACCGGAAGGAGGAGAAGGATCTACCCCGCGAAGTAATACCTAATTGGTGGTCCAGCAGCGTTGGAGCTGAAGAGAACGAGGGTTCTTTTGAGTGGGTGTGAATCCCACACACGTCTGCTCTAGCTCCGGCGTTTGTGGGGCGAAGCTGGAGCGGACGTGTCTTCCTAAGATTTTCCACCTCCGTGTTCCTACAAAAAAAAAGGTATTCAAGAGCAGAAAAACATGATGGGATTGATTCATACGTTTTCATGCGCAACACCCAATTAAAGAGCTAAAAGCGCAAAACATCAGTAACAATAACAAATGAGCTCCAAAAGACGCTATTCAAATTTTTGTTTGGAAGCTTTCAGAGAATGAGTATGCAATCACATCCTCTTTGCGTAATATATCCACGTAGGTGTGGGAATACTCCTCCAGTTTGCGTAGGTTCCGAAAAGTTTTGGCCTCCAGATTCTCTTCATGTGGGCTTCAGAATAAATTCAATTCGCTTGAATCAAAAACTGATTAATTAGTGATTACATTTTGATTTCAAAATAGGACAAACAATTTGTTGTTAATTGTGAGCGCGAGCCTACACGAAGGGCTAACTGCTTTCCGGTCTAGTACAGGAAATTCCAAAGATTGATGAAATGACCTCAAGTTGTTGAGCGATGGCGACGTTATCTGTCGGTCTTCCATCTGAATCCATGGTAGATAATTGAACTAGCGGGAAGGTGAGTATGGACGTTACCTGTTCGGCTTATCCCCATCTTTGAGCGCGTGTCATTTCTAAATAAATAACTTTAGATGAAAGATGATTCCAAGCCATCGTCGCGGTTGACTTCTTCCTGTACTCACGTAAGATAACACGCCTGGCCGACTCTGTGGTCTGCATCTAAACGTGTTTGGTTCCTAATCAAGAAGTGAATAATCGCAGCGCAAGCGACCCTTTCCTTTCTTCATTTCCACTAACATTCCGCCGCTTTATAATATTTTCATATTAATGCATTTTTTTGTTAGCCTCGGATATGTACATAACAATGACTAGCAGTTGCCGGTGTTGTTCATTAACGTGTATTAACTCTAGCGTGAACGTCTCATCATGGCGGATACTATATGCGAAAGTGGCTCTTTCGGTGGGTCCCGGCAGTCTTGGCGGTGGCTGATGGCGGTCATCATTAGACTGGTAAGCTGACTTGCAGCCGGCCCGTCATTAAAATAGTTACCATAGCGAAACTCGAGAGATATATCGGTCTAGATGGTACCATATGGTGGTAGGCCATTTACATTTTTCAGCTTAATGGCATTATTCTTACTTCATGCTTCAAGAATTTTTAGGTGGTGTAGAATTTAAAATTTTTATTTCTCCAGGGAACGGAAATTATCATATTATGGAGAAGAAACTATAGCGCGGTGTTTTGTTGGTTTTAGATAATGTCTTAAGCGCGAATCATATGAAACAAGAATAATGTTGAGTCGTTCTTTATGATAATGCATGGCGAGTATGTAACTGAAATTTTTATTTGTTTAGGTCGGCCAAAGCCTGAACGTCTGATATACCGCCCTTTCCGTAGATAAAATTCTCACCATTATTCGGTTAAAAAATGTGATTAAAACTGAACTCATTTTAATGACCAAATGGACCTCATTTTGTCATCACTATGTCGTACTGTTGCTTACTAGGTCTAAACCTCTTCTTGTGCTAGGAGTCGTCACTGTAATGTTAACGGCCGTAAATCGTCTGTGCCTCTGTTTTTTGAATTCAATTATTATTATTCTGTTAAGGGAAAGTCGCACCGCGTCCTTGAAGAACTATTGTGCCCCTTTTACTGGTTATAGTGTACCTATTGATCATAGTATCTCAAGCAGGCCTATAGCCGTTAGGAACTTTAGTATGTTCCCTACTTCCGGATCTTTCCGCCTTGTATTTGGTAGTAAGTGTTCTCCCAGATGCCTGGACCTACTTTGCACAAGTGCCGGACACTGTCGTAGGACGTGTATAGAGGTTTCGTCCTCCTCCTCACAAAACCTGCAGGCAGTGTCCGTAGATATCCCTGGCTTCCCGAGATGATAGTTCAGCCGACAATGACCAGTGAGAATTCCCACTATGATTCGGAGGTTCTTTTTGGTGAGGTTTAAGCAATCCTTTGTGCGTATGGTTTCGTATCCCCCAATAAGCACCCTGGACTGCTCTATCCCTGGTAGGCCCGCCCAGTACAGTTCCCTCAACCGTTCCTCTTCGTTTCTTAGATTCATAGCATGAAACCGTTTCCGATTCCACAGAAGGGTTCTGGCCCCTGTAAAGGCGTCCCTGCTCCCTTCTTGCCTAGTTCGTCCGCTGCCTTGTTGCCTTCCAACCCAGCATAGCCTGGAATCCAAAGTATCCAGACCTTGTTGGACGCGCCGAGTGTATTCAGTCTCTCAAGGCATTCCCATACCAGTTTAGAGTTGCTTGGCTATCGGTGAGAATAGCTATGTTCTGTCTTCTATAGTTCTTTTGCAGATTAGAGGAGGCACATTTACATTTACAAATTTCCCGTCAATGCACATAGGGAAAGTGCTATGACCCTTCAGACTGAGAACTTTGGTTTTTTTTGGTGTTTACCTTCATTCTAACTCTACTTGCCCCTTTTTTCAAATCCATACCCATTTGGTCAAGGTCCATGACCCGGTGAGAGAGTAAACAGATGTCGTCAGCGTAGTCGAGGTGTTTGAAGAAAAATGTCATAGCCCATTGAATTCCTTCACGTCCTCCTTACAAAGCAGCATGAAGGACATCACCGAAACTGGAATATCGGTGACAAGATCTAGCCTTGGCGGACTCCGGTTTGGACCTCAAAATCTTCTGAGGTTTTACCTCGGTGGAGCATGTGACACTTTGGGCCATCATATGCCACTCTGACAATAGCTATTAGTTTGTACGGAATGCCCCTTTTGCATAGGACACGCCATATGCATTCCTTGTTCACGCTATCGAAAGTTATCTCGAAATAGATGAAGAGCAGGTGAATCGATGATTTAAACTCCGCGTACTGTTTCAAAATGAACCGTAGGGTTCACAAGAGCAGGCTCTTCATATACGGTTAAGACTCGTGGTGAAGTGTTCTTTCTCCCTGTTAAACTGCTTGTCCTCGTGGATGAGGAATCGATCGTTAACGTCCTTCATAGGACCATCAAAAGATTTGCGGCCACATTCGTGATGCGGTATATACATACTTTTGAAATCATTGCGGTCTGGAACACCATAGCTTTCCAGCCCTGCGAGAAGTGGCGGACGCAATACGCAAGCGAAGGTAAGCGACTACCAGATGGTGATTCTTTTCTCTTCTTACGCACATCCAAAAGACAATTTCCAAATTTCCTGCTGGTACGGGGTGCACGTACGGGGTTGATCAGTTGAGACCAAACTGACCTTATGACAAGCTTTGTTAAAGAAAAATTCTCGTTACGACCACCAGGACCGTGCTTCCCCATCACATGTTCGAATAATATGTTGTCAGAGTTTACCATGGCATTTAGATCCCCCATCACGATCACAATGTCACCTTTCAGAAGCTTCTCTTGAACTGCTTGTTGAAAGCTTCCTTCTCCTGTTGGGACAGAGCACCTCATAATTATGATGCTCCTTAACCTAGGTTGGAATCTTCCAGTCAAAATTTATACATTGTCATAAGTGTAGCAAGAGAGAGAGAGCAGGACCTTCCAGAAACTCAGTATCTTTATTCGCTTAGGCCCAGAATGTCCAGCTTATATTGTTGGAATCCTTACTCGAGTTGAAGAATGCAAGCATTCTGAGGACCCTCGCTACTGTTGTCGAGGGTCGAGTGTACATTCCAGAAGCATTCTCGGTATTCACTTTAAAGAGGTCATGGAGAGATGACTTCTTTTCTAATCTCAGTACGACTACTTCAAAGGCAAATCGACAGAGACCGACACCTTAGCTGCCTTTTAGGATCTAGGGCATATATCATATAGCATTCAATCACATAAGTACCAAAGCCATCAAGGAGACTCTAACAAGATTAGGACTGGAGGAGTGTCCTCCACAATGGATATATGTCTAAGGTAGGAACTAGGATAATCTAATTTGACTTTAAAGGTAGCCACGTGACTGCAGCTATGATTAGAGAAATCTTCGCTTCAGGGTGGCGACCTTTCTTCAGTGCTCTGGTTGATAGGGGTACTTAAAATTCTACGAACATTGGAAAGAAGTGGGTTTACGGTGGTGGGTGACATTGGTGTCATAGATGTTGCCCTTTGTTATGAGCGATATTATGCAGGGCACGTTGGCGAAGGTGTGCTTGTGGGTTGTAGGATTTGCACTTAGCATGATATTTACCAACAAGACAAGTATACCCGAATTCCTCCTCTGGGGCTAAATGGATGAAGATTGTCACGCTCTGCATTTACAAATGTTACTGGGGCTCTACAGTCTTCTCTGCGAGATGCGCTTAATGAGAGGAGCAGGGACCCAGCATTCCTTACCGACAGACTCAGTCGAAAATATTTTCGGATACGCACAGTGTAGTCGGGTCATTCTGTTTTTCATGATGCTGGTGAGGCAGTGCCACGACGCGGTGAACTGTCGGGTCGGCACGTTCAAAGTCACTTTTGCCTGGATTTGTCGTCATAGAAACATGGAGAGGGAATGAACAAATCGATAGGAGGCTCAGGCAGGGATTTAACAGTAGCGCAAATAACGCTACTTGACAACGAAGACTGAACTTGTAGATCTGGGCCGATTAGATTATGTCCTACTTGTCCTTCCCACAGCAGAGTTACGCTGTACAATTGCACCGGCACCCGCTCCCTCTGCTGTGAGGATCCGTCAGTGTACCAAGTAATCAGTTGCTGGTTTAAGCCGTATGTCGCAGCCACGCTCTCCCAGTTTGCTTTGTTACTCCAACGTGTTTCAAACTTCTTATCGAAGTGAAACCTTGTTGTCATGTTGTCCCTCGGTATCAGTAATTCGGGATACCGCCTAGAAAGAATATCAATCTTCCTTCGATTTAGGCAGCTGTCCGCCTCACTCATACTACCGGCCATCCTGAATATTGATCTCCTTGCCTTCATCTAAGAAGAAGAACCTACAGGTATGCCGTTGAGCATGTCCTCATTGCCCCACTGATACACAGGCAAGCCATCCTTTGGAGCTTATGTAATTCCCTGGCTTGTGTGCTGAGTTGGGTTCTTTCTGCCCAGATTACCGCTCCATAGGTAATCATTGGTCTTACTATTGCAGTATATATCCAAAGTAGTATCTTCGGGCTGCAACCCCATTTTTTTCCTGCTATGGATCTGCAAGTCATCAGAGCCCGACAGGTGTCTTCCAGAGTAATTTTTGGTCTAGCGTAATTCCCAAATATTTGACCTCTGTTTCTCGTTTCACCTCCATATCATGTATGGCTCTCAGGTGATCAAGCTTACGCCTCCTAGTGAATGGTACTATGGTGGTTTTGGTTGGGTTGATCCGCAGTCCCACCTTCCTGCACCTTAATCCAGTTTGTATTCTATCACATAGGGTATCTTCATATTTGCCCCTATAGATTAAAACAATGTCGTCCGCGCAGCCCTGAACTTGTATTCCAGTTTTTGGTAACACGTCCAGGAGTTCATCCACTACCATACTCCACATTAGCGGCGATAGTACCCCACCCTGTGGATAGCCTTGAGTGGTGTTCATGATAATAGAATTTGTACCTGTTTGTACCTCTATTTGCCTGCTTTCTAGCATTTTGCCCATCCAGGGTGCCAGGGTGTTTCCCACTCCTTTGCGGCTCAGGGCATCTTGTATCTCTGTGTGCGATGTGTTGTCGAATGCTCCTTCGATATCTAAAAACGCGCACAGTGCAATTTCTTTTGTTTCTATGACATCCCGTAGTACCTCTGTCAGCTGATACAGAGCAGTTTCAGTTGACCGTCCTGCCCGGTAAGTGGGCTGAAAGTGATGTAGGGGATTACGCTTTAGAACGTTAGTTCTAATATAGTTGTCTATGACCTTCTCCACCGTTTTGAATACGAACGATGTTAGGCAGATTGGTCTGAATGATTTAGGGTGAAAAGGATCCTTTTTACCCGCTTTTGGAATAAAGACCACTTTTACCCGTCTCCATGCCCTTGGTATGTAACCCAGTGCTATGCTTCCCCTTACCACCCCCAGAAGAGACTCTAAGATAATTCCTAGGCCTCTCTGGATAAGTGCTGGGAAAATGCCATCTACTCCGGGAGATTTCATTGGTTTAAAAGTTCCCACTGCCCATCTTAACCTAGCTTCTGAGCATACCTCTTTTGCTAGTTTCCAGCTCTCCTTCCTTCCCCTTCTATTCGTTTTTAGCGTGTCAGGCGGAATGTTGTCGCCTGCCGCTGAGGGGTAAGACCCCGGGAAATGAGTTCTGAGAAGCAGGTGTACCCTGTCCTCCTCATTCTCGGTAAATGTCCCATCTTCCTTTTTCAAGCAGACAGAGGATATTCCCCCGTCTTTGGCTACAGTCTTGTACAGCCTGGTTGCTCCTGTGATCCGTTCGATCCCTTCACAGAATTCCCTGAAGCTGTTCCGTTTCGCTTCCCTGATCGCGTTGCTATACGCAGTCCGTGCATTTTTATACCTCTGCCAGTTGTTGCTCAAGTGCGTTGCGTAGGATTCCCAATCCGTTCTCCTGGGATTCTTTATTATTCTTTCTATTTCGGAGTTACCCTCAATGTCGAATCTGATTATCCTGTGATCAGACATAGAGGGTTTATCGGACACCCTCCAATTCCGGATCATTCCGTTCATTTGGGTATTTCCTAGAGTTATATCTAGTACCTCCTGTCTGGTGTTGGTCACAAATGTTGGAGTGTTCCCTACGTTGTATATTTCTTACTTATTGCTAAGAATAAATTCAAGAAGGTACTCACCTCTACGATTGGTTTCGCTGCTTCCCCAGACTTCGTGGTGGGCGTTGGCATCGCAGCCGAGAAGAAGTGGTAACGCCCTTTTCTCACAGTTGTTCACCAGTTTAGCGACTTGTCACGATAGAATCCGAATGCCGTCTCCTGGGAAGTATCCCGATGCCACGACTGCCTCTCGAGTGCTCCTCCCGGCTTCCAGTAAAACTTGGAGAGCCACAAGGTCCCCGGTCAGGAACTCTGAAAGACATATGTATTTTAAATTACGTTTAAGAATTATGCAAGCTCTTGGTTTTTCACAAGAGGTGTCCCAAATTACCTGCATGCTTCCTCCTTGCAGACTCTCTTCTCCTTAGAACTTACCCTTGCAATCACTGCAGATGCAGTTCATGGTGGAGGTTTATCTGGGCTATCTAGTGCTGGCCATTGGCACCGTTATTGTTTGGAGCTCTTCTCCACTGTCCGAGTGTCACCCTCCTCCTCCGACATGGCGCTTTCCTGCGCATCGTTGCCCACCCTGAGCCCTAGGAGTCCTAGGTCTAGGTCGTCCAGCTTCTGCTCTTCACTGGGCAGCAGGTCTATTTCCCTGGTTGATCCAGTTCTTTCCGTCTCTATGGCCTTCGAGACTTCTTCAGGGACCTCGGTATGTTTTCCACCCGGTGCCTCCTCCAAGGTATCTTTCCTCGGCTTTTCTCTGTGCACATGCACTCCGACGTTTAATTGCCTCCCCGATCGTGAGGAGTTTACCCTTGCCGTCCACCTTGCTTCTGAAGACTCTCTATAGTCGGGTATGGAGATCTTCATTCTGAGCGATTAGGAGGTTAAGAGGTCCGCTGTGCCAAAGCCCCCCGTTTTGAATTCAAATTCCAGACGGTATTCAAAAGGTTCTCTCCACCAATTTGGAGGGAATACCTTGCCTTATGAAATTTATAGAATTCTGAAATAGAGTATGAAATAACTGATCCATTTTTTCAGTTGAATTTGGCATCATCGTTTGCGCATGTTGACGGTGCGATGGTTGATGGGGGTAGAGCGTCAGCCCAGCGTCATGGGTATCTGTGTTCGTTTTGTGATTATCTCACTGCTGTGGGCTTATCGCTTTCACAACGTTAAGTGTAATGATTGTGAAACTGAAAGACAATCTGACTGTGTGAATGTCCTCTACTCCACCTAGGAGCGAATAGGTCTAGGTCTGCCTTAATAAGGATTCGATATCTCCAACAGCTATCTGCCATCCTGGTCTACGCCATTATTCCATCTGAGGCAGGGTACGTCACATCTTCTTTTCCATAGACATTGTCCCCATAGTCGAATTAGTCCGTTTATTGCTTAGGAGATAGTCCGGCCTTGCAGATTTATTTAACCCTGAATGATCACTTTGCTGACGGTCATGATAGCATTTGATGCGTCTGGAATTGATAATAAATGGACCACTATCCCCTGAAATTCAAACCTAAGTACGTCTTCCAAAGATAGAACGTGTTTCAGTCTTGTTGGAAGAAAATGTTTCAGGGGTAACTTTGTCCGAGGTGTGAGGAATACGGGTAGATGCATATGACGAGCAGGACCGCCTTAGCCTGGGCATGCGGCTTGTGGTGACTTTTGCAGATAGTTTGGATTCGACACTTGTCTAATCAGTATCAATTCAGGCTGTGATTCGTCGTGGATATTCACTATCGAATTCAGGTCTCGTCTTCTCTATTGTTCAGAATTACTTCCCCTCTCCCCTTCACATTCCCGAGTCTTGTTGGCATAGAAGCGTGCAAGCACGTCTGGACGGGACACTAGAATGGCGAATTCAGTAACTGCGGGTGGGTCTTTACGGTCAATTTCGCCGACTTTTTAGGTTCTTGGGATAGTCCTCTCTTGTAGGTCGACTCCGGCACTGACTGATCATCAGCAATCCACAAGGTCATTACAGTCAATAAAATGAAAAGTTCCAAATATGGAAGCAAAACTATTTCGTCGTAAATTCGTCGACTATTACGGCACGTGGAAACTATTGTCTACTGTACCACACAGAATTACAGAATTAAAGGTGCTTCTGACGTCAAGCGTTAGCGAGTCTACTTCTAATGAGCTTTTCGAGCGCCTTCCCAGCAGTGTGAAGCATACAAAGTGGGCGATATGAAGTGCCTTGATCACTGTTTGGCTGCCAGTCAGTAAAGCAATGTTCTGTCCCCTCTAGTTGCTTTGGAGATTAAAGGAAGCACATCTGTCTATGGAGTATGCTTCTGCTTCGAATATGTTAGTGTGCTTTCCCATCGGTTCCAAGTACATTTTCCTTGGACCAATAACCCTGGTATCCACTCTCTCTGCTGTGAAGGATCCGTCACTGTAGCAAGCAATTAGTTGCTGGTTTCAGCAGTATGTCTGGAAGAACATCTTCCAGTTTGCCTTGTTACTCTAACGTGTTCCAAACTTCTTATTGGAGTGAAATCTTGTTGTCGGATTATCCCTTGGTATCAATAATTCGGGTACCGCCTAAAAACAACATAAAAGAATATACATCTTCCTTCAATTTAGGCAGCTTGGCGCCTGACCGATACTTCAATTTCATCCTGGACCTGTATTCAAATATTTGATAGCTCGTCGCGGTAATAATACCCCGCAACCTTGAGTAGTATTCATGACAATAGAATTTGTACCTGCCGGTACTTCTATTTGCCTACTCTTTAACATTTCCCCCAACCAGAAAGCCCCACTCCCTTGCGGATTAGGGAATCTTGTATCTCTTTATGCTCCTGGATTTTATTTCGGAGTTGCCCACAATGTCGAATCTGATTATTCTGTGATTTGACATAAAGGGCTCATCCAATACCCTCCAATTCTTGACCAGCCCGTTCATCAGAGTATTCCCTAGAGTTGTCTTGTCTAGTGCTGGTCACGTATGTTGGAGTGCTCCCTATGTCAGATATTTCTAAATTATTGCTAACAATAAATTCAAAAAGGTACTCACCTCTTCGATTGGTGTCGCTGTTCCAGACAATTGGCATCACAGCCATCCATAGTCTGTACCGATGATCCAAAGAAAATACTCCAACATCCGCTCCAGGACCTATATCGAGTGATCAGCAGAATGGACAAGTTCACAGCTAGCGTCATGAATCGGCGAGCTGAATCATTGCAATTTTCTTGCCCTCAATAACTGGCATGGGAGTAAGTTCCCAAATAAGAAACAGGTGAAACTTAGGACTAGGCATCATTGGAGGGTAACCCATTGAAGAACTTCACCTTGACGCCCATGATGCAAGTGCACCCTGGCTGAAAGTACGATATCTTATTTCCTTTGGCTAGCTACTTTTACTCTTAAAGTTTCCTTCCGTTTGAATAAGGATCCTAGAAGATTACTCCAAACTTTTAAATGAACAATTCGCGAAACCGGAAGCTTGACGCTTCAGGTATAAAAGGTTTTGTGTTTTCCTATGTGAAGGGCATAACGTAGGTCTCCACTGGCTGATAGCGTTGACCCGAGATATTTAAATCGCACAGTTCTGGGCAGGTTACTGCCATTGCCAGAACTCAGCGATTTAAATATCTCGAGTCAATGCTATTTTGGTAAATTTTGATACCGATTCTTATGATTCTTTTGATTAAAAAGGCAATGAAGAAAGAAAGGTTTTTATTTAGCACTAATTGTAACAAAGAACTAGTTTTATTTTGCACTAATTGTAACCGAAGCGTTTCCAAAGGAAAAGAACTGTACCCAGCCAAGGTCGGAGACAGAAGAGACCGGCTTATTTCCATGCGGTCATTTCTGTCCCAACCAACGGCACTTTCTCGCCGCTAATCCTCCACTGCCGTATCGAGTTCTAAAAGGTGGAGAGTTCCGCGCCATCTATTTGTCCGCATTCGTGAATCCTGCCGCGCCACATCACTCCGCCCCCAGATGAAACCTAGGGGGTTTCGGCGATCGATCCCGGAACTTCGTTCACCGTCAATCCACAAAGCGGACACGACGCTGCTTTGGGGCGCACACGGGTTTCAGCCTGGACAGAGAGACCGCCTTTTTATGTCCGCCGATCTCGAGCTGGAAGAAATGTTCTCCCCGCTCGAGAACGCGGTACGGGCCCTCATATGGAGGCTGCAGCGGCTTCCGGACGGCATCCGTCCTGACCAGAACGTGCGTGCACGTGTCCAGTTCCTTGGGTGAACAGGCAGGTGTGGACGAGTGTCGGGTGGGTGGTGGCGCTTTGATGCGTCGGAGATTGTCCCTCAGCAGACGCACCAACCCCGACTCTGTGAGACCCGATCTTTTGTCGAAGACCGGATCGCTTGGGAGTCTTGGGTTCTCCCCGTATATCAGCTCCGCGGGGCTGGCAACAAATTCCTCTCGGCGGGTTGTACGTAGGCCGAGTAGGACGAGAGGCAAGACTTGAGTCCAGGGCGGATCGTCGCGTGCCATAATGGCGGCTTTCAGCGTCCGGTGCCAACGTTCTAGCATCCCATTGGATTGTGGGTGGTATGCAGTAGTCCGCTGGCGTTTAAAACCCAGGAGTTTGCCTAACTCCGAGAAAAGGGTGGACTCAAATTGCATTCCCTGGTCAGTGATGATCACTGCTGGGACGCCAAAGCGAGGTATCCACTCTCGACAGAGGGCTTCGGCACAAGATTGCGCCGTAATGTCTTTCAGAGGTATTGCCTCAGGCCACCGCGTGAACCTGTCGATGATTGTGAGGCAATACCTGTAACCGTGCGAGTCTCGCAAAGGCCCTACTATGTCGAGGTGTATTGTGTGGAACCGCTTGGTAGTGCGGGGGAATGAGCCTACTTCTTTCCTTACATGCTTGGAGACTACACTTCTGGCATGCGATGCACTCTCTGGCCCAGGAATTGACATCCTTGTTCATGGAGGGCCAGAAGTATTTATCGGTGACTAACCGATTTGTTGACCTGATGCCTGGATGCGCTAAGTCGTGAACTGCGTGGAATACTTCCTTGCGAAAGGTGGCCGAAATGTATGGCCGAGGTCCCTTTTCCGAGTCTTCGCAGTAGAGCGAGAGGTTTGAGCCGAAGATGGGCAACTCCCGAAATTTGTATTTGGGGTTGGATTTGAGGCTCTGAAGTGCTGCGTCACCCTCCTGCGCCTTGGCAATAGCCGAGAAATCGAGTGAGGCGGGGATACGAGACAAAGTGTCAGCAACTATGTTGTTCTTGCCGGACACGTGCTGGATGTCTGACGTAAACTGGCTTATAAAGCTCAGGTGTTGAAGCTGACGAGGGGACGCTTTGTCGGGCTTCTGTTTCAAAGCATACGTGAGAGGCTTATGGTCCGTGAACACTGTGAACGGCCTGCCTTCTAGGGAGAAACGGAAGTATTAGATGCTCAAGTAAGCGGCGAGCAGTTCGCGATTGTAGGTACTGTAGTTCCGTTGAGCGGGATTCAACTGTTTCGAGAAACTAGCTTGCGACGCGAGCATTCAAACGAAGACGCGGTGAAATTTGCTCCGACACGGCAGGCCGCACCCACAAATGACCGCACGAACAGAGTAGATAACAACAACCCGAAGCGGACGCTCTCAAGCGCAGACCGAAATTAAGGGGGAACTCGCCAAGAGAATGGAGAACCCGCGGTGATTATAAACGCTTCGACGCCGTCTCTTGCAGCGATTATTACTTGCTGTATTCATCTTCCGACTCATCGTTTTTCTTTGACTTCTTGGCGGGCTTCTTCGATTGCTTTGATCGTTTCTTGTTTGCGCCAATATCGGTTCCACCTCCACCGAAAAAGCCGCCGCTACAGCCCCGACGCCATCACTCATCACCGCAGCCCCGCATGTCAACAGAAGCAGCACCGACCACAATGAACGGCGTTTTGCGGTAATGGAGACGAAGATGTTGTGTTGGACTAATGGCGTGACACGTTTTGATCACATCTGAAATTAGGATATCCGCGCACGATCGTAGAAAAACTGTGATAGAGGTGTTTTCGATGGTGTGGTCACGTAATTCATGCTAACGGTTTTGTTTCACACAAAAAAGTTTAAAAAGCCTGCGGAGAATTAGATTCTTCTTGAATGGAATTTTAATATTTCACTCGAATGTAAATTATTCTCGTTAATTATGATGCCAGCATTTTATTTGTATGGCTTAGGATGTTGATATGTTTGATAAGTTTGAACTACTATAACTTTGCCACTAATAGTTAGATTTTCATGAAACTTGGCATGTGTATGCATGAAGCTGTCCTCTATGTCGGTACAAAATTTAGTACACATAGGATGAACTAAAATGGAGTTTTTTAGTCAATTTCTAAAAGTTGATAATATACTATTAGTAAATTTATTTGAGCAGATACCGGAATGGGACATCTCTCAAAGTTTCGGAAAGTACGAATCGAGACCTTTCATTTGATACCCTACAGGACTATATCCGGTGAAAAAAATTTTTTAATCCCCCTTTGCATGTATGGGGAGCCCTCCTTTAAATTCCACCTAAATTTATGCCACTCGCCGTATGCGTGGGATTTCATGGTTGCCATCTGTCCACCAAATTCCATTCAGATCAGTTTATCGTGCGTGTGACAGACAGACAGACATTGAATCGATTTTAATAAGGTTTTGTTTTACACGAAACCTTAAAAAGGGAAGGCCTAGAATACATTTATACGCATATTTGACTCCGCGTTGATTGGAATTTAGTATTGTGCGTTTAGGGTTTACCTAAACCATCATTATTTTTTCTATCCAGGCTCAACTTACATAATAACATAGGTTCTGAGCAATGCACCTCTATACCGTGCTTATTTCACAAATTCATCTAAAAGTCCCAAATCGATCTAAAATATGACCACATATGTTGGACCCTCTCGACGCTAATATTTCTGGTTACTCATAAATCATGTGTGAATCACACAATCATTTGAACAATACCGCACACCCTCTCTTGACGCCAGCTGTTAATCCCTGGAAAATTGCATTCGAAGCGGCTGCGCGTTCCACTAACCCTCATAGTCGCCGGCACCCTCAAAACGCTGATCCATAAGGTAGTCTTTAACACCATCTGTTCCCTGAGGAAAACCATACTCGGTTAATGTTACAGGAATATACCACGTGCAACATTAATTGTTAGAGAGTTGCTTAGTCATGATCCTGTCGATAATTTAATTTTCCAATTATTGTAAAGTGTCCTCAATTCAGGGCTCAGAAGTGGACATTTTCGGTTATCTTGATCAACTTTTTGAAAAATTTTGAAAGCTAAAAACATTATTTCGGTTACTAGAGAAAGTAGATCAGATAAAATTCCAAATTTTTAGATACCATAAAAAGTATATTGTTCCCCATAGCCATGGAGAGTGCTGTACTATTTAGATTGATTTTGTGAAGAAGGAAGATGAGACACAAGATAACGTACAATTATCCATCGCCCGCATCCTTGCTCGTCTCAAATCTACCACACACAAGCATTTCCACGCCGGAAGTTTATAATATCTATTTCAAGTTCATCAGACAATTAAGATTGTTTTGGAATATGTGGGCTCTCCTGTCTTTCAGAGCGCATCCGAGACAGTGACAATTAGGGCTCCCTCCGATCTTGAAAGGGTCCTGCACACACTTTTCTTCTTGCGTTAATTGATACATCAATTGCTTCCGACAGACGTTGTGGGAGGTGCGACCCTAAACGAGTTGAGAACAAGAAGGGCTCCATTTGGTATGGATTTGAAAGACAAACAGGCAAATGTTTAGTCTACACAGGATTAGCTTTATTTTAAGACAAAACATATCCGACAAATATAGTTGGAATCTATTTAAAGAGAGGTTTTTCCGAAAAAGATTTCCTGGATGATTTACAAAGACGGCAAAGATACTGTGATCATCTTGTTGCTGATGGGATGTTGAGGGTGATGAATCTGTCTATTTAGCCTATTGTGAAGTCATTTGTATAGAACAGCCAAAGAGACGGAGGCGGCCCGATTTCATCTTTTGTCGCAGGTATTCCATTCTCGGTGAGGGTCCTGTTCAAAAATAATCTTCCGGACACTTTCCCCTAGAAGTAGAAAGTCATGTTTTAATTCGTAGTCATAGTAAATCTTGGAAAGATACAAACAATAATTGGAAGTTCAATCGATTAAAGATTCTTAGTGAAGTTTAAAATTATAAAGAAATATTAAAACTGGCAATTAGGGTATGGAACTCCGCCATGCTATTAACTTAGTATGCTGGTCCCAAGCCCAGGTAAAGGAGGAGGGTTTGAGGCAACGTACTCTGTACTATCCTCAGTAAAACAAAAATAAAATGCTGAGATCAGGGAAAGAGATAAATAGAGTATAGCTGAAGTTATTCTACTATGCTAAATCCTACCTGATCTCTCTTGGTGACAGGCCCCGCGACAGGTCGACCAAGAAAATGCATAGAATGTCGTTACAAACATGATGATCGGATTGAGTGACAAGCCTCGGAGAAATGCTAGGGCGTCCACCTCAGTCGACGCGGCAGGACGGGCCCGGTCCTGTCGAGAAATGGGCAAGGATTCTTGACGCATGGACGGCGTCAGGACGTAAGCAAATTAGTCCGTACACAACGAACAAAACAAATAGGTGTCTGCACGCTAAATGTTGGTACCCTAACTGGAAAGACCGAGGAACTCGCAAGAGCCCTTCGGAAAAGGCGCATTGATATCTGCGCTCTACAAGAAACCCGATGGTCTGGTTCCAAAAGCTGCGACATTGAACGCGAACGCGGTAAAAGTGGCTACAAACTTCTCTATTTTGGTAACCCACACACTCAATATGGTGTTGGCATTGCCATCTCAGAGGGTTTCCGTGATGCCATTAAAGAAGTCGAACGATTTGATGATCGGCTGATGAAGCTCACCATTATATCAGCTGATCGCACTATTCACTTCTTCACCGCGTATGCACCATAGACAGGCCGACCTGATGCCGAGAAAGATGCCTTCTGGCAACTTCTCGATGAAAAGACTTATCACGTGCCTGCTGACGATTATATAATCATTGCTGGCAACCTTAATGGTCATGTGGGTGAAAAGGCAGACGGTAACAGGTGCCATGGGGGAAAGGGGTTCGGAGCGCGCAATTAGGGTGGCGAGCGTATAATCGATTTTTCGGACACCCATGACCTTGTACTTGTGAATACATGGTTCATCAAACGATTGTCTCATCTTCCTACATTTTATAGTGGCAACAGTAAAACGCAAATCGACTATATTCTCATAAGACGCCAACATTTTACCACTGTCACTGATTGCAAAGTCGTTCCCTATGAGACCATCGCACCTCAACATCGGCCGTTGATTGCCGTCCTGCAAATTAAGCCACCGATAAAACAGCGTGAGGAACGCACTGGCCCGCCGTGTATTAAATGGTGGCGATTTGGTGAGAAGAAAGAAGAAACGGTCTCACTCATACGACTGCCAACCATTACGAATGTGGAAGAATCATGGAACCAAATGAAAGACACGATCCACAAAGCGGCCTCTGCAACCCTTGGGGTCACCAAGCCAGGTAAGCGGTACATCAACCGAGATACTTGGCTTTGGAATGATGATGTTGAAATGAAGGTCCGTGAAAAGAAACGCCTCTACCACAAATTTCTCGACGATAAAACACCTGCTAATTGGCAAATTTATAAGAATGCCAACCGGGAAGCAAAGAAAGCGGTCGCTGTCACCCGAGCGAACCATTTCAAAAATCTTTACGATAAACTGGACACTCGGGATGGCGAGAGAGATCTGTATCGACTTGCTAAAAGCCGTAATGAACGCACACAGGATATCGAACACTTCTGTTGCGTTAATGACAAGAACGGTACTTTGCTTACCAACCGTCGAGCCGCAACGGATAGATGGCGACAATATTTCGAGCAGATTTCAACTGAAGAATTTGCTCATCTTCCACTTCCACAATCATTGCCGACATTTGGAGCAGTTCCACCTATCAGCGCAACTGAAGTCGAGGAGGTAATAAAACAAATGAAATCGGGGAAAGCAACAGGACCTGACGACATCGCATCTGAGCTCTGGAAAGCGAAGAGCTGGGACCCAACACTGTGGCTCAGTGAATTCTTTAACCGGGTTATTCAGGAAGGAAGAACACCATCTGACTGGCAAGAAAGTACCACTGTTCCAGTATGGAAAAAGAAAGGTAGTCCAGCAGAATGTTCAAATTACCGTCCGATCCGGTTACTTTCCCACACCATGAAGATTTTTGAACGCATTCTAGACAACCGTATTCGCGAAATCGTTGAAATAACCGTGAATCAAGCCGGATTTGTCAAGAACTGCGGAACTACTGACGCAATACACGCTGCGCGGTTACTCATGGAGAAACACCGTGAGAATCATCACCCTCTTTACATTGCCTTTCTGGATCTAGAGAAAGCGTTTGACCGTGTACCACACGAACTCATCTGGTATGCTTTACGCCAACACTTCGTGCCGGAAGAACTCGTGCGCTCTACCACGATCCGAAAAGTAAAGTTCGAAGTATGACGGGTGTATTAAAACCGCTTCGTGTCTCTGTTGGTGTTCATCAAGGAAGCGCCCTCTCACCACTCCTCTTAGTTCTTGTTATGGACGCCATCACACGGGATATCCAATGTCCAGCGCCCTACACACTGCTTTATGCAGATGATGTTTTCCTAGCATCTGATAGCAAAAATGATCCCGAGCAACTTATTCAAAAATGGAATGATCGCCTCATGCAACACGGTCTCAGATTGCATTTAAACAAAACTCAATTTTTGACGACCGATCCCCATGAAACAGGCACAATCACTGTCAGCGGCAGTGATCTGCCCAGAACTGGGTGATTTAAATACCTCGGGTCAACGCTATCAGCCAATGGAGAACTGCGTTATGAAATTGCTTCACGCATTAACGCAGCCTGGATGAAGTGGCGTTCCACAACTGGTGTTCTTTGTGATCGACGTATCAACGAACGTCTCAAATCTAAAATTTACCGCAATGTCGTCCGTCCAGTCGCTCTCTATGGTTCTGAGTGTTGGCCGACTATAAAAGACAATGATCGGCGTCTTGCGGTAATGGAGACGAAGATGCTACGTTGGACTAGTGGCGTCACACGTTTAGATCACATCCGAAATGAGGATATCCGCGATCGTTATGGGGTTGCACCGATCGTGGAAAAGTTGCGAGAGAGGCGTCTTCGATGGTATGGTCGCGCAATTCGTGCAAACGAGAATTCACTTGCCAAGATTGGTCTGAACATCGAAGTCGACGGTAAACGACCAAAAGGCAGACCTAAGCAACGGTGGCTTGATACGCTGGATGGCGATTTGAAAGCCTCGAGATTGCATGTATTTTTCCAAATTGACTATAGAAGCCTGGCCTCTTCATATTCCTGTTCTACCTTACACAACACCTCCTGGACTACTTTTGCAGCTCCTACTGAATTTGTGCTGTTATCGGGACGAACAATCTTAGGCTAACCTCTTTTACAGACGAATCTTTGGAAAACCGCCAGGAAGGACTTCATCATAAGATCCAAACATATCGCCAGATGGACGGCCTTAGTAGCTATGCACACAAATGATACAAGGAGTTTCCAAGATACCCGAGCAAGTAGTTCCGACCCCCTAACTGCATCCTAGGCTACTACCTTGAAAAGGTTCTCGGTGAGAAACGAACCACGATTGACCGGTATTCGTTGGGATACAGTGGGAGTGCTGAACCCGTCGACAGCTTTCTACTGACGTTGGTTGAGTAATATGGGCTTAGCTCAGCCAAGGTGGTAGTTGTGTCGAGTATTAACGGCTAGCTCTTTGGGGACCCTGGTTAGGTAGTATGCATTGAACCGTTATTTGGAGACTGCGTCGCCCCGAGTGAGCAATAATTTATGTTTGGGTCAGGGGTCAGCTAATCGTAGGTCAGACCTTTAGGGAACTGGGGTAGGGGATTTATTTCTAAGGGTACATCCCTTCCTGATTATTGCGATTCGCTTCCTTGCACTCGATGCGCAGGTACTGTTTCCATGCATTATAAAAACAATAAAACGAAGGAGATAGTAGGGATGGAGGAAGAATTGCCTGCATTTGGACACTGGAGGGCTGAGACACCCAACGAGACACTAGAATACTCACGGCCAAATAAAGAGAAAATCTCGGACGGGTGGATTTGGACATAAGTAGAATATGAGCGCAGTCGACTGTCCTTTCAAGAGCTAAGAAAGAAAGCTGTAACTGGAAGAACTCCTGGACTGCATTTCTTTCTACATGTGGACATAAGCAGCAAGAGAAGACGCGCGAAAAGCAAAACCAACCGCACTACACGCCGAGAACATATCTTCCAGAGTGAATTGGCGAAGAAACGAAAAGGAACTGTCTAAAGTTAAAGCAAATACGAAGAGAGGAAAGGAAACGAAGGAGAACTAGTTAACCAGCTTACCATCAAATGGACGGAATGCAAGACCCTTCCGAAAGTCCTCAGTGAGTTCACTATAAGATCAAGCTTGCAGAAAGCAGAGCATCAGTGCCTTCTATATGGAAGACAAATGATGGTGGAATCCCGTTGAATTAGTTTCGAAGACAAAAAGCAAGAGTATCCAAGTGAAGAGGAAAAGTATGGCTTCTAGTCGAGAGACTACTTGCTCCCTGGAAATCAGAGGTCTGAACTCGCCTTACAGAAAAAGACGAAGTGGAAGAGGCCATCAAACGTGCATGATCGAAGGCAAATAATGCCTCTGTGAATTTTCGAGGTGCCGAGTTGCCGAGGAGGTTTCTTAACAGCGGGAACATCAGAATTGGTTGGCTAGAATATAGGGTACAGGTTCGGGTAGCGGGAAGAGAGTTGCGTACTCCGCAGTGATCGTGGCGCGTCTGGTAAGAGCATGGCAAAAACTGCGGACTTGGGGCGGCATTCAGTCTTCAGAGCGTAACTATAAAGGGTTTGGATATGGCTAATAAGATCCGCATCCTAAAAAATTAACATGCACCGAAGTGTACCCGCTCATGAGTTGCTAGTGCAGTTCGCTGAGGAGGTAAAAGCTGATCTAGTGCTAATCAGAAAGTAGTATCGAGACAAAGATCCAGTTTCATTGCGGCCCGACGTATGGCTGATACCTGGGTTCAGGACAGCACACGACTTCGCGTTATTGCCCAATATTAAGAAAATTACTTTGTCTGAATTCGTCGAATAAGACGATGAATTCCTTCCGACATAAGCTTGATTCTGCTTTGGGCATGTAAAAGGAGATCCTGGTTGGGAGTGACTCCAATGCCAGCTGACTTGAATGGGGCATGCCTCACCCAGACTCCGGAAGGGAACGGACCCTGGATGTTGTGGCAATGATGGGGCTCGTCAAACCCAAGTCAATGCCAACCTTCTGGCGCACAGGTCGCCGAAGAATCTTTTCAAACATAACATTCGCGTATAGATCATTAATATCCTCGGTGCAGGAGTAGCGAGAAGCCGTCAAGAGATATGGACATAGACTCTTGTCAAAAGGGGGGGGGGGGGGGTGAGTTTCAATATTTTCTTTCCTACCAACGTACTTGATTAGGGTGATCAGAGCTTAGTTTGGAGTCTGGAAGGAACTTAATAATAATAATAATCACGACGAGCCGACTCCCCTTGTGAACGCGGGAAAACGGCTGAAGAAAAAGAAGAAGAATTCCTGAGGATGTGCTGTCGGCACGGCTATTTGCGGTTGGAGCCCTTGTGGGAGTTTCATGGTGGTTGTGACCAAAATGCGGGCAAAACTTCCGGGGGGGCTGCAGTACAATTAGGGTGCTGTGCCCACTAGTTTCGGTGAAGTTGCTGGAATGCGGAGCCTCCACTCAGCACAAACCAATATGTTAGTCATGGCATGGCTCCGATTCCGGTCTCCAAATCAATCTGTGTCTGAAGAGAACCGTGGGATTATGCCTATATCACAAACATTCACGTCGAACCCCCAGGACCATCGATTCCTTACCTAGCTTCTAAGCAGGTATGGAGGTTTTCACTTTTACCAAGACAAGAATGATCCCCTGACTGTGTGTTCTGTAATGGGGTTACGGACGATCACATCTTTTGAAGAACCCTGCAGTGGTCCACTGAATAATAAATCATGCTATGTCAACTTCTGTTGGCTAGTACTCTTTGACACACAATTGGCATTGGTTTTTTTGCTGCGGATCCAGCGCAGAGACTGTGTGAAGCGGCCTGTGTCTAACCGAGTTTTATTACAAAAGACGAATCTGTTCTCACAGCAAGACAGGTGCACTATTACAGTTGTAGGAAAACATTTCCCAGAGGATATTCCAACTGTGATAGAAACCAAACTTTCCGTTGCCTGCGGAAAGCTAGGAGCTAACGAAGCACCTGGGCTGGACTAATATAATGTGGCTCTGAAAGCAGCGATTTTTATCGCAAAAGTGGATCATCCCCACTTTTAATATCTGCTTGAAGGAGGGTGTCTCTAGGAGGCAATAGGAAAAGGAAACGCTGGTGATACTACATATTGAAGAAAAACACGGCGTCTTAGAAGCCATCCTTATGTGACCCTATTTGCTTCTTGGAAGTATGCGGAAGCAGCTGGAGCGCATTATGTGCGGTTTGTCCGAATTGTATAGGAAGCAGGAGATATGTCAAAGCAGGAGAGCCGTCGAGAGCAATACAAACAGAGCCGCAGCACTGCTGTGCTGAAACCAACCGTACAAACCTCCCGGAGTGAGGCGGCAGATGATTTAGTGGTTTTAGGCTGGAATTCACTGCCGTCAAGCTGGGTGTACGAGCATCAAACATAGTACACCTAACCCGAAGCTCTCAAAAGTAAAGACTGACAAAAACGTCGGCCACTGGAAACCGACTGAGAAGCGAAGGGCGACTGGTGTCCTGCTCAAGAGTCACTACTAGAAGGCCATGCATATTCCCAGCAAGAATGTAAAGAATAAGGAGGTCGATACTGTCGACGAGCGGCATAGAAAGGACCTTGCTAAATACCAGGCGAATAATGAGAAATATAACAGAAAACACCTGACAGACGAGCAGAACGTGAAGCCTACGACTTTCAAACGCAATCGATCCCAAGACGAAGTCGAACAAAAACACAAGCGGAGCAAAGTGGGCAAGAGCTCAGATGTGAAGCATCCGGTTGCCGAAGGTAGCTAAAGACAAGTTCGTCCAATCCCTGCGTCTTTAAAACCTCTGGGGTCTTAAGGACAATTGGGTAGTTATAAAGGAGGAGATGCCAGCTAAGCAGCCAACCTTTCCAGCTCCGTATAAACGGAGAGTACCTGGAGGCACTGGAAAAGATAAGACTATAAAGTGCGGTTCGGAGTCAGAAACGCAAAGGTGAAAGTCTTTCTGTCTTCAAAACCGGACAACAAGCTCGATACGATCAACGGCACCAACGAGCTGTTGCAGGAGATGATGATCGACGATTCGACGGAGCAGGCGGGGCAGAGAACGGGTATATATCCTCGGCTTATATGACTCATGACCGATTAATTCCACCAGAAGAACGACAACATTTGATGAACACAATAGCAATAAAGAAGACCAACGTGTTGATAGTCTGTGGTGCCAATGCAAGGCATACACTTTGGGGCACCTCGAAAAAAACGAGAGATGTGATTTGATTTTATTCTAAATACAAATCTATTGGTGTGTAAAAGGGACAGTACACCAACCTTTCATTTTCCAAACTCGAAGAACTGTGACGGTTGCGAAGAGGTCTTTGATATCACCCTACTAACTGACAGTGGGATTCTTAAAATGGAGAACTTGAGATTGTCTGACTAGAGATCCTTCTCAGATCTTATATACTTTTAGTTTAGACTCACCGCAGAGGCCTGCAAACGCATCAGAGACCCTCGGAAGATTGACTGCAGGAAGTTTGGTCAAGTTGTCAAGAACAAACCTTCTGGTGTGCAAATTGGCGAGATTGGCACGACAGATGAACTGGAGTCAAAGGTCGGGGCTCTAGAATAGGCATTCGATACCGCCTTTGAAGTCCCATGTCCTGCTAAGTACAGCAAAAAGACACCATGGTGGAATGATGACCTGTCCAACCTCAGGAAGCTGACCAGGGAAATTTTCAACATCTGCTACAGGCACAAATTTTCGCAGCTATTCAAGGACTGCCTGAGGAAGCACAAGTTAGCCATCAAGATCGCCAATAGAATGAAATTTTACGGGATTCAAAAAACCGCGTATGCAGGTGCTTCCGAGGCTCTTCTGTCTTGCCTGGCAGATGCTCTTAATGTACTCCTGCATTATGTACCTTTGGCGGGTACAGTCCATGTCCCGCTGTCAAGGGTGAAATCTAATCGCACTATTTGGCACCCGCTTATAACAAAACCTGATCTCGGGAACTCCTCTGTTAGACGCGTGCAAATGCAAATACAAGATAACGGCGGCCTGCAAGGGACACTATTCCATAGGGGACCATGCCGCCAAACTGGGCATATCCTACAATTCGCTTTGCCGAAGCTGCGGAGAAGAGAGTGAAGGCTTCAGGTAGTTCCTTTGCGATTGCCCAGCACTAGCTAGAGTCAGGCTACGGACACTAGGTAAACTATTTTTGGGGACCTCAGAGAGATTTCCAGCTGGAGGGTGGAGGAGTGGCTTTCCTTCGTGAATGCTATGGACTGGGTCTGAAGATCTGAGCCGGCTGGACTATGCCTCCTTGTTCTCATAACAGCAGTCACGGTCTTAGGAGTTTGTGGCATCAAAGCGGCGCACCATAACGTTAATTGGGTTCCTCGGAGCGGCAACTGAGCTCATCGTAAATACAGCCTAAAGCATATAAACAGCATAACTCACATTTTTAGTCCATTTCCTCCAAATATAACTGCCAGCATGATGGTTGTATAAATCTCGATACTTGGCTTGAATATCGTAAATCGTATCCTCTTCACAAACAGTCATAAGATCGGTGTGACCTGCAGTAAGAAACATGTTGAGTTCCTTATTGCACTAGAAAGCTCATTTCAAACCATCTAACTTGTGAGGGTGTTTATTAAACGAATTGGCCTCTCCTGTCGAGTGATCCTTCCAATTTGATATTTGGAGTCGTCCCACCAGTATGCAGCTGCAGGATCAGATATGTGATTCCATTTATATATTAATTTTACAAAAATGGAAACGTACTATCTGCTTTCAGCTTCTCATAAGCTGCAGGAAAAATTGGAACCTTGGCCCCTGTCACGAAAGATACTTGCATACGTGGCTCCCCATGTTCATCGAAGTAAGAACTCAGATCCTTTCCAGCGAATGCAGAGAGATACTTCATAGTCTGAAAGATAAAATGAAAGGATCGCTATGAATTCGTCAATTTATGTAAGCAAATTTAATGGAGGTTAACTCACGGCACTATTAGGTTCCGAATGGTATCGGATCATCTTTGTTAGATCGAATACCACATTGTTAACTACAAACCAGGCATCATCCGGTTGGTTGTGGATTACTACTTCGTCTGATGTGTAGAACTTCAATTTATTTGGAGGCGGATGTGGAATTCGGAAGTCAACCTCTTCCTCAGATGTTGTAGATGAAGAATCTTCACTGGAGGTTGGCATGTTTGGTGGTAAGCTTGAAAATATAACTTTCGGAATATAAGATTGATTGACAGCTGATGGCTTACTAAATCAGAATTTTTGTGAAAGTTTCAAGTACGCATTCGAAATGCTAGAAGACTCACTTCGAAACAAGGACATTTCTGCTCTCACTTGGTAGTGAAGGACGTGCTTCCAATTGAAACGGGAAAGCTTGGTACCAGGAAGAGAACATATTTGTGGATATGACGAGTGAACCCCCCCCCTCCCCGAACTTGAGGAATTTTCGGGTAAGACCGGAGTTCACAGTGATGAGGTGTCACTTGATGTAAGAAAATGGAATTATCTTTTGCATAGGAGGTTACTTGACAAATTACCCTTAACCCTAAGAGCTATCTGTCGGTAAACCGAATTGATCTGCTTTCTTTTCTGAGCGTTCGAAAGTGACGCGCAGAATGGTTCGCACCATTCCGGCTAGAAGCAATTTCTGATAGTGTTTCGGCCCACCAAAATTCAGCAACAGTTTTGCAAGTGCCGCTATTGCACTAGTGGCCTTTTGATATGCATATTCTAGGTGTTCCCTAAAGCTCAGCTTGGCATCAATCATCATCGCCAGGTATTTGATAGCCTACTTCAAGATAACTAGCGTTCTTCTTTCTATGGTTTGTTATTAAGACCACTTTCTCATCCATCAGGATCAGCCCGGCTCTTTCTAGCCAGGACTTTACCGCCCTCCTTGTATCCGTTGCGTAGAAGTCCACATCGTCTGGGTACTTCGTTGCAACAACTACATTAAAGTCAACTGCAAAGCTGACAATCATATCCTCTGGAACGTGAAGACCAAGCACCTCAGTACTGAGCACTGTAGTATCACCAGTGTGACGAAATATTCTTTGGAAGTCTCATCCGTTTCGAACCAGAGATTCATCACTGAGGGGTAATCCTCCACCAGATTTGTTAGGTATCCAGAAACAAATATGTCAACCAAAGTCTAATTAATTCGATTTCAGTTGGCAGAGTTGAATGGATTTTTGACATCCAATGCTATTGTTACTTTCAACAATGGGCAACCGTTTATTGTGGACGATTCTCTCCACCACCTTCTCCATTGTAGTTGGCGGTACGAAGTTCAATCTCTAGATAGCTTTTTGGGTTTGGGAAGCAACACTTACTTTCGCTTTTTCCATAAGCACGTTTCGAAGATATTGGTGAAAAGGTCGGGCATTGTCTTTATTGTCAGCTTTGAAGCTTTGTTAGGGATGTCATCCAAACCTGGAGCCTTGTTGTCGTCGATCGTATCATATATTTCCCACTTCGTTACTACGCACTTGTTGACCTGGATCACCGATTGCTTTCCACTGTTTAACGGTGAGGAAACAGAATGACAAAAAATTCTATCAGAAGGTACGAGGTGGTCACCTGAGTTGACCTTTGCGTCTTTTTATTACCAGTCGATAAATCTTATTCTTCATGCCAGCATTGCTGTACAACTCTTTGAAGCAGCTTTTTTGCTCTTCGCAATGGTCTCTTTCAAGTGGCCCCATAGTTGCTTGTATGCCTCCTTTCTACCGTCAATACCGGAATTTCTCTTAAGCTTCTGGTAAAGCCTCCTTGTTCTGAAATATGCGGCAAGGTAAGTGACAATTTCGATGTTCTACCAGTAATTAGGGTGCCTGTTGGTAACAGACGCCTTTTGAGCACAGTACTATTACAAGTTTTCGTGACTCATTGGGTAATCTGGGTGACTTTCTCTATTGCCGTACTATCCAGGTTGCCTAGTGACTATAGTAAATATATTCCTCCGTAAATGCTACGAACACAGCGCCACTACTTGTTGTCCGGCTGCTCTATTCAAGACCGCACACGTTAAAATTCCTTACTGTGATTTTTGGTCAACGTCATCTCGCGTTCAGAGCCAGACTGCTAAGAATTTGCTCATGCTCGACAAGTGTAGTGCTGAGTGGAGCATAGCAGTGACATATGCGGATTCATTTTACTTTTTCTGGTGAATTCATCCTCCCGATGCTCCATTATGTCCTGGAAGGTTTGTTCTCCGCAAGCCCATAGCGCTGTTTGGCCCTATTGGTCTTTAACCCAAATACCAAAACCGTAATTTTAATGTGGCTTACTAATTATGGCCTCATCGATATATTTCTCGCGGATGGTTTGCGAGGGTAGACCTTGGGTTGCCTGGCAGTGGTTGACTTTGATTTGTATCAAGTTCATCTGCGGCCTGAGAAATTTGGTTTTGTTGGTGTTTATCTTCAGTCCAACTCTATTTGTCTCTCTTTCCAAATCCAGAGCCATTTGACCAAGTTCCATGACCTGATGAGAGAACAAACAGATGTCATCAGCACAGTCGAGGTGTTTGAGGAAACATATCATCGTCTATTGAATTCCTCCACGTCCATCGGACAGGGCAGCATGAACAACGTCAACGATAACAAGAAGAAATACTATCTTGACAGGATGACACCCTGGCGCCTCTAAATCCTTCGAGATGTTACCTCTTTGCAGCACGTAACATTTTGCAGCTTCTTATGTCACTTTGATTATAACAATTAGTTTCTGCCCCTCCTGCGTAGAGCACTCCAGATACAGATATCGAAAGCTTTTTCGAAATCGATGAAGAGCAGTTGTAGTGAAGGTCTAAACTCAGCGCACTGTTCAAAAAGGGTCCGAAGAGTGTTGATGTGGTTAATGCAGGAAGATCCGGTCCAAAAAACAGATATTCTTTGATGCTCTCTAAAGCAACATATAATTTATGTGCTGCTTCCACCTTCCACCGTAAATTTTTCCTTAGCAATTTCACCGCTGACGCTTGCAGTCCGATTAAATAGAATTGCTTTTCCAATGCCTCGTAAACCTCCTCTTTCGCGGTGATCTCACCTATATCCCTACGTACTATAATTATCTCCGGTCTGGTTGCCTTTACTATATATCGACTTCCTGTTCTAAGGACACTCTAGTTTGAATTGAACTCCAACAAAAGTTATTTATTCTTGGAACACCTAATGTGGGGGGCAGGTATCTGACCACTCCGAGGAACTGCTGTGGTACGTCGTTTTGATGCCATGCCACCGTGACTGCTGTTATGTGTCCGTAGCCTGACTCTAGCTAGAGCTGGGCAATCGCAGAGGAAGTGTTTGGTAATATTTTAACCAATTTAGCAATAAATTGAAATTTGTATATTTAAAACACAACAAATTTACTTTATTTTACTTTATCACAAGATGCGCGTACAGTACTTGCTCACTTATTGAAATTCGTATGTACGCCGCCGCGGTTGGAAACAGAAGAGACCGGCTTATTTCCATGCGGTCCTTACTGTCCCAACTAACGGCATTTTTCCACCGCTAATTCTCCACTCCCCTGGTGCGTTCCGAAAATGAGCGAGTGGAAAGTTCCGCGCCATCTACCCGTCCGCATCCGCAACATTCGAAATAAATTTCGAATGCTGCAGAGCCTGCCGCGCCACAAGTGCCTGAGGGTTTCCCCATTCTCCGTAGTTTTTCCAATGCGAATTGTATGGTATGCCGAGCTTGGCGGCAGAATACTATGTCATAACTTTGCAACACGCCGCCCGTCTTCCACTCTGCTCTGGTTGGAAAATCCACAGCAAAATTTTTCGTGAAGTTCAGTTTGGGTGTTGCATAGTTCGTGGGGGATGCCCAGATTTCCCGAGGTACTTCGCCTAGGATGTTACGCGGTAGGGCTTTGCTGTCCAGCATTCGGACTCACATAGTCTAACGGCACTGTACGCTACAGTATTTAATGTGGAGGTCTAGGGGGAGGGGAGGGGATTTTCTATTGATGCAGACATGCTGGGACTTAGAGAAAGGTGTTCTCTCCAGGGTCGCCCTTAATTGAATGTCCAAGACACGCTCGAAAGAGGTGAGGTTGATTGTTCGAAAGTCCTTCGCGGACTCATGACCGCGCCTGCCTGTTTTCAGTATGAAAACTACTCGTGCGCATCTCCAGGGCTATGGTACGTATCCTAAGGAGATACACTTCCGGTAAATCTCAACAAGCCATGTCACAACCCTTTCTTACTGCTTCTGTAGGATGAGTAACATTATGTCATCTGGGGACGGAAATTTATATGCGGAGAAACTGTTTATAGCCCAACCGATGTTATCCTCGGTAATTACCGATTTGATAGTCTCGCACGGCTGGGTTGGCCGCAAACCTTGCAAGCCAGGCTCTGACTCACAGTCCTCCTCGCTGGCGGGAAAGTGCGTTTGAACCAGCAACGCCAAGGTTTCAGTAGAAGATTCCGTCCAAGAATGGGCTCTTATGTTCCTTGGACAGAATCTTACTGAGCCTAGCGGATTCGCTAGTGCTTTAGGTGTTATGGCAATAGTCCAAACAAGACTGCCTCTAGGCGTTCTTGATGGCTGACTTGTATTTCTCCAGACAGTCTATCTATGGCTGCCAATATTTATGCCTGTAACATGTGTTGAAGGTTTCCTTGGTCAGCTTCCTGAGGCTGGAGATATCTTCATTTAACCACGGTGGCAGTGTCTTTTTGCTGTATTTAGTAGGGTGCGAGACCTTTGATTCCAGTTGAGTTTGTGCACTGGAGAGTTTGTTCTTAATTACTTGATCAAACTTTCTCCCGTCGATCCTTCTGGAGCCTCTGAAGTGTTTGGAGACCTCTCCAGCCTCGCAGCCTACCAAAAGGTTGGCCCTATTTGTCGCTATTGTGTTGGTCAAATGTTGTATTTCTTCTCGCGGAGCTGATCGGTCGTGAGCCATGTAAACCAAGGAAATATGCACGTGCTCTGCCCCCTCCTGCTCTAGTTTCACCACGACTAGGTCGCAAGAACTCAGGTCCGGAGATAGAAAAGCGTATACACTCTTCTTCGCGAGGATAGATGATCTATGTCTGTCCTGATAAGCGTCTGTCAGGACAAACAGATTAGCCGAGGGGTACTTCTAGTGCTGTAGATATATCGGCGTTACCCTCAGCATGATCTGCTTGTATGAGGGCTTCATCAGTCTCCGCCGGACTGTCGATATCTATCTCCTCCAGCAGCTCGTTGGCGGCGTCGATTGGATCCAGGTGTTCGTCCGGTTTTGCAGAGCGGAATACTTTCACCTTTGCCTTCCTGACTGCGAACCTTACTTTATAGTTGACCTTTTCCAGTGCCTCTAGGCACTTTCCGTTTATACGGAGCAGAAAAGGGTGGCTGTTTGTTTGGAGTTCCTCCTCCTTAATAACAACCCAGTGGTTCATGGGAATGCTGGGTTTTTAAGGCGCATGGATTGGATGAGCTGGTCCTTATCAATGCAGATCTTCGGCAACCAGATTCGAGCAAGCAGTCTCCTAGGAATCTCGTCATAGGGGATGACTTTGAGCTTTACGCACTTCCAGGCGTCGCTGATTTTAGCGACGCATGAATCGAGAAAGTCCCTGGAGAATTGGTCCTCGCAAGCTATAACGTGGAGCCCACGGACCACCTGAGAGAAATCAAAGCAGGGGATGAGTCCCATGTGTTTGCTTTTTGCGTCCAAGAGCTCCTCCGGTGCTAGTTTGCTCCTAGCGGACTAGCCATCAGAGCCACACGTAAGTGGCTCCTGGCCACGACGCTGAAGAGTTTCGTAGTCGTGGCTCATCGACTAGCGGTTGCTGCATGCTTTTCTCTAGATATTGCTTAGCGTCCGAGCTATTGCCCATTCTGCTCCGCTTGTGATCTTATTCCTCAACAATCGGCTGGTATTTAGCGAGGTTTTTTCATCCCGCTCGTCGACAGTACCGACCTCCTTATTCTTAGCAATCTTGCTGAGAATATGCATGGCCTTCTGGTACTGGCTCTTGAGCAGGACACCAGTGGACCTTCGCTTCTTAGTCGATTTGCGGTGACCGACGTTCTTCTTGGTTTTTACTTTTGAGGGATCCACCTACGTCGAGGGTTTCGGGTTAGGAGTACTATGTCTGGTACTCGCTACACTCAGCTTGATGGCAGTGGATTTCAGGCTGGAAACCACTAGTCCGTCTGCCGCCTTGTTTCAAGGAGTCCCTGTGGTTGATTTCAATACAGCGGTGCTACGGCTGGCACCGAGTATGCTGCTGTCGACGGCTACTGTCCGAGCTGGATGTAAGCAGCTTATCCTCCGATGACGCTACTGACATCACCACCTCTCTGTTACCGTCGGTTTATTTGCTTTCTTTTTAAATTGAGTCCATGTCTTGATCCCACGAGCAGTCCGGGAAGAATGTCTATCCTGGCTAGCCCGGCCACCAGGGTAAGGCTTACTAACGGTACCTAAGGTATTCAGAGTTCACATACTAAAGAGCAAGCTCCCCATTAGCCATACTGCACTCAGCTTTATGTTGTACATATGGGTCCCCTATGTTGTATGATTTTGCGTTCACGGTACAGGGCAGACAGCTGCTCTACGCTTGTCAGCGAGTGGTGTTATCATCGTGTCTTACTGTATGTCGTACGGTCTCGACCGACGCCATGCAGGTCTTGTTGGGTGTTCCTCCTCTTGATCTGGAAGTAGTTCGGCGTGCCACGGCCTACAGAATCAGGAGGGGCGTACCTTTGCTGCAAACCGATTTAGTTACAGCTAATCAGGTTGAAGGGCTAATCAGGTTGAAGGGCTAGGGCCACTTGCGCTCAAAAAGGTGTTAGACGAGAGTGTAACATCTAAGTGGCAGCTTAGATGGAACGAATGTGGGAAAAGTCGGGTCACATATAAGTACGTCAGATATGCCAAAGAAAGTTCCGTCATGGACTTTGGACTTGAGATGGGCTTCCTCCTGACTGGGTATGGTAGCTTGAATGAGTTTCTCTTCAAGCGGAACCCTGCTTCCAGTCAGGATTGTGTTCTGTGTGGGGCAGACTCAGAGGACTGTTTCCATGTTCTCTGTGTCTCTCCGGCGTGCTGTGACATACGCAATCTAGACGACATGGGCGTTCGTGTGGTGAACGGTATCTTTGATTTTAGCCAGTGCCTTGCTAGCAGTGAGACACTTCGATGTGCTAATGTTTTCGCGCGTGCTGCCTTCCAACGAAGGAGGGAGTTTCTTGACGCTACTACCCCTGCAGTTGTTGGGTGAATGGCCTTAGTGGCCATGGTGGATAGCCACCATTCCTGTGTGTTTTGTGTTTGTGTTGTCTTGTGACGTCTTTTGTGTTGTATTGTACGCAGAGCGGTAGTTAGCTGGTGAAAGGTTCCGTTGCGGTTCTCCGCTTCGGGCTGATTCCAGTTAACCCGTTGCGGAGTTCCGTCCTCACGTACTCGATTAGGGCGATCAGACCCGAGTTTGCAAGGGACTCATCTGAAGGGGCTTCGGCCACGAAGCCTCACCGGAGGTTATCTGATACCATGGGAACCGGGACGGCCCTCTGAGAGCATATGCTCCAGGAGAATTCCTGGAGGATGTGTTCTCGGCCCGGTTATTTGCTCACTAATTATGGCCGCATCGGTATATTTCTCGCAGATGGTTTGCGAGAGTAGACCATGCGTCGCGTAGCAGTGGTTGCCATTGATTTGTATTAACCTTATCTGCATTTTGCGTTGAAGGCTCCTCTGAACATAATTGAAGCCAAGGGGTATAAAGCAACGCTTTAATGACATTTTCTTCCTAATATATGGTTGTCATTCACCCCTTGGTGGGGTACAGCGCGTCAAGTACATCTACACGCCATTGTTGGCAGTTGCCTGAAATGCCCTTCAGCACTCCCACGATTTTCCGAGACGCTCACGCTCCTCCTTTACTATTTTGCTCCAAGTGTCCTTATGGCGATCCGCTCGTCGGCCACCTTAGGAGAGTGGATTCCACTGCATAGCGTAGCCCGCAATTTAATTGTCGCCCCCCCCCCTTATTGTGTGACCTATTCACTACCATTTTCGTCTTCCGATCATTTCGCTTACGAGTGCCTATGCTTAAAACTACTTAAAGAAGAGAAGTTACAAGGACGAAGCTGTTGCGCGTTGTAACTTTGGCAAAGCCTAGGGATTGGGGAATGGAAGTAAACTTCAAGCTCCGCGAAGGGCGCGTTGAAAATGTCTACGTTACGCGTGTTATAGGACGCAGGACGGTAGGTGATGTCGTTAGAGGCGGAGCAGTCCATTAGACGCGAGGAAATTTAAAAAAATGTGAATAAATCCAGAATCCAGGAAGGAGAGGTTCAGAAAGTGGAGCTGGGAGGGGTAGTCCACACGCTTTTCTTCAGCTTTTCTTAAAGAAGAGAGAACGGTTGGATTTACCTTGAACATTTTCAAAGGCAAGACAATCACAGTTACGGAAAGGTGACCAGATCATGGAGCAGTACTCGAGGGAATTGAAGAGAGCTAACGAGGGTTGGATGGAGTCAAAATTAGAGGAGGAATTAAGTATAAAGGCTGACAATTTTGCTGATCGATTCGTGACTTCGAGGCAATGGGTGTCGAAGCGGAGTTTTTCGTCGAAAGTGATGGTAAGGGATGTCCGTTAAAATAGAAGGGGAAAGAAGTTGGTGAGGACGTTTAGCGCTAAACCATTAGCAGACCACCAACAAACCAGAGTGTTTAGGTTGGATTGAAAGGAAACACAGTCCATAGGCGACATATAGCGGATAACAGCTTAAGATCGTCGGCATAGAAAAACAGGGACAAGTCAGGAGGGGGGAAGGTCGTTCATAAAAAATAAAAATAACAAAGGACCCAGAATAGATCCCTGCGGGACGTTACGGGAGGGGGAGAAGGAGCGGGATGTGCAGCCGTCAAAAAGACGAGGCGGAATCGGTTGAAAAGGTAAAAGGCAAGTCATAAAACAAGTGGTATGGGCATGCTTAGAGACGAGAGTTTGGATAGAATTATCTTCTGATTTAGAGTGTCCAAGGCTTTAACGAAATCAGTGTAAATGGTATACTTTTTGCCGTGAATTTAGACATTTGACGACAAAGTTGGTGCTGTTTCCCTATGTGATGGCCAAAATGGACAGACAACCAGTCGCTGATATATCTTTCTAAGACTTTGGAATAGGAGGAAAGGAGGGAAATGGGATGGTAATTCTCGGTAAGCATACGGTCGCCACTTTTGGGAATGGCGATGATGAGAGCCTCTTTCCACAAGCCAGGAAAACGATTCTCTTTGAGGCTTTTGTTGAAAATAAGAGATAGGGGAAGGGAGGTGGAGTGATCAGTTTTAAGTAAAAAGAGGTCTGGAAGACCATCGTAGCCAGGGCCGACATTGGCATCCAGTTTGCCTGACAAGGAGAGGGGTAAGAAGAGAATGGTAGGCGATGTGGGGTAGGCTACATATCCACTAGCGATAGGGAAGGGGAGGAAGGAGGGGAACATAGACTGAGGAAAAGTGGCGGCAGAGTAAATCACAAGATAGTTGGAGGGAGTTAGCTGTGGAGCCAGAGCATTTAATGGACGGAGAGGATAGCTGGGCGTGACAGCGGGAGTTGCGAATGTGACACCAGAAAGGTTTGAGGTTTCCGCGCTTTAGTGAGTCTTCAATCCTGCTCAAATATTCGTTTCTGCACCTACGTATTAAGGATTTGACCGAGGAACGTAGAGTTTTCAAAAAGCATAGGTTCAGCATAGGTTCTAGAAGAGAGGAACTTCTTACCGCTCTATCCAAATGCAGAGCCATTTTGTCAAAGTCCATGACCTAATGAGAGAACAAACAGATATCATCAGCGTAGTGGAGGTGTTTGAGGAAAGATGTCATCATCCATTGAATTGAAATACTCCTCAGGATAGGGCGGCTGGAAGAACGGCACCGATAACAAGAAGAAATAATTTTGGTGATAGGATTCAATCTTGGCGGACCTTGGACATCTTGGTCTTCAAAATCCTCCGAGATTTTACTTGGGTAAAATACGTGACATTTTACACCATGTCGTTCTGATAATAGCTGTTAATTTCTCCGGAATGCCACTCCCTGTTCACGCTATAGAAAGCTTTCTTGAAATCGATGAAGAGCAGGTGCAGCGAAGATCTAAACTCCGCGCACTGTTCAAAAAGGATCCGTGAGGTGCTGATGTGGTCAATGCTGGAGGATCTAGAGTGCTCTCCGTTGATGAAGCTTTCGAAATGTTCTTTGATTAGGCTGATGGTGGTGGCTCGTGTCCCACCGTAAATTTTTCCTTAGCATTTTCACCGGTGACTCTTGTAGTCCGATTAAACCGAACTGCTTTTCCAAGGCCTTGTAAACCTCCTCTATCGCGGTGATCTTACCTATATTTCTACGGACTATAATCATCTCCGGTTCGGGAAGAATTGGTTGAAGAATTTATTCGCGGTTACATTGTTAGATTTCTTGAGCTCCAACTTATGATATCCTTTCTGGGACCGTCTAATGCGACTTATCTACAAATTGGTGAGTTCTGGGTCTGCATTTACTCCTGAGAATATGAGTATATGACCTCCTTTTTGGAGGTGCCACATTTGTCCAGGCTTTAGCGTTCCCATGTGGAATTCACTCCCTTTCTTTGAAATTTCGGTATCGGCTTCAGCCCTTTATTCTCTCAGCGGTTTGGTACCTGTTCGTTTCCCGTAGCCTCTTCCCCTATCTCGCGTTTTGAATAATAATAATCGTTGGCACAACAATCCATATTGGATCAGGGTCTTGAAGTGTGTTAGAGCACTTTATTCAAGACCGTAACGGTACACTACAGTGCATTGTAGGAGACAATGTGGTGCGCATTGGGCTCGCCCGAGATTATTACCCTGATTTGATTCAGGAACTCATTCACAGCTGAATCGACTGGTATCCGATGTCAAATCACAATACAAATCCCACTGCCAGCAGTGAGATTTGAACCGCCACCTTCCGTACGACAGCCTTGTGTTCTAACTACTGGGTTATTCGGACAGCCAGTAGATAGGGAGGGGCTTTAGCATGCTTCAGGTTAATTTTACTGACTTTTATGTTTGTAGACATAAGTGTTGTCTAATTCTGAAACCGCCGCTAACTGAAAAGTCTGCTGGTCTCAGAGTGGATCTAACCGGGGTTATCAGCCTGTCCTCACCTTCTGCCGAAAGTTCCGCTTTCTTGTGTCCGATTTCATTATCGCCACACTTGGTGGTGTAGCAACACCCGTGTCCTCATTCCCAAGAAATTTCGCCTTTTTTCGTAGTGCCTTCCATTGTCGTTGGCAGGTAGCCCTCCCAAGTTCACGGTGTTCGGGCTGCATGTACCTGTTTCCGCATCCAGTTTCCCTTTCTTCCGCTTTTCCTGGTATAGGTAGACGGGAATGCTGACAGCTGACAGGTGAGCCTGTAGCCCCTTCTTCTTTGTGGCTGAAGTTTCCTTTTGCCGAGCCTTCCTCCCCCGTTTTTCGGAAGAGTAAGGCAACAGTGTTAGGGGCAAGACGGCCGTAGTCCGGTTTCCAATTTCTCTCATTAAGGGAGTTGCTGTACTATCCTTTCTGGCTGACCGCGCCATAGACACCGGGTGTAGGTTTTCCACTGGAGCGGAGAGCCTGTTTTCCACAGATTTCTCCGTGGAGGAACATGAAACTGGTGAGGCCACCGAAATTCGTGCCTTGGCCATGACTTGATTTCTCAAAGTCGCGGGTGGTGGAAGTCTGTGACTTCTTACCACTTGGAGAGTTACAATCCTTTGTTTCCATCTTCTTGTGTTTTAGGACACCCTTAGTGTAGCTGCAAACTACTACTGTATTGTTGCGAGGAATGCACCTTCGTTCTAATGAGTCCATCGTCTGGATACTCCATTGTGTCTTGGAAGGCTTGTTCTCCGCATGCCCATCGCACAGCTTGGCTTATTTGGTCTTTGATCTGCGGCTTGCCTTGCAGGCTGTCCTGAACACCGGCAATCTGCTACTGGCTGCAATGCGGTTCACCTCCATACTCCTTCCTAATAAAGCTTTCTCTTCCATATTTCCTGCATTCCTTCGGTGTGCCATTCAACTGGTGCATGTTCTCTCAATGTGACCACAATCAAGACATTCGAAAGCAACGCTAGAATGATATCTGCTGCCTCTGCTGAAAGGCTGACGGGAGCCGGGGTTCTATCGTAAATTTTTCTTGATAATTTTCACCGCTGAATCTTGCAGTCCGATTAAGTCGAACTGCTTTTCCAAGGTCTTGTAAACCTCATCCCTGGTGGTGATCTCATCTATATTCTTATAGACTATAATCATCTCCGATCTGGTAGCCCTTACTATATATTAGCTTCCTGTCCTAAGGGTTTTCTAATTTGGCTCAACAATTCACCAGGGATTATATCTTTGGATTTAAAGTTTCCTTTCTGGGACCGCCTAATATGATTTCTCTCCCAAATTGATCAGTTCTGGGTCTCCATTTACTCTCCTGAGAATTTCTCTCCCCTGAGAAGGGTCATATACCTTCTCACCACTTTTGAAGATGATGATAACCTCCGGGCCAATTTCTTCTTTTTGGAGGCGTCGCCTTTCTCCAGTCTGTCGCATGCCCATGTGCGAAATTACGGCTACAGTCTTTTGTTCTCTTAGCGGTTTGATGCCTGTTGATTCGTTTCACGTAGCGTCGTCCCCAGTTTCCCCTCTCTCATGTTTTGAATGGCTGTCATTTGTATCGACTGACTCACTTTCTCGCGGAAGCCTTCAGTCCTCTTTCATCCTGGGCCTTGCCGTACGCCAACCTAATACTTTTCATCATGGCCCTTACATCTGATGAATATTCTGGTGTTCCTTGATGAGCCCCATGATCTTGTTCAATAAATCTAATTCCTCCTAAAAGAGATCTGAGTTGTGTTTACTGCTGGTACTCCCCCAGTCGAAGTTTCCTTGACCCCGCTATAAATAACATCAGCTTTCAACATCTTTCCCATGCAAACCTGCAATCAAAGTATCTCATGAATGCAAAATGCATTAATTGAATATTATTCCACGTAAATAATAATTCAGTCCATAATTGGAAGCTCCTCAGCAATTCATTGAAGCTAACCTTTAAGTCATTGACTTTTTTTTCAACATTACAAATTCACCACAAGATAAACACAATTATGCATAAACCACAATGGAATGGATGAACGGAACCAAATTAGGAAGTGCCTTAAGTACGACAGGTACATCCCAACTGAATTTTCTGCATATTAATTCCGCTTCTGCACGCGGAGACAACCCCTGCCAACACCTTGCGATCATTCATTATTGTTCGCTGCACAGGTAATTGTTAGGGATTTTCGTTAAAATTCAATGCAAGTGCATTTTAGTATTGTGGCCAATGTTCTGCTTCCGTTTTTGGTATCAGATAATCAACTTTCGTACGTGACTCTTGGGTTACTACTAAAATAATGGGTTCATGGGGGAATTCCAGGTAAGACTTATTAGATTTGAGTTTGATAGATATTTGGACGGTTGGTAACAATGGGGTTTTGGTTTCGACCCATCTGATATGGCGCGCATTATCTAGTGTTCGGTGTTTGGTGTAACGATTTTTTGTTTACAAACAAGTCTAACAGTTATAATCGCAACGCATTCATATGATACCTGACACACCTGACACACCTGACTTATGACTTACGGATCAACCGCGCACTGAACACCCAGGCGAGATAAACTTTCGGAAGCAGTTCTTGCTCGCCTGGCTCTTTGTCGGCTGGTTTTTATTGGCCACAAGTCGAGTTGTTTACCTGAAATCCGAATGACGAAAGAAGTTAACAAGAGCTGGGTAGGTTAGCCCCTAAACGATAAGCAACCTCGTCTTGTGAGTTATTAATGTGTCTGATGCAAAACAACCACAACCAACTGCCTCCGCGTTTCTCGGCACCATCACCGTTGGCTGTTGATGCCAGGGTCTGGGAATTTTTCCACGATGCCATCATATCGCGCCCGCGACTGTTAGACATTCAACAAATTTATTGGCCACTTGGATTCCTCTTTTCTACTTGCAAACTGGCCTGTAACTGGTACGCGATCGGCTTTTTCTTATTTCTGATTACGATTTGTCTGAATATCGGCAAAACAGCGACACTCGTTCGCATACAACCCCACCTGAGGCAGCGGCCGCGGTTTAGCTCTTTCTCAGCCCCAGCAGCCAGCCGTTGTTGAGCTTTTCTCATTCCGTTCAGGCAAAATGAAATTTTTCTCAAGGCTATTGATCTGAACAAGACGATTGTTGATCGAACACGAATGAACACGTTTCGAAGAGTAGTGCGATGTTGGCAGAACGGCCTTGCCGTTGCAGCCGTTTCTGAATTGCAGAATGCACTTTCAAAGCAACCCAATGTTGATATCAAGTTACTACAACAGAATCGAGTTAGTCGCTTAAGTCTTTCGTTTTGTTGCCGGAGCGCGTACTTTGTTTTGATTGCGACGTGGTGCGTTGAACTCTTTTGTCATGTGACTTTTTCACTTGGTAATTGGGTCTTTCAGATTTTTTTGCGCTTAGATTCCGATCTCCGAAAAGGTGAAGAGATTTCACTTTCTAATTTGCGGCTTAGATTCGGCCGGTGATGTTTGAATTGATTCGAAACGAAAATGAGTTTTGCTTTCATTGCATGGAGACCAGACGATTGTTGATGAATACAATAGCAAACGCCTGGCTGACGAGCAGAAGGCGAAGCCCATCGCTCTGAAGTGCAATCGATCTCAAAACGAGGTCGACCAAAATAAGATGCGGAGCAGAGTGCGGAAGAGCGCAGACGCTAAGCAACACCCGAAGGAACTTGCGCAGCAACCGTCAGCCGAGGGGCCACGAACTGCGAAGCCTCCACTTTGATTCCTCTCAGGTGGTCCGTGGATTCCACGTAATAGCTTGCATGGACCAGTTCTCTAAGGACTTTCTCGGTTCGTATGCCGCTCAGATGGAGGTACGTAGGTAGGTATCAGCGGCCGCTCCGAGGAGCCCAATTAGCGCTTTGGTGCGCCGTTTTGATGCCACAAACTCCTAAGACCGTGATTGTTGTTATAGGAACAGGGAAGCAGAGTTCAGCTGGCTCGGATCTTCAAAGTTAGCCCGTAGCATTCACGAAGGAAAGCAGCTCTCCGACCCCCAGCTAGAAATCTCACCGACGTCCACAAAGAATGGTTTCCCCAGTGTCCGTAGCCTGACTCGAGCCAGAGCTGGGCAATCACAGAGAAAGCGCATGAGGGTTTCCCTTCCTTCTCCGCAGCTTCGGTAATGCGAGTTGTAGGGTAAGCCGAGCCTAGCGGCATGGTCCCCTATGGGCCAGTGCCCCGTGCAGACCGCCGTAATCTTAAATGCATTTACACCCGTCTGGCACAGGAGCTCTCGTGATCGGGCTATGTTATAAGCGGGCCCAATTCTCCTTGATTTGGCACAGCTTGTAAGCCTTCGCCATCTCAGACCCGCGGCTGCTAGGTAGTGCAAGTAGACTCGGCCCCCGACAGTCGCCAGCGGAACATCGACTGTATTCCCCGAGGGACTGCCAAGAGCAGAGCCTTGCCCCCCCCAATCCGTCAGCCCGCTCATTCCCCTCTATGTTCCTATGCCCGGGAACCCAGAGGGGAGTGATCTTAAACGTGCCGCCCAGATGGTTGAGCGCATCTCTGCACTGCCCCACCAACCGGGAAGATGTCGTCGTTGAGTACAAGGCCTTGATAGCCGCTTGGCTGTCTGTTAGAATGGCTATGTTACGCTTGGGGCTCGAATCACGCTCCAGCCATCGCCAGACTTCCAATATCGCCAGTACTTCCGCCTGGAATACACTGGTGAAACCTGGGAGACCATACGACTTGGATACACTGTGTGTATTCGAGAAAACCCCCGCGCCGACTCCATAGGCCATCTTTGATCCGTCCGTAAAGAATACCGTGTCATAGTCTTGCAACACGCCGCCGGTCTTCCACTTTGCCCTGGTTGGAAGGTCCACAGCAAAGTTTCTCGTGAAGTTCAGCTTGCGTGTGACATAGTCCGTGGGGGATGCCCAGATTTCTCGAGATATTTCATCTAGGATGTTGCTGTGGCCGTAGGACTTCGCTGTCCAGCATTCGGACTCACGTAGTCTGACGACACTGCACGCTGCAACATATTTAATATGAAGGTCTAGGGGAAGGAGATGCAGGAGTACATTGAGAGCATCTGCCGGGCAGGACTGCAGAGCTCCCGTAGCATCTGCACACGCGGTTCTTTGAATCCTATTGAGCTTCGTTCTATTGTATTTCTTGTTCAAAGCCTGCCACCATACAATAGAGCCGTACGTCAGGATCGGACGCACTACAGCGGTGTACATCCAGAGAACCATCCTCGGCCGGAGACCCCATTTCTTGGCAAAGGTTCTCTTACAGGCATAGAACGCTATACAGGCCTTCTTAACCCTCAGTTCTATGTTCAACCTCCAATTTAGCTTAGAATCCAGGATTACACCCAGATACTTTACATTAGAGGAAAGAACCAATCTTTGTTCATTCAGCCGTGGTAGATGGAATTCAGGTATCCTTGTCTTGGTGGTGAACAGCATCAGTTGCGTTTTGGTTGGGTTTATGCTGAGTCCGCATCTTGCGGCCCACAGGCACACCTTTTGCAACGCTCCTTCCATGATGTCGCTCATAATGGACAGAATCATCCCTGATATTAATATCACCAAGTCGTCGGCAGACGCCACCACCTTCACCCCGCTGCTGTCCAATGTACGTAAAATTTTGTCCATTACTATTAACCAGAGCACCGGTGAGATGGCACCACCCTGGGGAGTGCCTCTGTTCACAGCTCTGGTCAAGTGTTTGCCTCCCAGATCGGACTGGATTACCCTGCTACTCAGCTTGGATATAATCCAATGCGTGAGATACCCCTCCAATCCAATACCGATCAAGGCTTCCTTGATTGCGTTGGTACTGACGTTGTTGAAAGCTCCTTCTATATCCAAGAAGGCAGCAAGGGTATACTGTTTGTACTGCAGCGACCACTCAGCCGTGCCAATTACCTCGTGGAGGGCGGTTTCTGTGGATTTTCCTTTGAGGTAGGCATGCTGGGACTTAGAGAAAGGCGTTCTCTCCATAACCGTCCTTAAGTGAATGTCCTGACGTGTTCTAGGGTCTTCAGCACGAAAGAAGTCAGGCTGATTGGCCGAAAGTCCTTCGCGGACTCATGACCGCGCTTGCCCGCTTTCGGTATGGAAACCACCCGTGCGCGCCTCCAGGACTGCGGTACGTATCCTAAAGTGATGCAGCTCCGGTAAATCTCAACAAGCCACGGCACAACTCTTTCCTGCTGCTTCTGTAGCATGACTGGCATTATGCCATCTGGGCCTGGAGATTTGTATGCGGAGAAGCTGTTTATAGCCCAGCCGATCCTATCCCCGGTAATTACCGATTTGATAGTCTCGCACAGCTGGGGTTGCCACAAACCCTCTAAGCGAGGTTCTGACTCACAGTCCTCCTCGCTGGAGGGAAAGTGCGTTTGCACTAGCAGCTCCAAGGTTTCTCTAGAAGACCCCGTCCAGGAGCCTTCCGACTTTTTAAGGAAGGATGGACTCTTATGTTCCTTGGACAGAATCTTACTGAGCCTCGCGGATTCACTAGTGCTTTCAATGTTCTGACAATAGTCTAGCCAAGACCGCCTCTTGGCGGTCCTGATGGCCGACTTGTACTTCTTTAGGCAGTCCTTGTATGGCTGCCAGTATTTTTGCCTGTAGCAGATGTTGAAGATTTCTCTGGTCAGCTTCCTGAGACTAGAGAGATCTTCGTTCCACCACGGTGGCAGGGTCTTTTTGCTGTACTCAGCAGGGCACGAGACTTTGAAGGCGGTATCAAAAGCCTTCTCCAGAAGCCCGACCTTTGACTCCAGTTCATCTGTCGTGCCAACCCTACCAATTTGCGCACCGTAGTGTTTGTTCTTAATTACCTGACCAAACTTTCTCCAGTCGATCTTCCGGGGGTCTCTAAAGGGCTTGGAGACCTCTGCGGCGAGATCTAGACTGAAGAGTATCCAACTGTGGTCAGAGAAGGATCTCTGGTCATACACTCTCCAGTCCTCCACCCTAAGAATCCCGTTGTCGGTTATTAGGGTGATATCAAGGACCTCCTCCCAACCGTCACAGTTCTCCGAGCAGGGGAAATGAAAGGTTGGTGTACTGCCCCTGTTACGCACCGATAGATTTGAAGTAATAATAGTAACAATAGCAAACGCCTGGCTGACGAGCAAAAGGCGAAGCCCATCGCTCTGAAACGCAATCGATCTCAAAACGAGGTCGAGCAAGATAAGGGGCGGAGCAGAGTGCGGAAGAGCGCAGACGCTAAGCAACACCCGAAGGAACTTGCGCAGCAACCGTCAGCCGAGGGGCCACGAACTGCGAAGCCTCCACTTTGATTCCTCTCAGGTGGTCCGTGGATTCCACGTAATAGCTTGCATGGACCAGTTCTCTAAGGACTTTCTCGGTTCGTGTGTCGCTCAGATGGAGTAGGCTCATATAACCGATGAGAATCTGCTAATTTGCTGGTTTCATCTCCTGCTTAGAGATTTTGCGGGGGGATGAGCCGAAGCGATAGTCCGGAGATCATCCTCTCTGCACTGGAGAAGGTGCTAATATGACCCCAAGCTAAGGTGGAACAGCATACGCCGAGAGCTGCGTAGCCAAAGACGAGCTTGGCCTTTAGTTTGCGAACTCTGAATACCTTGCGCACCTTCAGTTTCAAATAATACACTTACCCTGGTGGCCCGGCCAGCCAGGATGGACATTTTTTCCGGACTAGTCGTGGAACTAAGATATGGACTCAATTTTAAAAAAACAAGAAGCGATGATAGAAGAGAGTAGGTTCATGCATCGCTACGATCAGCGACGCCTGGAAGGGCGTAAAGCTCAAGATCATCTCTTACGACGAGATTCCAAGGAGACCGGTCGCTCGCATCTGGTTTCCGAAGATCCGCATGGATAAGGACAAGCTCGTCCAATTCCTGCGCCTTCACAACCCGGGGATTTCCATGGACGACTGGGAGGAACCACAGCCAAACAGCCAGCCTGTACTACTCCATATAAACGAGGAGTGCCTGGAGGCACTGAAAAAGGCCGACTATAAAGTGTGCTTCGGAGTCAGGAATGCAATGATAAAAGTGTCCCGCTCTGCAAAACCGGACGACGACCTAGACCCAATCGACGCCGCCAAAGAACAGTTGGAGGAGATGACGATCGACAGTTTGACAGGGACTGACGAAACCCCCACGCAAGCAGATCATGCTAAGGGTAACGCAGATAAATCTGCATCATTCGAAGTGCGCCTCGGCTAATCTGCTTGCCTTCCTCCTAGAGAAAGACATCGACATCGCACTAATACTGGAGCCCTGGGTTGGAAGCGACCGAACCATCAAAGGACTCCAAAGCAAATATTTTAATTTATTCCACAGCACAGGAGACACTGATTAGGATAGACCTAGAGCATGTATTCTTGCGAGGAAGAGCTTGCACATCTTCCTGTGCCCGGAACTGAGTTCCAGGGACCTAATCGTGGACAAGCTGGAGTAGGCGGGGGCAGAGAACGTATATATTTCCTCGGCTTACATGGAT
Organism: Hermetia illucens; assembly: GCF_905115235.1. Lineage (NCBI taxonomy): Eukaryota > Metazoa > Arthropoda > Insecta > Diptera > Stratiomyidae > Hermetia > Hermetia illucens. Next base: position 214,436,927 of record NC_051849.1, read on the forward strand.
CATGACCGATCAGCTCTGCCTGAAGAACTACAACATTTGATGGACACCGTAGCAACAAAGAAAGCTAACCTCCTGCTGACAGGCTGCAGCGCTAATGCAAGGCATACACTTTGGGGCAGCTCCGAAATCAACGAAACAGGTAAGTCATTCTTTGATTTTATTATTACTTCAAATCTATCGGTGTGTAACAGGGGCAGTACACCAACCTTCCATTTCTTCTGCTCAGAGAACTGTGACGTTTGGGAGGAGGTCCTTGATATCACCCTAATAAACGACAATGGGATTCTTAGGGTGGAGGACTGGAGAGTGTCTGACCAGAGGTCCTTGTCTGATCACAGTTCGATTCTTTTCAGTCTAGATTTCGCCGCAGAGATCTCCAAACTCTTTAGAGACCCCAGGAGGATCGACTGGAGAAAGTTTGGTCAAGTAATTAAGAACCCATGCGCAAGTTGGTAAGATTGGAGGAATTTGTGGCCTTGTGGCCCCGTCCTTCGTTCAAAGGTGATTGCCTGGTGATCGCTGTACGTGAAGTCCTCGATAACTTGCCAGAACATGTTACATGCCAGCGCAGGGTTGATCAAAGTCACATCTACAATTGAACCAGTTCCCCCTTTCCGATAAGTGTTTACATCGCCCTCGCTGGCCAGAACTACATCGAACTGGGCAAATGCTTCTAATAAGCACCGCCCCCGTGCGTTAGTCTCTTTGCTGCCCCACTCGACAGCTCACGCGTTAAAGTCACCGGCTATCACCTTTGGACCTCGTCCCCTTGCGTCGTGAACAAGATCGTCTAACAGTTCTTCAAACTCAGGAAGTGTGAGGCTCGGTGGAGCGTAGCAGCTGTATACGAATATATCGCTTGTTTTTGCCCACACAAAGTCACTAGCCGCCTGGCGTATGCTATATTCTATGGCTTGGCGACCGCACGCCCATATCGTCGCTACACCAGTCGAATCTGTGACCCATACACCACCGTAGAGATTTCTGTACGGTTCACTAATGATAGCAATCTCCATCGCGGATTTGTAAGTGGTTTGCGCAAGCAAACCTTGTGCGACCCTGCATTTTTTCACAGCAGTTAACGCCTTCCTAAATCCCGGGCATTTACCACTTCCGACAATATGCCGGTTATCCCGTCTCTCCTTTAATAATAATAATAATCGTTGGCGCAACAATCCGATTGGATCAGGGCCTTGAAGTGAACTCGGCTCTCTTTTCCTTCGCATAAAATGCATTTGGGGTCTCTACTGCACTCCTTGGCAATACGTCCTTTCTCCCCACACCTCCGACATCGATCCGACCGATCGAAACATTAGGCAAACATTAGGCATTTGAAGCACCTCTTTAAGGAGATCTGTTCCCTTAGCCGGCAAACAACCCATCCAATTCGAACCTTCCCCCCGGCCAACAACTTCTGCGCTGACTCCACTGGCAATCGCATTGTAGCCGTTTGAGTACCACCTACCACCACCACATACGCTTTTCTTAGGCTCACGATAGATCCTTCGCTGAATTCCTCCTCTTCTCTGGATGTTACCTCATCGAGATCCCTTGCACTGGATATAGATCTCATGCTTTTGGGAGCGAACCACGACGTTCCCCCAGGTGAGTTTAAAACTTGGTTACGAAAGCCGTTTTCCCCACGCTGGATTTTTTCAGTTCAAACATGAGATCCCCTTTCTGGGTCCTCCGGATTTTGCTGACATTTCGGGCTAGGTTTGTTAGGTTGGAGTCAGATTTCACCTTCTTCAGTATCTTCACATACGTTGGATGTCCTCTGCTGGAGATTACAATTGCCTCCGGGCGAATTTGCATCTTTGGTTTCTTGGCTTTTTTTCTTGTTCACGACCTTAGTCCAACCACCGCTCTTATTTTCTCGCGGTTTCACTTCACTAGCCGACATTCCTACTTTCGGCAATTTGGGCCCTTCTGAACTTTTAATTCCGTTTGTTGGACTGATCGAGACTCCTTTTTTTTGCTTTTTGGTGCCTGTTGATTCCTCAAAGCTTCGCACTCGCTTACTTGATCGAAGATCGATGACCTTTTGCTTTGGTATCACTTAGGTCGCCTGTGACACTGTTGAGGCGGAGATGTCCGGCTTTTCCTTAGGCTTTCTTACTTCTTCCTGGGATCTACTGTAAAGCACCCTGATGGCTCTCACCACGTTCTTAATGGCTTGGTGCACGTTCTGCTTGTCCTTGAAGAATTCGGACAACTCAACTATTTTAGTCCCAAGCTGCATAAAAGGTAGTTCTTCTGGGTCAGTGTTCTGTTCTCGGTGAGTCTTGGCCAAATTACTCCTTTTACTGACTTCTTCGCCTTTTTCAATTACTGAGCTCCCAGGGACTTTCTCTTTTGCCGGCTTTGGTATTGGAGGCGATCGTAAAATTGATGAGCTTCTCCTGAATGGATCTATTTGCTGCTGCTGGAGTACTCCAGCGGTAAGCCGTCTGGGCGGCACGCTCAAGGTCACTCCCCTCTGGGTTCCCGAGCATAGAGGGGAATGAGCGGGCTGACGGATTGGCCAGGCAAGTATCTGCCCTTGGTAGTCCTTCGGCGAATACAGTCGGTGTTCCGCTGGTGGCTGTCGGGGACCGAGTCTACTCTACGCGGGCCTGAGACGGTGAAGGCTTACAAGCTGTGCCAAGTCAAGGAGAATTTGACCCGCTTATAGCATAGCCCGATCACGAGAGCTCCTGTGCCAGACGCCTGCAAATGTATTCAAGATTACGACGGTCTGCACGGGGCACTGGCCCATAGGGGACCATGCCGCTAGGCTCGACATACCCTACAACTTGTATTGCCGAAGCTGCGGAAAGCCTCATGCACTTTCTCTGCGATTGCAGAGAGGCTAGAGTCAGGCTGCGGACACTGGGTAAACCATTCTTTGGCGACCTCAGAGAGATTTCTAGCTGGAGGGTGGGAGAGCTGCTGAAGATCCGAGAGGGCTGGACTCTGCCTCTCTGCTCCCATAACAATAGTCAGGGTCTTAGGAGTTTGTGGCATCGAAACGGCGCACCAAAGCGCTAATTGGGCTCCTCGGTGCGGCCCATGATACCTACCTACATGGAGAAGAGAGAGAGGATTAAGTTCTTGAATGCACATTTGTCTAGAGCGATGTATGTATGAACATTCCATTCCTCAGTTATCCAGTGAGGGCTATAAAGATAAGCATAAATTCAGAGGCTCCACAGTGAACCGCGCTCCTACTTACAAGAAATTTCAACTCAATTTCATTAACCACTTATCTCACCTAATTTCAGTAATTACTTATAAACATTCTACAATCATCCATTAAACCTGGCCCACACTTAATCCATTTAAATTCCTCAGCAACTCGCCAACGCCACAAAACTATCTCAGCCACAATTCCGCCGGATCAAATTTTCGTCATTATCTTTGATTTATGTTTTTATCCATTCTACTCCCTTTCTACACACATTTCAGGAACAACAATGGTGATTGTCCATTTTAACAAAATGTCTTGGAATTTAATTGAGTTTCTTTTCGAATTTGGAGTGAAGATTTTTGTTTACATTTCTCTAATCGATCCAACGACCCACGACGAAAATTACGCGGGTCGTCGTTCAGTTTGGAGGTGAGCGGAAAGTATGCAGGAACGGCAATAGAGCAATCAGTTTATGAGCTTGGGAACCTTCCCCCGGAACAATAGGATCGTAAAAATTCCTTCTGAGGTTGTTCTCATCGTTCTGCTGATAGATGCGCGTTCCTTCTGTCCAGACAATTGAATCTCGGGACTTTAAATTGACAATTGATATCTTTTGGAACGTTAGAGATTCCACGGTTAATGAGATTCTCCTGAATGGTATGAAAGAGTTAAGATGGTGAAGGCTATTCAATCGGATGTTGTCTTATTTGAAATGTGCTGAAGATGGGACGGGGTGGATTAAATGCTTAAACAATTGCCGTTAAGCCCAGCTGGATTTCAAGAGTATCTTATTGTAGTTGAAAATATTTTAAATTCATATCTGTATCTGTTCTGTCGCTTGGAGTTGAAGTCAAGACAACGCGTAAACCGTTTTATTTCCGTGGAGGGACGAATTAACAAAAGGACTAATGGCGCGGGAGTGGGCTACTCAACCTTCCGGCCGAACAGACAATTTCTGTTTTTCCTTTTAGGGTCTGAGGAGTCCTAAGTCCGCATCCATGAAATGTTGGACCGGACCAAATGGAGAGCAACTTGCTCCCACTCTTTATGGTCCACGGACTCCTAATTTTGGGTTAACACCCAAAGTTCAAAAATGAAAATAGGGACGAAGACGGCTACGGCTTGTTACCAGGGCAGAAGCAACTCCTCAGAAGCTGCCTCACCTCTGCTCCAGAAGCAGCGTGACCGAAGCTGCTGCCAGGTGTTGTATGTATTACTGTTGTTATGGCGAATAAGAACTTGTGGGTCTTGAGGAAATTGTCCTCGTCGATATTAATCCACTAACTAGAGGACTGCGGTGTAATTGACACCTTTCCACGAATTTCGCTATATATCAAGGCATCAACGCGTGGCATTTCGGAGGAATCACTGAGCATTTAGTTGGAAATGTACTGTACATCGTCCTTTTTAAATATGCCTGTATAGTGGTAGACGATTTACCTTTCCTTGAGGTAGAGTTTCGCTCTATGCCTAGGAGACGGCCTCTGAATCTGCCGCGCCGTTACATGGTTGGATAAGTTGAAAGTCATGGTGACCCCTAAATAGATGATATGTCTGACGGTAGGAATGGGGATGGGATTGATGTTGAGGGACAGGCTTTTTACAGCAAAAGGTATTTTTGGAGTCATCCGCTTTCTATTTCCGTGGAAGACAATTATTTAACACTTTTGGGATTTGAGTACTAGTTTCCACTAGGGTAAAGCACGTCGAAGTATGAATTCGGACGAGCTTATCTAGATGAATGCATTTACGCCCAGACTGTTGAACTCCCGCAACGGTAAACACCTCCCCGTCATCAGAGAATTAGCGTAGAACCGTTTGACGTATTACTTCTGACCAGACCTCCTGCTCTATCGGCTTAGAGAACCTTCAAGGCAGGAAATTCCTTGCACCAACGGAAAGGGAGCTGTTAGTTCAACGAATTCCTTGCTATCCGCTTCCTCCACCAATCAAGCTGAATCTTCTTTGCAATAAAAAGAAACCAAGTGTAATGCGCTACACCACTTAGCATTCCTCTGATAATGTTGTCCGGAGAGAGCTTCCCTTGTTTGCATAAAGTTACTAATGAAAGCCATTCCACTTTTGATAAGAGAGAATGGTGTGTTGGAGGTCGTCCGCCACTCAATTGCACAGCACATAATCAGGAGATGTTGCCTTCCCCAATTTAAGCAGGTAAGACTGGAAAGCTCCATGCCCACTTTAAAAAAGAAATAGTTAAGCTCACCATGCTTTCATTTCAACCACGGATCTAAATTGTCGATGAGCCACGGCAAGTATGCGGAAAACCATCTCTCATAAATGTTCAACCTTGCGGCTTATAGGTGGTTTTACATTTCTTAGTAAGGAAGACAATGGGGATCATCCCCGAGATCGCCATCACAGCCGATTCTTAGGCAGTGCGAATGGCAGACGCTACTCGCAAAGCTCCCTGTCTTTGCACTTGGGCAAGGCGCTTATGATACACCTTACCAAGGGCATACTTTGGTGTTGTAGAGCAGAGTAGACTGCGCCGTGCCCATGAAAATAGGTCTCCTGATGGATATAGTGCTCTAACATTCGCCATTAGCCGTCTTAAGGCCGAAACTCCAGCTGGAGCCGTGGAGAAGCTCTTTCTCGAGTCGAGTACTAAACCAAGGTATTTAACCATTGGTGTTGACTCTATAGTCAACTGGCGAATCAATATGGGATGCAGCGTCGGGATTCTCTTTTTGGTCAAGGCTATTTCAAATTTTTCCAGCGCAAGGTTACCCGTCACATCAATTTGCCAACTCGGTTTTGCGTCTCGTTCAACAGTGCGTTCGGCAACAAGTACTGCAACGTGGTCTACTTAACCGACCACGCACAACTCTTTTTCCAGATGGATACCTGTGCTACTTCCGAAGTAATCTCTAGTCCACTGTGCCCCTCTAGCGTCTGACAGAACAGGGACCAGTCTCTCAGATAATGTCACAATATCCGCAAGGGACACCCCGGCACATGAAATCAGTTTTTTTATGTGCTTGTCATATCTATCCATCTTACGGAATTGAAGGCATTTCTGACATCAAGCATTATGAGGAACTCTATCCCTCGAGGATGCGTGCATTGGCTCCATAAACCGCATCCATGGCCTCCATAACAACATTAATAACATGCCGAACTGCCTTGAGGATAAGTCCCCCGCAGCACGGCTCGCTTCAGCGAGCTTACTCCTTGATGAGCCTTTCTAGCACTTTCCGGCAGCTCAAGGTCTCCTTATCCTTTGCTGATTAATCCAAGCTTGGCCACCTTTCAGCGACAAGGAAAAATGCCCTCCTTCAGGCATACCTCAAACGCCCCAAGCAGTAAGTTTGACCGTTGGCGGAACACCAGCAGTCAACCCTTACGGAGTGGATGGAGAATAATGTCCGTACAACGCGATCCATCTAATCGATGCTTAGTATGCAGGGTTTTCGCAGAACCCTGATTTTCCGGGAGACAAATTTATAGCAAAGTCCTCACAGGTCCCTATTTACCTCCTTGGCTAGGTTCTGCCAGCCGCGAGCTTTGCTTTTATTTATCGTGCTGCGGAGTATCCACTTTGCCTTTGTAGCGCATGCCTCTTCATGGGCGTTTAAACGTTGTGCCAAACCGCGATTTCTCTGGTCAAACAGTATATAGAAGGGTTTTCACGCCTGGGGCCCTTCCGGGGCATAGAAGCTTCACAAGTTGTCATTATCAGGTTCATCTCGCTTCTACTCCCTAAAGTACCCTCCAGTGGCACTCTGCCTTTTCCAAGAACTTCCACGAATCTGCCGATGTTCACCCTCACGACGTTCCACACGCAGGAAGAGCGCTTAGGTTGGTTCTAGAACTCCCCACCATCCATCGACGGTGCCAGAGATTCCGACGCAAAAGTTATGTCAGGGTCCCATTGCAGTCTGAACACCGGAACGTTGGCGTGGATCCGGTGCTTAAAACTGAAGGCTCGGTTCTCGCCATCATTTCCAGGATCCGTTTCACTCTGGAGTCTGTGTCAGGCATGCTCCATTCAACGACCCATGCATTGAAATCGCCACCTACTAGGGTTCGGCCCTCCGTGCCAAAAACAGCGTTTTCCAGGATATCGAGCCTGCGTCGAATGTCCGGTATCGCCTCATTTGGCGTTAGGTAAACTCTTGTCTGCATACCTACTATGTATGAAGGTTGCACGTTAGGAAGCCATCGCCATGTTTCAAGGTCTTGATAGGGTATTAAGCGCCTTGAAAATGTCCGCTGTGAATAACGAGAGAGGGGGAGAAGAACGGATCCTTGTTAGATTCAAAATTTGCTGCAGGATTTTTGCTTTAGATTGTCGGCCATCAAAAGATGGGTTTGTAGACTGCAAGTTGAAGTTAAGGATGCTAATGGCCGTATTGTCATATGGAGTTGAAAGGTTGCCTTATGTCAAGAAGACAGGCTATTGTATGCTTGCTGAAGGACATGTTCAACCAAATAGCTTGGTCGGTTGGCGTTGTATTGTTAGTGTCACGGTTGAGATAGTACTATTGCTGTCACAGTCCTCATCGGCGATTAGTTTGATGGTCCTCTCGAAGATTTTGTCGGAGGCTTAGAGAATGGAAATAGCTACCAGGAAGCAGAGGATTTTAATTTTTTGTGATAGGAATAATTTTTTTAAGTCAGGATCTCTTCACAATTGACAGCTTTTCCAAGCCATGGAGAGACTTTTTGGAGTTCTCTGTATGAGTTCGGATTGAGTTCTATATAGGGCAGATGATTATGGAAGTGAAGGCTATACCAGTTGAGTGACTGTACTGATAAAATGAGTTATCAATGACATCATTTGAAACCCGGGTGTTTTATGAATCCGAACTATGGGCGGATTTACGCTCAATATAATTCGCATCCTTGTTGTGCTTTACGAATTATCAAAGGAAGCGTACAACACCTTCGAGCCGCTTCGGTCACGCTGCTTCCAGGGCAGAAGTGAGGAAACGTCTGATTAGTTGCCTCTGCCCTGGTACGAAACCGTAGCCGTCTTCATCATTCTTTTCATTTTTGCACTTTGGGTGGTAACCCAAAAAGAGGAGTCCATGGACCATAAAGAGTACGGGCAAGTTGCTCTCCATTTGATCTGGTCCGACATTAAATCGATGCGGATTTAGGACTCCTCAATCCCTAAAAAGAAATTGGCAAGAAATTCGCTTGACACCCATGCTGTTCCTGCAGAGTTTTGGAGGGAAAGGAAAGGAATGAAATTGGGTAGTAGTTTTCAGTCAGAGTAACATTGCTTTTTTTTGTGTACAGCCCTTCTGTAATGATTTAACTGGGAATTGGAGATCAGGTCGATCAGCCTTTCGTATCCTCCTTTCTCCCGCGGAACTTCTATATATAGGGACATCCTCAAAGTGAATAACCAGCCTGAGAATGTCGAGGTAGGGTGGGAACCTCAGAGGCCGTGCCTCATACCAGATCTGAGGCGGAAGAGACGATAATTGAGACGGTGATCCGTCGTGGATCTTCCCCTCCTTGATCGCGACACTCGGGTCCGGAGACTTACGGCTCCACGCGCGCGGTCGAGCCGGTTTTTTTTTCTTTTCTATTTTCTAACTTTAGTTCGCGTCTGTTGTCCTTCGATAGGCCGTCGCGAAATCCGTAGTAATGTCGAATTTAGAATCCGGTGCGGACCCACGCATCGGAATAGACACGTTGTTTCGAGTAATGAAGCGGGAGGGATCAAAGCGCTCATAAGACCTCCCACATTCCCGAGCCTGGCTAGCACAGAGGCGTGCAAGAACGTGTCGACCGAGCACTTTGATTAAGCTTCAATCTTTGTGGGCGGACCTTCACGGTCAATTTAACCACTTTGTTTAGTTTTTTGGGATAGCTCCACCCTCTAGGTCGTTATCGGCCACTCAGGATGATCGACCTGATCTACAATTCCCAGTTAAATCATTACACTTCCTCCACCTATCTGGGAAGGTACCTTTAGACAATCTTTGGTGGGCGATTGAGGACATTAACATCAACACTGTTGACAAGGAATTCGGCAACGAAAGCATTCAGAAAGGGAGCGAAAGACGTGCAAGCTAAGTACGGTCAGCATTTCGTTGGAGAAGAGGGACGAATTCGGCCTTATTGAAGTTACCGATTCACATGAAAATCAATTTGAAGGGCCGGATGGTTGTCATCAACTCTAAGGTAAGGCGAGTCACTAACGGAAGAAAGGAACTGATGTTTAGAAATACCGGTTAGAACCCATTTCGGGATCTGGTTATTTTAGTTGTAATTGAGGTTCTATTAGAAGGGAAGGAGAAGGAATTAACAACAACTGTGGGACCTAAGAGGGAGAAGGAGTAATGTATTTAGGGAGGAACGTGAAAGAAACCACCATAGAAGATTAAAGATAGGCGAAAATATTTAAGCCAAAGGACATTTGACCCTACATCGAGAAACTTCTCGAAGCGAGAAGCTGTACAGGAACAGACACTCAAAGGTACATGTGAAAAGCACGACAAAAACGTGCTGCCTCACTGCAGTTAGGGCACCTTATCGGGAGTTTACCGAATACCGAGATATCAAGATCGTAACGAATGATAATGTCATCGTCACGAAACTTCGAAGTCCTGCCAAGTTTCAATTATGCCGATAATATGTATCTACATTGCAGGTGCAGCAGAAATTCGATCTGGGCCTGGGGCCCCTCATATTTTTGTAAAATAATACAAAAGGAACTACGCGTAAATGCAACCTCCAGAAATAAAGAACCTGTACACCGTGATTCGGGTTATTACTGGCAGCAGTTTGGCCTTCAAAGAAGAGAAAATGGCTCAAAGAGCGGGGGTAATGGCTCTTCGTGGGTGATACCCAGCTCTTCGGTGGCCCAGAAAAGATTATTTTGTTTATTCACGTAACCGCTAAGATAGAAATGAGCCTCGACGCTCATGATAATTTTCGATGAAAGATTATTCTCCTCCTCTTTGTTGAGATTCAGGATGGCTTGAGCGTAGATTAGATGCGTTTAGCGGCCAACAGCTGATGTACTGTCTGCACTTTGGCACGTCGTCTGGTCGATGTTCCGGGCTCCTATTCGACATCTTGGGCAGCATTGGAAACTTCTAGTGTGGTCGCAATCTCTTCATGGCGAATGGCCAAACGTCGCCGTGTTTGTCCAGTTCATGTCGGACGGCCAGGAAATTTGGGCCGAAATTCATTTTGCGCCGATTGAATTCTGCGTTTTTTATTTCACAAATGTCAAAGGCGAATCCACAATTGGCGCCATTTGCAAAAGTTCTAGTGTATTCCAATAGAGTGAGTGCTTTTGCCCCACCTTGTATTTTCTACAATGAGCTAGTAACCCACACATTACAGCCTAATCAAGTGATTTTGAAATTCTATGACTTCTTTAAAAGCTATACCGGCATAAATACGGAGATAATTCAATACGTTGTCCCTATTTCCTTCCTTTCCTTTTGTCAATAGTCTCATTCTATGCACGAGCGTCCCAAACGTAGTTCACAAGTCCGCAATTATCCTTTATAAAAGGGATGAAAACCCTCTTTGTGATAGTTTACAAACGTTTTTTTTTGGGTTTTGTATACAAAGGTTTCAATTTTCATATCCTCCATTTGAATTGAAACTTGTAATCATACAGATGTTTTCTCAGGATACACTTGAATGGAAAGGAATGCAGGACGTAGGTATAATGTTGCGCAAGTGCTACCACGAGTGCGCTCATATGTGACTGCATTGAGGTGGGTAAACCATGTTACCCAAATACGTGCATATACACCCATATGTAGGTACTATATTTTCAGGACAGCCTGGGCGTATTTCAGGAAATACAGTGTACAGGATAACGCACATATGGGCCTCTGATTTAGGCGCGTCATTTTTTCCCTGAAACCGGATATTAGGATATGTGCATAGTGTACCCTTGTTCATCGTTGTGTGATAAACGAAATTGTATTAGTTATGTTGATGTTGATAGTGGACGAATGCCTAGTAGCATTGGAAGCAATGCATGAGGAGCACAAGTGTGGTATGCATACGAGTGAGGGTATTGTATACATTTCTATTCTTAGGATAAAACCCTGGTCGTTTGAATTGGCTTATGACGTCATGGAAGTACCTTAATTTCTAATCTGTTTTGAATGCACGTTAACATGTGCGTGATTTTCCACATGCGCTTTTATTCCCATGTTCATTTTGTAACTGGATTAATTTGATTCTGTTAATTTCTGAGATTTCCTCTCATTTCCTTTCATATATGGTCAAAAAATTATAACCCAAATTGGCGGTTTATGGGGTGGAAAGTAGTGTGCTCTAATATTCTTCGGTAATTTTGTTGGACTAAATAAATTATCATTATAAAAGGTGTCCCGGTTAACTGTCTTTCACTTGCTATTGAAGATGAAGCATTCTGTGATAATCCTGGTCCCAAAACAATAATTTTAGATTTCATCGAGGGAAGAGAGTGTCAATAAACGTTAGTGGAACTCCCAGAAGTCCTACAATTTAACGTGTTAAGAGATTTTGCTGCATCGGCTGACCTAATAGTATAGGGCTAAGTAGCCTGTTGAACAGGGGTAAGCTTCCTTTTATTCTTTTCCCATCCACCACAAAGTCCACCGGTATCGCGTTGTTTTTACCGATCTGGTCTGATCTGGATGGAGTTAAGAAATCCCAAAAATGCCTCTGTAGCATATTTTCCACAGTCAGCGCAACTCCATATCGATCGCGGATGTCCTCATTACGGACGTGATCATAGCGTGTTACGCCACCAATCTAACAACTTTGTCTCTACTACTGTGAGCCGTCGTTCATTGGCATTGATAGTCGGTCAGCATTCAGAACCATAGAGAGGAAGACGCACGTAACAATTTTTTCATCAAGAGAGATCAGGTAGGATTTAGCATGGTGGAGTAACTTTGACTATACTTTATTTATCGCTTTCCCTGATCTCAGAATTTTACTTTTATTTTACTCAGGAAAAGTACGTTCCTTTGAACCCACCTTTATGTGGGCGAGTTTCACTTTTAGTTAACAGTAATTAATAATAATTCTGAAGATATCACTTCTTGCATTTGCATGTGGTGATGAAGAAAAGTCATTTGGCAACCTCACAGTATTCCCCTACTGAGTTACTTACCACTTAGTTGATGACGAATCCTTTGCATGGGTTGCCCGGAGTATGCTGGAACTTGGAGAAGAGTACTCGTCGTCTGCAATAGTAAATGCAATTCGCTGTCGTTGTAGTAACACACAATCAGGAGACAGAAACCTGCTACTGTTGTGGATCTGTTTGATGAAACTGCTGATGGCAAGTGACAGACTGTGATGTTCTTGACCGAACGATTGAAGAGCACGTAGCCCGGACTGATGTTTGAGGCAAAAATGGAGGTGTTCATTCTTGCTGATCTGATGTTACAAAAACAGGTCGAATACGTACTTTGGAAACAATTAAGTGTCTTTCTTTGATATTTAAGGCAAACAGATACGACGAGATTCGCTTCACTGTACAATGTACAATGTGCTGGTCTGACACTCACGGAGCATAAAACCGAGGTAGTCTTGATTACCAAGCGAAGGATGAAGATCAGGATTGATGAACACATCATATAGTCGCAGCCAACGCTTAAATACCTAGGAGTCATGGTTAACCAAAGACTGAAGTTCAAGTCCCATCTTGAAAATCTAGCAACCAAGGCTTCCGGAGTGGCTACATTGTTGGCAAGAATGTTACCAAATATAGGTGGTCCTAGGCAAAGCCGTCGGTTCCTGATCTCGAATATTGTTAGCTCCATCTTGTTTTATGCAGCTCCAGTCTGAGCACCGTCTTTGAACGTGGAGGCAAACAGAAGAAAAATCGCAGCCCCATACCAACTGAGTGCATTGCGAAAGGCATGCGCTTACCGTATAACTTCAGATGAAGGAGCTTTTGTGATAGCAGGCATGATCTCCGTCGACATCTTGGCGGACGAGGGTCGACGCATCTATCACCCATCATATGCAACGGCGAGTCCCATACCAATCGTCAGCAATTGGCACGAAGCGAATCTATTTTGGAATGGTAAAAAAGATGGGATGAATCACCTAAAGGACGCCGGACACACAGGATTATTTTAGATGCCTCTAAATGGATCAAGTGAAAGCACGGTGAGGTTAGTTCCCACCTAACTCAATTCCTAAGCGGACACGGAGGGTACCGTGCTTACCTTTATCGCTTCGGGCGTGATGAATCCCCGTATTGCTCGACATGCGTGATGATTTCGGAATATGCGGAGCATGTTGTTTTTAACTGCCCGTGGTTCGCCGCACACAGAGCGGAGGCGGAAATTGATGCTGAGGCACGGTTGACACCCGAGAATATCGGAGACCACATGCTAGCCTCTGAAACATCTTGGAGGGCGGTGGAAAAATTAATGAAGGCGATCCACAATTTGCTGAGGAGGGAGGAGGTTCGGAGGAAAGTTACAAATAACGACAGAAGCCGCAGTTCATAACTGATCCTGGCCCGCGATGTAATACCGAAATGGCAGTCCCGCGGGGTAAGCGAAGGAGAAGGAGGTGGTTTTAGTGAGTAAAAGTCTCACATAATCGTATGGCTGGAGCCAGCGGTAGGTTTTGAACCTTTCCACCTTCCAACTTATAAAAAATAAGACAGACAAACCTGTAAGGAGTGGCCAGATCTCCGATCGGGCGCGACCCCAGCTGGCTGATTCGGGCATACCTATTGATGTGTAAATATGTGCTCATGCACTTTTATTTTCTGACTGTACATGGGCTCGTGTTTGCTCATCTCTGCATGGACCAAAATGGCTATGGGAAGGACACCCAGAAAATAAAACCAACATGGACGAATTCAGAATGAGTAAAGTTACGGTCCAGGGGCTCGGAACTCCAGTACCGGCGGCTTTTGGGAGTGAGCAAGTGAGCTCCCGGCCGTCGATATCCCTCGACCGCAGTGCCTCCGTGGTGGACAACTTGGCCACCGTGGCATCTAATACTACAAGTAGCCTAGAGAAAGAGGCAGTTGAAAGGAGTATATCACTCCCGAGAACGCCTGTTGAAAATACACGAAAAGAGGCCCCACATACTGGTCATTTATTAGCCCACAGTGGGGTGACTACACCTGGTCGGAACACTCGACGATTCTGCGATATTCTCTGAAATCAACGTTGATGAAGGAAGGAAATCAGGCAAGCTCCTGGAAGGCCAATAAATACGTAAGCGCCCAGTGGAAAACCAAGCAGAGTGACTGTGTCAGAATCCGGACAAATCATCATTTGCCCTACTCGGAGGTAAAATAGTAGAGTTGCCTGAATTTATAAAGGACAAACACAATGTGCACCAGGCCATCAAAAACATGGTCCGTACCATTCGTGTACTATTCATTGGTGCCAAGGACGAAAAAAATGCCTCGAGGAAATCAAGCGTCACCCAGGTAACACAACTGACATCCCCTCAAAATCCAAAGGGCGGTAAGCTTGAAAAGAAGAGTAGGGAGGCGCTAACGATTCTTTCGGATCCTCACAGGACGCAAAAAGGCAAAAAGGCCCCTCACACGCCAAAGGGAAGGCAAACAAAGTTACCTAAATCGTGGAAACTGCGGCGCCGGCTCCAATCGACCCAAAGGAGGCAAAGCATGGACCAAGTTTGGCGGCTGGTAAAGTAGAAATAGATTGGGTCGTTTGGCGGCTTAGGGAGCAGGTGCTGCATTAAATGCCTGGAAAGTTGCAGAAAATGCGGGGGAAAAAGTCATATGTTCAGGGAGTGCAAGGCTGAGCCTGAATGTATACTTTGCCAGGAGAAGCGTCGACTGTCGGCATGTTGCAGGCAGCAGCAGATGCCCAGTGTTCAGGAGAGCCTTGAATGCAGTAAAGAAATGAAGTTGATACAAATCAATCTCAACCACTGCGAGCAGCGCAAGACTTTCTCTCGCAGACCATCTATGAGAAGGGAATCGAAGCTGCCATAATCAGCGAGCCTTATCGCAATAATAACAGCGGTGTCTGGATTGCAGATGTAACTGGCAAGGTGGCAATATGGGCGTGTGGAAATCAAGCCATTCAAGAAGTGATGGAGTCTCCAGAAGTTGGATTCGTCAGGTCAAAAATAGCTGGTGTTTATATATACAGTTACTATGCTCCACCAAGCGCGACAATAGCAGAATTGGAAGGAATGCTAGGTATGCTAGTCGCGGATGCAAGAAGTCGAAACCCCAAGATCATAGCGGGTGATTTCAACGCGTGAGCCGTGGATTGGGGCGGTCGCAGTACGAACACCAGGGGCCATATCCTGCTCGAGGCTTTCGCGGAGCTAGACTTGGTGCTTGAAAATGTTTCCACTTTTCGTGGGGCGGAGTTGGGCTTAATAGTCGATCTGACATGTGTGAGTATCACATTGACGAGGAGAATGACATGGTTTGTCAGTAAGCATTATACTCACTGCGACCTCCAGACGATTTTCCTTCAGATCGAATATGGGCCATGCGTCGATGTGCGTTCCCGTGAAACTGGAAGCCGGGGCTGATCCGTGAAAAGCTTTAAGGGGGATGCATTCATAGAGATGCTATTGGGAGGCCCCGGTGGTGGTGCTATCCATAACAAGAGCATGCGACGTTGCTATTGCCGAGGCGACAAATTCTCGCAAAAAGGCACTCAAACTATTGGTGGAATGAAGAGATCGCGGTATTACAGGATGCATGTTTTCGAGCTAGAAGGATCTGCCAACGATCTAGAAGAAGACCAAACTTCGACGAGAAACGGCTAGTATATGTGAACTTTGGAGGTAGGCTTAAGCAGGCTATATGGGCCAGCAAGTGAGGGTGCTTCAAGGAACTTTGAGCAGAGGCAGACCAAAGCCCCTGGGGAACAGCGTACAGGATAGTTATGAAGAAGATGAGAGGGCGAACACCACAACTGACCTGCCCGCATCTTCTGCCTTCAACCTTCAGAATAATATCAGGCAAGGCAGTGTGTGTTACTGCGGGAATGATCTCGATAGACATTCTGGCAAGTGAGACACGCTGCCTGTACGGGACAAGGAAAATGAATCCTCCTGAAAAGGATGCAGAATACCAAAAGACGGCAAGGCGAGAGTCGCAGCAACGGTGGGACGACTCGCAGAGGGGTCGCTGAACCCACACTTTGATTCCCCGTATTGAGGAGTAGATCCAGCAACGACACGGCGAGATTAACTACCATCTGACGCAATTCCTGTCAGGACATGGTGGTTACAGGAAGTACCTGCACCAATTCAGGCTGGATGATTCTACCTTTTGTCCTGCACACCTGAGGACCCGGAGTATGTTATTTTCCACTGTCCACGATTTTTCTCAGAAAGGAGGAGTCTGGAAGACTCCATGAAAACCAACCTAAGCCGGCAGAACATCGTCAGTGAAATGTTGAAGTCGGAGGGAAACTGGTGTGCAGTGAACTCCGCAATCAAAAGAATACAGGAGGAACTTGGAAGAGTGGAGCGCGCAAGGAGGAGGCGCAGAACGGAAGACTTGGTCACTTAAAGCGCAATCCACCCCGCGAAGTAATACTTTGCGGCGGTTCCGCGGGGAAGGAATAAGGAGAAAGTGGGGTGGTTTTAGTGGGTGAGAATCCCACACGCTGCTGCAACCTGGCGCGGCAGTGTCTTTGTAAGATTTCCACCTCCATCCATAAAAAAAAGACAGACAGACAGACACTGATGTTACAAAAACAGGTCGAATACGTACTTTGGAAACAATTAAGTGTCTCTCTTTGATATTTAAGGCAAACAGATACGACGAGATTCGCTTCACTGTACAATGTGGACCGGTGTATGATTGGCATAGCCCCTTTTTCGTTGAATCTACTCCCAAAATAAGTGGGTGCTCGCATTTAAAGCCTTGAAAATTAAAGCGGCTCTGGGGTTACGATGACCGATCGGCTTAGGTGCTAATTATCTCATTTTCTGACGAATTTATCTGAGAAATTCGTTAGGATTTCTGGCATTTCCATTGCCAATTAACGACAACGTTGTTCCAAGAGCCATCTTTGTCGACGAAGAATCAATATCTTCCTTGACATTGTTGCGTCAGACCAATCTAACTATGGTCGGACTGACGGCGCCTTACTGCAGGCTCCAACGGGCGATGCTAACATGCTACAGTTCCATTAGTTTCCGAGTGGTAAAGTGCTCTAGGATATATCCCAACAAATGATTTGAAACTGGGTGCCTTGATTCGTCGTCATCATGGCACAGCGAAATAAGTGCCTCTAAGATGTGCTGGAACCGTGGTAAGCTACTGCGTATCGTACGTCATCCATGAAACACTGAAAAGATTGTTCTGCGTTTTTTAAACCGAAAGCCATCACGATCAACTCAAATAAACCACTTCCGTTCGTGGAGCTAGCGGGTGGTCTATCGGAGCGGCAGTATGGGTTTCGTAGAGTGCGGTCCACGGTTAATGCCATTGCAACGGTCGTCGACCTGGCCCGGGAGGCATCGGCCGCTGGTAAGCGCTGCGCGGTGGTAACGCTGGATGTCAGGAATGCCTTTAACTCAGCCAACTGGGGTTGGATTAAAGGCACCCTGGCTAAACTGGGTATCCTTACTTATTTAGCTCGGATAATCGAGAGTTACCTTTCGGAGAGGTTTCTTTGGTACGAGACGGACGATGAACCGAGGTTTTCCAGACGACCTGGCAGTGGTTATAGTTGCGAAAGACCACCAGGTATCAGGTGAGGCAGTGTGTCTTTGGGAATGATTCCCTTGGATCTTCTGGTGAATGAGGCACACAGTCTCTACCGAAGAAGGAGGGTGAATCCGGCCGAAATGACTGCAAGTTTCTCAAAAGCTACTAGGAAGGAGCTGTACTGGAGATGACAGTAACGGTGGGATAATTCCGAAAGGGGCCGCTGGATCCATATACTGATCCTGTGTATTGAGAGATGGTTGGGACGCAGTTGTTTACGGGACACGGTGGATACAGGAAGTACTTGCATCGCTTCGGATTGGATGAGTCTTCAGACTGTCCTCAATGCGCCGCTATACCCGAGAACTCGGAGCATGTTATGTACCACTCTCCGAGATTCGCAAATGAAAGAAGGAGGTTAAATGATACTCTCAACGCAGTTATCGGACCCTATAATTTCGTGGAGGAAATGCTGAGGTCCGCAGCAAACTGGAGTGTGATAAGCAGGACCCTAACTGCGATACAGGAGAAGGTGAAGGAAATCGAACGAGCTTGGACAGCGCGACAGGCGCGTGACTTAGTTGCGCTGGTGTAAACCAGAGCCCTCCACGCGAAGTAATACTTCACGATGGTTCCGCGAGGATATGGGCGGAGAAGTAGGGGTGGTTTCAGTGGGTGAGAATCCCACACACTGCTGCAACCAGGCGTACCAGGGTTTTTTTAAGATTTCCACCTCCACCCAAAAAAAAAAAAACTGTTCAATGATGGACAATATCTCAGGAGACAGCCGACGTCCTTTTCGAAGCAGCCTGCTCGTTTGATATAATGCGACGAGGGTGGCCCAGTTGTGACGAAGCGAGTTCAAACGGAATATTTTGATCCCCTAGGCACTGCATCACCGTTGGTCAGTGATGGGAGCTGCTGTATGATGTGCATGCTGGTAGTGCCCGTAAAACCACTTCAAATGCGCATTTTCGACAGTCTATAATGCACTGCTTTCGAATAATAACCAGCAACCTAGAAAGTCATAAGAAATCTGAGTCGATGAATAGGTTTTGACACGTTTGCTTTGCGGAATTTCCAAGTGAAATTTCGTCGCAAGCCCCGACTTAGCAGACTCATTTCATATTCTTCTGAAGACGCAGCAAACACACAATACATCTGAGACTTGGAATGAGGCCCTTTTGCCCTTGTGGATAGTAAACACTTTTCTTCGGGGCCACTAATTTCTGTGCGGGAAATGGCGATCAAAAGAGGACAACATGATTATTGTCAAAAACGCTAAAAATATTGGCGTGCCTCTGCTGACAACCTCGGTAGCTTTTCTTCATATGTTATCGACTTGCGTCTTCCAGAGTCATTAATGTATTCAGTTTGCTGTTTAATTTCTATGCGACGCCGAGTAATGGCGTTGTTGATAACCTTGGCGGGTGGGATTTTTACCTGCTAAAACCACCCCCGACTACCGCCTACCCAGGGGACCCACCTTCAGGTATAACATCACGGGGTGGAGTTAGCTTACTTTAGCTAGGTTTCCTTCAGTCTACCCGTGGGGTTCGGATCCGGGCCTTCCTCATTTCTTCTGCTTTTCGCAGTTTATTCTGGATTGTTGCTATCCTGGAGTTGATCGCATCCCAATTCTTCTGCCAAGATACCATTCTGCGGACAAAATTTCCTGGTGATAGCGCTTCATCTAGAATTTCCTCTAGGTTCGCCTTTCTTCCACGAACCTAGGACATTGGAAGAATCCGTGCACTGGGTCTTTTGAGTCGCCGTTTGGACAATCAGGTAAGGTGTCGAATTTAAACCTGTAGCGGTATCGACGATATCCTCCATGACCGGTGAGAAACTGGGTGAGATTATAATTGATCTCCCCATGTTTCCTCTCCAGCCACTCCATGATGGAAGGAATCAACCTGTAAGTCCAAAGACCCTTTTCTGACTGGTCCCATCGTTGTTGCCATCTGCTAATGCATCTCTTCCTGTTGGCCTTATTTACCTGCAGTAAATGAGAGATGGACCTAATGTTATATATGTTCATCATCTCGTCTGCCGGGATGTCAATCGGCATCATCATTCATCTGAGAGGGTCCTGAAGGAAGAACACCTTTTAAGGCTGTTCTTCAGAAGACCGCATTCAGTTTATGCACATTCCCTAAAACATGTTGCCCTTTTCTCTGCATGGCTGTATACAACAAGGTAGAACTCACTACCGTGGCTATGAGCAGCCTACAAGTATGCCGCGGACCTCGCATTTTCGTTCGGCATGATCCTTGCCAGAGCCATATTCGGGGTGAATACTTTTTCGCAAGTAATCTCTGTATGCAGCTTAAAATTGAGTTTTTCGTCTATTCTCACTCCCAAGTGTTTGATGGCAGGCTTGGAAATGATGATATGATTTCCAATTCTAATACAGGCGTAATTTCTCTTGCGGCGCTTAGTGATCGCTTCTGTCTTTTTCTCCGCGAGTGTCAGTGCAGCACTATCTAACCAAGCCTTACTTTTTCTTTGCGAGTGTCAGTGCAGCACTATCTAACCAAGCCTTAACAACACTGATTGCTTCGCTTGAGTACAACCCAGCATCCTCCAGATGCGATTGCGACCACAACCAGTGCTATATAGTCATCGTAATCCACCACCGTGGCCTCCTCCGGAACTGGAAGGTTAAATATATCATTATACATGATGTTCCATAGTAGCGGGCCCAATATAGAGCCCTGTGGGACACCCGCGGAGACAATGTACTCCTTGAGTCCATTATCGGTATTATACCAGAACGCTCCTTCTTGCAAGTAGCTATCGACAATAGCAGCGAGGTAGGTGGGAACACCACTCGTCACCAGGCACTTTCGTATGAGGTTCCTATTGGCCGAGTTGAATGTATTCCTCACATCCAAGGTCACCAGGACGCAATATTTATTGGTACAATCCCTTCCGTGTATTGCATTTTTGGCCGAGCCAGTAACCATTTTGATGGCATCAATGGTTGATCTGACTTAACGGAACAATGAATGAATTATCCGCTGGCACATTTTCCGGTTCCCCTGGAGGATTACCAAGCTTAGGCCGTAGCACCAGCTTCTACCGCTATAATCTTGCAGGAAAAATACCCTTGGATGTACACGCTTCCAATAACTCCGCGAACATATCCGGTCTACATTTGACGGCAAGTTTGAAGGCTTTTGGACTGCAGATCTAGAGCAGCTCGTCCCTTGTGACTAGTGGAATCAAGGTCACTATCAAGGGCCACTGGAAGGTGTCAGCACTCTCCTCTTGCTGGGGAAATAGAGAGGATAGGGCACGTGATCTGCGGAGATGAACGGCCCCTGAATCGTCCTCTTGCGATTTCATGTCCGCTTCTGAACAGAGCTCCTTAAAATATTCCCTCTTACTCCGCTGGACGGCAAGCTTAAGGTTCTTGTGGGGTTTCCTATAGGCATGCTCCCTTAGCCCTTGATCGATTCTACCTATTACCCTCTGTGCCGTTCGTCGGGCTCGGTGGCAAATCGATCGAAGGCTGGCAGGTTCACTATTCCATCAATAATTGGGTCTTCTAGTACGGAATGAGCATCGATGAGTCACATGCTTTGTGTGACATGGAAAGCTCTATCCGTGGAGGTGCCTGTTCTGCTAGGCAGATCTTGACCCATCTCCACGAATGTTTATGCATCCATCGCTTTTGCAGACCATCCTGATGTTCTTTTGGATTTCGGCTTCCGGTTGGCGGTTCCTGCCCTGTGGCTCCGTCCTTAGTTCAAAGGTGGTTACCAGGTGGTCGCTGTACGTGAAGTCCTCGATAATTTCCCAGGACATGTCACGTGCCAACGCTGAGCTGACGAAAGTCAGATCTTCAATTGAACCAAATCCCCCTTTCCGAGAAGTCGGAATGGCCAGATGGCCAGAACTATATCCAATGGATGGCCAGAACTATATCCAACTGGGCGAATGCGTTAGTCTCTTTGCTGCCCCACTTGATGGCCCATGCATTAAAGTCACCGACTATGGACCTCTTCCTCTTGTGTCGCGAACACAGGAAGTGCACATACTACGTGCTAGGGGGCAAATGTCCACTCAGATGTTTTTATAAAAGAAATACACAAAACCTTTCATACCTGAAGCGTCCAGCTTCCGGTAGCCCGACTTGTTCATGCTTTCTTTCACAAACCAAAAAGTTTATCAAATGGTGCAGTTTTGAGACATCAAGAGTTAACATATTATTATCCGCAAAAGGATTAAGATATCTAGTTGTTACTTTTGCAAGAATTTATCCTAAATGAAGCTGACAATTCACAAAGGGGATATTCTTGCTCATAAGATAAGGGCCTGGCTAATTTGCATGGTTGTTTTTAACCAAACTTTCATACATATATCACCTATCTTTGGAATAGTCATGCGTCAACTACTATTCTACACACTAGATCAATTTTGAGGGCTTCTTCTGCCTTAGCCCACTGGCTATCTTCATAATAATTCTATCTAAAAGAAACTGTTTTATTAGAAAGATACACGTGTCATATCTAAACATTTTCAACTGTGGGATAGTCTTCGGTTCCTTTTTTATTTCCTTCATCACTCGTTCTATCAGAATCACACACTTTGCGACACACTTCCGTCCGGCTCAAATTGGTTATCAGCACGTGTATTTGCGTACATTTCTACCGTCACAAGGGTCGTTTATAGTCTATCGATTTTTACATAATTTTCCATGCGAGTAGTTTATCTAATAATTTGTCTACACATGGAGTACGCAATCTTAAAAAAAATACATTTGAATATGAGAACTAGGGTTGACTAGAAATCGTCTAGCATTTTTCCCATAGGAAAATAATGAAAATAAAAAGGGGGAGTCGGGGTCGAAAATTGAATGGAATGTTGCACTCCGAAATAGACTTTTTAGAAAGATTGACGCCAGTTAGTTTCCTGGGAATAATCATAGCAAATAAGTAAATAAAATAGAATTAGATCAAGAGATATCTATTTTTAATCTAAAGCTTAATACACACTCCTAGATAATATCGCAGGTTGCCTGTAGGTCGATATGTTCGCCGAAGCCCATACCGATGCTTTGATAACCCATGCGCTAGTTCAATGGGCGGGAGCAGCATTCTGAATGTTACTCTCCTCAACTTCTTCTCTATAGCGTCTAAAACACAAATGGGGGTATATGAAGAGGACGTGCTGATCGTTCCACTCATACGAAGGTATTTCACTTTACCTCGAAAGGTGGTTCAATGTTAACTAGTGCGATGTCCAGTTCTGCCAAAAAATGTTGGGTTGAAGTTCTCCACTTGGCGTCCCCAATACAAGGCTATCGCTGTTGCTCGAAAGCCTGAACCGAGATACCCGAGAAATAGAAAGAGAAAGGCCGACAACTCCATCGATTGTCCACCAAGTAGGTCGTCATGGAGCTATCCACGTGGCAAAGAACGGTAGAGAAGGTGTGAAAGTTTCTTGGAAGGCTGAGAGGGAGCTGAAGCACATTGCCAGCAAAAGACAGCCATAACTAATAAGTGTGGTTAATGCGCTCGTCCAACAGATTGAGCGGCTGCGGGAGGAAATCCGGGAACTTCGGTTCCTATTAGAGCATTGCACGATTCGCTTTTTAACGACCGTATCCAATGAAAACTCACCAGGTCCCTTCTCGAACCGGAATACCTCTACTCCTTGAGCATCGCATTTGCCATCTGCGAGTTGGGGTCGAAGACCAACTGCCGATCTGAACAGATTCTCCAGAGGAGGCCGTTACTCGGACGACCACGGAAAATACCCTGGGAGGGCAGTTTCACTCCTTATGTCGGCATCCTCACTTCTTGTTAGCAGGACTTGCCCTAGAATGGAATTGACGTTATCGGCGAAGAGCTGGTCCCCTGCCCTGGAATCTGCTGTGTGACGAACTGCTAGAGCGGATCGGACAGCCTGCCTCTGATGGAGATATCCGGAGGCTCATGAGCAGCTGGCTGGCTTCAGTGAGAGAACGAGCCTTCCAATGAGCATCTCCAGGACATTATACTGCTGGAGGACTGAATATCCACGTCCCTTGCCAACTACGAACTGCTTGATGTGCTGCGGAGCAGGGATGAGCATTCCGCTGAGCTTTGCTTTGACAGCGTTTTAGCACCCTAGGGCAGCTTCGTCAGGCAGCAGGAGAACTGGAGTTCCTGAAAAGGAAAGAACGATGGAGGGGAAGACAAAGAGAATCACTTCCGCGATCACCATCACGGCCGGTTCTGAGGCAGTGTGATAAGCAGATGGTATTTCAGATAATCCCTCAATATACGCAAGAGATAGCATGGCATGTTTTCTAATATGTCTAGCATATTTGTCCATCTAGCGGAATTGAAGGCATTTCTGACATCAGTCATTATCTCCCTGCTCTGAACCTGAACTGCTTGTGGATTAGTCCCCGCCAGCGCAGATGGCTTTAGCGAGTCTACTCCTGACAAGCTTCCCAATCACTTTTCCGGCCGTGTCAAGCATACACAGCGGTAGGTATGTACACGGCAGCTCCAGGTCTCCTTTTCCCTTGTTGATCATCGCGAGTCTGGCCACCTTCCAGCCACACGGAAAACTGCCCTCCTTCAAGCAAGTGTTGAACGGCTCAAGCAACAAGTCTGGCCGTTGGCAGAACACCAGTTTGTAAACTTCTGTCGGGATGCCATCAGGATCTGGTGCCTTTTCGTTTTTCATAATGAGAACAGTTTCTTCGAGTTTTCTCATTGTGAAAACGGGGCTATCCTCGACGCTTTCCACGCTATTGACATTCAATCCATACAAGATGTCTGGGGAATAATGCCCGTACATTGTGGTCCATCTGGTTGGTATGTATGCAGGGCCTCCGCAGAGCCCTGATTTTTCGGGTGACAAGTTTATAGCCAAGTCCCCACGGGTCCTCATGCATCTCGTTGACCAGGTTTTGTGAGTCACGAGCTTTGCTGGTATCTACCGCGCTGAGGAATCTCCTTTTTGCTGATCTATAGTGTCCCTTTATGGTGCATCCCTCCTCGTTGGCCTGTAAACTTTGGAGGTTATAACATCCTCCGTGGGTCGGCTATTTCTGCCGTCCACCAATACATAAAAGGCTTGTTATGACTGGGGCCTCTCGGGGATGGAAGCTTCGCACTCAGTCGTTATTAGGTTCATCATTGAATTTATGGCAGTATTAACTGCAACGCTACCATCCCCGGAATGCCCTCCAAAGCTACTCTGTCTGCTCCAAGAGCTTTGATGAACTTCCCGGTGTTCGCCCAAGCGACATTCCACAGGCAGGGAGTGTTGGTGCACGCAGGCAAGTAGCGTCAACCACTTCGAACGTGATGTACTGGTGACCACTTGTCGAGAAGTCTTTCAGGTCTCGCCATCCCTCCACCGATAGTGCCACAGGATTTACCCCTCCGTGCACAAACCGGCGTCTTCCAGAACATCAAGCCAGAAATTTCGCCATCGTCTCATTCGGCGTCAGGTTATCCCTAAACACCGAATCCAAACAAACCCATTCCCTCGGTTTTGAGAAAAATCGAACGTCGTCCCGAACCCAGATGGCAGCGGTACTCGATACGTCGCGATGCCATGAAGCTGGGTCCTTGTTTCGGTATTGCTCGCTGATTAACACTAGATCACCGTTTACCTCCGGAGCGAACTACGCTAGCAACTGATAAGCGGTTGCACTCCGGTTAATGTTAATTTGTAAAATACAAGTCATGCCATTCGCGTCCTAGCCCTTTCCAATTCCGCTCTAAAGATTGGACACCGTCCCGAGCACACAGTGTGTAGATTTGCGACGATCCCTACAGAGAACGCAACTTTTGCTTTCATTGCATATCTTTGCTTGGTGACCTATCTGACCGCATTTCCGGCATGCTGTCCTCCTGTCCGGTCCCTTGCAAGTTACTGACGTTTGTCCATAGTCCAGACACCTGTAGCACTTGGTAGGGACTATCCGCATTCGCACCTTGCATACTACCCATCCAATTTTGATTTTCCCGCTGCTAAGAAGTTTTTTCGCATATTGTTCGGGGACTTCCCCCACGGCGAGTTTTAGCCTCAAACATTTACAGAGGTGATACCTATCCGGGCATTGGTTACCTCTGGACATTCACGCTTTATGGCTTTTTCCACTTCGAACTTTTATGAGAGACAGTCAAGATCTCGGATTTCGAGGGAGCATGTAGGCTCTAGACTAGAAACAGGAACCTTCTCCCCCAAAAACTCCGTGACCACTTCGCAGACCGTACTCTTCTAATCGGCTTCGAACCCAGTTCGACGAGGACTCTGCCACCGATCGTTTTCCGTATGGAAGACACATCCGCTCTGTTGTCTTCGGATTTCATCTTGTAGCGGATTTCGCTAAGGACTTCTGCAAATCTCTTGCCTTCCGTCGGCTTAATGAGCAGAGCCGACGGTCTAGTTGTTTCCTAGTCTTTTCTGCTACTGGCTTTTGGTTTGTAGTCTCCTTGTCTTTGGACAGACTGGTGTCTGACGGCGTATTCATTTGTTTCATTTGATCCTTCTTCGCATTCTTTTTTTTTGGGCCCTGAAAACTACTTTGATAAAATCTCCTTCAGGAACGTCATTTTCTTTCCGCTTTTATCACAGTTCGGATTGCAGTGGGCTATCTGCGGTCCATTTGGCGTTTTCATCGGGTAGTACGGCTCTTTCTGCTTTCCAATCGTCTTCCGCTGCTCTCTATGTCCACCTGTAGGAGGAGATGCGATTCAATAGTTCCTCCAGTTGCATCAGCGCGTTTTTGACGCCTCGGCTGAATTTCCTCAAGAGGAAGGTTACCGACCGCATACGCTTAATCACTGGTGCGCATTTCCTGATGAGCCTTTCCTCTTCAGCTTTAGTTAGGACAGTCGACTGTACCTCCACTCGGTTCGTGACTGAATTCATCTGCTCAGGACTAGCTATTCCTACAGGGCTTTCTTCGGAACAGGGGCACTACTGGGTATTGGAGTTGACGTCCCCGTATCGTCAGTCGCGTCACGTGACCAGACTTCCTCTTTATTTGGGCGTCCCGGTGACACATGGAGTATGTCAGCCCTCCCTGCCTCTTATGCTGATCGCTGCGGTGAACGACGAATTTTTATGTTGCACCCAAACGCACTCAGCTCTTCCTCCTTTGCTGCTATTTCGTCGATTTTTTTGTAGTTTAGATTTATTCTCCATGGAAAATTCCCCAGCGTATCTCATGCGCAAGGGAGCGGGCCGCAATAGTTAAGAACGGGTATATCCTCGGGGACACAGCCCCCACCTCAGTTCCCTAAGGCTTGACCTACGCTTAGCTGATTCGGGAATTCACGGACGAATTAGCGCTCGTTCGGAGCAACGCAGTCTGCTAACACCGGTTCAATGCATACTACCTGACTAGGGTCCTGAAGGGGTTGGGTCCTGATACGCGTCACAACTAGCACCTTGGCAGAGCTAGGCACACATCACCCCGTCGACGTTATTCGCGGTTCGCTCTTCACCGAGAGGCTTTCTCAAGGCTACTACCTAGGACGCAAGTATACTGCCAGGTAAGGGGTCCGAACTACTTACTCCGGGACCTCGGGGACTTCACATCCCGTATCGTAAGCGACCCGTTAAAGGACGGAGGAGGTCATAGGAGGTCTCATTCTATCTAAATTCTTTCATACCCCTTGCCCTGTATATGGCTATGCGTTTTCAAGAGGAAGTCCAAACATATTAAGGAGTCCTTATCGCACAACGATTCTAATATAAATTTGACCTCTTTCAAAGCGTTCACCCGTTTGATTGTTTACAAGACCGCATAGTTCCTCGTCATAATTTATTAGGGACGGTCATTGCTTACCGGCGAGTTCAAATGAAGTAATTTCTTCGAAAGATAATAATTGAACCATAAGAAATGCGATAACAAAGCGGACTCTCCCATCAACGATGGATTCCATGTTTTCACCTAACAGGCTCACCCCGAATACGCTACACGCATGTAATTCATCTAATTTGTATGAGAGCATTATCAGATAATCCATAATCTTCTGAATATCCGGTAATTACTTGTTGTACGGTTGATTGCGAGATGGGAATGGCCAGTATGTATATTCGCTGGATCTTTGGAGATAAGAGCCAACGATTGTTCTAGGAGGTCCCATGTATTGTGTGTTCGGACGATGGTGGCCCCGAGCAGATGATTCCATCACCTTTTGGCTGACTTTTCGCATTCACACCTGCCCATGCATCTGCAGTCAACAGATACGACTAAAAAAGATAGTTCTTACGACACTTCATGCACAAGGGACCAAGTGGTCAGTTTTGTTTCTTTGAACTTTCATGCACTCATACAGGTTCTGTCCCGGTCGTGCTCGTAAAGTTGTACACAATCATGTGATAAATGGAACATAAAAACTTGTTTCGTTACTTCCATACAACTTTTTAACATCTTTTTCTCAAAGAATTCTGAATCGACTGTTGCCTCGATTCGTGTGCAACTTTTACCACGACCTTGCAATGTCGACCGGTTCTACTCGCGGCTCGTATGCAGCAGCACTACATTGGCATAGTCCTACTCAAAGAATACCAAACAGCATTTCTCCTCATTCTTCTTACTTGGCCTTATCCGATTTGTATGTTGCCATCAACGTACGGCAACAGCTGAAATGCAATCTAAAAATTTCTCTAGAGATGAAGATGCTGTACTGCATCCGCTAACTTTCTTGAGGTTAGCGCTAAATTGAAGTTCTGTAATCTTTTCAGAAGATCATATATCATATTCCATTGTCGGCTCCTGAATTGTGGTTTATGTAGCTTGCATTATTCTTTAACTAGATTTCGATGCAGGAAAGATACTTTTCCTTCTTATGCTGATTCTTTCAATCCAGGTAACCACTGATAGCGCTCCTTCTGTTCGTCCCGCCTTGATTATTGCGAGTACCTCACGTTAGCATGGATAAATTATGATTTTTGCTTCTGTGGACGGGAAGGAAGCAATTTTCACTTCTTTGGCAATAACTCAATCAGTGTTACGCCGATCTGCATGAAAAAGATATCTCTCCCATTACGAGGCGTTTTGTATCTTTCATATTAAGTGCGAAGATGGTTGCCGCTAGTATCTTCGAGTCGAGTGTATAATATCAAATTAGTCCCGGCTAAGACTTAGTTTTATTTGTTTTAAGAAAGTTCAGTGAGCAATTTAGTGAAATGGTTGGTCCAGGAGTTTGATGCTGTTTTATAGATTGCAGGTGGGTCATTCTAACAAACCGCGAAATGCATGATACCCTTTCGTAACTCATATAAAAGCGTGTAGATTCATAAAACCGATTTCCCAACAGACCTACACTAAATGAAACCTCATTTTGTTTTGATCCAGCTTGAAGATCACGCAAACATACACATAATTATAGCATTTAAGGCTACATCTTTGTGCATAATTCCCAGATACTCTTGACTCGGTTACAGACATCTGCCGTTGCATGCTGCAAAACTTCAAAGTAATCTTTTACTTTTCAGATAATTTCTCGTAACAATTGTGGTTTCATACGGCCATCTGCCTGCTTTATGGATTACAATGTATCACAATTGAAACGTTGATGCCTCTCTCTATTTAGCGTCAATGGCATAACGCAACATTATTTCCAGTTTGCAATGTATCTTTTAAATGAACGTTTCATGATTTTGAATTTAAACTATTACATGATGAGCTAGTGATATGTGAAATTAGAAATTTTCAGGGTTAGCTTCAGGTTCAGCGTGATGAACTTTATATTGGAAGTTTTACATAACATGGGAAATTCGCAATGAGTTGGGAATCCACCCCAGGGGATTTTACAACGGCCAAGAGGGGAGAGATATTCCAAAAACCTAAAAAGATGGCGAAATTGACCGTGAAGGTTCACCCACAAATATAGAAGCTCCATAGAAGCCCTCCATCGACATATGGACCGAAGTGCTCGAAGGACCTCCCACATTCCCGAACCTGGATAGTACAGGGGGGTGCAAGCACATGTCGACGGTCAATTTTGTCATCTTCTTTTAATTGTTGGGTTAGCTCTTCCCTTTCGGTTGTCTCCGGCCACTGAGGATGGTCTTTTGACCAGCGTAATCATCATCATTATACGATGTTTATCTGCCCATCTACTGCTGGTTCCTGTCAGACAGTTATGTTAGATTCTTACCCACTAAAACCACCTCGTTCTCCTTCCACTCTCCCCGCAGGAATCTGATACGGTTTTACGTCGCGGGGCTGGATCAGAATTTATCCTTTTGTAGCGGGACATCAGAGGCGCAGACCTGAGCGCCATTCTGAATTCACCTTGCCCTCAGGGATCGTCAACGATCCTTCATGGGTCGTTTGCGATACGGGGAGTGGCGTCCCCGAGGTGTCCGAGCAAGTAGTTCTGACCCCCTAGCTGGCATAATACTTGCGTCCTAGGTAGTAGCCTCGAGAAAGTTTCTCGGTGAAGAGCGAACTGCTAATGACCGATACACGCCGGGGCACACTGGGAGTCCCCGGAGTCCGTGAATTCCGGGATCAGTTAAGCGTAGGTCAAGCCTCAGGGAACTGGGGTAGGGGCTGTGTCCCCGAGGGTATACCCGTTCCTGACTATTGCGGTCCACTCCCTTGCACACTATGCGCTGGTAAATAACTCAAATGGAGAATAAAAACGAACGAAACGAGGAGATTGTGGAAATGGAGAGTGAGCTGGCTGCGTTTATTCGCAGCACGAAAATGCGCCGTTCGCCCCAGTGCCCAGCGAAGGACGCAACAAGGGCTGAAATACCCGACGAGACATCGGGACGCGCAGACGGAGAGAAAGACTCGGAAAGTGATGCGGCACCTGCAACACAGATAGGAACCCAGACCATACCGCACAGTGCTGTAATTGGGGAAAGAGGCACAGTGGAAACTGCCGAAACTAATAAAATGGTTTCGAATATAAGCCGAGTGGGAGGACTGTCGATTATTCTGGCGCAAGCTGAAGAGGAAAGACTTATTAAAAAATGCACGGCAGTTGTGAAGCACATGCGATCTTCGACGTTCCTCCAGAAAAACGTCGGTAAGGGGGTGAAAAATGGGCTAATGGAACTGGAAGAGCTGCTGGACAGGATTTCATACTATAGGCGAACATGGAAAGTAAGACAAAATCCGCAGGAAGCAGAAACAACCGCGCTTCCCGAGGAGAACACCAGAAGTACCAAACGGATCGCTGATAGCCCATTGCAGAGCGAACTTGGTAAAAAACGAAAGGAGGAAGGGACATCTGAAGGAGACTTCACTCAGGTACTCTCCAGGGCTGAAAAGAAGAAGGCGAAGAGGATCAAAAGACAACAACACGTCGCGCCATCAGAAAAACCTCTGCCTAAAACTAAGACGGACACGAAGGACGGAGTGCCAAAAGAAAAGGTGGGAAGACGAAGGAGGACTAGACCGCCAGCTTTGCTTATTAAGCCGACGGAAGGCAAGACTTTTGCGGAAGTCCTCAGCGAAATCCGTTACAAAATCAAACCCGAAGACAACGGAGCGGAAGTGTCTTCCATACGTAAAACGAAGGGTGGTGGAGTCTTAGTCGAACTAGGCCCGAAGACTATAAATAAAGTCACGTTCTGTGAAGCAGTCAAGGGGCTTCTAGGAGAAAAAGCTTTGGTTTCTAGCTTGGAACCCACGTGTGCTTTAGAAATCCGAGACCTTGACTGTCTCACGGAAAAGAACGAGGTAGACATCAAACGCGAATACCCGGAGGTAACCAATATCCGGATTGGTATCACCTCCGCGGGAACAGCGGGAAAATAAGAATTGGTTGGGTAGTGTGTAGGATACGAATTCGGGCTGCCCCAACCAAATGTTACAGATGTTTGGATTATGGGCACACATCTGCAAACTGTCGGGGACCTGACAGAAGGGCAACATACCGTAAATGCGGTCAGGCAGGCCATAAAGCGAATAGCTGCAATGAAAAGGAAAGCTGTGTCCTATGCAGGGGCTATGGCGCGACTGATGAGAGCATTGCGCATACTGCGGGATCGGGGCGATGTCCAGTTTTCAGAGTAGAACTGGAAAGAGCTAGGATACGGTCAACATGATTCGCATCCTACAAATCAATATGCGCCGGAGTGCAACCGCTCACGAGTTGCTAGCGCAGTTCGCTGCGGGACAAAGGCTGAAGAAAAAGAAGAAGTGAGCAGTACCGAAGGAAGGGCCCAGTTTCATGGCACCCAGACATATCAGGTACCGCTGCCATCTGGATTCGGGACGGCACCCTCCTGGGGGTTCTTGCCCAAGGACGAGGGGACGGGTTTGTCTGGATTCGGTGTTCAGGGATAACGTTTTTAGTGTCTATCTTACGCCGAATGAGACGATGTCGGACTTTCGTCGGAGGCTTGATGCTTTGGAGGACGCTATCTTAAGCACGGATGGGCGAATCCTGGTCGGGGGTGACTTCAATGCTAGGGCACTTGAATGGGGCATGCCTCATACAGATTCCAGAGGGAAACGAATTCTGGAAAAGGCGGCGAGAACAGGACAGGTAGTTCTAAACATCGGATCCACCCCAACGTTCCGGCGCCCGGGCTGCGAAGGAAGCATTCCAGACGTAACCTTCGCGTCGGAATCACTGGTGTCGCTGGTGGACGGGTGGCGAGTTCTGGAAGACTTTTCGGTGTGCGCCACCCCAGCGATCTTTCTGTGTATGGAACGTCGCGAAAGTGAACAGCGGGAAGTTTGTCGAAACTCTGGGAACAGGTGGGGCCACGCTGAGAGCAATTAGAGTGCTCTACAACAAATCGCAGCAGAAGGAACAAAATTCCTAGGGCAAGTCGAAATCTGTTGCCCCAACAGTGTCACAAGCGACCCAAGTGAAACCTAATCGTGTTGCAAACGGCCTGCCACCAAACAAGAGAGTCCGGGTAGGAGATGTGAATCCTCTGGGAAGTCAGCAGGCACCTAAGAGGAAAAAATAGTTCCGAAAAACGGAACTAAAGACACCGAAGAGAGAAAGCAGGTCCCCCAAGTGCGAGCTCCGGCAATCAACTTGACAAAATCCAAGGGGAATGAAAAAGGTGGATGGACCAAGGTTGTTAAGAAAAAGGCGAAGAAAAAGGCAAAAGTGCGAATTCGCCCAGAAGCGATTGTAATCTCCAGCAATGGAAGTTCGTCTTGCGCGGAGATACTGAAAAAGGTCAAAGCTGACCCCGGCCTAAAAGATCTAGGAGGAAATGTCAGCAAGATTCGAAGGACCCAAAAGGGTGACCTCATGTTTGGGCTGAAAAAAACCAGATTGGGAAAAACTGATGACTTCCGAACTCAGATTAAGAACTCACTTGGGGAGAATGTCACAGTACGGACCCAAAAACATGAGGTCTATATTCAGTGCAAGTATCTCGATGAAGTGACATCCAAAGGAGAAATTTATCCTCTGATCAAGGAAAACTTCAAGTTGGAGGAACTTGCCAAGAAGTCCATTGTGAGTTTACGGAAAGCATATGGCAACACTCAAACGGCCACATTGTGATTACCAGTGGGCGCAGAGCAGACGTTATTGGCGGTCAGGAAAGTTCGAATCGGATAGGTTGTTAGCCGTCTGAGTGAGCAGATTTCTCTAAAGAACTGCTTCAGATGTCTTGCGTTTGGTCACTTCGAAAAGGGATGCACCAGTGGCATTGATTCGTTTGATCGATGCAGAAGGTGTGGGGAGAAAGGCAATATATCCGAAGAGTGCAATAGGGGCCCCAAATGCTTATTCCGCGAAGGAAGGGAAGGACGGGATTAACGGCATATTGCCGGAACAACGAAATGCCCGGAATTTAGGAAGGCGCTGACTTTAATGAAAAAATCATTGCAGGGTCGCTCAGGATTTACTCGAGCATAACACCTATTAATCCTAGGTGGGAAATGCCATCATTAGCGAACCCTATAGAAATCGTCACGGTGGTGTATGGGTTACAGATTCGACTGGTGGAGCGCCGATATAGGCATGCAGTCGGCAAGTCACACAATGTACTGGAAGTCAGACAGCTGGCGGTTTTGACTGTCTCAATCGTAGACCTAACCTTTCACAGCCCTACATTTGCACGTGGTATGTCCTGGTACGTTAGCAAGGACTACTCCCACAGCGATCACCAGGCATCTTTGAGCTATGGGTGGGGTCGCCGGACAGAAGACCATCATGCCCGAAACAGAAAAAGGTATCAGGCTGGCTTTTGTGTGTGGCTGGACCAACCTAATAAAGCAAGTGCAAGTCCATGTGGACCAGTACATCGCGAAAGCATGTGATGCGTCCATGCCTAGAAGGTGCTCATTCCCCAGTAGAAGACCAAACTTCTGGTGGAATGCTGAACTGGCCAGCCTTCGATCGGCCTGTTACCGAGCCAGAAGAGCGGCTCAGAGGGCGGCAGGCAGAAAGGAAGCCCGCAAAACCCTCAAGCTCGCCATCCAACGGAGCAAGAGGAAATGCTGTTCGACAGCGGAGGTAAACCCGTGGGGCAGCGCCTATAGAGTCGTAATGGATCGATTCAGAGGCCATTCATCTTCGCAGATCACATGCCCTTCTCTTTTGTTAAAAGTTATCCAGGGGTTATTACCCCAGCAAGAGGAGGGCACTGACAGCTTCCAGCAACCTTTGAATGTGATGCCAATACCGCTAGTCACCAGTGACGAACTGCTGGAGATATGACCTAGAATAGGTGATAACAAAGTTCCGGGTCTGGATGGCGTGCGAAAAGGACCTTTAAGCTTGCCGTGAAATCCAGACCGGACATATTCGCTGAGTTGTTCAAAGCGTGCATATCCGAGGGGGATATTTCCTGCATCATGGAAGCGACAGAGGTCAGTACCACTGCCTATGGGTGGTAAACTTCCAGGTGAGCCAACCTCTTATCTATCAATGTATCTTATCTAATGAAACTTTTTTTTTTATAAAACTGTTTATGAACAGATAGGTCACCGACTGATGGAATATTTCAATGTTCATTGTAAATTCACAACATTCAACGGACATTCAGGTGTTTTTCCAATCATTTTAACTTGATAACGCAAAATATCTTTGGCTCCTTTTTTATGAAAGCATTCTTCAATTTATTTAATGTCCAACTTTCACCGTTTAGCATGCCTTAAAGGAACTCTCCTCCTGAGGGCGAAAATTTCAAAAATTTCCTTCTAAATTAATTTGAATTTTTAATGAAATTTCTAATAAATTGTTTGTAATTTATTAGAGTAAATCATCCTAAAGCCGCTAGAGCTGGGGTCATTCATTAGAAATACGGAATTGATTTCGAAAATTTAAACTTTATTCGAATTCAATTCCATTCAATCTTAATAACAAGAAAATATTTGTTTATGGAAAATAACATTTTTTTCTAATCATTTATATCCTGCCTGAGGCTGTTTGAATATCTTCGGCTTCCGGCATGAAAAATTGACTTCCATTCAAGCCAGTTTTTTTTTTCCCAGACCAATAAAAATCTAATCTGGTCTCCCAATATCTTAAATTCTACGTGCAAAGTAGTCATTATTTCGGAGCTCACGACATGACAAAAGAATTTACTTTTCGCAGCTGAAATCAATGGGAAATGCTAAGGCGAACGAGTGGAATGAATGCTCACCTGTCCAAGGTATATCCACGGATACAGGTAAATACTGGAATTCTTCTCATATCAACAGGTATTTGTTCCTTTGTTCTGATAACACCTGTTCTCTTTCCGCTTTCTTTACATCGCATCTTTTTGGAGACTTGGCCTCGGTAGCGATGGCCTTTATCACTAGAAAATCGTAAGAACAAAAAACACTTCTCCGAGCAATACACAAATTTGGTTTCCTATTGTTTGTTTGCCTCCGGGAATCAGGTGTAAATCTCAAATGTACATTCATACATGAATATGGTATGGTCATAGGTGTATTTGCTGTGATCAAATATTATTCCACATTCGTAACTACTTTTGTGCTCGGCATTATGAATGCTAAACCGGGTGGAATGCTGGTCGACCGATTACGCTCTTCTGGTGGTACCAACTTAGATATGAGATTTAGCTATGAATACCCCTTTCAAGCGATGCTAGCTTGCGAAAATGGTGATTCACGGTTCAAAAATGTTTGGCCGTTAGAGAAAAACGTCTGGAAATTCAGTTACGTTTACTTTCTATTCGATATTTAAATCATCTCCTAGGTCTGCCCCATACAAAGGCAATAAGGACGAATTCAGAGGCAATGAAGCCTGAAGCAACCTACATTAAGGCCAGGACCCAGACTTCACATCAGCCTCCTAAATATTCATCAAAGTAACGGAAATTCGATGCACGTATCTTCTTTGAAAATTCTAAATAGATAGCCATCGGCATAAAATCGATACAATAGAAGGTCTCAATGCATTTTTCCAGGCTAACGAAGAGCGTATGTCACACATGCGCTATATTATTCTTAAGGATCCTTACCATGACCCTAGACGTCTATGGTTCACACATTTCAGCTGCCTTTCCAAATCGACGTAGATGAAGAAATGAATTCTTCACTTACTGTCTGGCTGGATGGGTACAACTCATCTTTTTTTTTGTGGACCCAAAACATCTGCTTCCATGGGTGAAATCAGAGGCCTCAAAATCTTTTCAATTTTCTGATCATCTGTATCTTTCGAGCGTGAATGTTTTGAGAGAAGAATTCAGAGTTCAGTGCAGCTATGAGTGCTTAAGAAAATATTGGAACATCTGCTTCTTGAATTTATCCTGCCCGCATATATAATAAATGACGCTGCCATATTTTCTTGTAATTGGTGGTCATATGCGTGCTTGGTATATTTTTCATGGAAACAGTGTTGACGAAGAGTTTCCTAAATTGATTGAAAGGCTGAATTTTGACTAGCGAATGGTATCCATACGAGGTATTTTGATAAATCATTCAACAGGATACAGTTAGAGCTCTAACAGTCCATACTCCTCCAAAAAAGGGAGAACTATTTCTGAAAAGTATCTTAAAGTAAACGAACACTTTTTGAGTTAAACATACCCAAATGTTACCCTTTGGATTTTACCCCCTACATGCACTCGCATAGCTATCGTTGCATATATTGTCTCGTTGGAAGGTGACAAGGTTTGAAACCTACCGTTGGTTGCTGCCATCTGCTTATATAAGACTTTTACTCATTAAAACCACGTCCTTTAGAACTTCGAAGCTCCTCCTTCCTCTACAGATTCCCGATCGCCCTCATGAGTTCTCTCACCGCCCTTCAAGTTATTTCTGAAGTAAGCAGGTACACCACGATGTTCCAGAGGGACAACCGTGTCTTGTCAACAGTTTCCGCTTCCTCCCTGGGACCAGCAAATCTTGAACATTAAAAACCAACATGGTTCTCTTCCTCCGGAATCATCTCGGCTATCGGGCAATATGTGGAGTTGGTAAGTATGCGCGATATCCTCCCTATCCGTTTAGGAGTTGAGTTAGGTCGTAGCTAGGCTCTCCATCTCGTCGTTTAATTCTCTTTAAAATACCGTCCTTTGGTTAAATTGTCCAATCTCTTTTGCCACGCCAGCATAGATTCAATCCGTGTAGGTGTTTGAAGTGGGAGAGATACGCGATTCCCCTGTCTAATGGAATATCTCGGATTCGTTTATGTATCGTAGAATTTCCATTAGTCGATGTGATGCTAACCGCGGCAGTTGTAACACATCAGCACCAAATATCTGACATCTGATGCGTCCACAGGCGGAGAACTCTCTTAGAAAATGTTCCATGGATTCCGCTTCCTCATCACAGGATGAAAACATATCATCTTGGAGAATTCCTATACCGATCATATCCCCCAGAATGCCCACAACACTTCTGCAAGTGCTTTTCGACAGGATAAACTTTGCCGTATGTTTGTTTGATTCTGACACAAAAAGCCACCTGTCATCTTGACTGACGGTTTCGTCCAGGGCAGAGGCAACTCATCAGATGTTGCCTCACCTCTGCCCTATATAATCGTAAACACGACATGAATGCGAATTATATTGAAGTGAAATCCGTCCCAAATTGAAACCTAGATCAGGCCGAAGTGAATTTTTTGTAGGGGATCCAAGTGGTCCTGACCTTCATCAAGTGGTTGTGGACTCAGGACTCTCAGCATCCTCAACAAGAAAATTCTTTCCAGTTTTTGATAACAGCATTAGCCTATGCTTCTGACACCTCAATTGCTGGTTCCGGTTCGGGCATGGGAGAAATAAACCCTCCTTTGCTCATCTGGGATTTCAGTTCCTCAACACGACAATGACCGGGTACCCAGAGTAGTTTGTATCTATAAACAGAGTTCAATCGATTTCTACGTTCCTGAACGGTTTTTGAAGTGATCAAAGGACTGCTCAACGTCTTTAATGCAGCTTGACTATCGCTACAGATTGCAATGCGCCTGCCCTTCAATCGCTCGTCAATCATCCAAGTTATCGCCCTTAAAACGCATATTCTTCAGCCATAAAGACCCTTACATATTGTTCCAAGGCAAAAGCCTACTTACGGTTTTATTCGAGATGTGGTCTTATGCTGATTTTGAACCATCGGTGTAGGAGACGTCAGTATATCCTGACACGTATTCTTCTGGAATTCAATAATCAGAAGTGGTTGCGAAACCTCGATTCAGTTCTCTCAGTAACTCTTCCAAAGCTCTGTGCATCCCACGTCCATTATTTTCCCTAGATCGGCGATATAAGCGGCTCTCATTGCAGTGCTCTGAATAAACAAATCCAAGGGCTGCAAATTGAGTAGTGCATTCAAAGTTGCACTGGATGTTGTGCTCATAGCATCGGTTCTTTGCAGTGTGGCTAGTTTACGGCGGGAACTCTTTTGTTTCACCTTAACCCACCACATTACGGATGCATAAGCGAACATGGTCCTAATGATAACAGCATATATCCATATTATTTTGTTTTATTTGGTCTATGCCTGAGACACCAACTGTCAATCAAATCAACGGCACCTTGTGTATTTCTACACACCGTTCCGAGATCTCGGCCAACAGCTAGCACAGACACGTCATCGGCATAAACTTGAACGTGTATTGGCAGATTTTGTAATTCGAATAGTAGTGCGTAGACCAACATACTCCAAAAAAATTGGCCATAGCATACCTCCTTGAGGGCAGCCTTTCGTCGCTTCCGTCGTTGGGTAGCGCATAGCGTAGATCCACTTAATTAAAGTTTCATCAATACCATGCTCTCTGCCGGCATCACAGACCTTTTGGAAAGGCGTACAGTCAAAGGCCTTCAATGTTCACGAAGACCCCTATCGCGTACTCGCCTTTCAGAGTTGCATCGTCTACTCATAGTACTTTCCACATTGGAAAGCATGTTGGTTTTCATTTAGTGGGTGCAACCTTACCGCCTTCTCGCAAATGTGATGCTTAACCAATTTTTCCAGACATTTTAACGAAAATGATGTTAGGCTGATTTGCTTGAAGTCCTTTAGATTTGAATAGTCATCTTTCCCAAGTTTGAGTATGAAGACTACCTTCACCTTCAACCAAGAGGAAGGCACATAAGCCAGAACAAGACATCCTTTAGCATCGCTCCGTAGATGCCATCCATACCAGGTACTTTGAAGTATTCAAATGATAATATAGTAGCTCTCGCTTTTTCATTGGTAACAACCAACCTCGAACTCTAACAACCATTAGTGCAGATTGTTAGGTCAATTACTTCATTTCTTCTTGGCCCCACGAACTTAGGCGCGCACTACGTTCACGGAAATTTGAAGATCCTAGTTCCCTTGCCTGATCCAATACCACCGATTTTATTAAAACGAACCCATGGCTCTTGAATTAGAAATACATAAGGACAGTCCTGCAACTTTGCCAGCATTGCCGCCAGAACTGCCACACTTGGTGATGCAGCAACGCCCATGTCCTCATTTCCAAGAAACTTCGCATTCTTTCACAGTGCATTCCGTTGTCGTCGGCTGGGAGTCCACGCAAGTTCACGGTGTCCGGGCTGCATAGATCTGTTTCCACATACCAGTTGCGCCCCCTTCACCAACTTCCCAGGAGCTGCCATAAAAGCTTAAATACCTAGCCAGAAACTCTCGAGATGCAGCCTTTTACTCACTAAAACCCCCTCCTTTTCCTTCGCTTACCTCGCGGGACTGCCATTTCGGTACTACGTCGCGGGGCAGGATCAGTTATAAACTGCAGCTCGTGCCGTTATTTATTACTTTCCTCCGAAGCTACTCCTTACTCAGCAGTTTGTGGATCGCTCGTTACAATTATTTCGCCTATCTTTTATGCGCCTCGTTCATGACCGCGCCTCATCTCTTCTGCTTTTCCCGGTTTACCCTGGATTGATGCGATCATTAAGTTGACCACATCCCAATCCTCTTGTGATGCTAGCATTCCCCTCATCACATTTGCCGGTGTCAGTGCTTAACCTAAAGTTTCCTCTAGGTGTTTCCTCTCGTCCCTTAATCTCGGACAGGATCAGCCTGTGTGTCCACCGGCCCTTTCCTGAGTGGTCCTCATGCTCCTGCCATCTATTTACAGATCTCCCCCTTTCGGAGTTCTTCCTTTGCGACAAAGGAGAGACTGACTTTAGATTGTATATACTCGTTATCTCATCTGAAAGATGTCAATTGCCATCACTCTGGATATAACGAATGCGACCTCATCTGAGGCGGTTACGAACGTAGAACACACCCTTACTGCTGTCCTCCTATATGCATATCTGCATGCTTTCCCTTGAATAGGGGTGGCATAAAGCAAGATCGAGCTCACTACTCTGGCGATAAGTAGCCTACAAGTATATCGTGGTCCTTCCACGTTCGGCATTATCCTTGCCTTAGCTTCGTATCTATCATCACTCCCAAGTATTTGATGGTCGACTTGGAAGTGATGGTGTGATTGCCGACTCTAATTCGAGGGTAATTTCCCTTTCGGCGCCTTGTGATGAAGACCGCTTCCGTTCTATCCTCCGCAAACGCCAGTAAAGCGCTCTTTAACCAGGCCTTAACACCACTGAGGCAAGATCGTCTAATAAACTTCGGCCCCTTGCGCTACTCTCCCTGCTTCTCGAGTTTTTCGAGTTTACAGGTCAAGCATCTTTCCGTGTCTTTACAACGGGTTTTCTCGGAAGTGATGTATTCTTTTTATACCCCTGTTTTTCCAGACTGCTTGTAGATATTGGAGACCGGGAGTCTGTCTGCTTTGTTCCTTCATATTGGTTTCTTATACTGGGTTTCCTTATCTTCGCCATTTTTGTCCAAGCTTGGTGTTTTTCTCATAAGTGCAGATTCATACACATCGCCCTGCATTCTCTTATCCGCACGAAGGGAGCAACTTCGCACTTGCTGCCCGTCAGTCTGCCCGTCTGTCTGTCTTTAAGGTTTTGTGCAAAACAAAACCCATTCTCAGAAACTACCCAATCGAAAAATTTGAAAAAAATTCGCAGGAAACTAGGGACGTGAGGGAAATATAACTGTTTCAAGACATATGGGGAATGCCTTGGCAAAAATGTTTGGCGCTATAAGCAGCAGTCACTTCAAGAGCTTTGTGGCCCAATCCAGACGCCTTATTTCTGGTTCTTTTCCTAGAAGCTGCAAATTCTAGGACTTCCTCCTCAGTTACCATTTGAATTTCGGCAGCGTTTACCAAGACAGCGGGTTAGCTTTGCGTCACTATATCGTGGAGCAGGTTAGGGCAAGCACTCGATAGCAGGCGGGCTACAGTCGCTTGAAGTTTTCGCTTTACTTTGTATTTAGGTTTTGCGTATTCTTCGAGTTCAGAGTTCCACCAAAATTATAGTAATTAGTGCAACTTGGCATGGACGCGTCGCATGCTTGTCGTAACTTTTCACTGATTTTGAAAGCCATATCATTGGCTTCAACCTAGCATTTTTCGACAGAATTTCTTTGAAAATTTTCTCGTCAAACCTGCTGACCGCCCATTTTTCTTTTTGGAACATTCATCATCATCAACGGCGCAACAACCGGTATCCGGTCTAGGCCTGCCTTAATAAGGAACTCCAGACATCCCGGTTTTGCGCCGAGGTCCACCAATTCGATATCCCTAAAAGCTGTCTCGCGTCCTGACCTACGCCATCGCTCCATCTTAGGTAGGGTCTGCCTCGTCTTCTTTTTCTACCATAGATATTGCCCTTATAGACTTTCCGGGTGGGATCATCCTCATTCATACGGATTAAGTGATCCGCCCACCGTAAGGTATTGAGCCGGATTTTATCCACAACCGGACGGTCATGGTATCGCTCATAGATTTCGTCATTGTGTAGGCTACGGAATCGTCCATCCTCATGTAGGGGGCCAAAAATTCTTCGGAGGATTCTTCTCTCGAACGCGGCCAAGAGTTCGCAATTTTTCTTACTAAGAACCCAAGTTTCCGAGGAATACATGAGGACTGGCAAGATCATAGTCTTGTACAGTAAGAGCTTTGACCCTATGGTGAGATGTTTCGAGCGGAACAGTCTTTGTAAGCTGAAATAGGCTCTGTTGGCTGACAACAACCGTGCGCGGATTTCATCATCATAGCTGTTATCGGTTGTGATTTTCGACTCTAGATAGGAGAAATTGTCACCGGTCTCAAAGTTGTATTCTCCTATCCTTATTCTTCTTCGTGTTTGACCAGTGCGGTTTGATGTTGTTGGTTGGTTCGTCTTTGGTGCTGACGTTGCCACCATATATTTTGTCTTGCCTTCATTGATGTGCAGCCCAAGATCTCGCTTCAATCGCCGCCTGCTCGATCTGGATGAAGGCAGTTTGTACGTCTCGGGTGGTTCTTCCCATGATGTCGATATCGTCAGCGTAGGCCAGTAGTTGGGTGGACTTGAAGGGGATCGTACCTCTTGCATTTACCTCGGCATCACGGATCACTTTCTCGAGGGCCAAGTTAAGGAGGACGCATGATAGCCTTTATCTGGCCTCGCACATTGGTCAGGGTCAGCCTAGTCAGTCTTATTAATTTCGTCGGGATACCGAATTCTCTCATGGCCGTGTACAGTTTTACCCTGGCCATGCTATCATAGGCGACTTTAAAGTCGATGAACAGATGGTGGAACTGTTGTCCATATTCCAACAGTTTTTCCATCGCTTACCGCAGAGAGAAAATCCGATCTGTTGCGGATTTGCCTGGAGTGAAGCCTCTTTGGTATGGGCCAACGATGTTCTGGGCGTATGGGGCTATGGGGCCTAGCAAGATAGTGGAGAATATCTTATAGATGGTACTCAGCAACGTGATACCTCTATAATTGCTGCACTGTGTGATATCTCCCTTTTTATATATGAGACAGATAATGCCTCGTTGCCAATCGTCAGGCATTGATTCGCTGTCCCATACCTTGAGCACAAGTTGATGAACCACTTGGTGTAACCGGTCGCCTCCATATTTAACCAATTCGGCTGTAATTCCATCGGCTCCTGGCGACTTATGATTTTTTAGCCGATGAATTGCAAGGACTGTTTCTCTTAAACTTGGTGGTGGCAGTATTTGTCCGTTGTCTTCAGTTGGCGGGACCTCCAACGCGCCAATGTTCTGGTTGTTCAGTAGCTCATCAAAGTACTCAACCCATCGCTCTAATATGCCCATTCTGTCGGAAATCAGATTTCCCTCTTTGTCTCCGCAGGATGAGCATCGAGGTGTATAAGACTTCATCCTGCTGACTTGTTGGTAAAACTTCCGCCTACTGTGCCTGGTGCGGTTGCTCCCTGTACTTTTCTAGTTCACAGACTTGTTGGTTCTCCCAGGCTTCCTTTTTCCGTCTGTGAAGTCGCTTCTCCGCTCGACGGAGTTCGTGATTTTGGAACATTGCTTGATTTGAAAATTGATCATCTGATGGTTACTGTGTGTAGTCTAAACTGACCTGCCATTCAAGGGCTTTTGCCAAAGTGCCACTAGCAACCAACCCATTCCCCCTTCTTCGGAAATTCTTGACGTATTCAGTATTTGCACGAACAAGATTTAGACCAGAAAGAGCTTCAAGTAATACACGTCCACATCGCTGCTCTTATCCGTAACCCACATTCCAAAGTTTCGATGTACATACCTTTCGCAGACAATGGTGAGGAATATTTTGAACTTGCCTACACTCCAGAAGAGCAGGTCCTGAGCCGTTTAGCAACGATCCCTCAAGGCGTTTTTTTTTCATTTTTCGTTTTTGGCTTCTTTGAGGAGGTTCTGCTTCCCCACCTAGGCTCAATATTTGTCTCCTTCAGCGAAGGGTATTTCTCGATTTTCTCGGGTCGTACTGCATACTATAGCGTCCCGCCTAAATTGATCATTTGCAAAGATAACCAATGGTGGAAGTACGAAGTAGTAAAGTAATATAGGTCGGAATACAAAGCATCATACTGGAAAGTTTGGTAGACATCCTACTATTATTAATGAAGTGATAAGAACGGAAATTGGTCTATTTTGCGTAAGTTTACTGCACCTTAAGACACTATATTTACGTATATAAAATATCAGCATTAAAGTGAAGTAAATAGCCTGACTTTCATTACATATATACTCCTCCCTACAGGGAGTTTCCGGTCTCTGACTTGTTTTACATAATACTCTGTTAATTACCAGCAGCTTTGTTCAGATTCCAAGGAATGCTCAGCAATCTATGCAGTCAAGAAACACGCAACCAAGACATTTCAAATTCTTCTTGAAGCCAACCCAAAATTTTTGCATAGAAATCTAAGCAAAAGAAATTACTTAATTCAACAGATAAGATAATCTTGAACGACCTTTCTTGTCGACTCGTATCTAAAAGTGAAAGGCATTACGGTGGTGCATTGCTGCGTTTGGGACTACTCGGTCTGACCTTTGAATAAGTATCAGATCAAAGTATCTTTTATCTGCAATTCAAAGGAGTGCCGGGGAGTCCAGCCTTATCAGATTATATCTACTCCTGACAAATACCCTCATGTGAAACTACGTAAATATGTGGCGTGACCTGTATCCATCCGTGTCATCCAAATGGAATTAATTTACAAGTGATTACCGCTGAGCTAAGATCTTTTGCTTGAAAATCACGGAGTATGCCCACGTGTGCAATTGGATTTTTACCGTCAAATTAAAAGACGCTCTCAGCTCTATTTTACAAGTAAAATCAATAAAAAGAAAAACCTCCAAAGTGTTCCAAATATGGTTGGGTTGTTGACATTAGAAGGTCTTGTAAGATACAATTAAAAGGTTTCTTCAATGGCTCAAATTCGAAG
Source organism: Hermetia illucens (assembly GCF_905115235.1). NCBI lineage: Eukaryota > Metazoa > Arthropoda > Insecta > Diptera > Stratiomyidae > Hermetia > Hermetia illucens. The sequence continues at coordinate 214,481,837 of NC_051849.1, forward strand.
TGGGCGTGAGAACCGAAAACATTTCCATATGGAAGCAATGCGAGCATTACAAGGGATGAGTTGCTGCTTGGTCACGTACAGGCGGAGTACATTTGTTTATATTATATGTACGAGGGACGATTTACCCAAATTGTGGAGACTGACGACGGATTACATATGTACATATGTTGATACAAACATGTGTTCGCAAAATTTCAGACACGCATGTTTCGCATTAAAGATTTAGATATAAGGAAAGATGACCCAGATATGTGCCATCTACCATGGACTATTGCGTCCCCATAAAATAGACCAGAGGCTTCTCTGATATCTGAAGAAAATATGCGGTTCACTTTTCCAATTGTTTAAAGCCACTTCTTGCATTAAAGATGCATCCTTCATTGGGGAGGGTGAAAACAAGAAAGCAATACACAATTGTGGCTCATAATCTGCCAGGCAAACTAATATACACCGGTCAATTGGTAGCTGCGGCCATCGCACTAGGTGATACGGTTATGGAAGTCTACCACTTTTTTAAAGAACACAAAGATAGCCATCAGAATATAAGGGGTACAACAAGAGGCTCAAGATTGGCCCAAGACGAAAAAAAGTAAAAGGGTCGGAGAAAGAATAAGCAAGACGGTCCAAAGAACGCCCATTTAAAACACGGAGCAGAAGGAGTTGCCCTTCTGCTTCCCGAGGCTTTGCAAACTGTTGCCAGAAGGAAGGGGGAATTTTGAACTGTGTGTCTTCTCAGGGATCTCGAGATACTAGAGGGGACTCAGCTCTGCTCATATAATGAAAACATGTACCAGTGCATACGGCAGTTCTCAGCAACTCAGAAAATGCGTAGCAGATCGATATATCGGGAAGAAATGTGAAGCCGATCTAAACTGCATACTATGGAGATGAACAGAGGGTATAGAATATCTACATATTCTACGAGAAATTGCCAAATCCTTCACCAGAAGCGTCTTTTTCTCCGGATAAGGGAGCGCTCAGTAGATGCGTATAAACATGCACTATCCCTCAACTACAGTGCCTCGGTGGAGGTCGATTATTTGGTCACCGCAGAACCTTTTTCTACAAATAGGGAAAGAGGCGTTTCAAAGGAGTACATCATTCTCAGGAACACCTGTTGCAAAGACACGAAAAGGTTCTGCACAGGCCGGATGTGGTAAGCACAGAGTGAAGTGTTTACACTTGGTCAGAAGATGCTGCAGGAACTACTCTGGATCCATTTAGGAGAAACTCGAGGATCCTATGATCTCCCACGAAGCCAATTTTCGAAAAAGATGGTAGCCAGGAGAGCTTTCGGAAAACTAATAAATATGAAAACGTACAGATAGAAAAGTAAGCAGAGGAGCATTGTCTCATTACGGACGCAGAGCGACCCGTCTTGTCAACTAACAGCACGTCAGGCTTATTGTTTGAAATGGGGTGATCAGTTAGAACTTGCCGTTCCAAATACATGCTGTAAGCAGAACTATCAAGCACTGCTTGCGGCTCATATCGGTAAACCGGATATGTTCCCGTGATCAGCCAATGCTTGTATGCAAAGTTTTAATGGATGACCTTACATAGAGCATTGTGCCTGTTCATGTATTGCAACGGTGCCATACCAGTTCGGTCAGAAATGAGATGGTCCAACCACACATTCTGCACTGGTCGGGTGGCATCCATGCCATCCTGAATAGTACACATAAATTCTGCCGTCTTAGCAAAGAGCTCCTCAGCACACAACCATCTTCTCGACAAATGCAAACTGACAAGTTAAGTGCAAGGGACTCGCTTGCTCTTTGCTGTAAAATTAAACGCGCTGAGAATTCGGTATCCCGATGAAATTAATAAGACTGAGTACGCTTACCCTGACCGATGTGAGACCAAATAAAAGCAGCAGGATCACTCTCAAAACCACTCAATATCAACAACGGTCTAGGGACAAGGGAATCGTCCGTCCTTTTCAACATGGCCTAGGAGAAAGTGATTCGCGATGCAGACGTAAATACGAGAGGCATCATCTTCTTCAAGTCCACCCAACTACAGTCTACCTTCATTCAGATCGAGACTTGGGTTTATAGCACGAAAAATTGTGAACTCTTGGCCGCGTTCGAGAGAAGAATCCTCCGAAGGATTTTTGGCCCTCTACATGGGGATGGACGATTCCGTAACCTACATAACGACGAAATCTATGAGCGATACTATGACCGTCTAGTTGTGGATAAAATCCAGTTCAATAGCTTACGGTGGGCGGGTCACTTAATCCGTATGGATGAAGAAGGTCCAGTCCAGAAAGTGTATAAGGGCAATATCAATAGTAGAAAAAGGAGATGAGGCAGATCCTGCCTGAGATGGAGCGATGGCGTAGGCCAGGATGCCAGGCAGCTTTTAAGGATATTGAATTGGTGCACCTGGGCGCAAAACCGGAATGTTTGGAGTTCCTTATTAAACCAGGTCTAGACCAGATACCGGTTGTTACGCCGTTGATGATGATGATGATCCGAGATTTCATCTCCCTCTATACCACAATGATCGGGTATCCAAGGTAGTTCCACCGTATTGAATCTGGAAACAAAGTTCAATCGGTTTCCACATTCCTGAACAACTTTTGAAGTGATCAAAGGACGCTTGCGATTCAGAGTTTCCAATTGATCTTCTATGGCCAAGGGAGCCCTTAGTCGCTTAGGGAGCTCCATTTTGTCGTCAAGAAGTTTATATATGCCCAGCATTCACATCATAACCTACTAAGAGTTCAAGGCCATTTGATTATATATACGCTACCAGATCCCCTAGTTCTTGCATCGGCGAGGACACAAAAAATCATAGGGTAAGTAAACAGAGCCAACTATGACGTATCTCCTCTTACCATTAACACGGTATTGTAAGTTGATCGCAACAAAATCCTGGGAACAGAATTGTCTAACCATGGTTGCCCCTAACAATTTTGATATCAGAACGCAGGCCCTCGGTCTCGGGGATTTCTCATCAAAGAAAATCCTAGTGCCCTTGACTGATCCAATGCCACAAATTTCGTTAAAATGAACCTATGGTTCTTGTACCAGAAATAAATTAGGATAGCACTGCATCTTTGCTAGCCTTGCTGTCAGAAGGAAGGAAGAAAGAGGCTTTCATATTCTGCAGGTTAATTTCACTAGCTCTTATGTTTGTAGATATAACTGTAGTCTAGTATCGAAGCCGCCGCTAATTGAAAAATCTGCTGCGGTGAGTGTGGATCTCACCAAGGTTACAGTTTGTCCGCCGAAACTTCCGATTTTTTGCGTCCGATTACTCTGGATATTACCACACCACACAGTAACGCAGATATCTTCATTTCAAAGAAACTTCGCCTTCCTTCGCAATGTCTTCCGTTGTCTTCGGGTAGGAGCCCTCCCAGGTTCACCGTGTCCGGGCTGCATTGATCTGTTTCCCCATACCGGAATTAGACCAGTTGCTTCCACCAGCTTCCATTTTTTCCGCTTTTCCTGGTAGAGGCGGAAGAAAAGGTTCTGACATGTAAGCTGGTACTCCCTTTTCCTTGGCGCGGAAGTTTCCTTATGCTGAGCCTTCCTCTCCAGTTTTTTGGAGGAGTTAGGCGACAATATCACCGACAGGCAGGCCGTAGTCAAGTTTCCAGTTCCTCTCATTAAGGTAGCTGCTGTACTATCCTTTCTTGTTGACCGCGCCGAAGGTGCACATGCAGGTTTTCCACTGAAGTAAAGGGCCTGCATTCCACAAATTTCTCCGTGAAAGAACACGAATCTGGTGAGGCCCCCTAATCCGTGCCTCGGTCACGACTTGATTTCTCAAAGTCACGGGTGAATTCGAAGTCTGTGACTTGCCAAAAGAAGGTGGTGTCCGAGGAGGAGCATATGGATTCAAATCTGCTTCTGCACAGCGACAAATTTGTTGAACGGTTAGCTAGGTTGATTATGGGCGGAATAGGACCTGGGGCGAAATTGAAGCAAACTATGTTTGGAGAGTGGTCGGATGAAAGATGGATATATCTAGTGACCATATTTTCAGTTATACCACAATCTATTAGATCTGGTGTTTTTCCCATCCGTTAGCCAATGGGTGTGGAAGCCTCCTCTTATGCATTGGAGATTATTAGCGAGGACAGACCTTAAGAGTTGTTTGCGTTTTGGTGTAGTTATGCGGGAACCCCAGTGAGTTGATTTTGCATGAAAGTTGCCGGTAGTCTGGAAACAATGTCCCAGAGATCTAAATAGAGCATCAACCCCTTCCGTATGAATCGTGACTTTACGGGGAGGGAGGGCAATAGATAGCAGCAATACACACTGTCTTGTGTCTGACATATATTTGTACTGCTGCATATTGTCTAATTCTATTCTTTATTAGGATGGCTGTACCACCGTGTGATTTGTCTTCTGGGTGATCGTTATTGTAGGCTGTGTAGCCATGGATTTAAAGTTGTTTTTACTACACAAATGCACAAGTTGGCAGAACGTTTAGGACACTATCCGTTGGGGCAGTATGTGATATCGCGGAAATAGTTCCCTTGGATCTTCTAGTGAAGGAGGCGCACTGTCTCTATCAGAGAAGGGTGGTGAATCTGCCCGATGAGACTGTAGATTTTCGAAAAGCCACTAGGAAGGAGCTGAATAGGAGATAGCAGTAACGGTGGGATAAATCCGGAAAAGGCCACTAGACCCTCCGCAAAAACGGAGAATTGAATTACCGCCTAAGGCAGTTCTTAAATGGACATGGTGATTACAGAAAGTACGGGTTTGAAGAGTCCCCCAATTGTCCTCAATGCGTCACTTCACCCGAAGACCCAGAGAATGTTATGTACCATTGTCCGAGATTCGTGGACAAAAGAGGGTGGCTAGCTGACGACCTCAATGTACTTTTCGGGCCCTGTAATCTCATGGAGGGGATATTAAGATCGGGCACGGTAAACGCAACAGTCATTATTACAAAAAAAAAGCTCCAAGAACGGAATTGAGTCCGGAAGGCGCAACGGGCGCATAATCTAATAGTGGTTGACCAGAGCCCTCCTCGCGGAGTAGTACTTCTTCACAATAGTCCTGCGGGGATATAGGTGGAAAAGTGGGGGTAGTTTCATTAGGTGAGGATCCCACTTTCATCCATAAAAAAAGATTGCTTTATTAGATTAAGCGTTTCAAGAATTATAGATGGAATTTTGCAAAATTTTGAGAAAAACTGTTTTACCAAGATTAGTTCTGAATTACCAATGTAACGTTTCGTATTATATACACGCATGTAATTACGGAACATATGTAGATGTTCTATATATTTAGATACAGTAGCTTACCTGTATGTACATGTATACTGTATTATTCTCAACCAAAGTCCAATCTGCATAAAGACACCAAAGAGCTATCTTCTCATTTATTTCTGCACTTCACCTGTGGTGTCTTCGTTTTCCAACAATCGGACAGAACGGCAGCGATCTAACGATCTTGAAAAATTACAATAATCAGAAAAAAATTTGTGGTTGAGTGACTGTCGATCGTACTCGTCCTCCATTGTGCCGGCCATACTCCGGCTCCCAAGTCTGACATACTCCGGGGAAATCTTACAATTGCACGATATTATCCACATTATCATCCGTTCCGTAAGCGCACCTATGCCCGTAGATATGTAGTATGTAAACTGCCAGTAAATAATACCCTCGCATATGATATGCTACACTTAAGCCTAACAATCCAAGTGATGTAGCCATGATCCAGTGCTAGAGCAGGTACCAGCATGTCAAGGTACAGATTGAAAGTGCATATACCTTGTGGTGAGTTATGCATGAGTATATGCACGTATGTGCACCCTCGGTAGTGAAGAGGTAACAGTTGCTCGGCTCCACTGGCAAAATTGAGGTTCAGGGTATTATTAAATTATTCATGCTTGTTTATCAGGAGGAAGCTGAGAAGGAAAACCACAAAAGTGGTTTCCTTTCTGCAAGGACTTGAACGGTTTCCTCACATTCTCTCATATCAATCATGATCGTGGTCAACTGGAATTATCCATGTTTTTACACTTCTTAATCGTAATAGAGTTTATTGGGATAATTGCACTATATATGCATGTTTTCTATCTGAAGATGTAGTTGCTTTGTGGAGAGAGAGTTGCCTCTTGATCCACGAGAAAGTCTGCGTTCAGGGTTTGAATATTGGTCAAAGTCCTTTTCAAGTGGCTTCATGTCGTCCCACTATGCAAGCCCTCCATAGGCATAATATTAGCAGAGAACCAAACTAAGTGGTAACAGTAGACTTTCAGAACTGCAGCTTCCACGGCCTTGCCATTGGTACCAAACTGTTATGCTATATTGTTGAGCACTGAACCCGCATTAAAAATGTTATGAAGAATAAAATGAGCGTAAACAACTGAAAGCTTTCATTGCCGCTGCAAGTGGGGACGAACGTGATGAGCTTGAGCTCCAGTACCTCGGAAAATCGGGGAAAACTACCACAAATAATAATAATTGCGTTACTGTATACCGCATGACAAGAAAACTTGCAATTGTTCGTAATTGTTTCGATGGTCCAATAAAGGACGCTAACAAATCCTCATCCATATTACTGACCACTTAAAGACTTGGAAGATACACTTCACCACAGTTTTTAACTGTATAACATCTATTGAAGCTCCACCTCTCGAAGTGTCTTCATCTGAAATCTGAGAAGGCCAAGCAAATGCATATGAAATGCAGGACCGTCTCCTAGTCCTCCTTACATTGCCGACAGGGACAACGAAAATGCCGCTTTAGCGACCCCGAGTTCTTTCAGAAAGATTTTCACCTGCTGGCGGAACTTTAAACTTCTCCATTTCGCCAAGTGAATCCTTCCACTTTCCCTTTTTAGAGTGGGCTTGACAGTGGATGGCTGAATACCAAATGCTGGCTCTGGACCCACCATTGTCGATCCAGGACCTTGGAGGTGAGCCAGTCTGCCAACGTCCTCATTACCAGCGACGTTTGAGTACCCTGGCACACATCGTTGTTGGGGTGTCAGGCAGATTGTTGTCGCCTGCCACCGAGGGGTAGAACCCCGGGAAATGAGTTCTGAGAAGCAGGTGTACCCTGTCCTCCTCATTCTCAATGAATGTCCCATCTTCCTTTTTCAAGCAGACTGAGGATATTCCCCCGTCTTTGGCTACAGCCTTGTACAGCCTGGTTGCTTCTGTGATCTGTTCAATCCCTTCACAGAATTCCCTAAAGCTGTTCCGTTTCGCTTCCCTGATCGCGTTGCTATACGCAGTCAGTGCATTTTCATACCTCCGCCAGTCCCCGGTTTGTTTTGCCCGGTTAAAGAGTTTTCGTACCTCCGTTCTCATTCTGGCTAGGTTCTTGTTCCACCATGGTACATCCCTTGAAGACTTGACTGTCTTGGCCGGACAGCTGGCCTCATATGCGTCAATGACGATTATGTTGAGGTTTTCCACCACCGTTTCTAATTCCAGTTCGCTCCTGATGTCACCGCCCCCTTGAAGGTGGGCAATGTTGTTGCTCAGGTGCGTTGTGTAGGATTCCCAATCCCTTCTCTTGGGATTCCTTATTATTCTTTTTATTTCGGAGTTACCCTCAATGTCGAATCTGATTATCCTGTGATCAGACATTGAGGGTTCATCCGACACCCTCCAATTCCTGACCATCCCGTTCATTAGGGTATTTCCTAGAGTTATATCTAGTACCTCTTGTCTGGTGCCGGTCACAAATGTTGGAGTGTTCCCTACGTTGTATATTTCTAACTTATTGCTAAGGATAAATTCGAGAAGGTACTCACCTCTATGATTAGTGTCGCTGCTTCTCCACACTTCGTGGTGGGCGTTGGCATCGCAGCCGAGAAGAAGTGGTAACGCCCTCTCCTCGCAATACTCCGTCAGCTTTGCGACTTGTTCCGGTGGAGCCCGTCTCTCGTCTCCTGGGAAGTATCCCGATACTACAACTGCCTCTCGAGTGCTCTTCCCGGCTTCCAATGAGACTTGGATAGCCACAAGGTCCCCGGTTAAGAACTCTGAAAGACATATGTATTTTAAATTACGTTTGAAAATTATGCAAGCTCTTGGTTACTTGGTACTTATTCTAGGCCTTCCCTTTTTCATTCAAATGTTCAACTCAATTTGGAATAATCTTCTAGAATCCGACGTTCTGGAAAGCGGCTTAAAGACCGAGTAGTTAGCCAAAAGGAATAAGATATTAGTTATTATCGTTATCCAGTGGCCCTGTTTCGAAGCCAGTTGTGAAGCTCTGGTGTTGTAATTGAACTATTGAAACGAATACAACCTGAGCTCAACATTTAGCCCCAACTAGTAAATAGCGCTACGGCCACTAGTTTTCACTCACACCATTTTTACCAGAAAACCCAACCACCATCGAAAGGGCCAGGTACCATTAGACGGAAAAATATAAAAGCGCAAGGCACATCGCCCTCAATTGTTCGATTGTGCACAGGGGCGTGAAGTGCACAAATTCAGATGTTCGTGGGGAATCCCCAACACCCACGCCAGAGACGTCACAATGCTGTCATTTCGGCCAGACCGGACATCTCGCCAATTACCGCGGATGCCCGGGATACTAAGATATGGTTGCCAGAATGGAAGCTAGCAGGGCAAAAAAGAACGTCGAAACAGTAAGAAACAACCAAACGGTGACACAGATGTCAAAGAGCTTGTCTCGACCAGCCGTATCGTACGACCAAGCAGCTAGGAATACCCTCCCTCGAATTGCAGCACCTCAAGCTCCGCAAGGCAACAGACTGGCCTTCAGAAATTTGGTCGAAAGTCTTGCTTCCGTCCAGACAAATGAGCAACGGCAGTTTGCTGCAGAAGGCAGAAAATTCAAAGGGGAGAACCCTGTACAACAGGATCCACGACCCTTTCACGCCAGCCAACCTTGAGGTGGTCTCACCGGTTTTCCCGACAATACCGTTTTTCCTGCTATGTGACGAAGCCAAGCAAAGCTTCCTGATATATCCGACAACTGCAAGTTAAAATCAAACTGGCCTCAACTTCGCCACTCCAAAAGCGAGTTAAGGTAACCATCAGATCATTCGCCACACTGACTGGGACAAATTCAAATCAGATTTAGCACCAATGCTGAACTTGAAGAAACTCGCTACAGTTCGTAATCTGTCAGACAAAGAAATCGGCGAAGCTATCATTGTGGCTACAGACGTCATCAGTACTGCAACACGCAGGAATACCAGGCTAATCAAAGTCAACGAGTTTGTATATAACCAACTCCTCCATGACATCATGTTGCACATGAAGGTCACACAGATTTGGCACAGGAACCCCAAGCGCAACTTCCATAAATATTGCATTGCCTTCCCGGATTAATTGCCTGAGTACAATTATCCGACAAATGGTGGCGCAATTTCGCAATTAAAAATTAACTCGTAAACTTGCAGATTTTTAGCCGGTGCCAGATATGTTTCAACATATAAATAGGCTAACGGAGAAAAATAAGCCCCGCAATTTCGTTCTTACCCAAAACAGGGAACCAATCGGAGGAGACGTCAGAAAGGCGGAAGTCCTTGCGGAATCATTTGAGTCTCATCTCATTACCCCTTCGCCTCAAAATAATCCGGTCGATGGTTGAGACAACTATTGCCGACTTCGTCTTTAGGCATTCAAACAAACTAGTGAAATTCTCCCCAACGAACTCTTTGGTTAACCCAACAGATTCGTCATATTTTCTTTCTTTATTGCAAGTCACCGGCTTGACCTAAAACCTAAACGGTAAAAGACCTGATGAAATTCCAAATTACGTCATTAAACAACTTCCCCAAGTCTCCATGAAATTTTTATTAGCGGTATTTAATAACTGCATAAATAATGGCTACTTTCTCACTACCTGGAAAGTAGCTAAAATAAGGGCGGCTCTAGTGAGCTTAACAACTTTAGACCCGTCTCATTATTGTCCAATCTAGGCAAACTTTTTGAGAGAGCATGGAGAATCAGGGTAGTCCAATATTGCAATCTCAAAGAGATTATACTCAACCCCCCGTTGCAGGAAGACTTAACATCAATAATATGCCGACCGTAGCATGTGTTCTAGACTTTGATAAGGCCTTTGACTCCGTATGGGTAAACGGACTAACCTATAAGTTAATAGATCATGAGTTCCCAATTCCGATAATGGGAAATGAATTCTCCGATCTCTTGTCGGTAACATCGGGAGTACCGCAAGGTTCCATTTCTGGGCCCATCTTTTATTATATCTTCATGGCTGAGGTCCCCATTCAAAAGTGACGCGTCATCTTCTGTAATTCCGTACCCTGGGGTATTGAGATACCGACGACGCCAAAGTGTCAACAGGAGACATTCTACAGAGTGTCAGCAACCAGGATCTAGCTGCCATAGAGTTGGGAAGCGAAGGTCTGGCCTCATGCATTCCACTTTTCTGGAAAGTGTACTGAACCTTCTGGTTTTACCAGATAGAGGGAGTGTTCGCCAATTCCAAGATTAAGAAAGGCGTTATGCGATTCCAACTGATTATCGCCAACTTGGACTTCGAGGTACTACAAAAGGTCTCCGACGTAGAAAAAAATCTTAACCACAGCACTCAAGAATAGACTGACGAAATCTACACGAACTCTGAAGGCAAGTGGATCAGACGACTTCTAGAAGACCGACAAATTAGAGATGAGAAACCTTTTCAATTTCTTCGCCAGCTGGAACTGCTCGCCGGATCACTTATGACCAACGATCTCCTACGTAGAAAAGACAAACTTGGGCAAAATGGTTGCCTTAGCGGATAAAATAGGAGAAGTCGACTCTTCAAGTTTCAACGTTTTGCGCAGAACAACCCACGCCGGTCGTGTCAGCATGGGAAACGGAAATAGCAAAACCCCGCCAGGAAATCGCCCAACTACAGCTGCAAGGACGATCGAGAAGGCCGTTTCGAAGCAACGCGAGGACGCGCAGTAGCTCAAAACTCAAATTGTATGATGGGTATTGTTACTACCATCATAAATGTGGTAGCACAGCCACACTGCCTCTAAGTTAAACTCCAACCATAAAACGCTGCTGGCACACTATTCCGCCCTTTCATCAACGATAAGCGGACAAACGAGACATATCTCATCGACACGGGGGCAGCTGTCTCAGCCTTGTCCCTACCTAAAAGTTCCAAGGCGGCACCGGAGTTTTACACTCTCTACTCAACCAACGAGACCACTATCAAGATTTTCAGCGGAACCACTTCAACCTAAGGTGACCTCTTCAGTGGGAATTCGCCATGACACAAATAGAGTGTCCCATCATAGGAGCCGAGTTTTTGCTACCCACGGTCTTCTAGTAGACCTCCAGCGTCAGCAACTGATCGATAGCAAAACGGGCCTCATTACGAAAGGAAGGGTGATGCAAAGCAATTTACTCACGGTCTCGATGGTCCTAGAAGGCAACCGTTTCTAGCATTTCCTCACCCAGTTCCCTGAACTGACAAGACCTGCACGGCCTAAGGAACGACCAAAGCACGCTGTGGACCACATCATAGAAACTACAGCCAATGGAGAACTTCGTAATGAAATGGCTTCATGCATGAATGCAACCTGGATGAAATGGCGTTCCACAACTGGTGTTTTTTGTGACCGACGTGTCAATGAACGTTTCAAGTCTAAAATTTAGTGCAATGTCGTCCGTCCTGTCACTCTCTAAGGTTCTGAGTGTTGGCCGCCTATAAAAGACAATGAACGGCGCTTGCGTTAATGAAGACGAAGATGTTACATTGGACTAGTAGCATGACACGTTTTGATCACATTCAAAATGAGAAGATCCGCGATCGATATGGGGTTGCACCAATCGTGAAAAAACTGCGAGAGACTCATTTTCAATGGAATGGTCACGTAACTCGCGCCAAGATTGATCTGAACATCGAAGTCGGTGGTAAACGACCAAAAAGGCATGCCGAATTAACGATGGCTTGATACGCTGGATGGAAATTTAAAAGCCTCGCGACTGCATCCAGATCAGGCATTTAATAAAATAAAATGGCGAAATCGATCACGATGAGTCGACCCCGCTTGTGAACGGGACAAAGGCTGAAGAAAAAAGAAGAAGTGCAGACTGTACTAAAGCTACGCAATCTTGCTCAAAATTTCCTGTTCTATCTTCCACACGAGTTCGGTGTTAAGTACTAAATGAATCAGGAATATTGCGTTCATCCGGCCCAGTTTCAGCAGCAATTGGTGGTAACTCCACACCAACTCACTTGATATCTTGCGTCTGTTTAGTACTAGTAACGCTGTCGCAAATATTTTTCTGCTGCCAATAAAATAGAATATATCTCGGCCTAAAATTTGGTGGTCGTTTTCCGAGCGGTCGGGCAAGTTCTTTAATCGGAATTTCCGAGAACACTTCTCTACCCGATCCGTCTTCCAAAACCGAACCATCGTTGAAAATTATGAAGTCTATCATCCTAAAAGACTGGTGACCGTTGACCCACCATACTTTCCTCTTGATACTTACGACAGAGTAGTTCCTTTCAAAGTCAAATCTGGAAACCATGGATCGGCAGGCATCCTAATATGCGCCGGAAAATTTGGGCCCATAACCGTAGGATTGGCCGCCTTTCCACGGCCACGGCATCAAGTCTACATGCGTTGTAAGCTGCTTTCCGCTTCACTTCCAAATGAAAGGGGGTAAATTTTAGGATAGCTTCGAGTACCGCAAGACTTAGGCAACCGAGTCTTTCAATCTACGCTAGCAGCTTTCTGCTGTTAGCAAAATTCAGACTCGGCTACCAAACGATGCATGGATCCATCAAAATATGGATATATACATCCAATGTATCCTTTGTGGTGGAAATCCGCAAGTCTCGCCTATTGCAGTCCTACTGCCCGCTAGAGCAATCTGTAGGATTTCTAATATTGTTTCTGGATATGGTGTCTTCACGCTAGTTTGGAGTTGATGGTTATTCCTCAATTCTTTACTGTTTGTACCAGCTAAATATCCTGATAGGTGGTTAGCGTATAACTGCGTCACCTGACGTTCCTAGTAAGGACAACTAGTCCAGTCTGCCAAGCGTTCACCGTGAGTTGTTTACGGAGGTAGATTGCATGTAGAGTTGCATTCAAGCGGTCATGTACTGTGTCCGCAAATTTACCCATAATCAAAACGGCTAGATCGTCCGCAAATGTTTCTGCAACGACTTTTGCGTCCCGCAAGAGCCATAGCAAGGTGTCCATTACCAGGAACTATAACTTTCCTGTGGGCAGTTCCTAAGATATCCTACCGCAATATACTTCTGTCCGACCAATATGTTGATCTATCGCGACTCCAGGAAGGATCCAGCTGTTAACAGTGGATTGATTCCATGCTGACATGAGGCATAATACGCCTGAAGACAATAAGTATTTGGAGTTTGCTCTGTTTGTTGTCCGTTAAATTGAATAAATAAATAAATAATTGAAGGCACCTCCGATATCCATGAATGCGCCCATGACGCCATGAACTCATGGAATGGTATCTTTGTGGATTTGCCTTGGTTGTAAGTATTTTTCTAACAATGAAGTGGTCACATAGGAAGGTAAGCATTCCGTTGGAACCTATCTACTATTTCTTCCAGCCCTTTTAGAAGAAAAAAAAAGGCTGATCGGTTTCACTTCCATTAAGGTTGGTTTCCCTGGTTTGGGAGTAAATAAAAGCTTCAATTACCCCACTTGATTGAAGCACAAGCGTGCGCCAGAGTGCGAAGTCACAGGACATCTATTTCCTCTTTGGTGCTTGATGTGCTGATCTGGGTTGTCTTATCAATTTCTACAATGGGTTTAATGCGCCTTGCAGGGATTCTAACTTGGACGCTTAGTTCTATCTTTTACATCACCCAATCTTCCTCGAAATAGAGTGGCTGGAGGTTGATCCATGCTCATTACAAAATCAATGCGCCTGTGATCTCAGAGCGCGATATCGTTAGATACTCTCCGGCAAGAGGGGCTACGTCAGGAGACGCGAACGTCATGTTGATAACCTCTCGTCTGGCCTCTTTGAAGAAAGTGGGCTCATTACGCAAGTCGAGGATCTGCAGTTCTATTTCGGCGCTCAAGGTGGCGGCGAAAAAGATGGGGCACTAACCCTGCTGGCTAAACCAAAACCCAGTGGCTGTGGGAAACCTCCTCGTGGTGGCGCTGGGAAATGCTGTATTCACTTTGGTTGTAGGCGAATGCTCCATGGCCTAATTAGGGCGATCAGACCCGAGTCTGCACGGCGACTCATTTGAAGTGGCTTCGGTCACGAAACCTTGCCAAGGGATACTAGTGTCATGGGAACTGGAATAGTCAATGGTGCGTTTCAACACGGGTGCCATACTCCCAAGTTCGGTAAAGATTTAGGTAGCTCTTGCGTCCACCAGTATGAGTAAACTGAGCTGCGCGCTCAGTATAGACTAGTACCGTTGTTCTTGTCTCAGCGAGGCTCTGATTGTGGTTACAAGATAAATCCGTGTCTTAAGAAGACCGCGGGATTAAGTCCACTGGACAGGTGTTCATGTAAAACCCATAGAGACGCAACTGCAGTTCGGTTTCTAATAAAAATTCTAATAGTCTCGATCCTCTTACGTTGATTCATTTATTTACTTATAAACGGTATAAATTCCAATTATCCATTGTCCTCAGGAGGAGGAGAAAGCAATAATCTTAAACTATGCTTCAAACTACCTAAAGAAGAAAAGTTTAAAAGACCAAGCTGTTGTGCGTTGTAACTTCGGCAAAGTCTAGGAATTGAGGAATGGAAGTAAACTTCGAACTTCATGAGTTGCAAGTTGAAAATGTCTGCGTTACGTGTATTATAAGACGCAGGACGGCAGGTGATGTTATTAGAGGCGAAACAGTCCATCAGACCCGAGGAAAGTTTAAAAAATGTGCATAAATCCAGATAGCATTTACGTGGTTGAGTGGTTGAGGGAAGGAGAGGTTCAGAAAGCGGAGGCGAGAGGGGTAGTCCACAAGAAGGAAGTTTTTCTGAAAGAAGAGGGAACGGGTGAATTTACATTACACATTTTCGAGGCCAAGACAATCACAGTTACGGAAAGGTGACCAGATCACGGAGCAGTACTCGAGGGTATTCCTCACGAGGGAATTGAAAAGAACTAAGGAGGGTTGGATGGAGTTAAAATCAGAGGAGGAGCGAAGTATAAAGCCTGACAATTTTGACGCTCGAGTGGTGACTCTGAGGCAATGGGTGTCGAAGTGGAGCTTATCGTCAAAGGTGACTCCGAGGTCTTGAGTAGAATTTAGGTATGGTAAGGAATGTCTGCAAAAAGAGTAGGAAAAGGAAGTGGGTGAGGATTTAAGCGCGTAGCACATAGAGTGACACTTTCTGATGTTCAGCGCCAACCCATTAGCAGAGCACAACAGCTTAAGGTCGTCTGAAGTGTTCTGTACAATCTGCGGAAATCCGAAGCTAAGATACTTGAATTTACTTAACTATGAAATTTTGAAAGGCGGCAGACCTGAAACAGTGCTACCCTACGGTAGGTTATCGTCGAGGGAGTAAAGTTAGGTTCCACGCAAACTCATGTTTCGGTGGTGCTACAACGGGAACGACATGAGGTCGGGATGATGGCAGATGTGGCCTGCGGTTCAGTGGTGGCAAGCATCGATGAAATGCTGGAGAGAGCCCGGAGGTGCCGATGCAACGACGGTAGGACAATCGTTACAACTGCGTAGTGCATCCGATGCCGATTAGGGGACACATGCCTACCGTCGGGCTGGGGCGATCTTTTATTGTTGAGCTGGAGTGCATGGCAGACAAAAGCGGGGATCAGACGACTGAGGTGACTTAAGATTGGCACTAGTATAGTTAGCCGAAGTCGCGGCAAGCTATATGCAGAGCCAGGCAGAGGGGTTTCAGAAATCGAGACTACGCTGGTGCCTGGTGAAACAGCAGATTGGATGGTAACGTTGAAATTGCATGTTGATGCAGCAGTTAATATACTGCGTAAAACTGCTCCTGCAACCCTAAAACTATTTGTTAGCTTCAGATATTCAATCTAAAGGTGTATTGTCTCCCCTTTTGGTGCCAACAAAACTATCATTAAATGGTACTTGAAAAGTAGGGACGTTCGGTAAGAATTTGGCATGAAAGTTGATGGCACCTAGAAAACGATGAAGCTACTTGTAAGTCATTGCAGTTTTGGATTGTGTCGACGAGGGGAAATAGATGGCGCAACTCCTAGGTTAGATACCATCTAGCTGAGGGATTCGAGAGAATATGCACGTGGTTATATTAACGGCAATGCCATACTTGCTTAGTAACATGAGTTTAAGATACTGGAGTGAAGTTTTATTCACTTACTAAGGAATCGGGCCACTGGTCCTTGAAATTTCTGTTTATGATAAAGAAAAAAATATTCCGGCATTGAAATAAAATTTAGTCTTTTTTTGGTTTTCTTAGTAAGATTATACTTACATCGAGGTCGCCAATTTTGTAGCAGCTAAATTTGCGTATTCACAGTGAACTTTATTCGTTTCAATCTCTTAGGTTAAGATTTTTTACAACGCCAGCAGAATACATTCTTCTTTTTCTTCAGCCTTTGTCCCGTTCACAAGCGGGGTCGGCTCGTCGTGATCGGCTTCGCCATTTGGCTCTATCGAATGCCTGATCTGGGTGCAATCCCGAGGCTTTCAAATCCCCATTCAGCGTATCAAGCCACCGTTGCTTAGGTCTGCCTTTTGGTCGTTTACCATCGACTTCGATGTTCAGACCAATCTTTGCAAATGAATTCTCGTTTGCACGAATTGCGTGACCATACCATCGAAGACGCCTCTCTCGCAACTTTTCCACGATCGGTGCAACCCCATAACGATCGCGGATATCCTCATTTCGGATGTGATCAAAACGTGTCACCCCACTAATCCAACGCAACATCTTCGTCTCCATTACCGCAAGACGCCGTTCATTGTCTTTTATGGTCGGCCAACACTCAGAACCATAGAGAGCGACTGGACGGACGACATTGCGGTAAATTTTAGATTTGAGACGTTCGTTGATACGTCGATCACAAAGGACACCAGTTGTGGAACGCCACTTCATCCAGGTTGCGTTAATACGTGAAACAATTTCATAACGCAGTTCTCCATTGGCTGATAGCGTTGACCCGAGGTATTTAAATCGCTCAGTTCTGGGCAGATCACTGCCGCTGACAGTGATTGTGCCTGTTTCATGGGGATCGGTCGTCGAAAATTCAGTTTTGTTTAAATTCAATCTGAGACCGTGTTGCATGAGGCGATCATTCCATTTTTGAACAAGTTGCTCGAGATCATTTTTGCTATCAGATGCTAGGAAAACATCATCTGCATAAAGCAATGTGTAGGGCGCTGGACGTTGGATATCCCGTGTGACAGTGTCCATAACAAGGACAAAGAGGAGTGGTGAGAGGGCACTTCCTTGATGAACTCCAACAGATACACGAAGCGGTTTTGATACACCCGCCATATTTCGAACTTTACTTTTCGGATCGTGGTAGAGCAATTGAACACAGCGCACGAGTTCTTCTGGCACGAAGTGTTGTCGTAAAGCATACCAGATGAGTTCGTGTGGTACACGGTCAAAGACTTTCTCTAGATCCAGAAAGGCAATGTAAAGAGGGCAATGCCTCTCACGGTGTTTCTCCATGAGTAACCGCGCAGCGTGTATTGCGTCAGTAGTTCCGCAGTTCTTGGCAAATCCGGCTTGATTCACGGGTATTTCAACGATTTCGCGAATACGGTTGTCAAGAATGCGTTCAAAAATCCTCATGGTATGGGAAAGTAACCGGATCGGACGGTAATTTGAACATTCTGCTGGGCAACCTTTCTTTTTCCATATTGGAACAGTGGTACTTTCTTGCCAGTCAGATGGTGTTCTTCCTTCCTGAATAACGCGGTTAAAGAATTCACTGAGCCACAGTGTTGGGTCCCAGCTCTTCGCTTTCCAGAGCTCAGATACGATGTCGTCGGGTCCTGTTGCTTTCCCCGATTTCATTTGTTTTATTGCCTCCTCGACTTCAGTTGCGCTGACTGGAGGATGAGCAAATTCTTCAGTTGAAATCTGCTCGAAGCAGATGCTGCGCCATCTATCCGTTGCGGCTCGACGGTTGGTAAGCAAAGTACCGTTCTTGTCATTAACACAACAGAAGTGTTCGATATCCTGTGTGCGTTCATCACGGCTTTTAGCAAGTCGATACAGATCTCTCTCGCCATCCCGAGTGTCCAGTTTATCGTAAAGATTTTTGAAATGGTTCGCTCGGGTGACAGCGACCGCTTTCTTTGCATCCCGGTTGGCATTCTTATAAATTTGCCAATTAGCAGGCGTTTTATCGTTGAGAAATTTGTGGTAGAGGCGTTTCTTTTCACGGACCTTCATTTCAACATCATCATTCCAAAGCCAAGTATCTCGGTTGATGTACCGCTTACCCGGCTTGGTGACCCCGAGGGTTGCAGAGGCCGCTTTGTGGATCGTGTCTTTCATTTGGTTCCATGATTCTTCCACATTCGTAATGGTTGGCAATCGTATGAGTGAGACCGTTTCTTCTTTCTCCTCACCAAATCGCCACCATTTAATGCGCGGCGGGCCAGTGCGTTCCTCACGCCGTTTTATCGGTGGCTTAATTCGCAGGACAGCAATCAGCGGCCGATGTTGAGGTGCGATGGTCTCATAGGGAACGACTTTGCATTCAGTGACAGTGGTAAAATGTTAGCGTCTTATGAGAATATAGTCGATTTGCGTTTTATTGTTCCCACTATAAAGTGTGGGAAGATGAGACAATCGTTTGATGAACCATGTTTTCATAAGTACAAGGTCATGGGTGTCCGCAAATCGATTATACGCTCGCCACCCTCATTGCGCGCTCCGAACCCCTTTCCCCCATGGTACCTGTTACTGTCTGCCTTTTCACCCACATGACCATTAAGGTCGCCGGCAATGATTATGTAATCGTCAGCAGGCACGTGACAAGTCTTTTCATCGAGAAGTTGCCAGAAGGCATCTTTCTCGGCATCAGGTCGACCTGTCTGTGGTGCATACGCGGTGAAGAAGTGAATAGTGCGATCAGCTGATATAATGGTGAGCTTCATCAGCCGATCATCAACTCGTTCGACTTTTTTAATGGCATCACGGAAACCCTCTGAGATGGCAATGCCAACACCATATTGAGTGTGTGGGTTACCAAAATAAAGAAGTTTGTAGCCATTTTTACCGCGTTCGCGTTCAATGTCGCAGCTTTTGGCACCAGACCATCGGGTTTCTTGCAGAGCGCAGATGTCAATGCACCTTTTCCGAAGGGCTCTTGCGAGTTCCTCGGTCTTTCCAGTTAGGGTACCAACATTTAGCGTGCAGACACGTATTTGTTTTGTTCGTTGTGTGCGGACTAACTTGCTTACGTCCTGACGCCGTCCATGCGTCAAGAATCCTTGCCCATTTCTCGACAGAACCGGGGCCCGTCCTGCCGCGTCGACTGAGGTGGACGCCCTAGCATTTCTCCGAGGCCTGTGACTTAATCCGATCATCATGTTTGTAACGACATTGTATGCATTTTCTTGGTCGACCTGTCGCGGGGCCTGTCACCAAGGGAGATCAGGTAGGATTTAGCATAGTAGAATAACTCCAACTATACTCTATTTATCTCTTTCCCTGATCTCAGCATTTTATTTTTGTTTTACTGAGGATAGTACAGAGTACGTTGCCTCAAACCCTCCTCCTTTACCTGGGCTTGGGAACAGCATACTATGTTAATAGCATGGCGGAGTTCAGCAGAATACATTAAAGGCCTCTAACGCGCCAACACTTCCTTAAGCGATGAATTTTCAAACTAGCGGCTAATAAGTTGGTGGGACTAACTCATGCAGACCTGACGAGAGGGTGTTAACTCCTGGTAGTTTCACGTGAGTACTTGTCGGGAAAATTTAATTCCACGATCTTTTTAAGACACGGGTTGATTTTGTGATCACAATCAGGGTCCCGTTGCAACAAGGACAACGGTACCAATCTATACTGAATGTATGGATCAGCATTCATACTTGTGGATGCAAGGCCTACCTAAATTTCTACCGAACTACAGAGTACGGCAGTCGAGTTGAAATGTAGCTCAAAATTTGAGGCCCGAAAGTCTCTTGTCCGCTTGGAAGTAAGCAGCAACCCCCATGAAATTCCCACTCCCCGCTAATAACCGGGCTAAAAGTGCATGGACCAGAAATTGCCCTGAGACTTGTAAATTCAGAGGGCTACCCCGGTTCCCATTGTTTCGGTACCCCTGGTAAGGTTTTGTGGCCGAAACCACTTTAGGTGTGCCTCGGGTCTGACCACCTTGGAGCAAGTCCTAATGAGTTCGGTTTCAGTTTGGCTTTGGTACGGTCCCCGCCACCTCAGAGCACCTAACGAAGGAGATTGAAGGGACCGAAGTTTAACCAAATTTCAAACAAAAAGGGAATAACAGGGAGCCTATTTTCATTCCTGGGCCCAATTTATTCGCATAATTTTCACCCGGATTTTCTCTCTAAGGCGTTAAACTGCTGTCCTCATCCTCAAAAAAATGCTTATCCTTTAGTAACTTTTTAGGAAACCTGCGTACACCGAAAGGTGGCTAACTGAGAAAGAGGGAATTCCACTTCACATTCTTCAATAACCCTATCTTGTTTTGATACAATTCCACCTCAGAAAAACTACAACTGGCTAATCGTAACCATTGCCGGAAAACTAACCACATTGGCGGGAATAATCGCCCCCGATTAGATAAGGAAATGTACCAAAGTAGAGCAACCTCGAAATGAAAGCTTCATGATGGTAGCCGAACAAATTGAACAAGTACCAGGAAACTACCGCAAAAAAGTTAAGATACTTGGCTACGGGTACTCGTTATGTAGTTCCCCCTTTAGTTCTGGTCACGCTACGTTAATTCAGATACGCGAATTTTTATGTTCTGCATAAATGTGATTGTTCAAGAGAAGGTTGCACTTTATGAGCACTCGTTTTTGTGAATGTGATGCTTTACCAAGAATGACTGGTAAATCTAGATCTTTCCAGTGCAAAATTATAAATTTTAACATCATAAAGCGTGAAGTAGTTTATATTTTTGTCTAGATACTTTGGAAAAGACAGATACGAACTTAAACTAGAAATGAATGTATCTAAAAGTATATCTAGGCCCATAAAGATATCTCTTGTGTTAATAGTATCTATGTATATTGTATCTAACGTTAAAACCCTGCATAAAAGCAATCTTTGTCGAGAATATCTTTCCTAATGGGAGACTGATAGATAATCTCCAACAAAGAATAGTTACGCACTAGAATGCCCGTTGTTAGCTTAATCCAAGTGTAATGCACGGTTACATGTAAATAGGTAAAGTTACGGTGAAATGCGGGAAACCTCATCATCAAAGACACTCGAGTTGTTAAAAGATAAAAATGTTTACTGAATTCAAAGACACGCTCTATGTAGTGAAATTGAATATGCAAATACTTCTGCATAAAAGAAATTGCCATACAAAGAACTCTCCAAGTTTCGCCAACGTTTCGGACCCAAATTGTTGAGTAATTAATCATTTTAATTAGATAAATATTCAAATCTATAAAACATTTTCATGGTTTGCAAATGTAATATGGAAAAATTTAGTTTATCTGGGTTAGATTCAAGTTGAATGGAATGTTGAAGTGAATTCGGGCAACTGCGAACATGCATCTAGAAAATTTTATAAAATTGCTATCTTTTCATTCATTTGTCACACTCGAATAGATAAATATCGAAAAAATATAATATTGAAATCAGTAATGAGTAGGAAATTTCAAAAGCGAAAGAAAGCGCTTTCAGCAAAAAATATTTACAAAGCGTGCAAGTCGGTAAATCGGAATTTGGACGCATGAATGAACTTTGTTTAGGACTGTTCTATTCGTACGTAGGTAAAAAATAAATCTTGTACCGCTTATCCATCTATAATTTTTAGTAATTATAAAGTTTTTACCAGATTTTGTGATGTCGTGCGAATTATTTTCATTCGGCCCCCATCTAACTGATAACTACTCCCGAAAACGCTTAACCTTAGTTATCGAACGACCACCATTTCACACGTTGACCTAATTGGGAGACGAGAAAGCTGTTGGCTAGCAAATTAACTCTGTTAGTGGATGTGATGTTACCTTCTGCAGCTGGGTGCCATCAGCACCAAAAAGCTAATACCTGATACCCGTAGGCGGGGTGAAGATTCCGCTTCCCCGTCGCAGCATGGACACGTCTCATCTTTAGATGCTCCTATTCTGAACATACACACCCAGCTACTGACCTGCAAGCAAAAATGACTGCGCCTTAACCTCTGCAATGAAAGATGAAGGCACCAACATCAACCGCAAACAGGGCAAAGGAGGTAAGTCGAAAAATCCATGCTCTTGCCATTATTAAACCTTTAGATGGATTTAGGCAAATGAAGAACAACATTTCCAGGGCCATAAATACCCAGTTGGGTGGACCTCTGACTTGTGACCTTTGATGTCACCTTCCATTAAGACCACATCTAAAACCAAAAGACAATGCCGCATCGGCCCTTGACCTACTGCTTCGTCGTTCATGACCAGATTAATGGTGCAGGTGAAAGCTCCAAAACACCAGATCAGCCACCAAAACGCATAAATTACGAGGGGAAACTAACATAACTGCCATCCCACTCCTATCCAAACCATTCGAGCGTCTAGAAGTTCCACTAGCAATCCGGCTTCCGCACATCCGTCCATTTGTAGACGCCGTGCGAAGCCGCGCCAGACCATCTACCCGCTTCCACACAACAAACCCCATTTAAGTATCCAATCCCTATCTCCTGGAATTCGCCAAAAAACTGCAGGAATTCCTACAGATATTCAACGCGAAGGGTGGTATCCTAGCTTCCATCAATGGATGAATCAACAATCTCTCGCGGAACATCAGCCCAACATGATGCCCTTGTATCAAACCAGATTGTTCTATAAGTACAAACCCACTTTTCCTAACTTCAACCTTTCGTGTACCGATCCGCTTGTCTATGACTGTAGATTGGAAACGCCCCGGTCCTTCAATCGTCAATGGCCAGGGTTGCCGCTCTTTGGATTGCATGTACTTGAGCCTCAAAAATCGCTCTATATTGTCCCAATGAAAAAAAAAATCTTATTTTTAGCATATCTGAGAGATAGACGTGTTCCGGAAGGCAAAAAACATCCAGTTTCCTCCTTTTTCCAAACATTGTCTGAGGCACCAACTGTTAATCAAATAACGGCGCGTTGTATATTCCTTCACAGCGTCCAGAAGTTTCGATCAAGAGCCATCGGCATAAGCTTGTGCTTGTTTTCGCAATTCTCGTACGCGATGTGATCGGGAGACGAAAGTGGCAGTAGATAGGTCACCCATTAAGGAGGGGTGACAATTGCATTGCAAGCTACGCCATATAATGAAATCCAGTGCAGTGGGTCTCTCCAAAGGCATTTGGAACAGAACAGTAGAGGAGGAGTACGGACGACGAATATGCAATGAACGGATGGGATTTGGGCGGGGAAACGCATAGAGTAAGACAATCATAAGCAGAGTCATTGGAATTATAACCCCACCGTCAGTAGCCTTACGCGGTGGAATGCAAAATAGAGTACCCTTTGGAAAGCTCCGAGTTTAATATAAACTGAAATATTATCGTCCAATCAGATGCGCTCCTACGTCTTGATGAACCCACCATCAGTCCCAAAAGGAGAATTGTCGATTAAGTTAAATTCGTGGGGATAGGTGACTTTAAAAAAAGCTATCACTCGACTCTATTTCAGGGAAGGTGTAACAATCCCAGTTGACCCCGAGTCGAGGGTAGTTGCTGCGCTTTTGCCCTCGGGATCTGGCATGCTTATCAGCCAGGGGTTCTAGGGGACACCAATAGTTAGTTACTCCCGCAAATTGCAGTCTGCGTGTTATTCCACAGGGATTTACCCTCTTACTCTTACAGAAACAAATTTTCGGAATCAGTTTCCAAGCATTTCATTGATAAAACAAAGACTTCGTGGTGTCATCTAGAAAATTCTGTAAAAGATTTATGGAATAGCAGTCGGTATAAGCACCACTAGGTTTTCCAGCAGAGAAAACTCTTCTCAGGTTGTCATTTAGGATTGTCCCCAAATTGGAGTCGGACACTGCGACTAACTAACTCGTTCTGTGGTAGCAGGGGCGGGTTGACGATATATCCGGTCCAGGTATAGATACCTCGGGGACTTACGGGAGGTCGAAAGATGTGTCAGCAGCTGGAGAGGCGCATGCTGCATCTACTCCGGGAGAATACGACGAGCCCGGAAATCAAATAGCAGGTCGTGCGGGACCTTCATGAACTGAAAGAGCTGAAGGAGCAGCCAACCTGCCGGAGCGTCAAAAGCCAACTGTTGCCGAACGTGCAGACGAGCCATACATGACGCCTCTGGATCTCGAGACCCTACAAGAGATAGATATAACCATCAGAGCCCTTCTGAATTAAAGGATAAAGAACAAGCTAGAGAAGCTAGCAAGAAACCATAAAACGAGGAGGTCCCAATGTGCATGGTGGCAGTACATCAACTTAACAGGGGAAAAGAGACTGAAACCGGAGATTCGATACACCGTAGATCGTCGCGCAAAGTTCGCAAAATCTGAGATGTAGAGCCAGTTGAAGTGTCCCTGATATAGGAAAGCATTACAGATGGTACTTTTGGAAAAGGCCTTTAAGGGAAGCTGTGCAAAATCAACTCAACTCAACAAACTCCTGAGAAGACGTTGAGGTTACAATGTCAAGCACAGTGGCAGAGTAGTAGCGATGGCTTAGCAGCTCATGGAATTTGGACACTGCATCAATGCTGCGAATCATATACTCCAGAGTATTTACTGGTTGTGCCAAATTACTGGATTTGGCCATCTTGTTTTGGCTGACGTAGCAATAGAAGTAGTTGACGCTGTCGGCAGTGGGATGTTAGGCGACTACGATACCATTGAAAAAGCTCCAACGATGCGCAAAACGGCTGCCAAAGTCGTAGACTGTTTATTTAGCATCTGTATCGAATCCGACTGCGTGCATTGAATATCATCGACCCGATGTTATAACCTTCCCACCCTTAATGTTTCCGTACTTTTACTCTTCTGCACCCAGAAGGCTTAACTATTGCAGCCTGGTACTTTTGGCGTCATCTTTTATCTTATTTAAAAATAAGGTTTTGGCTACATTGTAAATTTTGTTTGCACTTGTGCTGAAATGTGTCACTGAAGTTTCCCCCGTTTCATCAGCATCACCAGCGGCGCAACAACCGGTATCCGGTCTAGGCCTGCCTTAATAAGCAATTGCTGACATCCCGGTTTTGCGCCGAGGTCCACCAATTCGATATCCCTAAAAGCTGTCTCGCGTCCTGACCTACGCCATCGCTCCATCTTAGGTAGGGTCTGCCTCGTCTTCTTTTTCTACCATAGATATTGCCCTTATAGACTTTCCGGGTGGGATCATCCTCATCCATACGGATTAAGTGACCCGCCCACCGTAACCTATTGAGCCGGATTTTATCCACAACGTGATGGTCATGGTATCGCTCATAGATTTCGTCGTTATGTAATCTAGGGAATCGTCCATCCTGATGTAGGGGCCCGAAAATTCTTCGGAGGATTCTTCTCTCGAACGCGGCCAAGAGTTCGCAATTTTTCTTACTAAGAACCCAAGTCTCCGAGGAATACAGAGTCTGGCAAGATCATGGTCTTGTACAGTAAGAGCTTTGACCCTATAGTAAGACGTTTTGACCGGAACAATTTTTGTAAGCTGGAATAGGCTCTGTTGGCTGCCAAAACCGTGCGCGGATTTCATCGTCATAGCTGTTATCGGTTGTGATTTTCGACCCTAGATAGGAGAAATTATTAACGGTCAACGATTGTAGTCTCCTAGTTTTACTCTTCCCGGTTAGGATAGTACCCCTTGCATTTACCTCAGCATCACAAATCACTTTCTCCAGGGCCAGGTTAAAGAGGGCGCATGATAGGGCATCTCTTTGTCGTAGATGTCGAGTGGTCTCGGGAGTGATCCTGCTGCTTTTATCTGGCCTCGCACATTGGTCAGGGTCAGCCTAGTCAGTCTTATCAATTTCATCGGGATACCGAATTCTCTCATGGCCGTGTACAGTTTTACCCTGGCTATAATTTCATAGGCGGCTTTAAAGTCGATGAAAAGATGGTGCAACTAATGTCCATATTCCAACAGTTTTTCCATCGCTTGCCGCACAGAGAAAATCTGATCTGTTGCTGATTTGCCTGGAGTGAAGCCTCTTTGGTATGGGCCAATGATGTTCTGGGCGGATGGGGCTATCCGGCCTAGCAAGACAGTGGAGAATATCTTATAGATGCTACTCAGCAACGTGATACCTCTATAATTTCTGCACTGTGTGATATCTCCCTGTCCAGAGAGAGATTCGCTGTGTTTCCATAGAGCTCCGACGAATCCCATCCCACCTTCCACAAGAAAGAGAAGGGCAACGGGGATCACTCTCGCGATCACTATCATTGCCGTTTTAGAGAAGTCTACTTCTTTGATCATCACTACGGCCAGACAGTGCGGTACGCAATCGCCACCCGCAAAGCTCCCCGTCTCTGCACTTGCGCGAGATGCTTACCATATACCTTCTTGCCAAGAGCGTCAGTCCATACCTCTGCACCGTAGAGCAGGACAGACTGCGTTGAACTCATTAGCAGTCGTCGCCTGCTACACGTAGGACCCCCAATACTTGCTGTTAGCCTACTTAATGCCGAAACTGAACAAGTCTGCTGCTTTGATATGCTCAAAAAAGCTCATCTTTGAGTCAAGAGTCTGCCCGAGGTACTTTACCGTTGATTTTGACTCA
Source organism: Hermetia illucens (assembly GCF_905115235.1). NCBI lineage: Eukaryota > Metazoa > Arthropoda > Insecta > Diptera > Stratiomyidae > Hermetia > Hermetia illucens. The sequence goes on from NC_051849.1 coordinate 214,508,605, forward strand.
ATTACCGACTCGCCGAACGATATGGGACTCATAGTCGAAATTCTCTTTTTATTCAGGATGACTACTTCGGTTTTTTCCACTGCAAGATTGAAACCATGAGTAGTCATCCATCCGCTTACCCATCGCATCAATATGCCGAGTCTGCTTTATGCCTGTTCGACAGCGCGTCCAGCAACAAGCGCCGCGACATCATCTGCATAACCTGCCAAGCGCGACTCATCTGGCATGTTGAGTTTAAGTAGACTATGATAGGAAGCGTTCCAGAGGTCCGACCCCAGGATGGATCCCTGCGCTATCCCCGACGTGACCTCGATGATCCTGTGACCCTATAGCGTTTCATAGAGCAGGGAGCGGTTTTTCAGATAATCCCTCAATATCAGTAAGAGATAGTTGGCACGTGGAAAGTATTGTCTAGTGTGCCTAGAATGTCTTTCCATCTACGGAATTAAAGGCGTCAAGCGTCACGAGAAGCACCATCCGAGGAGTTCAGCGACTAAGTGCCTCCGCTTGTCGAAAGGCCTCCACGACTAGCGTGGCAGCATCAACTGGGGATTTCCCTGCTCTAAAATCAAGCCGCCTTGGAGATAAGTCTCCACCAGCGCATATCGCTTCAGCAAGTCTACTTCGGATGAGTTTTTCGAGAACTTTTCCAGCAGTGTCAAGCATAGAAAATGGGGGGTATGAAGACGGCAACTCGGGGTCGCTTTTCCTTTTGCTGATCAACGCAAGCCTCACCTTCCAACGAGCAGGGAAGATGCCCTCTTTCAAGAAAGCGTTGAATGCGCCGAGCAGTGGAATACCAGTTTGTATACCTCTGCTGGAATACCATCGGGTCGTGGCGCCTTCTTGTTTTTCATACAGAAGACTTCTTGTTTCAATTCTTTTATACAGAAAAGTGGACAGTCCTCGGCGCTCTTCGTGCCGACGTCACAGGGTTCTCGCAGGGCGCCGATTTTTCGTTTTACCAGTTTGTAACAGAGTTCCCACGGGTTCCCATTCACCTCGTCGACTAGATTCTGCAATCAGCGAGCTTTGCTCCTGTTTATTTCGCTGCGGAGTCTCCTTTTGACTGATCTGTACTCCCTCATTATGGTACATGCCTCCTCCCGGTTGTTTAAACGTTGATTAGGCGGGGAGCCTGTGACACTCCTTCGGGGGCTGTGCAATTTCCACCGTCCACCAATGCATAGAAGGTTTGCCACGTCACGATGCCCTCCTGGGCTTGGAGGCTCCGCAGGCCGTCGTTATCAGGTTCATAACTGAATTTACGACAGTGTCAGCCGCAGCGCCACCACCCCCGAGAGTACTCTCCAGCAAGGCCCCACCTGTTTCAAGAGTTTCGGCAAACCTCCCGGTGTTCACCTTCGCAACGTTCCATGCATAGAAAAAGCGCGGGAGAGGCGCACACCGAGAGTTTGTGTCCACCACTTCGAAGGAAATGTATTGGTGGTTGTTTGCCTAGAAGTCTTCCAGGACTCGCCACCCGTCCACCAGCGGCACCAGTGACTCCGACGCGAAGATTACTTCTGGAATGCTTCCCTCGCAGCCTGGGCGCCGGAACGTTGGATTAGATCCGGTGTTTGGAACTACCAGTCCTGTTCTCGCTGCCATTTCGAGAATTCGTTTCCCTCTGGAGCCTGAGTAAGGCATGCCCCATCCAAGTGCCCTGGCATTGAAGTCACCCTCGACCAGCGTCCTTCAAAGCATCAAGCCTGCGTAAAAAGTCCGGTATTGTCTCACTCGGCGTAAGATAGACACTGAAAAACATTACCCCTGAACACCGAATCCAGACAAGGCCGTCCCCTCGACCTTGGGTAAGAACTGTAAGGAGGGTGCCGTCCCGAACACATATGGCAGCGGTACCTGATATGTCAGGGTGCCATGAAACTGAGTCCTTATTTCGGTAATACTCACTTATGACTACTAAATCAGCTTTGGTCTCCGCAGCGAACTGCGTTAGCAACTCATAAGCGGTTGCACTCCGGTGCATACTGATTTGTAGGATGCGAATCATGTTGACCACGTCCTAGCTCTTTCCAGTTCTGTTCTGAGCCCGCAGTGTGCGCAACGATCTCATCAGGCGAGCCACGGTCCCTGCATAGGACGCAGCTTTCCTTTTCATTGCAGGTGTTCGCTTTATGGCCTAACTGATCCCATTCGCGGCATGTTGCCCTTCTGTCAGACGTGTGCCAATAATTCAAACATCTGTAACATTTGGTTAGGGCGGCCCGGATGCCCGCCCTAAACACTATCCAATCAATTCTGATTTTACCGCTGTTTAGAAGCTTCCTCGCATATTACTCCGCAACTTCTATCACAGCAAGTTTTTGGCCTCGGGATTTCGCGGAGGTAATACCAATCGGGACATTGATTATCTCCGGACATTCATGTTCGATGGCCTCTTCTATCTCGTTCTTTTCTGTGAGGCAGTCAATGTCTCGGATTTCCAGAGAACACGTGGGTTCCAGGCTGGAAACCAAAGCTCCCAGAAGCCCCGTGACTGCTTCACAAAACGTAACTCCATTTGTCGTCCTCGGGCCTAATTCGACTAGGACTCCAACACCCTTCACTTTTCGAATGGAAGACACTCCTGCTCCGCTATCTTCGCGCTTGATCTTGTAACAGATTTCACTGAGGACTTCCCTTCCGTCGACTTAATAAGTAGAGCTGGCGGTCTAGTCCTCGTCTGTCTCCCCCTTTTTTTTTTTGGTGCTCCATCCTTCGTGTCCGCCTGAATTTTAAGCAGAGGTTTTTCTGATGACGCGGAGTGTTGTTGTCTCTTCTTCTTTTGAGCTCTGAAGAGTACCTGAGTGTAGTCTCCTTCAGATGTCCCTTCCTCCTTTCGTTTTTTCACCAGTTCGATCTGCAATGGGCCGTCTGCGATCCGTTTGGTACTCGTAGTGTTCCCGTCATGAGGCGCGGTTGTTTCTGCTTCCCGCGGATTTTCTCTTACTCTCCATGTCCGCCTATAATATAAAATTTTGTCTCTTCCAGCTCCATCAGCCTGTTTTTCACACCTTTGCGTTTTTCTGGAGGAACGTCGCAGATCGCATGCGCTCAAAGTTGCCGCGCATTTCTTAATAAACCTTTCCTCTTCAGCTTGCGCCAGAGTGGTCGACAACTCTCCCACTCGGCTTATATTCGAAACCCTTTGGTTAGTTTCGGCGGGGTCTACTATAACTCTTTCCGCAACTATAGCACTGCGTGGTACTGTCTGGGTTCCCGTCTCCGTTGCGGGTGCGACGGGATGTTGAACACCAATTTTGACATACGAAGATGTGCAAGGATATAAAGTGAGGTAGGGTTCAGAGAGGAAGAAGAGATCGAGAGTGCAACCCAAGAACTTTTTAGGGGTGTTAAAATTCAGGGCAAAACAAGTGTTCATAAAAGCCCAAACGGAGTAAAGTCGCTGAACTTGACGGTCTCCCCGCAGAGTTATTCGTCGCTGCACCTACAGTTACTAGAGCTCTGCTACTTCCACTAGTATGGATATCTTGGGAATCCAAGACTTCTCCCAGAAAGTGAAAGAGGAGGATGATCCTTTAGATCCCAAAAAAGAGGACCCGTTTTGAGTGTGACAATTGAAGGGGTATCTGCGTAGTCTCTGCCGTCGCAAAGGTAATACCTAAAATAATCCTGGAACGCAATAAAGAACATCTAGAAAGCTTGATCGACAAACAGCAGGCTAGTTTCCATTCCGGATTCTTCTGCATTGACCACATCAACACCCTACGGGTTATTTTGAAACAGTGGGCTGGGTTTAGATCTTCGCTGCATCTGCTCTTCATTGATGTGGAGAAAGCTCTCGATGTCGTGAACAGAGAGTGTATCTGGAGTGCTCTACGCAGAAGGCGCGTTTCGGAGAAACTAATAGCTATTATCAGAGCGACATTTGCAACACGTCACATGCTACAATGAGGTGAAATCTCAGAAGATTTTGAGGTGACATTGACATTGAGTGACGGTTGCATGTTCTCAGCGATACTATTTCTTCTTATTATCTGTAACATTCTTCATGCTATCGTGTTTGAAGGACGTGGAGGAGTTCAATGGACGATGATACTTTCTGCAAATCCCTCGACTATATTGATGACATTTGTTTGCTTCCTCACCAGGCCATGGACCTTCGCAAAATGGTTCTGGATTTGGAAAAAGAGGCAAGTAGAGTTGGACTGAAGATACCAAACAAAACCAAGGTTTTCTGTGTGAGGGGTCATTGCACTCTCTAGCAATTTGAAGAGGAATTGTTAGTACGCTTCGGGTTTGTCTTCAGGGTGGAGACGAAGATAGTTATGATAGAAGTCAGAGTCTGTGTTCCACAGAGAAAAGATTGACGTATTGAATAGGGACCTGGCTTCCATGAAGAATCCCTTTGGAATGGAAGAATGTGGGAGTGATAAAGAGCTAAGGGTTTCGGGTCTTGCTCGACCCCTGGCCACCGCAGCAAAAGGCAGGGTCAGTGAGGGAGGGGCGGTCCAGTTGGCATGAGGGGGAATGCTAGGCTAAGGGACACGAACAGACAAGGGTCTGTCAACGTTGGGGAAGAACGAAATAGATCGAGAGTGCGGGATACTTTTGGGTTTCTTTTTGCGCTGGATTAATTCCAGCCTACCGGGGCTCTCAGACCCAATTGGCCACAGTTTGCACGTTTGAGGGGCGCCGCCGATTCTTTTTCGGCGTTGTCTTCTACATTCGAAGGGGGGCAGTTCCTGGAGGCGCGTGGACTCCTGCACTTCACGCATCTGGGGTGGTATCCGCAGTTTGAAGATACGTGGCCAAATTGTTGGCAATTGAAACATTGGGTGATGTCTCCTTCTCGGGGTTTCGCCCAGCTAATCCGCTGATAAAGTAGGGTATTTTGTTTAATTGCTAAGGTGGCATCTGCCTCAGAGTTGAGAGTCACAGGGAAGAGACTCAGGTTGGTATCATTGGCTCGTGACCAAGGGGTGGAAACAGGCGTAATATGCGTGACCTCCTTAATTTCCGAAGCCACGTTTTCGGGAGTGAATTCATGGGGGTGATTCTTCTGAGAATGGGGGTGGCTTCCTCTCCTCTTTCAAATAACTCTTGTTTTTAGCATATCTAAGAGATAGATGCCCGTCTGTTTGGAAAAGTATTAAGTTTCCCCCTTTTTCCAAACATTGTCTGAAGAACCAACCGTTAATCAAATAAGGGCGCGTTGTATATTCCCTCACAACATCCAGAAGTTTGGATCAAGAGTCATTGGCATAAGCATGCTGGTGTTTTGGCAGTTCTTGCAGTTAACACAGTAGTGAGCGAGTCCACATATTCCACAGAGTTGCCAATAGCACACCGCCTTGGAAAAGTCTTTCGTTGTTTCTGTCGTCAGGTAGCGATCCTCCGCGCATAGCCGTATCTACGTTATCATTGGCATATACCGGCTACAAGGACGCACAGTCAAAAGCACTCCAAAGTGCACGAAAAGATCACATCTCTAGTAACTGTAAGTGCAGCGACCAATAACTCTGCGGGGAGACCGTCAAGTCCAGCGACTTTACTCCGTTTGTGCTTTTATGAACACTTGTTTTGCCCGGAATTTTAACACCACTAAAAAGTTCTTGGGCTGCACTCTCGATCTCTTCCTTCTTCCCGAATCGATCATTAGTTGACTCCAAGCCGATTCTAACTCCCTTTGAGTTATAGGTCTGCTGGCTTCAAGCCGGACACTCTCTTTTAGGAAAGGCGTAGCAACTCCAGTTGGCCCTGAGCCGAGGTAGTTGCTACGTTTGTGTCCTTGGGACCTCGTGGGCTTATCAGCCAGGGGTTCAGGGCACCAGCAGTTAGTTAGTCCCGCAGTCCCGAAGGACGTTTATTTCCGAGAATTGCAGTCGGAATAATACTGCGTAGGGGAGGGCCCAGTGCACTAGCTAAGTTGCGTTGGAAATCGCCCCAGTTTGTCAGATTGAAGGACCTGCATTTATGTGGACGGTGAAGTGAAGGGAGAATTTGCTGCAAATGCAGAGAGAGGCTGAGGGCATGATGGTCGGAGTGGGCTGCCAAAGAGGAGCAGCTAGATACATATGCTGAGAGATTGGGCGAAACTATAAAGCCGTCTACGAAAGAAGACCCACGAGGAAAATATGGCACCTCCGGGTTAATGACGGAGGAATGGGCCTGACTGAAACCAATCGAAGAGCACTTTGCCGTTTTCGTTGTAAACTGAGTTGTCCCAAGATACGTGCCCCTCGTTGAGGTCACCGCCGAGGATGAAGGGATTGAAACTGGTCGCGATTTCCTAGAGTTCGGCCAGAATGGGAGTGAGGTGACGACCTGTGCCACCCGGGAAATAGAGAGAGCCGATTAAGACTTGGAGGACGCCTCCACCCCTAACAGGATATCTGACTACTGCTAACAGGCAGTTTGATGCCAGTGCAGCCAATGCTATTTGCCCTAAGTCCCACTTTGACTAGTATGGCTGTGCCTTTGCCCGCGTCGTTGCCGAAAGTAATGTAAACGGAAGCATATAGTTTGACGTCTGGTTTCGTTTAGGAGAGCGAGATTAGGATGGGAATCCTCGAGGAACTTGTGAAGAGCGAAGTGAGCGAGTGTGAGCATCTTCATTTTGGTTGTCTAGCAATTTGAAGAGGAATTGTAAGTACGCTTCGAGTTTGTTAGTTGTGATAGAAGTCAAAGTTTATGTTCCACAGTTGAATAGGAACTAGACTTCCATGAAAAAGCCCCTGGGAATGGAAGAATGTGGGGGTGAAGAAGAGCTAAGGGTTTAGGGTGCTGCTCGACCCCTGGCCGCTGCAGCGAAATATAGGGTCAGTGAGAGAGGGGCGGTCCAGTGTGCATGAGGGGGAATGCTAGGCTGAGGGACACGAACAGACGAGGGTCTGTCAAGGTTGGGGAAGAACGAAACAGATCGGGAGTGCGGGATGCTTTTGTCTCTCTCCTTGCGCTGGATTAATTCGAGCCTACTGGGGCTCTTAGACCCAATTGGCCACAGTTTGCACATTTGAGGGGCGCCACCCACTCTTTTTCGGCGTTGTCTTCTATATTCAAACGAAGGCAGTTCCTGGAGGCGTGTGGACCCCTGCACTTTACGCATCTGAGGTCGTATCGGCAGTTTGAAGATATGTGGCCAAATTGTTGGCAATTGAAACATTGGGTGATGTCCCCTTTTCGGGGTTTCCCCCAGCTAATCCGCTTATAAAGTAGAGTATTTTGTTTAATGACTATATCCAGAGTCAGGGTCAGAGTTGAGAGTCACACGGAAGAGACTCAGATTGGTGTCATTGGCTCGTGACCAAGGGGTGGAAACAGGCATAATCTGCGTTACCTCCTTAATTTCCGAAGCCACGTCTTCGGGAGTGAATTCTTGGGGAGAAATTTCTCTGAGGATAAGGATTGGCTTCCTCTCCTCTTTCAGTGTGAAGGAAGGGCCTTCCAGTTTGGTGATCTTGATTAGGTGGAGTAGTTTCTTATAGATATTGGGACAGGTGAGCCGAACTTTGAACCTTTCGGCCGGTAGGTTGGTAATTTCAAATTTGGCATTTTTGTCAGTGTTCTTGATGACAAGGCCTAGCGCCCTGGCAGTCAATCCATACAGGAAAAGCGGAGGGAGAAAGCTAATTCTATTCTTATCTTTAACTAACTGTGGGTGGGTCGGCAGATTTCGAGGTTCCGGGATGTGATCTAAAAAGGATCTCGTCTCTTCACGGAAAGCGTTATCCGCTGTCCGGTCAGTACAGATCTAATTTCCCAAACTGGTATCAAGCAAGTTCCGTTCACGTCACTAGTTTCCCTCTCTTTGGCTTGCTCCCTTAAGGTTGAGGAGAAGGTTCTATCAGGTAGTTAGACTGTCTTCCCTTCGCTGGTGCGAGCCCCATACGGGGGTCATTTAACAATGAATTATGTGGTGTGGTCACAATTTCTACAAGCATAAATGGGTTTAGAATATGCAAAGTCTTTTTATCTATTGAATTCCCAAAGAAAACAACACAACCAGCTCGCCTACCCGCGGGTTAGTAACATATTCCAGCAAACAGCTCTGTCTTCTTTGTATCATCTTCTTAACGGCCACAGCAACCTTGCAATGTCAACCAGTTTCTATTTCTAACAAATAGAGATTAATGCCGTTCTGGCATCTAAGACTTAAAAGGCAAGTGCTCGAATGATAGGCGACGGTTTTTTCCCATCCTAAGATTAACACACATACACGCATGCCTGGTTTTTCAACGTCCGGTTTTCAGAGATCGAAGACAGAACATGACGGAATCGATCAACTCCATAATTATTGTGTGCATACGAGTATGAATAAACACAGAGTCAAGTTCTTGGAGTTATGGATCCATTCTAAGGTGAGGTCAAAGACGGAGGATGGTAGGGACCATCTTGTAGTCTTCACTTCTTCTTACCTACATACGACTTGCGTTGCAATTAGATTGAATAAGTGGTTCCAGTGCCTTCAATCATGAGAACTCTTCATTCATATCAAACCATTAAATCAGTAATCATCTTGGATTAATCCGTAAATTTGGTCCAGTAGAAAGTTTCGCCACTCTTGATGGGTATGTTTATACATTATGGGACCTAATTCGCTCGGACCATATGAACTCATTAAGTTCTATCATCTGCACACTCAAATAAACAAGTTTCTGAGTGGCTCCCGTTGTGGATTAAGCCAAACCGTTGAAAGATACTCTCAATTGGGACTTTTCATTCATAAAGCCAACTATCCATTGATGAGATACTTGAAATTCGGGAACTTGAAAAAGATCATAATGTATCATCATGGAAACCGGTTCCCTCCACATGCTCGCACATATTGGCCTCATATGCTAAACAGAACCATCGACTTACCAACGCACTATTGCGTTACTCTTAAGTATCAGCGATTATGATATTATCTGAGTTCAGCAACAAATTTACAAAGAAATAATTCTTTACGGATTTGCTTTTTATTCTGAAATGTGTTTTTTTAAATCAGCATAAAAGGGAATGAATAGTTCATGCTCTTAAAGGATCTACTAAAAATACTACTCCAAAAAAATGTCCTTCCCCATAACAGACCTGACAAAATACTCTTCCATGATGTAAGGCCAGTCTTTTACCATTATCCTTTCCGGAGGTTCCCATTTAAGGCACATTGCGCTTATTGGTATGTCTCCAATTGAGGTGTGACTGACAATTTGGTTTACAACGGAGGGATAGTCACATTTGATGGAATCCCAGCATTCACCCGTGCTCTGACAAGGATACCTACAGATATTGATACGATCATAAAGACCCACTATAGCGCGTCAACCGTACCTCGTTGTCAATTGCGGCAAAATGACTGAGTTTCGTCCACGACTTTCCGAGAAGATTCCACTTTCCCTAGACTGCTCTGCGCCGTGTAGCTCTGGGAAAACTATTTCGTCAACTATCCTAGGATACTGGGTTTCCTTAAATGACATAACCCACAAAGGAATCTTCGTAATTTTTCAATGCCCAGAAAAAATCTGCTGCCATTTCTGCCTACATGACCACAAAATGACCAAAAACGCAAAATCGCCGGATTCCCATGGGCAATACCTCGATCGAAGGGGGAGGCGGCCCAGTTTCCGTAAATTCAAGAATTTTCACGATACGATACCGGGATCGCGAGATATTGCGAAAAATCCGGCTCCAGAGAGGCACCCAGAAATCGAAGAAAATTGAAAATTTCCACCCCGGGTCGACAAAATGACCAAAATGGCAAAATCGTCGGATTCCCATGGGAAGCAATACCTCGATGGAAAGAGGAGGCGGCCCAATTTCCGCAACTCCAAGAATTTTCGTGATACGATACCGGGAACGCGAGATATTGCGAAAAATTCGACTCAAGGAAGGCCCCCAGAAATCCAGCAAAACTGAAAATTTCCACCACCCCCGGGTCGACAAAATGACCAAAAACGCAAAATCGTCAGATTCCCATGGACAATTCCTCCATCGAAAGGGGAGGCGGACCAGTTTCCGCAAGTTCAAGAATATTCACGATACGATACGGGGAACGCGAGATATCACGAAAAAAACGACTCCAGAGCGGACCCCAGAAATCCAGGAAAATTGAAAATTTCCACCACCCCCGGGTCGACAAAATGACCACAAATGCAAAATCGTCGGATTCCCATGGGCACTACCTCGATCGAAAGGGGAGGCGGCCCAGTTTCCGTAAATTCAAGAATTTTCACGATACGATACCGGGAAGGCGAGATATCGCGAAAAATTCGACTCCAGAGAGGCACCCAGAAATGAAAGAAAATTGAAAATTTCCACCACCCCCGGTCGACAAAATGACCAAAAATGAAAATTCGTCGGATTCCCAAGGGCAATAACCCGATCGCAAGGGGAGGCGGCCCAGTTTCCGCGAATTCAAAAATTTTCACGATACAATACTGGAAACGCAAGATATTGCTAAAAATCCGGCTCCAGAGAGGGCCCCAGAAATCCAGCAAAATTGAAGATTTCCACCACCCCCGGGTCGACAAAATGACCACAAATGCAAAATCGTCGGATTTCCATGGGCAATACCTCGATCGAAAGGGGAGACGGCCTAGTTTCCGTAAATTCGAAAATTTTCACGATACGATACCGGGAACGCGAGATATCGCGAAAAATCCGGCTCCAGAGAGCCACCCAGAAATCAAAGAAAATTAGACATTTTCACCGTCCCCGGGTCGACAAAGTGACCAAAAATGCAAAATCGTCGGATTCCCATGGGCAATACCTCGATCGAAAGGGGAGGCGGTCCAGTTTCCGCAAATTCAAGAACTTTCACGATACGATACGGGGAACGGGAAATATTGCGAAAAATCCGACTCCAGAGAGACCCCCAGAAATCCAGCAAAACTGAAAATTTCCACGACCCCCGGGACGACAAAATGACCAAAAATGAAAATTCGTCGGATTCCCAAAGGCAATACCCCGATCGCAAGGGGAGGCGGTCCAGTTTCCGCAAATTCAAGAATTTTCACGATGCGATACGGGAAATGCGAGATATCGCGAAAAATCAAACTCCAGAGAGGACCCCAGAAATCAAAGAAAATTGAAAATTTCCACGACCCCCGGGTCGAGAAAATGACGCAAAATGCAAAATCGTCGGATTTCCATGGGCAACACCTCGATCGAAAGAGGAGGCGGCCCAGTTTCCGTAAATTCAAGAATTTTCTCGATACAATACCGGGGACGCGAGATATTGCGAGAAATCCGGCTCCAGAGAGGCCTCCAGAAATCCAGGGAAATTGAAAATTTCCACGACCCCCGGGTCGACAAAATGACCAAAAATGCAAAATCGTCGGATTTCCATGGGCAATACCTCCATCGAAAGGGGAGGCGGCCCAGTTTCCGCAAATTCAAGAATTTTCACGATATGATACGGAGAACGCGAGATATTGCGAAAAATCAAACTCCAGAGAGGCCCCCAGAAATCAAAGAAAATTGAAAATTTCCACGACCCCCGGGTCGAGAAAATGACGCAAAATGCAAAATCGTCGGATTCCCATGGGCAATACCTCGATCGAAAGGGGAGGCGGCCCAGTTTCCGCAAATTCAAGAATTTTCACGATACGATACGGGGAACGGGAAACATTGCGAAAAATCCGGCTCCAGAGAGGCCCCCAGAAATCCAGGAAAATTGAAAATTTCCACCACCCTTGGGTCGACAAAAGGACCAAAAATGCAAAATCGTCGGATTCCCATGGGCGATACCTCGATCGAAAGGGGAGGCGGCCCAGTTCCCGCAACTTCAAGAATTTTCACGATACGATACCGGGAACGCGAGATACTGCGAAAAATCCGGCTCCAGAAAGGCCCCCAGAAATCAAAGAAAATTGAAAATTTCCACCACCCTTGGGTCGACAAAAGGACCAAAAATGCAAAATCGTCGGATTCCCATGGGCGATACCTCGATCGAAAGGGGCCGCGGCCCAATTCCCGCAAATTCAAGAATTTTCACGATACGATACCGGGAACGCGAGATATTGCGAAAAATCCGGCTCCAGGAAGGCCCCCAGAAATCTGGCAAAACTGAAAATTTCCACCACCCCCGGGTCGACAAAATGACCAAAAATGCAAAATCGTCGGATTTCCATGGGCAATACCTCGATCGAAAGGGGAGGCGGCCCAGTTCCCGCAAATTCAAGAATTTTCACGATGCGATACGGGAAATGCGAGATATTGCGAAAAATCCGGCTCCAGAGAGGCCCCCAGAAATCCAAGAAAATTGAAAAATTCTACGACCCCCGGGTCGACAAAATGACCAGAAATGCAAAATCGTCGGATTCCCAAGGGCAATTTTTTTTTTTTTTTTGGGAGTAGGGTAGGTGAATGCGTTTACGCACAGAGTGTTGGACTCCCGCAACAGCACGCTGGCGGACTACCAACTAAACACCTCCCTGTCATCAGAGAACTACTCTGAAACCGGGAGAGCTGGAGGGCTAGCCCGAAGTAATGTGTCAAACATTACTTCGGGCTAGCCCTCCAGCTCTCCCGGCTTTGGGAGCCTTCAAGTCAGGGAATTCCTTTCACCAACGGGAGGGGAGGGGAGGAAGGGAGTTGTTGTTAGTTCAGGGAACCCCTTACCGTCCGATCCCTCCGCCGGTCGAGTTCAATCTTCTTCGTAGTAAGAAGAGCCCGAACATAATGCGCAATATGATTCCAGCTGCCAGCGCGCTTCAGCATCTCTCTGACAATGTTGTCTGGAGAGAGCTCCCTTGTGTCTGCATAACGCTGCTGGCGGAGGCCATCCCACCTCTCGCAAGAGAAAAAGGTGTGTTCAGCGTCATCCGCCATTCTATTGCAGAACACACAATCAGGAGATCGCGCCTTCCCAATCCTGTGCAGGTAAGACTGAAAACCTCCATGCCCACTTAGAAGTTGGGTAAGGAAGTAATCAATCCCACCGTGCTTTCTGTTCAACCATGGGTCTAATTTGTCGATGAGCCGCGCAGTCCACTTGCCCATTGGCTCATTTTGACAAGAAAGTTGCCATTCGCTAAGGGTGCGTTGACGTTCTTCACGGGCAACCACTTCTCTTAAGTTTTCGCCCTTACGGCGATAGATAACTTTGCGCTCCTTGGCAAGGAGGGCAATGGGGATCACTCCCGCAATCACCATCACAGCCGGTTCTGAGACGGTGCGATAAGCAGACGCCACTCGCAAAGCTCCCCGCCTCTGTCAAGGGCATCAGCCCATACCTCCGCACCATAGAGGGCAATGCCTCGATCGAAAGGGGAGGCGGCCCAATTTCCGCAAATTCAAGAATTTTCACGTCACGATACGGGGAATGCGAGATATCGCGAAAAATTCGACTCCAGAGAGGTCCCCAGAAATCAAAGAAAATTGAAAATTTCCACGACCCCCGGGACAACAAAATGGTCGAAAAAAGAAAATGCAATTAAACGCGTTTGAGGGAAGGCTTCCTGAAAGTAACATTGTGATCTCGCTGGATGGTCTGACCGCCAATTTTGGCTCTGATAACACCCTGCTTTGGAGGTTTTTCTGCAACTTTCAAAGTCTCGTCATTGGTGGCACTTTATTCGAGCACAGAGTCTGTCGTAAGGTCAGTTGAGTTTCAACTGAGTAACCCACCTGAGAATATCGTTGAGCTTTAGGCCGCCGTCAAAAGTGCTCTTTTCTCGGGTACTACACAGGCCGTCTGCCGTGTCCGCCCGTGAATCATGAAAGCGAATTGGTGAACGGAATGGATTGAAGGTTCTATTGCCCGCTGCGAGTAATGGCGAGCGTAACGTGTTTCGAACTCCGCTATCAACCAAAATCCCGGGAGGTTCAACTTGAACATAATGTACGCCATGACAAAAGAAAATTTGCTATTAAGCCGGTCAGGGAATCGGAAGATGCCACAGAACCCAATGATTTTAGAAGTGAATACCCCATCACGAAAGAATATGGATGTGGTTGGAAATCTTTCGATGTTCCTGTGAAGAATAACAACGGTCGACTTCTCGTCTATGATGACGAACTACCGAACAAGTGCAAGGCAGGGAAGGAACCTCAGAGGCTGCACTCACTGAACATCTGTGGCAGGAGGAACAATGATCGAGGATGTCATCTACTCGGGTCTGAACTCTTACAGCTCCAAGCGCGCGGTCCAGTCATTTTTAAGGTTTGGTGTAAAACAAAACCTTGTTAAAATCGGTTTACTGTCTGTCTGTCCGTCAAACGCCTTCTTCTCGGAGATGGTTGTAGCGATTCGCACTAAATGTTGGAAAGGTGGCACCTGTAAATGCTCTCGCATACAGTGAGTTACATAATTCTACATCGAACTTAAGGGGTGGGTCCAAATACATGCAAGCGGGTTGTGTAATTTTTTACCTTCCTCTTGGCAGCCCTGACGGCCGACTTGTACTTCTTCAGGCAGTCCTTTTATGGCTGCCAATATTTATGCCTGTAGCAGACGTTGAAGATTTCCCTGGTCACCTTCCTGAGACTGGAGAAATCTTCATTCCACCACGGGGGCAGTATCTTTTTGCTGTACTTAGTAGGGCACGAGACTTTAAAAGCGGTATCGAATGCCTTTTCCAGAACCCCGACCTTTGACTCCAGTTCGTCTGTCGTGTAAATCTTACCAATTTGCGCACCGAAGAGCTTGTTCTTAATTACTTGACCAAACTTTCTCCAGCCGATCCTTCTGGGGTCTCTGAAGGGTTTGGAGACCTCTGCGGTGAGATGTAGACTGAAAAGTATCCAAATGTTATCTGGTCAGACACTTTCTAGTTCTCCACCCTAAGAATCCCGTTGTAGTAGGGTGATATCGAGGACCTCCTCTCAACCGTCACAGTTCTCCGAGCTGAGGAAATGGAAGGTTGGTGTACTGCCCCTGTTACACACCGATAAGTTTGTAGTAATAATAAAATCAAAGAATAACTCACCTCTCTCGTTGATTTCCGAGCTGCCTCAAAGTATATGCCTTGCATTGTCGTCGCAGTCTATCAACAAATTGGCCTTCTATGGTGTTCGTCAGATGTTGTAGTTCTTCTGGCAGAGCTGATCGGTCGTGAGCCATGTACGCCGAGGAAATATACACGTTCTCTGCCCCCGCCTGCTCTAACTTGACCACGACTAGGGAGCTCAGGTCTGGACACAGAAAAGCGTACAGACTCTTCCTCGCGAGAATACATGCTCTTGGTCTGCGTCTCCTGTGCTATAGAATTAATTAAAATATTTGCTTTAGAGCTCTTTGATGGCTCGGTCACCTCCAACCCAGGGCTCCTGTATTTATGCGATGTCGATGTCTTCCTCTAAGAGAAAGACAAGCAGATTAGGAGAGGCGTACTTCGAGTGCTGCAGATTTATCTACCTTACCCTCAGCATGATCTGCTTGCGTGGGGGTTCGTCAGTTCCCGTCAGACTGTCGATCCTCATCTCCTCCAACAGCTCATTGGCGGCGTCGATTGGATCTAGGTCGTCGTCTGGTTTTGCAGAGCGGAACACTTTTAGCTTTGCGTTCCTGACCCCGAACCGCACTTTAAAGTGGACCTTTTCCAGTGCCTTCAGGCAGTCTTCGTTTATACGGAGTAGAAAAGGTTGGCTGTTTGTCTGGGGTTCCTCCTCCTTGATAACAACCTAGTCGTCCATGGGAATCCAGGGGTTTTGAAGATGCAGGGATTGGACGAGCTTCTCCTTATCCATGCGGAACTTCGGCAACCAAAAGCGAGCGACCAGTCTCCTGGGAATCTCGTCGTAAGGGACGACATTGTGCTTTACGCCCTCCCAGGCGTTGCTGATCTTAGCGACGCACGAACCGAGAAAGTCCATAGAGAATTGGTCCTCGCAAGCTATGACGTGGAACCCACGGACCAACTGAGGGGAATGAAAGTAGGAGATGAATCCCGTGTGTTTGCCTTCGGCTTCCAGGCGATGCTCAATGACCATCTCCGACAGCCTGACCTCAACACTGGTCCACATCTCTGGCGCTAGTTTGCCGCTAGCGGAATCACCATTCACCAGCGCCACACATAAGTGGCTCCTGGCCATGTCGCTGAAGGGTTTCGCAATTCGTGACCCATCGGCTGGCTGTTGCTGAGTACTTTTCTTCAGATGTTACTTAGCGTCTGAGCTCTTGTTAACTCTACTCGGCTTGTGATTTTGCATGACCTCGTCTTGGGATTAATTGCGTTTCAGAGCGATGGGTTTCGCCTTCTGCTTGTTCGTCAGGCGTTTGCTATTGTATTCCTCAAAAATCGCCGGGTATTTAGCGAGGTGTTTTTCATCCCGCTCGTCGACAGTACCGGCCTCCTTATTCTTAGTAATCTTGCTGAGAATTTGCATGGCCTTCTGGTACTGGCTCTTGACCAGGACACCAGTGGACTTTCGCTTCTTAATCGGTTTCTGGCGTCCGACGTTCTTGTCGGATTTCACTTTTGATCGATCCCCCGACGTCGAGGGTTTCGGGTTAGGAGTACTATGTCTCGTACTCCTGCTGCCTTGCTCCGGAAGGTCCCTGCGGTTGTTTCCAGTACAGCGGTGCTACGGCTGCCACCGAGTGTACTGCTCTCGACGGCTGGATGTCAGCAGCTCGTCCTCCGACGATGCGCCTGGCATCACCCCATCTTCTTCTATCGTCGTTTTTTATATTTTAAAAATTGAGTCCATGTCTTGGTCCCACTAGTAGTCCTGGAAAAATATTCACCCTGGCTAGCCCGGCCACCAAGGTAAGGGTCTTATTTGAAACTGAAGGTGCCCAAGGTATTCAAGTTCGTCGATACGTCAATCACAATGAACACCAGTTGTGGAACGCCACTTCATCCAAGTTGCGCTAATGCGTGAAGCAATTTCATAGCGCTGTTCTCCATTAGCTGATAGCATTGGGCCGCTAAGTTCTGGGCAGATCACTGCCGTTGACAGTGATTGTGCCTGTTGCATGGGGATTGGTCGTCAAAAATTCAGTTTTGTTTAGATCCAATCTGATACCGTGTTGCAGGAGGCGACCATTCCATTTTTGAACTGTCTGTCTGTCTGTCTGTTTGTCTGTCCGTCACACGCATTTTACTCGGAGACGGTTATAGCGATTGACACCAAATTTGGTACAAAGGTGGGAACTGTGATCGCTCACGCATACAGTGAGTTACATCCTTTTACGTTGGATTTACATACAAAAGGGGGTGTACAAATTTTTTTCATCAAATATAGTCATGTGGGGTATCA